>NC_090941.1:963038050-963663050 GCF_040938575.1 Ambystoma mexicanum | reverse complement strand
GCGGGCTGCCTGCGTGGTGGTAGTGGCTGTGCTGGCGGCCCTTGCTGGCCCTGCCTTGCCCTCCTCCTCCTCCTGCGTCTCCTCCGTGCGGCCGGTTGTAGTTGGTGTTCGTCTTCTTCTTGGAGTTGGAGTACTTGCAGTGCTATCAGGTCCCCCAGGGCCAACATCGCGAGTCCTGCCGGTAGCATTTCGGAGTGGGTGTGGTTGTGGGAGGAGACTGGGTGTGCAATTTATGTAATTTCAGGCTGTATGGCCTCCACCTGTGGTGATTCATTCCACCTGTGCAAGCTGCTCTCCCCTTTGGCCGAGCACGTCCCGCACACAACGCTGCAATTCGAGGAATGGCATCTTGCTATTGCAATCATGTATTTGTACCCGATGGCCGTGTAACATTGGTTGATATGTTCATTCGGCTATGGTCCCATTGTTTCACATACAATCTTTGCAGTCGCGAACAGACTTGTGAAGGGTCAGTGGAACGTAGTACTCGAGTAACGGTGGACCCTCATGCATCACTGTACCGAGTTGCAACGACGGGCGGGGCGTCCCATTTGTGAGTGAAGGCAGTTGCCATTTTCACACACAGCCGCACTAGATGGATTAATTTGTGATTTCAAGCGGCCACAGATGCCTTTTCGACGTGATGTTGCAAATGAGGAATTCGATGGGCGGCGCTTTCGGTTATCAGCTAGCGGCGAGGAGATGCCCACAGGTCTGACTGCAAATATAACATTCTATTGTTCAACGTCCTTGGGACAGGGGCCATGGCGAGGATGCAATGATTGATATGAATAGTTTGGGATGCGCAATAGCGAAGTGGACGGTGAGGCCGGACGTTCCCAAATACATGTTACTTCACAACACTGGAATTACGGGCTGTGGCACAGTGGATTTTGCAGGCTGCATGACGCACAGACTCAATGGAATTCTCACATGTTATGTGAGTATGGAAACAGGCGTTATCATTACGGGATGAGGGAATGATGAATGGATGCATGGGCAGATGATTTGATACAGTGTTTGCCATGTACAGGGCTTCTTGGGATCTATCCGCCTCCCCTACGCTATGTGATGCAGGGCTGCCATAGTGGGACCATCGTCTATCTGGCCTTGTTGAGCCCTCCCTGTCTCGACGCGCCCTCAGACACTTGTGTCCATGCACGTTACCAATCCCATCTGATGGATTCTGTTTTCACAGACGCATGCACAGGTACACTCGTTTGTGATGGTGTTTACACCTCGATATAGATAGTTATGAGTCGCAAGTGGTTTTGGGGTGGTGATGATCCTTTGGAGTGGGCTAGCATGCATATGGCTGTGGATTTAGTGTGATCATTGAAGTGAGTTGTTCGAATGTAGTTCTGATGGCCATTCTGTTCTTTTTCTTTTCTTTTGGTTGACAGGTATCTCCTCCCCTTTTGCCACTGCCATCTGTATGCCACTCCTGCAGATGGCTTTTACTCCCGACACCTGCTGCTTCGTGTTAATCAGTGGAGCAGCATTACGATCTTATGGGACGATCGCCAATGGGCCACATGCCCTTACGCAGTACTAGTGGCTCGGAGCAACATTTCGGCCTTTCAGCTGGACTAGTGCCTCCCCATTGGGACGGCCCTGTGGTTCTGTGCGCTTCCATGTTGCCTTTTCGTACGAGAATGTGGCTCTGTGTACCATGAAGGAACAGGGCGTCACACAAGAAGTAGCTGGTCCTTTCTTGCGGATGCAGCCCACAATGGTGAAATGTGTTTTGGAGTTCATGGCCTAATGGCTGTATGGGCTTGGTGAATTTGTTGTGCATTAAATTTCTATTCTGATATGGGCCGTGTAGCGTTCTTCTTTGCAAGTGATGTGGCATATTCCTATTTGGGGAGCGATGTATTGTGAGGAGATCTGCATTGGGTTCCAGCTTCGGAGTATAGTTGCGTGGTACTGTGCTGGGCGCGTTTGCCTACGAAGCCCAGTGAGGTCAGGGATGAGGGCTGCCAATATGACTGTTTTAATGATGTCATGCTCATGGGCGGGGGATTAGGTTTTGTGTAACAGATGCCGGTCAGCCAGGTGGACTGGTGGAATGATGTGATTTTCGGAATATTGCTGGTCACAGGTGCCTGTGTTTGCGTGCGTTTCTTGGTGGGGGACTGTGGTCATGTCCATTGGAATGGCTTCTGTATTCGTGCCATCTGTGCCCTGCAGCTCCCATTGGCCCCTCTTGAGATTCTTTTGTTCGTTGGCATGCATGGGTGACTTGTACATTTCACTGGTTGCATTGTGACTTCATTGCACCTACGGGGAGTTGTACTATGTGGCCAGGGAGCGGTGTACAGGCACTCAGTGGGGCCGTTTACGGTTGATTCGCGATGCCGTACTTCTCACCATGGCGGAATGGTACTTTCCGCCGTGCTTGATGGCGTTAGGTACATGTCCGCTAGGGTCGGAATTCGCGTACCCTTGCGCCATGGTGGTATTTACGGTTTGGCATGGCGCGCGCGCGCGTACTTGGTGCAGTTAGCGTTGGCGTTCACTACGGTGTCGCTAATGGCATCGTACTTTGCGGTGACGGGTCATAGTCGCACCGAGCGCTATTCGATGGCGGTATTGCATTTCCGCCATCGTTTTTCGATTTCCGCCAGGGTCGTAATGAGGGCCAATATGTTTTTAATAGGTAACAACAATCACCAATGGGTGACAAGGACAATGAATAATATCTTGAATGCACTGGGAATCAGATAATGAACACAAAAAGAATGCAGCACAGAAAAGAATACTTTTAGGTTGGTTTGGAACAGATAGCACTATGGTTAGAGGTTCCCCCTGCAACACCCCTCAACCCACCAATAGGCAAATAAAATAGATCTGAGGAGAGAGCAGGTACTCAGGAATAATACAGAACCAACAGAATATCACTCCCACCTCCCCCCCTTAAACAAAAAAGAAAAACGGATTTGACTTTTCAACTGTCAGGATGGCTTTGAAACTGGCTGAGCAAAAACACTAAATGTGGTCAAAAATGTTTAAATTATTATATATTTCTACGGGAGCCACTTTGAACAGATGCAAGCAATCAAAGGCAATGATTTAATCACAAGAAAACATTTGGAATCTCAAAGGCAAAGTGGGAAATAATTTAAAGACAATTTACACGTGTAAAACCTTTGCAAAAGGTAAATTCGCTGTAAACTTTTACCATGCGATTTTTGATTAAAAAAGGGTCAAATACACTGTTCTGATGCAGTTTTTAGTTATGGAGATAGCTGAGGATGTTAGGTATCAGTGGGAATTTTGTTTCCATCTTCAAAACTGAGAGCGTTAGAGAGCAAATAGACAGAATAAGATAGCACTAAGATTTTGCCACTGTTACTGGTTATGAAAGTAAGGATAGTTCAGAGGTTAGGGTGGTACAGTTAAGGCAAGGTATGCAATAGTTCTCTAGCGTCCTGTTAATACTCACAATCTACTGGGATTTAAGATTTTAGCCCATCAAGATTCTGGTCAATGGATCGGTATATCAGGGAAGGACAGCACATCAGGCGCGAGACAGGATCAGCTAGGCCGGTCACCAGAACTGCATGGGATCTGCCCTTCTTGTTTCTGGATATTTCAGATCAGCGGGATTGCGAGTTCAGCAGGCAAGCATTTTGGTAGCAAGCCAGATAGCTTCAGGATGCTTCCCCACACCACAGCGCTCCACTGGGTTGTAAGGATTAGTTGAGGATTAATTGATGATAGAGGCCTTGGGCCGGCTTAACTAAGCTTGCCCCTGTGAACTGGGATGGATCAGAGCCTCTTCTCCGCCTTGCATCCGAGTGATTGGATCAAGGACAGATGATGTCAAATTTATGGTTTGGTTTTTACAATCCTTAGAAACCTCCCCTAGCCACTAGTATCAAAATCGAATTTTGTCTAAAATATATATTTATATATTTGTAACCTCTGTGAAAATCACATACAAGGATTACATATATCATGGAGTATCTGCTCCTCAAAATCCCACAGCTGTGAGACCTTGTTTCACCTTTTGCCAGCATTTCGTCCATTTCTCCATGAAAACATTCTCCAAACATTCTCCAAATGTACACAAATATGCGTGTTTACCATAGGGTTGTGTGTGCAAAGTTTAACAATTCTAGCATAAATACAGTTCCCATAAAACCACATATATTGCCATTCCTGTTCAGAATATGCTACACAGTTCCACCACGGTTTGAAATGTAGGGACAAAAATTAGATTAACAACTCCGCCCTTTTAATATTTTTCACCACTCCTGATAGAGAGTTATAAGTCTCTAAAAAATGTTCATTACATATTCTTAGCAGCAAATGGTCCAACTTTTGTCTGTCACTGGAGGCAAGGAGCAGCCCCCCACCTTTGGGATTTCCTTCTGCAAGCTTAGTTTACAACCTTTTCACACGTCAATTTCCTGGCCTGGAGAATCTTCCATTGTTCAGTCCTTGGGAGCAGACACAAGTCTGTCCTACCCCACAATTATCATATGTCAGTGAGCATCTGCTGAGAGGAATGTCCTCCCCTTGGGTGGAAACCTGTTTTTCAACTTCTTGCAGGCCCAGCCAGCCTAAGTTAAATTCTTAAATTCTTGACTTATAAATCAGCACAAAACAAACTTGTTGCATCAGATGACATAGATAAATTACATTCTTAGATTTAAACCTGTGGGATCAAGACAACTGAGTTCCATGTTCCTTTCAGCAACAGTCCTTTTATATTTGGTAATCCGGCAGATCTTTAGTTTTAGACACTTTTTTTGTGTGTTGAAAATGCGATTTTGGAGCGCACAAGGGTTTTGCCGCCATCTTGTTGTTTCCCGCACCATAGATAGCAGAGTGAGGCGCATAGTAGAGAAGAGTGGGTCAATATATCCCACAGATTACCCCTCCCGACTTAGTTTTGACTTCCAGTCGAGGGGGAGTTGGGCGAGTGGGATGTTTTTTTCTGTCCATGTGGAGAAATTCAGTTGCTTCTCCCGTCAGCGATTGAGGCGACACACTCTCCTCGCTGCTTCAGGTTGTAATGGGATGACACTCCGGATTCCTTGGGTTTTTCCTCCAGGTCCCCGAGTGGCCCTCCTTGGTGAGTCTGGGGATTTTAGTGCCAATACTAGAAAACAGAACATAACACAATTATGAACATTTTCCTACTACTGTGCCCACACATCTTCGGGGGATCTCAGCAGTGGGAAAGACACTTGCATTCCCTAGCAATTGGCAATATTCCCCATCTATTATTCAGTGATCATTTACTAATTTTCTGAGGTGTAATCAATGAATATTTAATAATTTGTCTAGCCGTCCGGATTTTCCCCCTCTGGGTTTCCAGTACGCTCTTCCATCTGCTGCAAAGTATGCCTGGGGTGGCAACTCTTTAGCTGGTTTATGCGGACCCACTTGTCTTGCCCCTCCCACAAATTGCCCTTTGGGATGCGGATTCTGTAGGCGACTGGTGAGATTCTGTCCACAATTTCAAAAGGACCCCGCCACTTTGGGAGGAAATTGTGCTCTTTGACTTGGTTCCTTTGGAAATTGTACAAGTAGACCCAGTCTCCTACTTGATATGCCTTTTTAGTTATCTTAAGGTCATAGTGGGTCTTCATAATGTCTGCAGATCTTTCTAGATTCCGCTGAGCTTATGCAAAAGAATGTTGAAGATGTTTTCTCAGATTCTCAACATACTCATGAGTTTTGGAGGCATTTATCAAGGTCTGCTCTTGGGTTCTGTAGAGCAGATGCTGGAGTAGCACCATTCTTCATCCAGTCATCAGCTCAAATGGAGACATTTTTGTTGCAGAAGAAGGGGTAGATCTGATGGCCATCGGGACAAGGGGAGATTGAATGTCCCAACTTGGCCCAGAATCTGCCACAAACTTTTTTAATATGCTCACAATAATTTTATTGTACCTCTCAACTCCACCACTAGAGGACTGCCGGTAGGCAATGTGTAGTTTCCTTTTTACCCCAAGTATCTCCCACATCTTTGTCATCACTTTGCTAGTGAAGTGACTACCTCGGTCTGACTCAATCCTTTGGGGTAGTCCAAAATGCGAGATGATGTGATTGATCATCAGGGCAGCTGCTGTTTCTGCCTTGCAATTTGGGACCAGGAGACATTGCACCCATTTAGTAAACAAGCATGTTACGGTCAACATGTACTTGTTCCCCCTAGAGGAGCGAATCACAGGCCTGATAAAATTGACTTGCAAATCTGACCAAGGCAGTGTCATCCCCCTCTTTTGGAGGGGAGCACGATGTGTGAGTGATGTTGGCTGAAATTGTGCATACACAAGACACCCCTCAAGTATTGGTCGAAGTGCTGCCCCATGTTTGGCCAGTATGCAATCTCTCGCAATCTGTCGTATAAAACCCCCGATGACCGGCTGTGGCCGCATCATGGGCGTGACTTAGCATCAGGATCTGGAATGAGGTAGGGACCACCCACGGGTCATGGCCAGATATGGATCTCATCACCAACAACCCGTCTTGGATTCGGAACATTTTTGGACATTTCATCAACACTCTGAGGTCCTCTTTCCCAATGCAATCAGTATCCATCAGGGGAAAGTTCTCAGGGTCCTCAATGTGTTGATAAAACTTACCAATTATTGGATCCCCTTTTTGAGCCATAATCAAATCAGCAACTGGGGTCTCCTTACTCCATTGGGAAGTTGAGAGTTCATTGTGAGCATTTGTCTGGGACCTAGTGACAACAGTGACCTGGAATACCCCCAAAAGGGACTCAATCTCAAGTAGATCCCCTTGGGTGGCTCTGGTTTTGGCCAGCTGATCAGCTAAGTCATTTCCAGTTTTGTCTTGTCCCTCTACTTTAGAATGACCCTTGATCTTTTTCCAGTAGATGGTCATCCCATTCGAGGTGACCAGATCATCAATATTTTATATTAATTTTCCATGTTTTAGTGGTTTATTGTTAGCACATAGCATGCCTCTGGTTTTCCAATTAACCAGGTGCTCCACAAACCTGTTCAGTACATAATCTGAATCAGTGATTATGACCAGTTCATGGAGTTGGTGTTGGACAGCAGTGAGGATGGCTTGATGCACAGCCATCAGCTCTGCCACTTGACTACTACGAGGACTGATTTTGTACCCAGCGGAGGGCTCTTGGGCATCATTCACCCATGTATTTCCCACGCCAGCCACAAGTTCCTTTTCCCTGTTGTTGTCAACATGGTAGGAGCACACATTCACATAGACAGTGGGCATTTCCTCACACTTGTCTTCTTCATAGACTTTGTGTGGGGAATTAAGGTATGCCTCCATGTTGTCCTTGATTTTAAGACTTTCGTCCTCAACACAGTTTTCTCTGGCACAATCATGCAAGTCAGCCAGACCTTGCGTGAGGGGACTCTTCTTGTTTTTGCCATATCTGACCTCCACAGGAAAGCCTTGCAGTGGAAGAATCCAGGAAGTAATTTGGGAATTACTCACATTTCCGGCCCGGATTCTGTCACTTTGAAGATATTGCAGAGGCTGGTGTGGAGTCTGCACTATGATGTGTTCCCCCTGGATCAAGGGGTGGCAATTCTTCAATGCCCACACCGTTGCCAAGAGTGCCTTCGCAAGTCATTGAATTTTTCCTCCACAGAGGATAAAGTCTTACTCGCATAGGAGATTAATTTATTGACCTTGTCATGCTTTTGATATAATACTGCTGTCAAGCATGTATTTGAGAACCCTGTCTCCAAGAAGAATGCCTTGTTTTTGGCAGGGTAAGCTAGGCAAGGCGCTTATGAGAGGCTTCTTTTGAGTTGTCTTACTGCTTCGGCTTGTTCTGGACCCCACTCCCACTTGACCCCCCCCCTTCAACAGATGGATCAGGGATCTTGTGATCTCTGCATAATCCTCAATGAACTTTCTTCTGTAATTAGTCAGTCCAAGGAGGCTCCTTAGCTCCTGCAGAGTTGTGGGGTCTTTTAGTTTCTGGAGTGCTTCTACTTTCTTTTCCTGGGGACAGAGACCCTCAGGAGTTATCTCATGCCCCAAGAAGTTGACACTGGTCCTGCACCACTGCGCCTTTTGGAAACAGAGTTTTGCTCCGGGAGCCCTTAACTGTGTAGGAACATAACGGATACCGCTATTTCCTCCACGCCATTTCCTGGCCTGGAGAATCTGCCATTGTTCAGTCCTTGGGAGCAGACACAAGTCTGCCCTACCCCACAATTATCATATGTCAGTGAGCATCTGCTGAGAGGAATGCCCTCTGCTTGGGTGGAAACCTGTTTTTCAACTTCTTGCAGGCCCAGCCAGCCCAAGTTGAATTCTTAATTTCTTGTCTTAAAAATCAGCACAAAACAAACTTGTTGCATCAGCTTACATAGATAAACTGCATTCTTAGATTTAAACCTGTGGGATCAAAACAACTGAGATCCATGTTCCTTTCAGCAACAGTCCTTTTATATTTGCTAATCCGGCAGATCTTTACTTTAGACACTCACATGTAGCCCAATGAGGCTGCACACAGATTTTTGACAGGAACTGTCATTCACACGCAATCCGGGTTTGCTGAGAAAATGTTTCGCTTTTAACATTTCAGGACCTTATACATTCACAGTGCTTCATTAGATTAAATGGATTTTAGCGCCAAGCAAGATTTTAAGTGTTGGACTGTGTTACTTACAGGTATTTTGAAGTTTCAGCAACAAAGTAAATGTCATTTACAGGCGAATTTTGGAGTTTAACTTGCAAAGCGCTGTTGCTCCCTCTGTACTCTATGTTTATTTGTCATGGAGCCCACTGGCACTTTTTCTGCATCGTGTGCTCTTTTCCACCACACATGCACCATGGGTGGCAGTTTGCAGCCATCTTTTTGTTTGTTGAACAACACGGTTTTGGAGGTTTTGGCGTGGACAAGGGTATTGCCGCCATCTTTCTGTTTCTCGCACCATATATAGCACATTGAGGCTGCATAGTATAGCAGAGTGGGTCAATACATCCCACAGTATCGCCTTAATCATTTCTGATATTATTTGCCTTGTGAATGCAATTGTTACTGTGTTTTCTGCTCATGTATCAGACTTGTCCCTTGATCAACTCCTGTACCAACTCCCCATCCCTCCCTTCAGTTATTTCTCCCTTCCTAACCACCTCTCATTGTTTGAGTAGAAGTGGAGTGGAAAGAATGAGTATGATCAGCAGAACAGGAGGAGGGTTTGGTGCAGGAGTTAAGACAGAAGCAAAAAATAACAGGAGGGAACTAAGAATAGGAGGAGGGACAACTCTGGATATAATCTCATGCTTATGTCCAAACAATTCTGAGATTCTGGGATTTGCTGCTCACTCCATAGTCATCATCGACATCATAGACAATTTAAGTACAAAAATACAAAATACAAAATTCATCAAGCTCATAAATGAAAAATACAATGCATTAATCGATCCAATATTTTTTAAAACATTGCAGAGCAATACATCTGATTAAGGATACATAACAAACAATACAATACCAATCTATTTCTTCTATATCATAGTTAATAAACTATACAGTACCAATTTTCTTTTTTTCTAAATTGCATTGCACATATCAGAAAATATTCAAGTCCTCAACAGAGCTGTGGATCATGAGCTTGCCTTGAATACACAGATGCCAGTCTAAACTAAAATTAAGTAATCTTAAGGAAGGAAGAAAGGAAGGATAGCTCAGGAATCTTAAGGAAGGGAGAATGGATAGCTTAGGGGCAACGCGTTTGTTTTAGAACCGAAAACAATCTGACGCAACACAGGTTTCAATCCTGATCCCATGCTTAGAAACCACTCGCTGGTATTAAGTGCATTATAAATGACCCAACAAATAAACATTAATAATGGCTGTAAAAAGATTTTCAAGGCACCATGTACAAATTACAGAATAACAATATTTGCGTATTTGATTCAATTGAACTATTATCGCAAATAGAAAATATTAATTGATCCTTATTTCATGCTTGCATATATAAAATTAATGGAAGTTGATAAAATTACAGCTGTGTAATTAATCTCTTAGGACAGCTGTTAGCCACCTGAGTAAGATAATTAGCCATGGTTGAATTTACAACCCTCTGATGATATAAAAGCCAAATCATGTTTGAATTGAATGGTCTGGTTTAACAATTAATTGGAGTTCTTATCTGTTGACTCTGAATGGTTATACAAGTGGCCTAGGTCTATGTCAATCTTCTTTTTAAACATTGTATCCATTGAATATCTTGGGCCATCTCCACATTCAGTACATCTTTCAAAATTAATGTGTCTAAATATGTTTATCAATACCCCAGATCGATATCCCTAAACGAGCTCAGGCATACTGAAGTTTAAAAGAAATAGGAACCATTTGGTCTCCTAATATCCTGAGTTCTTCATCAGTTGCAGTAGCTACCCCAATGCAGAGTTTAACAGTGTATGTTCAATTAAAAAGATTGAGTCAAGATTATGTGTTGCCCACACATGTGCATCAGATTAAACAATACCTAAAATGTTTTCTTCATTAAACTTTAAAGTAGGAACAACTTCTTGGCCACCATTTGATGTAAACAAGACTAAAATACCCATATTACATTGTTTCATGGGAAAACCACACAATAAATCTGGGATTGGTAAAATGTGGTGTCAGAAAATCTAATTACTAAATAATCAAAATGGCTGACTATCATTTAAAAAAAATGTAATTTTTGTTTGGTTAACTTTGTATTAACCTTTAACATAAACATTGTAAAAGAGAGACAATCGAAAAAAATATTTGTCAATACAAGAAGTAGAAGAAATACAATCTATAACTACAAAGAGGCCTCATTATAAGTGTGGCGGTGTGGAAATAATGTGCCTGTAATTCTGATTAACGGCACACTTTCCGGACTGCACCACTACGTAAAGGAATGCAGTTAACAACAGCACCGGTAAAAGCTCCACTGTGCTACCGTCACTGGTAGCACAGTGAACTGAAACAATGGGTAACTCTGTGAGCCGTGTCGGGAACACTGGCACCACATTAACAAGATGACATCACATCAGCGGTTTTCCCGGAAACACTGGCACACAAATGCCAGTCCCGGCACCACAGAGTAGGTGGTAACCAAGCACAGGTGTGGAAGAACACGGCACAGGTGCTCCCAATGCCCCTATCTGCACACAATGAGCACGGGGACTGCTGAAAAGGACCACGCACACCACACACATTGGCCAACACAACTAAGAAGCCCCTCGTGGCAGTAGTTACAGGTGGTGCTGCATGCAGAAGTACAGCTTTATGAGCAGGAGCTGCATCAGTGGTAACAGGATTACAGGCAGTGGAGGAGGAGGAGTAGGAACAGGAAGAGAAGGAGAATGCAGACAATCAATGGCATGCAAATGGCGCACCGGAGGCGTGCTCCAGGAGCAGGAGCTGCATCAGCGGTAACAGGATTACAGGCAGTGGAGGAGGAGGAGGAGGCGTAGGAACAGTAGGAGAAGGAGAATGCAGACAAACAATGGCATGCAAGTGTACCCCGCACTAGGGCCACACCCTATCCCCAGACTGGCAGGTAGATCCATACACCAACCCGCCTGAACAGGAAGACCATCCTGGAAATTGTTCAGCTCATCTAGGATGACATCCACAGCCTCATAGGCAACCGGACTGCCATACCACCCCTGTAGAAGGTGGTGTCAGTGCCGCACTTTCTTGCCATGGGCACATTCCAGCACTCAGTTGGCAAGCTACATGGCATCTTGCAGCCGGCATTTTCAACTGTGCTGGTGCAGGTCCTGGATGCCCTTCTGCGCCATGTGTCGCATCACATCGCCATACCTACCAAACAGGCACAGGTCAATGCCATCAAGGTCTGCTTCCATGCACCTGCGGGCATGCCTAATGTATTGGGAGCAGTGGACTGCACACATATAGAGCTTGTAGCTGCCCACGCATCATAGGAGGTGTAAAGAAACCGTAAGCTCTACCACTCATTAAATGTGCAGGTTGTCTGTGATACAGACCTGACAATCACCCACTGCTGCAGAACAGCACTGTGCCTGTGTACATGGTGCATTATATGGGACAGCGGAACTGGCTACTGGGTGAGTGAAAGCATCAACACACACACACCTAGACGCATGGGAACCAGGACACAGGGGGTGGCTCACAGCCACCATGCCAATGCAGGGACACAATCAGCATGCAATAGTGGGTGGCCATGACTTGCATCTACCATATGTGTCAATGGATGGACACGCCATCACAATCTGAGCATGGACGGGCAGGCACATGCAATGCACTGCAGGTATCAGAATGCATCACTGTCATGTCATAATAACCATCATGTCTTGACTCAGCCCCAACCACCCCCATCAACCCATCCTTGGGAGACAGACCCTACACATGGCCTGACCAGCATAGCCTGTTACTGGGTGCATCAAGATGCAAGAGGGCCCACAAGTACACAGACCCAGATGCATGTGTCACTCACTCACATCCCTATATGTATGCACTGTCCAGTCACTAATGGCCATCCCGCTGTACCATTCCATGCAGGGGATTACGATTATCCTTTATTACCATGCCTAATGACCCATGTGAGAGCTCCCCAGACTCAGCAGGAAATTTTGATTTTGATTTTGAGGCATTTATATAGCACACTTGATGAACCAAATTGCATCTGGCAATACACTCAAGCAAACAATGCATACAAAAGCACATTTCTACCAGGTTCAAAAGATTACTCTTAAAGGACCTCCTACATTAGCACCATCCTATCATAGTTATTTGAACAGATGGGTTTTTAAGTTTTTGTGAAACAGACTGAGGTTTTTAATGGCTCGAATTTCAAATGGAAGCCTGTTCCATAACTTTGGGTCATATAATGCAAACCTACAGTCACCTCTAAATAGACATTTTGGGGGGGGGGGATTTGCAGGAACATTTTATCACAGGACCACAGCTGCCAAGCAAGCATGTTCAAACATTAAAAAACCAACCAGAGAATTTTAAAATCAATACGATCCTTCACCGACAGCCAGTGTAGGGATCGACGCAGCCTTTAAGTTGGGAAAGATTTTCTTACTGTATAAATCATCTGAAAGCCGCATGTTGGGTTTTCTGCAACCTATAGATTTGTATAGATGCGATGCCTGATAACAACCCTTTACAATATTGCAAATTCACCAAGACTCCGACCACCACTGCATGATCCTTGGTTGGGATGAACGGTAGAGCCTGTCCCAAGAGGTGCAAGGTGCTGAACACTGCCTGCACATTAGCGCCTACCTGGGCTTTACTCCCTAAATACAAATCCAAGGAAATACCATATAATCGCGCTCGCATCCGAACACAGATGACAATGGAGCAGACTTTTGGACTGTTGAAGGCACGTTTACGGTGCCTTCAATTCTCAGGTGGGGCACTGAAGTACAGGCCAGTGAGGGTGGGGAAGATAGTGCTGCCTGTGTAATGTTGCACAATATGTGAATCAGGCAGAATGAAACTCTGACCCCGGACATGGACATGCCTCCAGCAGAGCTGATGACGATGGTGACAGGGATGCAGCTGTACATATGCAACAACACCAACACAGGGATGTCAGGGATGGGCATGCAGCCCACCAGGATCTCATTGAGAACTACTTTTGAGCGCCCATCAACTGCACACAACCCATGGCACACACTGCATGTGATGCAGTGCAATAATAGAGCAGACCACTTCACAAATTGAATGTCCAGACGTAAATGCCTTTGCAAAACTATGGCCCTCATTACGGCCCTGGCGTTACCCAATGACGCTATTATCGCCATGGTTAACGCCGGTAATTTACCGGATCCGCCATGGTGACTTGGGGAATTACCGCCCCATTACAAGGTTGGTGGGGTGGTAATTCCCCATTTACCATTGGCCCTTCCCCATTCCCATTTTTTCCCCATAGGGCTCAATGGGAATGGGGAAGGCAGTAATTATGGTACCGCAAAATGCGGTACTGTAATCACCTTCAAGCTACCTTTGTGGGTCCTTACCTTAATGGCTGGTCTGTACCAGCCGTTAAGGTCGGGACCCGCAAAGGGACCTCCTAATCAGGCGTCAAGGGATTACCGGTACCGGTACCCTTACCGGTACCGGTAATCCCTTAGCGCCAGGGTCGTAATGAGGGCCTATGTATTTTAAATGGGGCAATTCTCACAAAATAGTCTGACTCACCACCCTCTCCCGAACTAACCCTGCCAACCTCACCCTCCCAAACTATCCTGCCCCACCTCCCCTCCCAAACTAGACCTGCCCACCTCCCCCTTCCCAACTAACACTCCCCAGCCCTCCCAACTAACCCTCTCTAAAACACCCTCCCAAGCACATCCTACATAGAACACCCTCCCAAACACACCCTCCTGAAAACACCCTGCCAAACACACACCCCCGGAAACACCCCCTAGGATGCAGTAGTGTCACATTAACTATTGTACTGGGTCACTTCTGTGGCCTCGTGTCACCGGACATGCCATTTTTTGGTGACCCTGATAAGTAAGGAGCAGTGACTTGGACTGCTCTGTTGGGAGCTGGCAGGTGGGGTGATGGTAGGGGGGGTCAGAACTAGCCCCATTCCTATGCTCTAGGGCCGCCTACATGGAAAGGGTGAGGGATTCAGCTAGTGCAGAGATTTCCTGGTTCACCTCCCGGACCCTCTGTGCCAGCAGGACCATTGTGCATGTGGAGCGGCCCCGGGCACGGACACAGCGATGGCCGGTGGATTGCACACTTTCCCCCATAATGCATGTTTCCTCAAGCTGCTGCCACCCAGCCATCTCCTCTTGCCTTGTTTCGGTCCTCCAGATGTGTGCATCCATTTCCCGGATACTGGGAATTGGTGGTGGAGGTGGGCTGTGGGGGTCTGATGGACTGAAAGGGGGTGATGGTAAAGAGTGTGGTCCATTGACCCCTTGGTGCTGTCCCCGCCCTCCTGCCCTGCATTGTCATCTGTGGACATGGTGACATATCTGAGAGGCTGGTGGGGGTGGTGGCCATCTTGGTGGGTCACACAGATGTGTGTCTGGGGCAGCCAGCTGTGCCTCTGTGGGTGGTGGTGCTGCTGCATGGGAAGTTGGCTGTGCCTCTGTGGGTGGTGATGCTGCTGCAGGGTCAGCTGGCTGTGCCTATCTGGGTGGTGGTGCTGCTGTGGAGGCAGCTGGCTGTGACTCTGTGGTTGGTGGTGCAGCTGCAGAGGCAGCTGGCTGTGCCTCTGTGGGTGGTGGTGTTGTTTCAGGGGCAGCTGGCATGCTCACAGGGTCTGTAGATTGTGTAGGCAGGGCTGGTGTGACTTTGGCAGTGGTGGCAACTGGTGTGGACCTCCTACTCTGTGTCGGTGGCTGGGATGTACTCTGTCCACCATTCTCTCTGTCAAACGAGGTGCCTGTTGAGTTGAGATTGGAATGCCGTTATTCACCTCTGTGACATCCTATGGCCTTGCAACAGGCAGTTTCGACATTGTGTGACATGATGCCTGTGCATGGCATCATGACATCAAGATGGCTTAGATGCATGCATGCAGGTGAGTGTGGTATGGAGAAACATTGCTTGTGGTGCATGCACGCCACCTTGGTCTGGTGTGTGCCTCGTGTATGTGTTGCTTCTCATGTCGTTACTTTGTGCACATGACCAGTACTCATGTGGCGATATGTGTGTTTGAATGTTTGGGGAGGCAATACCTGGGTACCTCTGGGCAACTGCCATGGATTTCGGCCAATCTATGGGTTGGATTTGGTTTGGTGGCATGCAGTTGGACATGTCTCCTGGTAGTGTGTGCTGCATTTCCCTGTCCACTGTGTATAGTTGTTTTGGTGTGGCACGCTGTACTCACTGCACTCTGCAGGTGTCCCTGCATGGCCTCTGCTGCTCCCACTACCTCGATTCCTTCAAGGTGCAGCACACTGCTGCATTTCTCCTCCCATGGCATGAGCTTGATTGGGGAGGCCGTCCCACCTCCAGTGACCATACACTTCTTCCTGTGGGCCGAAAGCAGGTTGCGGACCCTCAGGCGTAGGTCACCCCACTGCTTGTGGCAGTCTTTTTGGGTGCACCTTGTGTGCCACCTCCTCCCATATGGCATTTTTGCTCAGTTGGCTACTGCGCCTGTGGTCGGTGGCAAACAGTTCCCCAGTATTTTCTACTGTGGTCTCCGTCAACACGGCCAGTTCCTACTCTGTGAAGCATGGCTTCCGTGGGCGCACATTAGGGACTCTAGATTTCATGACTGCTGTCAGGAAGCTGTATTATCACAGTGACAGGATTGGAACAGGAAGTTGGTGATTTTATGTGGATTGGGTTTTTCAAAATGGCCACCGGCGAGTTTACAGTTCCTGCAATGACATTGTTTCTTTTGCCAGTGTTTCCATTGCTGGTGTTTCATTGGATACACGCAGGTAACAGTGCCAGTGGCATTTTTGATGACAGTGCCACCAACTTTAATGGCCGTTGATGGTGTTTCCGTTATGCTGGTCACACCATTACCGGCATGCCGGATTGCTCTTTCCTGCAGGGTTGTGATGTGCCGGTGATTCTGTGGTTGCCGGAAATGGTGCCACCGGTTTAATGGAATCACTGGCAAATTTCCGCCAAACTCGTAATGAGGCCCAATATATGAAAACAGGATACACTTTCTTTTCACATTTCATAGCACAAAAAGGAAAACTCAATAAATATAACTATAGATATTACAAAAAGTTCACCTATTTAAGAAAAACAAATACATAGTTCTTAGCATAAACCCTCTAACATTTCCAAAGTAATATATGGTTATGGTTTATTGCATCTCCTAAAAGGTGCACAGTAGCAAGGCTCCAAGTATTTGACCCATTAGAGTTCTTGATGTTTTGCCACACGACTCCACTAGTAAAGGTCCTGTGTCTTTCTATAAGATCTTCAAAATAAAAATATTGCTGATCATTTAAAGGATGGCAGTCCGAAATTATGTGACTCTGTTTCTATTTGACCTTGCATGCTACAAAATCGGCACAAGCTGAAGGCCTGTTGTACATTTTCTCTGGCACCCAAAATTTCTCTGGTCGGGAGAAGATTTAGCTTTAGCCTCAGTAACTGAGAGCGCCAGTACGGGCTTGGGAATTTAATCAAGTAAGCTGGTATTACTCCCACAGGTCTTACATCAACCAAGATGCCCAAGTACAAACAATATTTCTTCACTTCTTCGATTGTATGAATCCATTCCATTTCCCACAACTTCCTTTTGGACATGGTTGGGAAGAGGTTAATCGACTCGATGTTTAAATTATATCTATGTATGATGTCATTAAAACGTGCCTAACACTGGTTAAACAGGGGGCTGTTTTTGATCCGACATTAACCTTTTTATTTCCTACCAGATTGTTTTTTCCTTTGTCTGGTCTATTTTAGAGAGCATTGTCAAGTTTTTCCACAGTTTGCATATTTTGATTGAAGGAAGGCCTACCTCATACCTGAGGACTACCAATGGGATGTCACAAGGGTGTTTCAGCACCTTTTGCCAAAAACAACCCTCAAGACACTACCAATCTGTCAAGGCAGACAGAAACAGGGTCTCAGCACCATAAGTGATTATAGGCATCACCTTCTTGCTATAAAATTTGATGACTGGTATTAGTGAGAATTGACGGCATCTCTTATTTAAGTAAGAGGCTTTGGCAGCCAAAACAGTTATTTTCGATTTGTATTAGACCAGGAGTTCAATCTTATTGTATGACTCGAATAAGTAGAACATCAAATATATGAGGTTCGAGACACGCTCAACCTCCACATTACACAAACTGCATTGAAATGTGTTATATTGTGCTTTCATGCCAGGTCTGAATTTAAACACTTTTTTGTTACTTACATTTATAATAAGATGGTTTTCCTGACGATGTAGCCAAATGAGTCTATAGTCTAATAGGACCATATCATCAGCATATAAAAGTAACTCATAAGACTATCTGCAGGACAACGGGGGAAACAGCTAATGCCTTCAAATGCAAGACTAATATCAGAAATAAAGAGGCAAAAAAGTAAGGGGCCTAGGACACAGCCCTGTTTAAAGCTACACCCTGTCTTAATAAGAGATGAAAGTTTCCCCTGTCGATTCAGCCTCACTCTTACAGAGGTGTCAGAGTGAAGACCAGGTGTCCTCACTTCTCTCACCAACATATCCTTCTCCCATGGCCACGTGGCCAGGGAAAGGCCATTGCTCTTGGATCCTGACCCTGGGGGTGGATATGTGAGGGAGGATTACCTGGGTGGAGGAGACTTGGGGAGTCGAGATGAGGTAGCCTTAGGTGAGGCATGGTATCCCCCTTTTCCCTTTCAGAATTAATCTTCTGTCCCTCAAGCCTTTATAGACTATTGGTGATCTCTTCCCTGTTTTTCCCCTAAAACATTCCCCAAGAAACACCTGTTTTGTTCTGGGATGATGACAAGACCAACTAGAGAAACACAGCCTCACTTTATTAATGCAGATACATACAAACAGCAGTTGTGAACTTGGATGAAGAGGAGGCCAGCACGAGTAATGCAGAACTCCGGATCCAACAGTGAGCGGTCTAGTCCTTTGTTGACTGATCAACCCCGCAGGAACACTAAAAGCAGGAAGTTCTGGGAAAATTGAGTCAGCTGTGGAAGCAGGTCTACGGACTGCAGGACGATAGCAGACCTCTGCTGGAAGGCGGTGTGACAAGCGGAGCACTCGAGAACCCCTGACGGATGCAGAGTGTGTGAAGCGGGAAGCAAAGCCGAAAGAAGCTGGAGGCCGGTGGAGAACTGCGAGAAGTGAACCGGTGTGACCAGGTGAAGCTGTCGTGTGAGTCCGGGCTGCGAGAGAAGCATCAGCGGGGTGAGCGAAGCCACAGAGAGTCACTGGGGAGACGGAGTGAGGCACCACATAAGAGAGGAAGAGCTTGTGGTGGCTGGAGATTCTCTTGATTCTGTAAGCTCTGACCATGAGTCAATCAAGCAATGCGGCCAGCGGGTGGCAAGTGAGCATGTAAAGCCAGTAATGAATACCGATTTAAATGAAACAAGTATGTTTTGAATACTGAACTGAATGAAAATGAAAATGAGTACTTTTTAAAAACCATCCGGTTGAAAGTAAGGTTTGGGAAACTCCTGGGAAAAATGAATTGTGTGATTTTGGAAATCAAGCATTGATGAGCAAGCATTGGCAAGAGCCACGAGAATATAAGGAACTTCATGATACGAGAAAACAAGCATTGGTAAGAGCCACGAGAATATAGGGACCTGTATGATATGAGAAAACCAGCATTGGCAAAAGGATGTCCATGAAAAGATAGAATGGAGAAATGACTGCATCTTTTTTTGTATAATGCACGGTGTCAAGGGTTTTGACCCATGTTGAATCAATAGACTGGGTAGATGTGGGGATGAGCTGTCGCCGCCCATTATTCTATCCCAGAACAAACTAAATCAATAGACTGGGTAGATGTGGGGATGAGCTGTCGCCGCCCACATTCACGCCAGAATCCAGGAGAACTGCGCAGTTTGCGCACACCAAAATGGTCACCTAATCTGCCACCCACCAGTGCAAAGAAAGGTGGTTCTGTTCAAAATCCGTTTTTTTTTCATGTCAAAAAGTTGCTAAAATCATGGGCACAAGACCACTCTAAAGATACAACCTTCTTGTGGGGGGTTCCACATCACCACTCTACTGTAAGGATGCCATCAATGTTAAGCAAGGGTCCTATACTATCAAGCAAAAGACCACTCTATTGAAATGCATTAATTCAAGACAGATCCCAAAAATGGGTGCAGTACCAGCTTTGTCCACACACCGGCGCAAGTGGTCTAAACTCTGACAGTAGGACTGTATCTCAGGAGTGCAAGAGGATCCAGCCTAACTAGGACTTCAAAGCCTGTTGGTTAATTAAAATTCTTAACCACCTGCTGTTCCCAGAGACAATCTGATTCAATTAACAGGCCAAGAGGCTGGGAAACCTTCTCACCCCAGAGACCCACACAATAGACTCTTTCCCTTGAATGGAGTATGTTAATTTTGGATGTGGACTGTAAACAGAGCTCTGCCTGGGAGCAGGGACATGTGAGCTGACCTACCCAGCTTCGAGGGGCGGGCCAGACTTGAGTGTGGATTCCTATTGCAACAAATATATGTTTAAGTTAAATGCTTCTAAAATATTGTATTAAGCTCACAAAAATTTGCAATTTGGAGAACCTTAATCCAAGAAATGTCCCCACAATTCAAGACTTGATTCAACTTTGTACCATGTTCTGAGGCGAAACCCCGCTATTTATTGATATTACAGACACCGGGTTTATGCTAGAAACCTAGTAAATTACTGGAATGTGTGTAGAAGGAGGGTGTACATTGGTGTAATTTTTGATACAGATTTAACATTGGTAAACCAATTAAAAATGAAATTAAGTTGTCATTTTTTAATGCAAGCCCCCAAGAAGATCAGAGTTGGACAAGCATGGACCATAAGGAATCTGTAATATGTACATGTAATTTCAACCAAATTGTGTATCTGGGAAATATGTATTTGGATCAGAAATAGATTTGTGTGCACATTGACAAGGGGAGTGTCTTTCTGTAAGCCATAAAGGTGACACACAACCCAGTTCCCCCAATCCAGGGAGAGAGGAAAGCTTGGCCAATGATAAGTGAGAGGGGCAGGCTTAGCTAGGCCCAGGCACACACCCATTTTCAAATAACATGAAAGGAACATTGAAACCCAGGTAGAGACATTCACTTTCCACTTTCTTGCGGGACGCTTTGCCGGGAGACTTCAGACTTCACATCCAGAGATCCAGACTTCAAATCCATCAATCTCCAGAGACCAGAAATTAACTCCAGAATTTGTAGCAGAGAGGCCTGAATCCACAAGCGAAATCCTCTTCAGCAGGCCTCAAAACCAACCAAACTATTCAACAGCCGGGCGAGCTGTTTTAATTGTTTGCCAAAATGTTTGCAAGAACATGTAGCAGTATCCAGAAAGCAGGGAATTTTTAACTCCCTCCTATAGGGAATTAAAAGCATTTTTCGCATATTTTTCACTTAATTGCAACCACATCAAAGTATATTGCCTGTGTTTAAAACTCCTACCTGTTTTCCTCTAAGCTTGCTAGAGGGGAACTGAATTATATCTGATTGCATTCCTGAGAACTGTGTGCTTTCCTCCCATCTCTTTACCTTTTATAGGGGGGGGGGTGAATTGTCAAAGAAAAGTGATTACATTGTCTTTGGTGAAGTCACATCAAGTTTATTTTCTGTACTGCATTTTCATTCATCATTGCATTGTCCTTGAAGCCATAAAAGCATTCTCAGCTACTTCATCCTCTCTATATCACTTCTAAGCCATCAAAAAGAGTGTACCACTGTAACATTATCCATTGTTGATCACTATCATCCTCACAAGTGTGCTATCAAATATTAATTTACTATAAAAGTGTGATAGATATATATTGTTTAATTTTCAAATAAACCTTTTAAATTTGCAAAACAAACCTACTTCTTGGCTCAGCGGGGTCGGGGGGATTCTGAGAGAGGGGTGTTATATAAGGGTTGTCATCCAGAGTAAATGAACTAGACATAAAAAAATATATCAATAAGGGTTTCCCTCAGCATCCCAGACTAGGCATTGACTTAGCTATAGTGTTGAATTGAATCCGCTTACAAAGTGGGGGCTCGGAGACGGGATATTCTGGGTTAGATTTACCACTTGTGCAGCTTAATACAGTGTGCCAACTGACCAGATACACATATCCGGTTAGATCACCACGCTGCTTTACACTGTGAAAGCACTCCTCAAAGGAACGCTCTAAGGAAACGGTCTGTTTTGCAAAATAAAATACAAACTTCTGTAAGTCAGGAAGGAACTCAAATTCCAGAATGACGACACTGGTAGACATCAAAATAGCCAGAGAGCACTTCTTACACACGCTATATGTGAGAGGGGAATGGACTGAGCAGGGCCAGGATGCGTGGTTGCAGGCAATCACACGACAGGTCACTGCAACTGGGTTAGATATCTGGAGAGATCAGGGTCCCTTACATGTGGCCCTGAGTGAACTATACATGGCTCCTAAAGCTAAAGATGAACACGACAAGATGGTTAGGATAGTGGCATATTTGTATCTATATATGGGAGCCATGCAGGTCAAATGTGCTGAAGGCCAAGATCTGGAAAATAGGCAACAGATCGCGTTAGAGAAGGCCCAATCTGACCTGGTCTCTTCTGAGCAGAGGATGCACAGACGCCAGGAGTCAGAAAATGAGAGCAGACAGTATCTCATTAAAATCAAAGAGGACATGTGTATCCTGCAACAGGAAAAGTCTGACCAGGATACCAGATTTCTGGCCTTGCAAAAGGAGTACCAAGAAGGTTTGGACTCCCTACTGCAGAGCCAGAAAAAGCTGGAGTAACAATTAGATTTCAATAGGGCATGTGCTGAGCAGGTAGTCACCCTGAAAAGCCACCTAGATAGGGAAAAGGCAGAGAGCAATACACTGATCCTGAAAGACCTGGATACCCAGGCAGAGTTTGATCAGGAGCACCAGAAAGCTTGTGCCCTTCAAAGGCAAAGGGACGACCTGGCGGCACAGATGCAGACTCTTAGTCAGGAAAGGGACACCATAGGCCATGAAGTCTGCCATTTAAAAAGAAAAACTGAAGAAAATAACTTGGCCCTCCAAGGGCTGGGTGACCTCCAAAAAGAGCATCAGAACCTGTTAGAGCACACCAGGAGGGTGGAAGAGGCTCTGGCAAGAAAGGAGCAGGCCAGTAGGGATGGGACTCAGGAGGTAACCCTCCTGCAGCAAAGACTGGCCCAGTACTCCAGGACCAATCAGGAGGCACAGAGAGCGAATGAGGCTCTCTGCCAGCACAATGATAGGCTCCAGCAACAGGTAGCCATGCAGGAGAGACTGATAGTCTAGCAAGGCCTTAACTGAGGAACTGAAAGCGCAGGCTCTTGCATTGCAACAGGGAGCAGGGGCTGATAGAGATGAGGTTCGCTGGGAAAGGGAAACGCCTGAGCATAACCTCAGGAGCCCTAATACCTCTGGTGCACATGAGCACAGGGCCATAGGGATGGCAGATTACTATCCAGCCAAAAGGATGGGGCTCATAGGCCATTACCACCCAGGAATGGATGGGCGGGCATCCGGGTATGGGCACCTAAGTACAGTGCAATTTAGTGGGGAACCCCAGGAGAGTAGGCCCACTAAGGGCATCCTGAAAACCTCTGCCCAGTTAGGTCAGTGGGGGGGTTACCCATTAAATCCTGGTAGCAAGGAGGGATCTGAAGACTCCTCTGAGCGTCACAGGACACAGGAGACCAGGTCCCCACATTCTGCCAGCTATACCCAGGCTCGCAGAATCCGGGAAATCCTGGAAGATCAGACGGGCACCTCTGGGAGCAGTGCTTCTGAATCAGAGGATGAATGGACCAGGGTTACCCGAACCAAAAAGGCCAATGAGGTGAAAAGGGCCCTGCTTAAGGGACCCCTAAAAACAGATTAAGGCAATCAGGAGTGTTATCACGCCTTATCATAAGAACGCCAAGTATTCTGTTTGGGAACACTTGGAGCTCTATGAGCAAATGATGGAGACTTTCCATTTGAAGGATAGCAGTAGCTGCATCCAGTACGTCAAATGGACATTCTCCCCTGAATACTCCAGTTTCTTTGCGGGGCTGGAGGACCAAAACCATTCAAGATGGTCCACATATAGGGCGGCCATCTTGAAACAATTTTCTGTACATAGAAATCCCCAAGAGGCTCGCAAGGCAGCCTACAATTTGCAATGTGGGGAGGATCAGGTCCCACAAGAATTCGTGCAAGAATTGAAGCGTGCATTGGCGCAGACTACCAGAAGGGTGCGCACGGACAACAGAGAATTCATCAACACACTTTTCCATGCTCTTCCCAAGTACATAATGACCCAGCTCGTGAGAGATTTTCACGAGAAAAGATCTTTAGACTGGGTCATTGAGCAAGCCACCCGGATCTATGAGGTGCAGAAGCCCATAGAAAATAAAAGTAATGCGCAGAAAAACCCCAAAACCAACAGCACCCCTGCTGCTGCCAAGGTGGCAGAGGTAAAGGTTGCCCCCGTTTTAGATTTGGAGATGGGGGGCCTAAAAACATGCCTGCACCAAATAATTATCAGCCCAGAAGGCCCTCGGGCCAGTCACAGACAGGGAGTCGAGGAGGTAGTCCCACAAATGGGGTCCCCCGCTCCCTTGACAATGTAAGTCCCCGCTACAAGGGAAACCGACTAATCCTGGGTTATGTGTGGACTCCTCCAGCCCAAGGGGGGATCCAGCCAAGCACCTGACCCAGGGAACTTCCCTCCTAACTTCCCACAGGAGGGCAGAAATTCCCCAAACACTGGGCAGAACTTTTTTCCCAGGTATCCACAAGGTGTCCAGCCCCAAAACCATCCATTCTTCTTTCCCCAATTCCCTGAGCCCAGACAACCTAATCCGGGAGAGGGGAGGCCAATGGTGGAGGGGTACCCAAATCTTCCCAACCCGGGGCATTACCGAGAAGGGATAGCTACCCTTCCCGGGATCAGCCCAGGGGAGAAAACAGAACCCTGTATCAACTTGAGCGGGTTTCCCAACTTGAGCGCCAGGTCCAAAATATGGCACGGGATCTGGGTCACATACTGAGGGCTCAACAGAACCCTCAGATGAGCATGCCACCGCAGAATGCCCCAAACTCTGGACCTGGTGCTCCAGAACAATGATGGGGCAGCACCCTGATAACCCACCGGTTCCCAGGGAGGAGGCACAAGGGGAAGGGGGGTGTAAAGCCTTGGAGGAAGCTTCCTTCCCCACTTGTAAACAGCCCCTGGAAACCCAGGAACCGGAAACAAAATCTCCTGCCCCTGATGAAAGTCTGCCTCCTAAGGAGCAGAGAGGAGGTAGGAGAAACAAAGGACCCAAACAGACCCACTTTGAAGAGGAGGTACAGATCTTCCAATTTGAGGGAGATCCTCAGAGGATCCTGGGAAAAGGATCTTCTCCTTCAGAGATGGGGGAACTCCTCCCAAGGAAAAATGGGTCCCAAGGGAGTCCAATCAAGACTGGGTAGATGTGGGGATTAAGCTGTCGCTGCCCATCATTCTATCCCAGAACCAACAATACCGAAAACCCCTGGCTCAAACCCATCCTGGTGACTGCCCCCAAAAAGGGGGGGGCAGCCCAGAACCGGACCCAGGGGAACCCATTTCAAGTTGCCAACTTTTTCTTTCAGATTCCCAAAATCCCCCACAGAATTCTGCGCAAATCTCTTCTCTCGCCATGTCAAAAACCAGAAAGTTAGCCCACCAGTTGTCCAAAAATGTGCATTATCTGTGCCCCTTGAGGAGAAGGAGGGTAGATATTATGTCCCGGTACAAGTACAGGGGCAGGGTACAATCTTGGCGCTGGTGGACACTGGATCTCAAGCCACCCTTCTGTCGAGAAGGGCCTTTGATGAACTGAATTCAGGTAAGGGGGAGAAGTACCAAATTCCCCTCACCTCTCTTCCTGGACAACTTCAGAACTTTGACGGGAAGGAAATTCCCGTCGAGGGGACTGCAGATTTGGACATCAAAATTGGGCGACACAAGGTGAAACACCCGTTCATAGTAGTGACTCCAGAGGGCACCCCTTGTTTACTAGGGAATGACCTCCTGAGAAGGTTGTCACCCCTAATAGATTGTGTAAACAAGGTCCTCTGGACCCAGACTAGCCGACCAATAAAATTAAAACAGAGTGTCAACCATGTTAGTTTAAACGGCACCTGCCACATGGTTGAACAAAAATCTGACCAAGTAGAATTTCACTTCCAGAACAACCAAATTCCAGATGTGACAGTAATAGCAGTAGGACAACAGACTGGTGATGGGGGGTCCTCTCTATTTCTGAAAATCAACCTTCCTTCCAGTTTAAGGTGGTATTCCACACTGGAAGGAAACACTCTGAATTTATTTACCAATCAACATTCAGACACTCCCACTCCAATAGTCCAGAAAGATGTGAAATCAGCTCAGAGCCTGGCTGATGTTCAGCAAATTGGAGAGCAGTTGTTCATCCCTGTTCAGTTAAATGATGGGAAGGACTCTGTTCTCGATCGAGTGTGTGTGAACAACGGTAAGAGCTTCATCAGCGAAGCCATGTTCCGCCAACTCCCAAAAGATCCAGCCATTCCCACATTCAAACTGATAGACCAATGGGAAATGGACCTGGAAGCACCCAATTCCAAACATCTCCTGGCAGGTGTATGCTCAAAATCTCCATTGGCAACAAGAGCATAGTCCATAATTGTTGGGTCGTGCGAGACGTCACTGCCGCCTTTTACTTAGGCAGTGACATTCTCAATCGCTTCACCATTAGTTTGGACCTAATCAACTTCAAAGCTTGGTCCCGATTAGCGGATAATCCCATGGGCTTTGATGATCCAGAAAAAGCATTTAGGTCAGCTCAATTGCTACCTTATGCAGTTGAAATTCAGATTAAAGAGGAAGTCACCATCCCGGAAAGGACCTGACAATTCTCCCTGGAAGTGAAAGTTAAAAGAGGACAAAAATTGAAAAACCCTGATGCTTATATTCATCTAAATGCTTCTTTCCAACAGCAAGGGTTAGGGGTAAACCCAACACCATTAGTCAACATAGAACATGACACCATTCCAATAGAGGTGGATAACAGCGACTTACAGAGTATAACTCTAGCCGCAGGCACCATCATTGGAATGGTGCTTGATGACCAACATTTCTCCATTGATTTAGGAAATGAACTGTTAGGACAAATCCCCAAGGACTGTTTTGACAGTGACAGTGATAACAATACAACACCAGACAGGATTTTCACCCGGCATGGGGGGAACTTCCTGGTGTACACTTCTTGCCCTTATGGTAAGGAAGATGTGACTTGTGACTTCAGGAGGGATGAGGTGATTTTCCAGGTCCATGAGGGCTGCCTTTCCCACCTGAAGCCTCCAGTCCAAATCAGCACTCTGACCAGGGACTTCTCCACCCAGCTGGAGGAGGCTGCTGAGATAGCCAAACCAGAAGTCTTTCCAGGCTTCAGGCAGATGGTGGAAGAGAGAGTCAACCTAGCTGATGCCTGCGTGACCATGGAACAGAAGCAAAAGTTGAAACAAGTTTTCTTGGATTTCCAAGATCTCTTTGCGGTACACTCATATGACTGTGGTCGCACCGATATCCACACAACAACAATTCCCATGGAGCCTGGAATGACTCCAGTGTTTGTGAAGCAATATCGCTTGCCTCTCGCATCCATGGAGTCCCTTACTGAAATAATTAAGAACCTTGAGTCACGGGGAATAATCCGTCCAGTCCACAGCACCTTCAATAATCCGGTGCTGGGAATATTGAAGCCAAACGGCCAGTGGAGACTCTGCACCGACCTTAGGGAGCTCAACAAACGGGTCCATACTTCCTGATGGCCTCTGCCCTACATTGACCAAGGGCTGGCCCAGATTCAGGGGTCACAGGTATTCACAGCAATAGACCTGACCAGTGGATACTGGACCGTGCCTGTCAGTAGGGAGGACCAATACAAACTGGCTTTTGACTTTGGGGGCCAGCAGTACACATGGACCCGGACTCCCTTCGGATACCTCAACTCCGGCAATGAATTCAACATTTCCCTACATAAGGCCATGCCCGACCTGGGTGCGAGGGGTAACCTGGCTTATGTAGATGATGACCTCATCAAAAGTTCATCTGTGGAGGAACACATAGCGGAGATCCGTTATGTTCTGACGCAGAAAGAACAGTGGTGTAGAACCCGTGTTAATTTCTTGGGGCATGAGATTACTCCTCAGGGTCTCTGTCCCCAGGAAAAGAAAGTGGAAGCACTCCAGAAACTGAAGGATCCCACAACTCTGCGGGAACTAAGGAGCCTCCTTGGACTGACTAATTACAGCAGAAAGCAGAAAGTTCATTGAGGGCTATGCAGAGATAACCAGACCCCTGATTCATCTTTTGAAGGGGGGGGTCAAGTGGGAATGGGGTCCAGAACAATCCGAGGCAGTAAGACAACTCAAAAGAAGCCTCTCACAAGCGCCTTGCCTAGCTTACCCTGTCAGAAACAAGGAGTTGTTCCTGGAGACAGCGTTCTCTAATACCTGCTTGACAGCAGTATTATACCAAAAGCATGACAAGGTCAATAAAGTAATCTCCTATGCGAGCAAAACTTTATCCTCTGTGGAGGAAAAATT
The DNA here is from genome assembly GCF_040938575.1 of Ambystoma mexicanum. Lineage (NCBI taxonomy): Eukaryota > Metazoa > Chordata > Amphibia > Caudata > Ambystomatidae > Ambystoma > Ambystoma mexicanum. The sequence goes on along the minus strand of NC_090941.1, from coordinate 963,634,866 downwards.
CAACGATTGTGAAAAGGCACTCCTGGCAACGGTGTGGACATTGAAGAATTACCGCCCGTTCATCCAGGTGGAACACATCATAGTGGAGACTGCACACCAGCCTCTGCAATATCTCCAAAGTGACAGAATCCGGGCCGGAAATGTGAGTAATTCCCGAATTACTTCCTGGATTCTGTCAATGCAAGGCTTTCCTGTGGAGGTCCCCTCGCGCAAGGTCTGGCTGACTTGCATGATTGTGCCAGAGAAAAATGTCTCGAGGACGAAAGTCTAAAAATCAAGGACAACATGGAGGCATACCTTAATTCCCCACACAAAGTCTTTAAAGAAGACAAGTGTGAGGGAACGCCCACTGTTGACAACAACGGGGAGAAAGAACTGGTGGCCGGCGTAGGGAATGCATGGGTGAAGGAGTTTCCAGAACACTCCGCTGGATACAAAATTGGTCCCTGAAGTAGTCAGGTGCCAGAATTGATGGCTCTGCATCAAGCCATCCTCAATGCTGTCCAACATCAACTCCACAAACTGGTCATAATCACAGATTCAGATTATGTATGGAACGGGTTCGTGGAGCACCTGGTTAATTGGAAAACCAGAGGCATGTTATGCGCTAATAACAAACCTTTGAAACATGGGAAGTTAATTCAAAACATTGATGATCTGGTTACCTCGAATGGGATGACCATCTACTGGAAGAAGATCAAGGGTCATTCCAAAGTAGAGGGACCAGATAAAACTGGAAATGACTTAGCTGATCATCTGGCCAAAACCGGGGCCATCCAAGGGGATCTAATAGAAATAGAGTCCCTGTTGGGGGAAATCCACTGCTATCACTAGGTCCCAGACAAATGCTCACAATGATATTTCAACTGCACAATGGAGTAAGGAGACCCCTGATGCTGATTTAATTACGGCTCAGAAGGGGGATCCAATAATTGGTAAGTTTTACAGATTGAGGACCCCGAGAACTTTCCCCTGACGGATACCGATTACATTGGGAAAGAGGACCTAAGAGTGTTGATGTTTACCAAGTGGGTGGAATGTCTCCCGGCCCCAAACTGCAAGGCAGAAACAGCAGCTGCCCTGATGATTAATCACATGTTTTCCCATTTTGGTCTACCTCAAAGGATTGAGTCAAACAGAGGTAGCCATTTCACCAGCAAGGTATTGACAAAGATGTGGGAGATACTGGGGGTTAAAAGGAAGCTACATATTGCTTACCAGCCAGCTTCTTCTGGAGCAGTAGAGAGATACAACCGAACCATTGTGAGCATATTAAAAAAGTTTGTGGCAGATTCTGGGCCAAGCTGGGATATCCGATTACCTCTGGTCCTAATGGCCATCAGATCTACTCCTTCATCTGCAACTAAAATGTCACCGTTTGAGTTGATGACCGGACGCAAGATGGTGCTTCCCCAGCATTTGCTCTACAGGACCCAAGAGCAGACGTTGATAAATGCCTCCACAACTCATGAGTATGTGGAGAATTTAAGGAAACACCTTCAACATGCTTTTGCCTATGCTCAGCGGAATCTAGAAAGATCAGCTGATAGCGTGAAAACCCACTACGACCTGAAAACCACCAGGAAAGTATACGAGTTGGGGGACCGGGTCTATCTATACAATTTCCAAAAAAAACAGGCCAAACAGCGAAAATGTTTGCCTACGTGGAAGGGACCGTTTGAAATTATAGACAAAATCTCCCCTGTAGCCTATAAGATCCGCATCCCCAAAGGTGGTCTGGTGGAAGGGAAAGACAAGTGGGTACATATAAATCAGCTAAAGTGTTGCCATCCCAGGCACACTCTGCAGCAACTGGAGGAGTCCTCTGCAATACCAGAGGGGACCGCTCCAGATTAATTCAGTTCCCATCCTAAAATATCCCACATATAGTCTCTAAAATATTATGATTGGAAAAAAAAATGTTTTAATGTTATTTCTTGTTTTAAAATAAGACTGAAAAATGTATCCTGATGTATAAAATGTATATGCCGCCCCACTATATCAACCATGGAGACTGACCAAGGAGAACGATCCGGGGACCGGGAGCAGAGAGCCGAGGGGCCCGGGGTACTGCCCAATATTCCCATCAGGACCGACGAGGAGAACCGATCGATCCAACTGGATGGAGGAAAAGATGCTGAACTGTGCCATCTACAGAATTGGAAGAAGATGATGCGGACATACCAGCACGTGGATCAAAACATCCTTTGCACCCGACTCCCCTCGACTCGAAATCAAAGTAGAGTCGGGCGGGGGGGCTTGTCAAGGGTTTTGACCCATGTTGAATCAATAGACTGGGTAGATGTGGGGATGAGCTGTTGCCGCCCATTATTCTATCCCAGAACAAACTAAATCAATAGACTGGGTAGATGTGGGGATGAGCTGTCACCTCCCACATTCACGCCAGAATCCAGGAGAACTGCGCAGTTTGCACACACCAAAATGGTCACCTAATCTGCCACCCACCAGTGCAAAGAAAGGTGGTTCTGTTCAAAATCCGTTTTTATGTCAAAAAGTTGCTAAAATCATGGACACAAGACCACTCTAAAGATACAACCTTCTTGTGGGGGGTTCCACATCACCACTCTACTGTAAGGATGCCATCAAAACAATGTTAAGCAAGGGTCCTATACTATCAAGCAAAAGACCACTCTATTGAAATGCATTAATTCAAGACAGATCCCAAAAATGGGTGCAGTACCATCTTTGTCCACAAACCGGCTCTAGCGGTCTAAATTCTGACAGTAGGACTGTATCTCAGGAGTGCAAGAGGATCCAGCCTAACTGGGACTTCAAAGCCTGTTGGTTAATTAAAATTCTTAACCACCTGCTGTTCACAGAGACAATCTGATTCAATTAACAGTCCAAGAGGCTGGGAAACCTTCTCACCCCAGAGACCCACACAATAGACTCTTTCCCTTGAATGGAGTATGTTAATTTTGGATGTGGACTGTAAACAGAGCTCTGCCTGGGAGCAGGGACATGTGAGCTGACCCACCCAGCTTCAAGGGGCATGCCAGACTTGAGTGTGGATTCCTATTGCAGCAAATATATGTTTAAGTTAAATGCTTCTAAAATATTGTATTAAGCTCACAAAAATTTGCAATTTGGAGAACCTTAATCCAAGAAATGTCCCCACAATTCAAGACTTGATTCAACTTTGTACCATGTTCTGAGGCGAAACCCCGCTATTTATTGATATTACAGACACCGGGTTTATGCTAGAAACCTAGTAAATTACTGGAATGTGTGTAGAAGGATGGTGTACATTGGTGTAATTTTGATACAGATTTAACATTGGTAAACCAATTAAAAACGAAATTAAGTTGTCATTTTTTAATGCAAGCCCCCAGGAAGATCAGAGTCGGACAAGCATGGACCATAAGGAATCTGTAATATGTACATGTAATTTCAACAAACTGTGTATCTGGGAAATATGTATTTGGATCAGAAATAGATTTGTGTGCACATTGACAAGGGGAGTGTCTTTCTGTAAGCCATAAAGATGACACACAACCCAGTTCCCCCAATCCAGGGAGAGAGGAAAGCTTGGCCAATGATAAGTGAGAGGGGCAGGCTTAGCTAGGCCCAGGCACACACCCATTTTCAAAACACATAAAAGGAACATTGAAACCCAGGTAGAGACATTCACTTTCCATTTTCTTGCAGGACGCTTTGCCGGGAGACTTCAGACCTCACATCCAGAGATCTAGACTTCAAATCCATCAATCTCCAGAGACCAGAAATTAACTCCAGAATTTGTAGCAGAGAGGCCTGAATCCACAAGCTGAATCCTCTTCAGCAGGCCTCAAAACCAACCAAACTATTCAACAGCCGGGCGAGCTGTTTGAATTCTTTTCCAAGAACTTTTGCAAGAACCTGTAGCAGTATCCAGAAAGCAGTGCTGTATCCGGAACCAGAGAGAACCAGAGACCAGATCGCTGTGAAGAACTGCTAGCAGAAGTCCAGCCAATCCTGACCCGATCGGTGACGAAGTCGCATTCCTCTCCAAAATCTAGTGTGAGTACCCAGCTAGCACTGTGCCAAAACCAATCTCTTAGTTTAAAATAATCTAATCCAAACTATTTTAGCCTATTAGAACTGCCTCCTAGAATCGTGTCATTCTGTCATATTTAAAACTGAAAACTGTCATCTGTCATTCTGAGCTTTAAAATTTCAAATCTGAAAAACTACCTTTACTAAATCGGCCGTATCTCCGGAACCGTTTGTGCTAGGAGCGAGTTTTAGTCCTACTCCTTATAGTGCCTCTGTAATTGCGCTCGACGCACGTGACTAAATTTGCCGCGATTTGACATTTTGCTTAATTTCAGCCACCTGTAAAAATATGTGTTCTTGCTTTCCTTGCTGAAATTCGTGTGCAACCTGACAATCATTCATAGAGCATTGCTAAAGTGATCCTGAATTAATTTAAGTAGCTGTCACTCACCCTGAACCTCCTATAGGGAATTAAAAGCATTTTTCACATATTTTTCACTTAATTGCAACCACATCAAAGTATATTGCCTGTGTTTAAAACTCCTACCTGTTTTCCTCTAAGCTTGCTAGGGGGGAACTGAATTATATCTGATTGCATTCCTGAGAACTGTGTGCTTTCCTCCCATCTCTTTACCTTGCATAGAGGGGGGTGAATTGTCAAAGAAAAGTGATTACATTGTCTTTTGGTGAAGTCACATCAAGTTTATTTTCTGTACTGCATTTTCATTCATCATTGCATTGTCCTTGAAGCTATAATAGCATTCTCCGCTACTTCATCCTCTCTATATCACTTCTAGGCCATCAAAAAGAGTGTACCACTGTAACAATATCCATTGTTGATCACTATCATCCTCACAAGTGTGCTATCAAATATTAATTTACTGTAAAAGTGTGATAGATATATATTGTTTAATTTTCAAATAAACCTTTTAAATTTGCAAAACAAACCTACTTCTTGGCTCAGCGGGGTCATGGGGATTCTGAGAGAGGGGTGTTATATAAGGGTTGTCATCCAGAGTAAATGAACTGGACATAAAAATATATCAATAAGGGTTTCCCTCAGCATCCCAGACTAGGCATTGACTTAGCTGTAGTGTTGAATTGAATCCGCTTACAACGGGGAGACCCCCTGATCCCCCTCTATTCCCCCACCTTAACTATTACCCTTGCCCCACCCACACCTATATTTTAGAAATATTTCCCAAATGTTCAATAAAAAATCGATAAAGAGATACAGTAATTTTTCCATTTGATTTGATTAGTTTCGATCATTTCTACGGATACCTTGGAAAAAGCCAGGAGAATATATGCAACAAGTGATTGGTGGCAAAACAAACCAAGATATAACATAAAGAGGAAGTGATATGAGACTGAATCAAAAACTACTGTAAAGTTTAAGCAGTGGCAACATGCCATTGAAAAGGAAACACCTTATATCTATCGGTTACGTGGCCTGTACGGGTGGACCATGTGGTCCGACAACTGCGCTTACTGAAAACTGCCATAAAGAAGCTTGTGTTTAACTTTTGTAAGATCGGAACTTAGGTAACTGAACTGGTAAAAATTAACCGAATCAGAAGAGCCGGTAGTCGTCCCAAAGAATTATGTTGTTTTGGAAACCTCAAAGACTTGAATACTTGGGGAAGGGAAACCCTGTGTTTTGTGAATGGTTTGAACTCGTGGAAGGGAAATATTTTGCCAGCCAAGAGTTGGAAGAAGCTCTGAACTTTCATTTGAACTCTATTTAGATTGATGATGACGTCACGGGAGGATCGCTCAGCAGGAACGTGCTCGCCTTGGAAGCAAGACGACACGGAGCAACACAGGTTCGATCCACGGGTCCGCGCTTATAAACCTCTGGGTATTAAGCACTTAATAAATAACCAATCATATCATATCATCTCAACAAATATACGTGAGGGCAAGTATAGGTTTTGGACACAGACAGACATAAAAATATATCAATAAGGGTTTCCCTCAGCATCCCAGACTAGGCATTGACTTAGCTGTAGTGTTGAATTGAATCCGCTTACAACGGGGAGACCCCCTGATCCCCCTCTATTCCCCCACCTTAACTATTACCCTTGCCCCACCCACACCTATATTTTAGAAATATTTCCCAAATGTTCAATAAAAAATCGATAAAGAGATACAGTAATTTTTCCGTTTGATTTGATTAGTTTCGATCATTTCTACGGATACCTTGGAAAAAGCCAGGAGAATATATGCAACAAGTGATTGGTGGCAAAACAAACCAAGATATAACATAAAGAGGAAGTGATATGAGACTGAATCAAAAACTACTGTAAAGTTTAAGCAGTGGCAACATGCCATTGAAAAGGACTTTCTCACACAGACTAACTTTAGTTTTCTTTACGTAGGGAAATCCCACCTTAGCAGAGGGCAAGTTAGGCCTTTTTCCAACCCTCCTTTTGAGTTAATTAAAAGCTTTTATAGCCCAAATGTTATTCTGTTGTCTGTATCTACTTCCTGATTCCTTCACACAATGCTATTGAAAGCCATGCAGAAGTCAATAAAAGCAGCATACAGTGGTGTTGCATTGTCCATGGCTTCCCTTTTAAACAGCCCCAAGATAAAACCATTAGCATGAGTTCCCATCCCCTTCAGAAACCCTATTTGGTATAGGTCCAATCTGTTTGTATCCCTTGTCCATATGAACAACTCCTGTACCACTAAGGATGGTACCACTAAGGATGACAAGATCTTTGATGGAACATCCAGTAGGGCTATAGTGCGATAATTAGTCTGGTCTGTTCTTGTGCTCTTTTTATAGATGGGTACAATTATTGAGGCTGCTCAAGACACTGGCAGTTTTCTAACTCAGAGGATATGTCCAAACAGTGCCAGTAGAATACCAGCCCAACGGTTGATGTTACCTTTTAAAACCATATTGGAGAGCCCATTGGGTCAAGGAGCTCTGGAGTTTTTTCCATGGGTAATACGTGAATAAATTGTCTCATAGTCAAACTCCAGTAGCCACGGCTCTTCCATTGGCCCATAGGGCTGGGGCTTACCACTTCCATCTTTTGCATATCATTTCTGAAAGTTCCCAATCCAACTAGGCTTCGAGATAGGGGGTTCACTTGAAAGTGTGTTTGTGGCTTTCTATCGTTATTGACAAGCCCCCAAAAGTGTTTAACATTTTTGGATACCAACAGCTCGATCATTTTATGCAAATCCTTTAGTAAGAAATGATGTCCACAGAATGGGGATCCGTTTTCGTACTCCTTGTGAAGTATCCTTCGCCTAACAGCATCTCACCCAGGGGAATTGTGTACGATTTGCCTCAAATCCCTTTTTTTGCAGCACCACAGGGTCATATATGTGTTTATGCACTAGCTCGGGTTCCCCCGGGACACACGACATATCCAGGTAGACTCTTTTCAGGAGAATGTAGTATCCCACTTCAGATAGCTAATTCGCAAATTCCTCCGTAGGGTATACCTTAGCCATTGAGTTGTGGAAACACAATATATTATAGAGATTCGACTATCTATTGCAAGCATGTCCACATAAAAAAGTCAGGATTTTCTTTTTTTTCCATGATAAAATAATGCCTGTGACTTAAGTGTATTTACAAGCATACAAGTGTATTCATAAACTCAATATATTCATTGAGTATCTGTTGTAGTGCATTCACTGTTCTTCATGGTAGCACTGTATCATCCACATATAGTAAGCAAGCTATAAAACGATGCTTGGCCTTGGTTGCATCGACTGCTGCAGGTTCTAAAACAAAGTACAACTCACTTAGATATAGATTAAAAAGTAGCAGTGAGGTCGGCCACCAGGGGGCGCACGGATGATGTCGTGCCCCGTCTGAGCTCGCTCATCGAAGGTCCTATGAGAGGTCTGAGCCCCCACTTCTAGGACCCCCCCACAGCTGAGACTCGAGACGAGGCTTTTGGAAGGTGCCCCCCACCCGTGGCAAAAAATTTGGAGCGATTCGGTGGTGTTCTCGCCTTAAACCGACCGACTGAAGTTCTTCCCCATCGCCGCATCGAAACAGCGCGAACGCGCAGAGCCCAACGCAAGCCCCGCCTACTAGGGTCCCGGCGTAGGCCCTGCGCCCTAGGCGGACAACATCGAGCGACTAAAAGCGGCAACGACACGGAGCACATACCGAGCCCTCCCACACCACACAGCCTCGAGCAAGAGCAGAAGCGGCAGAGAAGGCCTCGAACATCGGGGCGCCGGACGTGCGCGGAGGCGTGCCCCCGGACTGCGGGAGAGCCCGCGACACTCCGACGGAACGGCTCGTCCCCCCCGGCGGACTACGCACGGTCGACTCCTCAGATCAGGGCATCCCACGCCCCCGCAGCAGTGCAGACGGCCGCAGGAGGTTCCGGGCCTACACAAAGTGGGGAGACCCACGGATCACCGCGACACCGCGACATCCGACGAGCTGAGGGTTGGGCCCCCAAAACTTTGGGGCGTGTGCCCTCCTCAAATTCACAGGACAATCCGCCTCAGAAACGACACTGCGACATAGAGTCCCTTCGACGCGCACTACGGACCCGTTCTAGCAATATTGGGACTCCGCTAGACTGACCAAGGGTCTACACTGCCCCTCCGTGAACCCCCCACCATGGCCTCCCAAAACCCAGAAGCGGCGCTGACCAGGGGTGACATTGCTGACCTCCTCTCAGAAATGAAAGGGATGAGAGCGGACATAGGCAATAAGATCGACAAGATCACAGGCAGAATCGATAAGATGGAGGAAAGACTTGAGGAGGTTGAGCATAACCAGTCCTCCTCGGGCATCCTTGAAATGCAGGTCGATCATCGCCTTATGGACATCGAAAGCAGAGAAGAGGAACTCCGACTGAAAGTCGATGATTTAGAAAACAGAGAGCGTCGGAACAACATACGCGTCTTTGGCGTTCCGGAAGTGGACGGAGAATCGGAGACACACCTCAAGCAGACCCTGCATAATATTCTGAAGCTCCTGTTCGAAGATGAGGGCATAGATGCGCCCAAAATTGACAGGATCCACAGAGCGGGAGGAAAACCTGGTAGCCCGAGGTCCATCCTGGCCCGGTTCCACAATTACGCAGACAGAGCTCGAATTCTAGATAAAGCCAGGCTGGCACCCCAAATTTCCCTGGAGGGGTCACGCATCTCCATATTCCAAGACCTGTCTTCCCTTACACTAGCGATGCGAAGGAAATGCCAACCAATTACTAAGTTCCTTAAAGAAAAAGGTGCCAGATATCGATGGGGCTACCCATTCTCGCTAGCGTTCGAATGGGACAGCACGAAGATGAAACTCATAACAGAAAGAGACATTTCCAACGCCATAGCGGAACTACTGGGCCCCCAGACGAATGGGACTCCCATCCCGACAAAAAAGAACCCGGAAGAAATTTGGCAAACTAAAGGTCCTCGGAGACGAAGAATGCAGGGGTCGAGGAAATTCAGGAGAATGAACACCTCACCAGATATGGAACATTGACTTCTCCACTGAATTACACACCCACTATGAAGAGGCACCTTGAAAGACAGAAGCGAATTGGGTGTCACCTTCACCACGCAGACTCCTGAACTGGACCCAAGTAAGAGGTTGATGGGTGGTGCCATGAGACTTGAGGTACAGAGTGGGATCAAAAGGGGGGGAAATGATTGAAATGTCGAATAGACCTGGTCGGGGAGGGCCGTTTATCTGTTTATCGGTGAGATGGAAGGCCGCTCTCACCCAGGCATCGAATGACTCGATATGGGGGCTTGAAAGTTTGAGATATGATGCGTTCTTACTGAAAACGGACCGATTGTTGTGCGGTTCACACAGGTGGTTCGATAGCAGTTGGATGCTGTCAAACCAACTGCGTCGGACGCCGCGGGGGGGAATGTTTAGGGGTGACCCGATAAAGGGACACTCTGTTTATGGTGGGAGGGTGGGAGTTTGGGGCAGAAAAGTTGGACTTTTACAGGTTCCTTTTACAGAACGCAGGATACAGTTGAAAATAGGAGTTGATTTAAAAGCAATCACCCAACGTGGCAAGGAGCACACCTCGATCACATGGCTACGAAAAATCACTAGCCCAACGCGACAGGCACCGAGAATAGCGAAATCCTCTTCGGCATCTTCTAATGGCAACCATACATAACACGGATCATTTACGCATAGGCACACTGAATGTTAAAGGCCTAAACGCCCCTACGAAGCGTTCTTTAGTCGCAAGAGAATTTAAGCGTTCCAAGATTGACATCTTATTTATCCAAGAGACACACTACATGAAAGGTCAAGAGAGGGCAATCCCAGGCAGACTTATCGGCCATACCCTATGGAGCTCCGGCATAACAAAAAAAGCTGGAGTAGGAATTGTAACGCGTAAGAACCTACACATGTCAGTCCAAAGCTCGTGGATAGACACGGAGGGAAGAATGGCAGTCATCACAGGACTCATCCAAAACGAGTCTGTCACGCTGGCCACAGTATATGCTCCCAACCAAGGCCAAAAGAGGTTCCTCCGCAAAGCGATTGAAAAGGTGTTCAATATGGCAAAGGGGCAAACGATTCTTGGAGGAGACTTCAATATGTGGATGGACCCCACGCTAGATAGACAAGGTGAATCAAACACACTTAAACCATCACGCTTGAATGAGGACACTGAGATGAAGGAGACACTCTCGATATTTGGGCTAATTGACAGTTGGCGTCAACTACACCCCACAGACAGCGGCTTCACCTTCCGCTCTATTCCTCACGGAACCCTCACACGAATTGATTACGTGTTCCTGTCCGAAAACCTACTACGAGAAACCGCTGCGGCAGACATACATCCAATATCGTGGTCGGATCACGATATGGTGCTGACAGAGATACGCTGGGCGACACGCATCCCCCAGAACACAAAATGGAGATGCAACGATTCTCTGTGGAAAGATACGGCGTTCAGAGATGAATTCGAAAACGAAATCAAGGAATTCATCGCTTCCAATGATACCGGGGAAATCTCAAAGACCTCAGTATGGGAAGCAGCAAAAGCAACATGGAGAGGTATTCTTATTAGGGAGGGGGCCCGCAAAAAAAGAGAGCGAACCCTGATCGAAGAAAACATCAGATCGAAACTGAGCACAGTAGAGAAATTGGCACAATCAAACCCACAAGAAAGACCAAAATACATCAATGAGGCCAGGGAACTCAGGGAAGAACTAAAAATATTGGAAGTCGGCAAAATCACCCAAACCCTACAATATCTAAAGCAAAAATTCTACGAAAAAGGCGACAAGGCCGACGCCCTGTTGGCAGCAAGACTGCGCGCACAGAGAGCTGAGAGGTGGGTGAATGTAATAGAACGAAGGGACGGCACACTTCTAGACACCATCGAAACCACACCCCAGGGAATTCAAGAGGCGTTCGCCTTCTTCTACGAAGATCTGTACACATGCGACCCGCCATCCCCGCCGGGAGTCATAGAATAATACCTCAAAAGAGCCAAATTACCATCGTTATCAAAGGCTGAGTCGGAGGTGCTCGAGGTCCCTGTCAGTGAAGAAGAAGTCTCCGACGCTATCCGGAGACTCAAAGCAGGAAAGTCTCCAGGAGATGATGGATTCACCCCTGGCTTTTACAAATCATTCACTGCGCAAGTAGTTCCCTTCTTAACAACACTCTTTAACGAAATATTTGAAACAGGGAAAGTCCCCCCCTCCTTCGCTCAAGCACTGCTGACGGTTATTCCAAAAGAAGGCAGGGACCCTAAATTGTGTGAATCATATCGTCCCATATCGCTGCTGAATATAGATGCCAAAATATACGCAAGGGTCATCGCAGCCCGGATTGAGGTCCACTTACCGCGGCTGGTGAATCCGGATCAGGTTGGCTTTGTGATCCAAAGACAAGGAGCAGACACCATGAGGAAGACACTCCACTTGATATATGAAGCTCGCCGCATGCCAGATGATCCCACGCTACTGTCACTGGACGCTGAGAAAGCCTTCGACAGGGTGGACTGGAACTTTCTAGAAAAGGTACTCGTCGAGGTGGGACTTGGCCCGAGACTCCGACTAGCCATAAAAGCTCTATATTCATCTCCACGAGCATCTGTCTCTGTCAATGGTGGCTATTCCAGATGGTTCCCCCTGGAAAGGGGCACGAGACAAGGATGTCCATTGTCAGCTATTCTGTTTGTCCTCTCCCTAGAACCTTTGGCACAACGGCTGCGACAAGACGCCGGGGTCCGAGGGATCAGAGTTGGAGACAAAGAATATAAGTTGGGTCTCTATGCCGACGATATACTCCTGCACGTCACACACCCGCTCGACTCCATCCCGACGGCTCTAAAAATCATTGAAGAATATGGACTGCTGGCGGGCTTGAAGATTAACACTGGAAAATCTATACTCCTCCCGCTTGACAAGAATAGAGACGACGAGGTAGAGAGATTCACCCCACTGGGAATGAAAGTGAGCCTGACCACTTTACGATACCTGGGCATCAACGTCACCCGAGATTTGGATGCCTTGTACTTAGCAAATTTCCCGCCCATATCACTCACATTGCAAAACGACATGAAAAAATGGGCCACACTCACAATCTCGTGGATGGGACGCCTAAACGCCATTAAAATGGTAATTCTCCCGAAGATCCTATACCTGTTTCAGATGCTCCCCATAAAGATGCCTAAAAAATTCTTCACTGAAATGACAAAGTCCCTGTTGGCATTCCTTTGGCAAGGTAAAAAACCGAGAGTCCCCAAAGCCCTCCTATACCTTAAGAAAGATGACGCGGGAGTAGGCCTCCCGAACTTGGAATCATACTATAGAGCGGCTCAGCTGCGAATATTGATCCCCCACTTGAGACAACAAACGGATTCACATTGGATAACTTTGGACAACTTCCACCTTCGCCCGTATACCGTTGGCGAATGGATATGGGTACCTGGACCGCAACTCCGAAACAGTATCAGAAACCACCCGATACTCGGGACCATCTGGTCAATCCTGAAACCAAATAGAGACATGAAGGGGATTACAACCTGGCCCTCTCCCCTGGGACACCTCTGGGTCCCGGGAATATGTGATGACATCTCCGAACCACTAAGTTATCAGTCCTGGTACGAAGCCGGCCTGGAGCGGGCAGGCCAGTTGTGGAGAAATAAGGTCTTCATAACCATACAAGAGCTTGAAGAGGCGCTCAACATAGGCCCTCTATCAGTTTTTCAATACTTAAAACTAAAAGGGGTAATGTCACGAGAAAAGTGGAAAGACCAGCTCCAGAGGGATCTTACGCCATTCGAAAGAATTCTGGACACCTGGACGGGCTCCAGAGGCTTGATAAGTGTCATGTACAATGCCTTGATATCAAACAACACAGCCCCATCAACCAAACTGAGGACCAAGTGGGAAACTGACCTGAGCAGACCCCTACACGACGAGTTATGGCTGCGCATCTGTAGACAAACAGCTAAATCATCGATATCATGTCAATATAAGCTACATGCGCTAAAACTCCTCCACAGATGGCAATATGATCCACTCAGACTTGCTAAAATGTATCAAGGAGTCAACCCACAATGCTGGAGGAACTGTGGCCAGGACGCCAATTATTGGCATATGTGGTGGGGCTGCAGCAAGGTGCAGGCATACTGGGACGAAGTCCTTAGTTGGATAAAAGACTTAGATGATGAGGACAGAGAAAAACACCCCATATTGATCCTTTTTGGCTTGCATGAAGAAGATGAAACGATCATAAAAGCGCCTAAAATGACTTTGGGTTTACTAATGGCAGCTAGAGCCTGCCTCACGATGGTATGGAAAAGACCATCCCTCCCCACCAAGACAGAATGGGTAAACGTAGCACGCAACATCTTCCGAATGGAGAGTTTGACCGCTGCCCTACACGGACATAGCACATCGATGGAATCCGAATGGGCTGCCTTCCGTGCAAAATATATTACCTGAAATTCAGTGTGTGTACTGCCTAAGTTTGATCCCACAGATCCATGTGATGCCTGTATGAGTAACATGTTTGCCTTGATCCTGTTGAACACTGGTGCTTACCATTGTCACCCGATCTCTGTAAGGAACTATAATAATATTGCAAAAAGAAATGTCCCGGTTCAAAAGGGGGAGGGGGGAGTGATTGAAGACTGAAAAGTTGCCTATTGTTGTCACCAGCATATTTCATGCCATACGTTTAGAATTGCTTTGCTTGTATTTAGACTATATATTTTCTTTCTCTGCACATGCTTGCACTGACGAGATGTTACTGTTTAAACCTGTAAAACCAATAAAATTGAAATTTCAAAAAAAAAAGTAGCAGTGAATTAACACAACCTTGTCGAACACTTTGATTTATGTATCGAGTGCCCGTGCATTCCGCAGCTGTGTCATCCATCACGAATGCTTGGTGAATATACCTGCCTCAACATATTTAGCAGATCTTGGGCAATACCTAGTTTTGACAAGTTTATCCAGAATAAGGCTCTACCAACTTTATCAGAATCCATGGATAATTCCATAAATGGCACTGATATAGTACTTTATTGGCCACATGATATGTGTCAATTAAAACAGCAATTACTTATATTTTCTTCCTTTGGTAGGAGATGTTTACAGGCCAACTTGAGAATGTTCATACATGTGGATACTGGCATATACTGGCAAAGTCACCATTGACATGTTTTTTTATGATATCATTAATTTCCATAAAAATTCTGGAAATCATGTGTGCAGCCAGCAATAACATATCGTCTTCCTTTGGCAGGATAATTTTACCTGCCTTAAGGGCAACTTGAGAATGTTCATACATGGGGATACTGTCATATACTGTCACCAAGAGCATGTTTTTTTTTTATTATATCATTTATTTGCATGAAATGGCTGGCCATGCACAGAATTGACTGGTACATTCAGGTGCCAGGAATAAGGTAAAGCCGCCTTGCTTCCACACTACTCGAAAGATGTAATAGTTCATCAAAACATATACTTACATCTTGCACCTAGTGCAGCGTGCTGTGGGCCACCATAGAAGCATGACCATCATGCTCATTACGCATGTGTGTTGATCCAGGCAGGCCTGAGTGTGGCGTGGCCTGTATTGTGTTGCCAATCTTAGAGGATGCCCCACATTTTGTCTTACGCCACTGAGTGAAGTCACAAAAAGGTGGCATATTTTCCTTCGATTTTCCACCCCTCCCCCAACTAAATTCTATTTTAATGTTCTAACTTCCCCACTACCAATTTTTGTAATTGTTTTTATTTTCTGTGTCACCCTTAAGTTAAGCATGTTTGAGTAATCTATCTCTCCCTCAACAATGGCCTATTTATATTTTCTACTGCAGCCTCAACTAAACCCTGCCAAAAGTAAAAGAGCAGGTGTCGCATGCTTCCCGGTCACCGCTCCCTCACTCTGGAATACATTGCCGCCCAACATCAGAAACGAGCGCACCTACTTGACTTTCTGAAAACGTGTTAAGACCTGGCTCTTTTAGAAATATTGCCACACCTGCCATCCCAGATTTTGTTAACCACAAATTGTCCTTCTGCCTCCCCTCGGCTCCATCCCTCTTCCTACCTTGCCTACCTACCCTGATGATCTATGTGTACAAACGCAGTGATACCTTTGGGTGTGGGTGTTACACAAATGTAATAAATAAAATAAATAAATAAATTGGCTTACTCTCCCTCATCCAACGCATATTCGATCATCTGCTCTAGTAATCTCTGCTGCTGTCTCCCCAAGAGAGATCCAAAAAATCGCACCGTGCATGGCCAAACCTCTGCCTAGGCATTTGGGTGATTCTAAGGCAAACGTAAGCGCAATCAGTGCTAATAAGAAACTAGTGAGTAAGCGCAACTGGAATCTGAGAAAAAGGGCAAAAACAATTACAGTATGCATTCAGTACTTTACTAATAAATAGACATGCTTATATTATGTAACAGAGCATTTCACATTTTTAGTTTGCTTTCATGCTGCATCTCTGGTTCTTTAATAAGTTGTTTCAATAACAATGATATACATGGCAACCACATATACCAAAGCTTTAGAACATAACGAATGATCTGGCTTTATAATTCCTATGGTATATTATCACATACACACCAATGAGTGGCCATTCAGTATCCTTTGAATGAGTGCGCTAACTAGTGGCAAAGACCTGTGGCCTCCAGATCACGTGCTGTCAAAATGCACCACCAGCCACTCTGAAAAGGACTCTGATAGCAGCTGCTGCTTGTCTCACTTCCACGTATGCACTGGTATACCACACGGCGTTTCAACTATCTTCATTGCCGAGATAATAAAATGAGTTAAAATAATGTTTTCTATTGAGATACACGTAAACTGATAGAAGCAAAGGGAGGTTCCTGCCCCAATGTGCATGTTTACATAGCATGTATGAGCTGTCAACAGGGAGATAACTGACTGTATCTTTCTTAAAGGACCTTGTCTACATATTGGGATTGTAACCTGGGTGTCAGTCAATCGTCGTATAATTAGCTGTCATTTGTTTGTTCATGTCATAGCACATAATTCACTCTGCATGTAGGTTCTGTACTGACAACCTTGTTTCTTCCCGAAACGTTCATCTCACTCACACATCACAGCTCCCAGAAATGTACATTCTTAACAAGCATTTTGCCTACTTTTCATATTTTTTTGACTCTCTGAAATGAAAAAGAGGATTAGGAACCCTCAAACTCTGCAATTACCCGTGCAGTTATCACTCCATTCCAAGTTCCTTTGCCACCTCTCCCATTTGTCCTGTTCTTCATGAAAGGAGAGGTGAAACTGAACGCAAGGTACACACACACAAGTGGGAAAAACAATTTATAAAGACTTCTGAACGATTTTCCTCATTGACAGTGCCGTAATGCCTGTCCTTGCAGCTGCCATAACAAACAAGAAACACACACAGTCTAGGTGGACCTGCTTCCCTCAGACAAACCATTTTAGGCTTTTACTGTCTGAAAAGGAACCAGCCCTTGACAACAACCAAAATAAATACGAAGATGCAGAGACAATAAATACCCTTGGAACAAATAAAGCAGTTTATTTTGTTTCCTCTTTTATACATTTTCCGTTTCATGCCAGAAGCCATAACAGGAATATGTCTGTACATATGCCAGATGCTTCACTGTTAACATGGTACGCTTTCTTTTTTAAGAGCTATCAGGGGCCCTAAAGACCGATGCAGAGGACATTGTGTTGATGGTGTATGTGCAATTAATCTTCTCTCTGTATATTGTGCACACATGTTAAACATTAGCTAGCTTCATCCAGGAAGCCCTCTAAGAATTGGTAGTGTATGTATGTGAAGAAACACAGCGGCATCCATTTCTACAGAGTAGGTTATTGTACATGAGTTCCAGGAACATACATCTTCCCTTCTCTGGACTCATTTTGTTTGATCAAAAGAACCTGGGGGAAAGTGCTAGACTGTTCACCATAGTGTGGGCCGCTGCCCCGGGTTTCCCAGATTGACTGCATGCAGTGGTGACAAGTCCAGGAATCAGGGCAGACCACGGATTCACATGAAGCCACCCCTTTATGCCGTGAATCCATCCACATCTCTAGTATGTACATTGAAGAACAGCAGTGGTGGCCACCTTGGTTTACATGGTGGCCACCTTAGTTTACACAGTGGCCATCATTGCTACACAATTACTCACCAGAATAGAACAGCTCCACCTCCTAAATGACTTTCAGTCAGGGTTCCTCCCCAAGTGAACCATTGAGACCGCCACCATCAAGGTGGCGGATGATGCCTTCCAAATCATGGATAAGGGTGACTCATGCCTCCTCGTCCTCTTTGAACTCTTGGATGCATTTGACACTGCTAATCACTGCATCCTTCTCTCCCTCTTGCCGAAAGGATGGGATTCTCTGGCACTATCCTGAATTGGTTTACCTCCTACGTCTCAGGAACACACCAGACTGTCCAGATGAACTTGTTGCATTCTAACTGACTGCAGGTCTCTTGTGGTGTCCCCTTAGGCTCCATTCTCTCACCAATACTGTTTACCCTTTAAATGGAGTCTAGGGGCACTCTCCTCAAAGATCCCAATATAGCCCTCCAGCAATACGCGGGCAATACTCACTTGTACATGAGAGTAAATAGTCAGCAGGACATAATTTCTCTCCGAGATTACCCAGCCACCATCCAGTCCTGGATGTCGACTAACTACCTCCAAACTAAACCCATTCAAGAATGAATTTGTCCTCATCAGACCACCTGCTAAAAAAAAAACGTGCCCGACAATTGTTTAATGATATGCACCTAGAAGGATTTTATCCACAACTCTCTGACTTAAGCGGTCTACAATGCTTGAAAAAAATAAAACTTGTCCAACAATGGTTCAATGATATGCACCTAGAAGGATTTGATCCACAATGCTGTCTGTAATGCTTGGATATGTGCGTGTGTGTGTTCGAAGTAAATGTTCAGCCTACTTCCCAACATTCTACAAACCTGTCATTTGGCATGTGGGTAGGGTCCATGGTGTAGACAATGTAACAAGTATAAAATATACTTTTTTCAGATTTATTTATTTTTTAAGCGTTCTGCAATGCCCTACCATATGGCTCTTCACACTGTAGTTTTGCCGTAGTTCTACGTTCATTGTTTCTAAAGTTCAGCCGTTCATGAAAACTTTGGCAGTTCATTGTTCCTAACCTTTTCACACTATCAGCATTCTAGCTGACATTAGCAGCACTCACTTTTGAAGTCATGCGGGTGACAAACAATAGTGCTTTTGTAGTAATGCGGGTGACAGGAAACGGTGCATGTCTCTTCAATAGTGTCCGCAATTATGTTGTCCGTCACATTGTGGCAATTCTCTCATGATAATTACAGTAAATTCATTTCCCACGGAAGATGCTGAATGTATGCCATCTCAACAGTACGAAGCTCACATGCTTCAGCTGTACACACAGCACTAAGTTGTGGTCGCTGCTGCCTCAGCTGTATATCGAGACACCAATAATGTTGCTGCACACTCTCAACGTTCCAATTCAAACTCAAACCGATTTACGGGAGTCTTGCTTTTCTCATGGTCAGCTTTTTGTGACTTGCTCCAGAGTCTGAAAAAATGAAAATGTGTTCACACTAGCTCCTACAGCAAAAAATATTGTCTACTTAGAATCATTGGTTTAGTTCATTAAATAAACTTCAAACTAGGACTGAAGTAGGAATTACTGTGTGAAGCACGGGTGCACCTGCTAGTCGCCTATAAAAGGTGAAAACTGTTGACTTGGCCAATGCTTGCCTTTGTGGCATTTCACTTATTGTGCAAGCTGTGTGGGAATGTGTGCAAGCTGCAATTGTGTATTCACTTAGTGCTGCTTTATTTGCAAGACCTGCGTGCATTGTTTCCAGTGAAATCCTCCTGGTGTCGTTTTGTGTCATGCAGTGGGCAATGTTGTTCTTAATTGTGCATGTCACTGTCAAAGTTTAAGTTATTTTCTTTTATTTGCACATTTTGTGCTGTTGCTCATTTTGTTTGTCAGGTCTTAAATATGTTTTATAGATGCAGTATTTGTGATATACAGGGTTTTTAATCACATACGTGATTGTAACAGCAAATGTACATTGAGAACACCTTATTTTCTTCTATTTTCCAGGTGTGTTAATATGATTCAGGTGTTTGCACAGGTGTTGATCTGCTCAATTGCAGAACTCTACTTCAGGGATCAGCAAGTTTAAACAAAGGAGGTCACAGTGCAAGTACAATCATTCCTTTTTCATTACTTTTTTTTAATGTTAAGAAATGTTTTAGCCCTGGGTTCTTGATATTTATTTATTAATGAAAGCATTCACTTATTTATCACCATGTATTATTAAAATCATACCTTCTAATGCACCCTGGGTTTTTAGATGCACTGACTTTGCACTGCAAAAATACACTTTGCACAGTTCCATGAATCAGGGTTTGTGTCGACAGTGCAAAGTCACTTTTCAGCAGTGCAAAGTCACTTTGAACCGTGCAAACAATTCCATGAATCACGCCCTAATTAGTGTTTTTATGGCCAAGATGCACCCTTACCTTTGTGCCCCTGTGATGGCAGCGTCCTTTTGCAGCTGCGGCCATGTTGACTGAACCTGTCAAGCCCCAGGGTAAGATGCGTATCAACACATTTTGTCCATGTTGAATTTTCTTCTATATGGGAATAGTGAATGGCTTGCAACTTCTTTAATTGCTACTGGGCTGTTGAGGGGGAGAGGAGAAAATCCAGAGCAACTCCACAGTTCAAGATGTCCAATTTGGACTATAGATTTCCTGCTTGGATACTTTGGCTGCAGTCAGACAAGAAGGCCTTAAAACAGCTCTGTAGGGGCTGTGCGACACAGACCACATCTTGTATGTGGTGTTGAAGGATGTTTTGGTCTACTGTATCGAAGGCCCCAGATGGGATGAGCAGGATCCACGTATTGAGCTTAAAGTGAAAAAAGGATTATCCACCATGAATTAGGTTTGATTTCACTTGGCAAATGTTATAGCAGTATGCAAACAATGTGATCTCCTCCAAGTTATTCTGTGTATTATGAAGTTTGTTCACAAGTAGAATCATAGTACTGCAGCGTGCTATTGAACTGGGTAGCCGACCGTAAAAACCTATTATTGAAAATAGATGCAACTGCAGAAGATTTAATATTGACTCTGGCTAAATTGAAATGTGTAGCTATCGGGTATCAGACTATTTTATTTAGGAAATCAAATCTTTTAATGTGTGTCAAGGCATTTATTTAAACACCACCCTCGTGTTTTTAGAGACATTTTCTTAAGATTGAGATGTAATCTATTTTTAACCAATGAAGTCGTCGGGCGAGAGCTGGGGTTCCACGATCTGATAGACTTAGCAGACTGTTCAGGTCAAAAGTGAAAAATGTAAAACACTTAATAATTGATTGCACCCCCTTAGCTGTACTGAGACATCAAATAATTTTTAGATACATGAATTATGAAATGTATGTTGTACCCGACTACCTTTGGCATTTTATTTTAAATTCTCAAAAAGTGACACTATGTATTGTTGCTCTGAACTATTTAAACATTGTTTGTAATCTTGATATCATGAAATAGAGATTGTATGTATTGTTCAACTTTTGCAAAAGGTGTATGTTAATCCAAATTGCAATAAATAAATAAATAAATATATTTTTCAATCTTGCAGTGTTTTAAATTTTCCACTTTTGACCTGAACAGTCAGCAAAGTCTTGCAGATACCATCTCCTGCTACCAAACCTGTTTTTACTTTACATTACCTTATTTAATGCTTCGTTGTTATTTTTAAATTGTGCAGCT
Organism: Ambystoma mexicanum; assembly: GCF_040938575.1. Taxonomy (NCBI): domain Eukaryota; kingdom Metazoa; phylum Chordata; class Amphibia; order Caudata; family Ambystomatidae; genus Ambystoma; species Ambystoma mexicanum. The sequence goes on along the minus strand of NC_090941.1, from coordinate 963,613,599 downwards.
TTCAGGCTCTCTTTGGTGTGCCTACTATGCTGAGCTTTTAATATTTTTGTAGTGACTGAATTTGCGTGAACTTTGTGTATTATTCGTGCTACTTTGTTTGACTACTGTAGCTTCCCCCTTTTTCCAAGTGCGATTTGAATCAGAGGCTGCTTTGCTCTCTGAACGCACCCGTGTGAACTCCATTTCCCAGCATCACTTGTTGTCCTAGAAGTAGTATTTATTTTTAAACTCGGAGTGAACGCGCCGGCGTGAAAGCGTCAAGGCAGTCTGTGGCAGTCCGTGATGGACGTGACCGAGACTCCTTTGACTCAGTTCGCGCAACTACAATGGGCCTTCAGGAAGTCCTCACAGCTATTGCTGCAGCCCGTAACATCTTTGCTGTGAAAGCCATTTCGCCCGGAGACTCGCGTGTGTGGATAGATAGCAGCCCAGTCCCATCCTCCCGGATGCCACTTCGACATCGCCGCCTTCGTTGCACGCGATGCCCGCCTCCTACCAGCATCCAGACAAGGTAATGCGTACGCTTTCACCCAATTTCTCTATCTTCCTGCCCTCGTCCCAGCTGTTTCCAGCCTCCTCATTAAATAACCTTACGGTAAACCATCTACTCTCAACCAGCAAACTTCGCTGTCTATTATTAAATACCCGGTCCCTCATCAAACACGCACTGGAAGTCAATCATTAAATTGAGGATAATGACTTAGATCTCTGCGCACTGACAGAAACCTGGGCCTCCAGTTCTGCCGGCCCTTCTCTAATTTAGCCATACCAGCCGGCTACACTTTGTTTCGCCACTACCGCCCCGCGGGAGAGGCGGTGTGGTTGCTTTTATCCTCAAGGACTCACTCTCAATCTGGGTAGCACAAAACCCTTGCTTTGAAGGTGTCGAGTCCTTGCACATAAAAATCGGTATGAATTCCGAAGCCACTGTGAACTTTCTCCTTATTTATTGTCCACCCTCACTTACAGCTAACTTGATTGCAGCTCTCTCTAATCATCTGTTATCATCATTAAAACCTAAAACCCGGTTTATTCTCCTGGGAGACTTCAACTACTGGTTAGGCCACAAAGAGGAACAAATTCACGTTCCTACACACCAATGAGGCCATACTCTGGACTGGGTCTCCTCTGCTAATGTCTCATGTCATGATATTCAGGTCATGTCATGCCCTTGGTCGGACCACTCATTTGTCCATTTCTCTATCACGATACCATTCCTGGAAAAGATCAAAAACCGTAAACCCAACTTCATCACAACTCCCAACTTCAAACACATCACCCAGGATCAAATTGAACCCCTCCTGAACCCTGCAATTATTTTCATCAAGCCCATTCCCATAACCTAGTCAGTATCTCCTCCTGTTTGGCTCCTGCAAAATCCAAAAAATCATTAGGTCCCAAAAGAAGTAACCCATGGTTCACAAAGGAATTACAAAAATCCAAATCCTTAAACTCAAACTTATTCCATCTCTGGAAATATAATCCTATTATATCCTCCCGTGAAGCTTATAAATCAGCAGCAACATCTTACAAAATGGAGCTAATAGCAGCAAAGAAGACCTACCACAATCTGCAGATTCTTAATGCCAAATCACACACGAAAGAACATTTTAGGATCTTGAAAGATTCAGAATCCACCCCCGAACCTCAGGAACAGATGCCACCCCAAGACGCCAACTGGTGTCAACAAGTCCAAAATGGAATGCATAACAAACTTCTGGGCATCAGAGCCGATATTGTCCAGAAACAGGCTGCCAACCTGGACTCTGTCCAGAATATACCTTATATTAGAAACCCTCTAGTCACTGAATTTAACTTTCATCCCATCTCTGAGGCTGATTTACAGATCACCATCGAACAACTTAAGGCCACCAAATGTAAGGGCGATCCTTGATCCTCCTTGATCATAAAATCTTGTCCCCTCTACTTCATAAAAGCAATTCGTAAATTTGTAAATGCCTCCCTATTAGAGGGCTTGTTAAGCGGCTTCACTTCAACACAACAGCTAAGTCAATGCCTAGTCTGGGATGCTGAGGGAAACCCTTATTGATATATTTTTAGGTCCAGTTCATGTACTCTGGATGACAACCCTTATATAACACCCCTCTCTTAGAATCCCCCTGACCCCACTGAGCCAAGAAGTAGGTCTGTTTAGCAAATTTAAAAGTTTTTTTTGAGAAATATAACACTATATATCTATCACACTTTTATAATAAATTAATATTGGATATCACACTTAAAATATGACAGTGATCAAAAATGGATAATGTTCTACTGGTAAACTGATTTGGTTACTTAGAAGTAGTATAGAGGATGAGGTAGCTGAAATGCTTTATGTTTTCAAGGAAATGCAAGGTGGAATAAATGCAGTACAGAAAATAAACTGATATGGTTTCACAAGAGATATTATGTTCACTTTTCCCCTGGTGGCAATTCACCCCCCCCCCCATATGCAATGCAAGGAGATGGAAGTAACACACACAGTCTTCAGGAATACAATCAAATACAATACGGAATTCAGTTCCCCCCCCAGCAAGCTTAGACAACAGGCATGCTTTTTAAAACACAGGCAAGAGTGCTTTGTAATGTGGTGGCAAGGAAGTGAAAAATGCTAAAATTGCTTTTAATTCCCTATAGGAGGTTCCGGGTGGGTGGTAGACACTTTAAATCAGTTCAGGTCAGCCCTAACAATGGTTCAGGGTTGGTTATTAGGTTGCAAACGAATTTTAGCAGTTCAGGCAAAAGCGGCTATCTTTTTACAGATGACGAAATCAGGCCAAATCGCAAATCGCTTTGTGGTAAAAGTATAAGGAGTACGAAGTTGGTTCTAGGCTTGTTGGAAAGCTTAGATTCTAAGCTTTCTTTTTCTTTCAGAGGAAAGTTAAATCTTGTACAAGGACAAACGGTTCCAGAGATATGGACGATTTTGTGAAGGTAGTTTTTCGGATTTAAAGTAAACTCAAAATGACAGCTGACAGCTTGCAGCTGCAGAATTGACAGGTGACAGTTGTGCAGCTTTAAAAATGACAGAATGACACACACGATTCCTATGAGATAGTTCTAAATAGGTTAAAATAGCTTGAATTAGATTATTTTAACTAAGAGATTGGTTCTGCACAGTTCTGCTAGGTACTCACAATATAAATTTGAAATAGGCCTCGTCACGGATCTGGTCAACACGTCCGGTGGCGGTTCTCTCTGCTCAGCAGGTCAATCGGGCACCGGTTCTGCTCACAGCGATCCGGATCTCTGGTTCTGCTCACAGCGGTCTGGGTCTGGTCTGCGGTTCCGGCAAAAGTTCTTGGCAAAGAACTCAAACAGCAAAGAAAGCTTGCCCGGCTGTTGAATAGTTTGGTTAGGTTGGCTGGATTCTGAAGGCCTGCTGAGAATACTTTTGCTTGCAGTGGGCCTTCTAGGTTCAAAGTTCTGTGGTCTATGAGTCTCTGGTTCTGGTCTCTGTCTGGATGGGATGTCGGCCCTCAAAATTCTCCGCAGAAATGGAAAATGAATCTCTCTACCTGTCCCAGCAGTCTCTTTTTATGTGTTTTGGAAGTGGGTGTGTGTGTGGCATAACTGAGCCTGCCCCTCTCTACTTGTCATTGGCCCAATTCTCCCCTCTCCCATGATTGGGGGAAGGAAATGGATTGTCATCATGATGAGGTCTGTTTATGGGTCAGAGGATCCTCCCCTGGTCAATTTGCCCACAAATCTATATTTGATTCAAATACATATTTCCCAGATACACAATTTGTTGAAATTACATGTACACATTATATATTCCTTATGGTCCATGCTTGTCCGCCTCTGATCTTCCTGGGGGCTTGTTAAGCGGCTTCACTTCAACACTACAGCTAAGTCAATGCCTAGTCTGGGATGCTGAGGGAAACCCTTATTGATATATTTTTAGGTCCAGTTCATGTACTCTGGATGACAACCCTTATATAACACCCCTCTCTTAGAATCCACCTGACGCCACTGAGCCAAGAAGTAGGTCTGTTTTGCAAATTTAAAAGGTTTATTTGAGAAATATAACACTATATATCTATCACACTTTTATAATAAATTAATATTGGATATCACACTTAAAATATGACAGTGATCAACAATGGATAATGTTCTACTGCTAAACTGATTTGGTTACTTAGAAGTAGTATAGAGGATGAGGTAGCTGAAATGCTTTATGTTTTCAAGGAAATGCAAGGTGGAATAAATGCAGTAGAGAAAATAAACTGATATGGTTTCACAAGAGATAATATGTTCACTTTTCCCCTGGTGGCAATTCACCCCCCCCCCTATATGCAATGCAAGGAGATGGAAGTTACACACACAGTCTTCAGGAATACAATCAAATACAATACGGAATTCAGTTCCCCCCCCAGCAAGCTTAGACAACAGGCATGCTTTTTAAAACACAGGCAAGAGTGCTTTGTAATGTGGTGGCAAGGAAGTGAAAAATGCTAAAATTGCTTTTAATTCCCTATAGGAGGTTCCGGGTGAGTGGTAGACACTTTAAATCATTTCAGGTCAGCCCTAACAATGGTTCAGGGATGGTTATTAGGTTGCAAACGAATTTTAGCAGTTCAGGCAAAAGCGGCTATCTTTTTACAGATGACGAAATCAGGCCAAATCGCAAATCGCTTTGTGGTAAAAGTATAAGGAGTAGGAAGTTGGTTCTAGGCTTGTTGGAAAGCTTAGATTCTAAGCTTTCTTTTTCTTTCAGAGGAAAGTTAAATCTCGTACAAGGACAAACCGTTCCAGAGATATGGACGATTTTGTGAAGGTAGTTTTTCGGATTTAAAGTAAACTCAAAATGACAGGTGACAGCTTGCAGCTGCAGAATTGACAGGTGACAGTTGTGCAGCTTTAGAAATGACAGAATGACACACACGATTCCTATGAGATAGTTCTAAATAGGTTAAAATAGCTTGAATTAGATTATTTTAACTAAGAGATTGGTTCTGCACAGTTCTGCTAGGTACTCACAATATAAATTTGAAATAGGCCTCGTCACAGATCTGGTCAACACGTCCGGCGGCGGTTCTCTCTGCTCAGCAGGTCAATCGGGCACCGGTTCTGCTCACAGCGATCCGGATCTCTGGTTCTGCTCACAGCGGTCTGGGTCTGGTCTGCGGTTCCGGCAAAAGTTCTTGGCAAAGAACTCAAACAGCAAAGAAAGCTTGCCCGGCTGTTGAATAGTTTGGTTAGGTTTGCTGGATTCTGAAGGCCTGCTGAGAATACTTTTGCTTGCAGTGGGCCTTCTAGGTTCAAAGTTCTGTGGTCTATGGGTCTCTGGTTCTGGTCTCTGTCTGGATGGGATGTCGGCCATCAAAATTCTCCGCAGAAATGGAAAATGAATCTCTCTACCTGTCCCAGCAGTCTCTTTTTATGTGTTTTGGAAGTGGGTGTGTGTGTGGCATAACTGAGCCTGCCCCTCTCTACTTGTCATTGGCCCAATTCTCCCCTCTCCCATGATTGGGGGAAGGAAATGGATTGTCATCATGATGAGGTCTGTTTATGGGTCAGAGGATCCTCCCCTGGTCAATTTGCCCACAAATATATATTTGATTCAAATACATATTTCCCAGGTACACAATTTGTTGAAATTACATGTACACATTATATATTCCTTATGGTCCATGCTTGTCCGCCTCTGATCTTCCTGGGGGCTTGCATTCAAAAATGACAGCATTTTGCGCTTTTTGACTGGTTTACCAATATCGGACATTTACCAAAAATTACACAAATGTGCGCAAGGAGTATGGACATTAATTGATGAAGTGTCAGATTCTTAACATGCAGACATTTGGAGTGAGACCCTATTTTCCGCTAGCAACCCCCCAGAATACACCACAGGGTCCTAACGCCTCTTAAAACGTGCACAGAAAAATCACAAGAATAATGATATTACTTATATAATTCTGACAAGTCCGTACTATGAATTATCCATCTTTTTTAAAATTATGCTCTGGCCCAGATGGGTGTGGTTTAAGTTCCAAAGCACATGGGGGAAGCTTCTGTCTGTCCCCGCCTCCAGCTCAGGTGGCTCCCAGAGGCACTTCTCCTCCCACTTCTCCCAAGAGGAAGCTATTTTACGACCCCCCCCAATATAACATTTGCCTGAGCCCAGGACAGTGCATTGTTCTCTGTCTCTGCCCAAAGTTCTGTAGGTGCCCCTCCCCTAATCTAATCAGAGAGGTGTCATCTCCTTTTGGTGGGGAAGCAGGATGCAGCTAGGCCTGGGAAGAGTGGCTGAGCAGGTTTCTCCTGTCGGGGGTAGTTGTCAGGCAGAATTCAGCTAAATGTCACTTTAGTTCCAGTTTAAATCAAACTTACAATTTTCACATATACATTAAATCATTAAATAATTACTTCCTTCAAGTCATTTCAGAATATAGTTTTACATTGTATCCTCCTCTTAGCAAGTCTTTCCTTGGCCTGGTTTGGGTTCCTCTGTTCAGTTTTACACAAAAGTCTGGTGGTTTTAAAACACCGGCTTTCTGATAGTGGTGAGTACTGGTATTGCATCCATTTTTGGGATCTGTCTTGAATTACTGCATTTCAATAGAGTGGTCTTTTGCTTGATAGTATAGGACCCTTGCTTAACATTGTTTTGATGGCATCCTTACAGTAGAGTGGTGATGTGGAACCCCCCACAAGAAGGTTGTATCTTTGGAGTGGTCTTGTGCCAACTGCACAGTTGTCCTGGATTCTGGCTGGAATGTGGGCGGCTATAGCTCATCCCCACATCCACCCAGTATATTGATTTAGTTTTTTCTGGGATAGAATAATGGGCAGCGACAGCTCATCCCCACATCTACCCAGTCTATTGATTCAACACGGGTCAAAACCCTTGACAAACCCCCCCGCCCGACTGCGCTTTGATTCGAGTCGAGGGGAAGTTGGGTGCAAAGGATGTTTTGAGCCCTGTGCTGGTATGTCCGCATTATCTTCTTCCAATTCTGTAGATGGCACAGTTCAGCATCTTTTCCTCCAGCCAGTTGGATCGATCGGTTCTCCTCGCCGGTCCTGATGGGAATATTGGGCAGTACCCCGGGGCCCCTCGGGTCTCTGCTCCCGGTCCCCGGTCGTCCTCCTTGGCCAGTCCCCAGGTTTTCTTTCTCCTAGGACGACAAAGGAAAGCGGCAATACCCATTCATAGACATGTCTCCCCCGCTATTGATATAGTGGGGCGACATGTACATTTTATACTTTAATAGACATAGCATTCCAATTTTGAAAAACAATACCTGAAAAAAGATATCATTCAGAGACAGTGGCTTACAAGCGTCATAATATTTTAAAGACTATATGTGGGATATTTTAGGGTTGGAATCTGGAGCAGTCCCCTCTGGCATTGCAGAGGACTCCTCCAGTTGCTGCAGCGTGTGCCTGGGATGGCAACACTTTAGCTGATTTATATGTACCCACTTGTCTTCCCCTTCTGCCAAACTGCCTTTGGGGATGCGGATCTTGTATGCAACAGGGGAGATTTTGGCTATAATTTCAACGGTCCCTTCCATGTAGGCAAACATTTTCGCTGTTTGGCCTGGTTCCTTTGGAAATTTTATAGATAGACCCGGTCCCCCACAGTATATTCCTTCCTGGTGGTCTTCAGGTCGTAGTGGGTTTCCATGCTTTCCATGCTATCAGCTGATCTTTCTAGATTCCGCTGAGCATAGGCAAAAGCATGCTGAAGGTGTTTCCTTAAAATCTACACATACTGATGAGTTGTGGAGGCATTTATCAGTGTCTGCTCTTGGGTCCTGTAGAGCAGATGCTGGGGAAGCACCATCTTGCGTCCGGTCATCAACTCAAATGGTGAAATTTTAGTTGCAGATGAAGGGGTAGATCTGATAGCCATTAGGACCAGAGGTAATCGGATATCCCAACTTGGCCCAGAATCTGCCACAAACTTTTTTAATATGCTCACAATGGTTCGGTTGTATCTCTCTACTGCTCCAGAAGAAGCTGGCCTGTAAGCAATGTGTAGCTTCCCCAGTATCTCCCACATCTTTGTCATTACTTCGCTGGTGAAGTGGCTACCTCTGTCTGACTCAATCCTTTGAGGTAGACCAAAACGGGAAAAGATGTGGTTAATCATCAGGGCAGCTGCTGTTTCTGCCTTGCAGTTTGGGGCTGGGAGACATTCCACCCACTTGGTAAACAAGCATGTAACGGTCAACATGTACTTGTTTCCTCTAGACGAGCAAATTACAGGGCCTACAAAGTCAATTTGCAAATCTGACCATGGCAGTGTCATCCCCCTCTTTTGGAGAGGCGCACGGTGTGTGAGGGATGATGGCTGAAATTGTGCACACACAAGACACCCCTTCAAGTATTAGTCGAGGTCCTGCCCCATGTGTGGCCAGTATGCAACCTCTCTTAAGATTTCAAGTGTTGTATGAAACCCCCTATGACCGGCGGTGGTCGCATCATGGGCGTGACTTAACATCAGGCTTCAGAATGAGGTAGGAACCACCCACTGATCATGACCAGCTTGGGATTTCCTTACCAACAAACCATCTTGGATTCGGAACATTTTTGGACATTTCATCAACAGTCTTAGGTCCTGTTTCCCAATGTAATCGTGTATCCATCAGGGGAAAGTTCTCAGGGTCCTCAATGGGTTGGTAAAACTTACCAATTATTGGATCCCCCTTCTGAGCTGTAATCAAATCAGCATCAGGGGTCTCCTTACTCCATTGTGCAGTTGAATGATCATTGTGAGCATTTGTCTGGGACCTAGTGATAGCAGTGACCTGGATTTCCCCCAACAGGGGCTCTATTTCTATTAGATCCCCTTAGATGGCCCCGGTTTTGGCCAGCTGATCAGCTAAGTCATTTCCAGTTTTGTCTGGTCCCTCTACTTTGGAATGACCCTTGATCTTGTTCCAGTAGATGGTCATCCCATTCGAGGTGACCAGATCATCAATGTTTTGGATCAACTTCCCATGTTTCAAGGGTTTGTTGTTAGCACATAGCATGCCTCTGGTTTTCCAATTAACCAGGTGCTCCACGAACCCGTTCCGTACATAATCCGAATCTGTGATTATGACCAGTTCGTGGAGTTGATGTTGGACAGCAGTGAGGATGGCCTGATGCACAGCCATCAACTCTGCCACCTGACTACTTCGGGGACCAATTTTGTACCCAGCGGAGGGTTCAGGAAACTCCTTCACCCATGCATTCCCTGCGCCGGCCACCAGTTCTTTCTCCCCGTTGTTGTCAACATGGTAAGAGCATCCATCCATATAGACAGTGGGCATTCCCTCACATTTGTCTTCTTCAAAGACTTTGTGGGGGGAATTAAGGTGCCTCCATGTTGTCCTTTATTTTTAGACTTTCGTCCTCGAGACAGTTTTCTCTGGCACAATCATGCAAGTCAGCCAGACCTTGCGCGAGGGGACTCTTCTTGTTTTGGCCATATCTGACCTCCACAGGAAAGCCTTGCATTGACAGAATCCAGGAAGTAATTCGGGAATTACTCACATTTCCGGCCCAGATTCTGTCACTTTGGAGATATTGCAGAGGCTGGTGTGGAGTCTCCACTATGATGTGTTCCCCCTGGATAAACGGGCGGTAATTCTTCAATGCCCACACCGTTGCCAGGAGTGCCTTCTCACAATCGTTGAATTTTTCCTCCACAGAGGATAAGGTTTTGCTCGCATAGGAGATTACTTTATTGACCTTGTCATGCTTTTGGTATAATACTGCAGTCAAGCACGTATTAGAGAACCCTGTCTCCAGGAAGAACTCCTTGTTTCTGACAGGGTAAGCTAGGCAAGGCGCTTGTGAGAGGCTTCTTTTGAGTTGTCTTACTGCCTCGGATTGTTCTGGACCCCATTCCCATTTGACCCCCCCCCCTTCAAGAGATGAATCAGAGGTCTAGTGATCTCTGCGTAGCCTTCAATGAACTTTCTACTGTAATTAGTCAGTCCAAGGAGGCTTCTTAGTTCCCGCAGAGTGGTGGGGTCTTTCAGTTTCTGAAGTGCTTCCACTTTCTTTTCCTGGGGACAGAGACCCTGAGGAGTAATCTCATGCCCTAAGAAATTAACAAAGGTTCTACACCACAGTGCTTTCTGAAAGGAAAGTTTTGCTCCGGCGGCCCTCAACTGTGTCAGAACATAACGGATCTCCGCTATGTGTTCCTCCACAGATGAACTTTTGATGAGGACATGATCTACATAAGCCAGGTTACCCTTCGCACCCAGGTCGGGCATGGCCTTATGTAGGAAAATGTTGAATTCATTGCCGGAGTTGAGGTATCCGAAGGGAGTCCGGGTCCATGTGTACTGCTGGCCCCCAAAGGTAAAAGCCAGTTTGTATTGGTCCTCCCTACTGACAGGCATGGTCCAGTATCCATTGGTCAGGTCTATTGCTGTGAATACCTGTGACCCCTGAATCTGGGCCAGCCCTTGGTCAATGTAGGGTAGAGGCCATCGGGAAGTATGGACCCGTTTGTTGAGCTCCCTAAGGTCGGCACAGAGTCTCCACTGGCCGTTTGGCTTCAATATTCCCAGCACCGGATTATTGACTGCTGTGGACTGGACGGATTATTCCTCCTGACTCAAGGTTCTTAATTATTTCAGTAAGGGACTCCATGGATGCGAGAGGAAAACGACATTGCTTCACAAACACTGGAGTCATTCCGGGGTCCATGGGAATGTTGTTGTGTGGATGTCGGTGCGACCACAGTTATATGAGTCTACCGCAAAGAGATCTTAGAAATCCAAGAAAACTTGTTTCAACTTTTGCTTCTGTTCCAGAGTCACACAGGCATCAGCTAGGTTGACTCTCTCTTCCACCATCTGCCTGAAGCCTGAAAAGACTTCTGGTTTTGCTATCTCAGCGGCCTCCTCCAGCTGGGTGGAGAAGTCCCTGGTCAGAGTGCTGGTTTGGACAGGAGGCTTCAGGTGGGAAAGGCAGCCCTCATGGACCTGGAAAATCACCTCATCCCCCCTGAAGTCACAAGTCACATCTTCCTTACCATAAGGGCAAGAAGTATACACCAGGAAGTTCCCTCCATGCCGGGTGAAAATCCTGTCTGGTGTTGTATTGTCATCACTGTCACTGTCAAAACAGTCCTTGGGGATTTGTCCTAATAGTTCATTTCCTAAATCAATGGAGAAATGTTGGTCATCAACCACCATTCCAATGATGGTGCCTGCGGCTAGAGTAATACTCTGTAAGTCGCTGTTATCCACCTCTATTGGAATGGTGTCATGTTCTATGTTGACTAATGGTGTTGGGTTTACCCCTAACCCTTGTTGTTGGAGAGAAGCATTTAGATGAATATAAGCATCAGGGTTTTTCAATTTTTGTCCTCTTTTAACTTTCACTTCCAGGGAGAATTGTCGGGTCCTTTCTGGGATGGTGACTTCCTCTTTAAGCTGAATTTCAACTGCATAAGGTAGCAATTGAGCTGACCTAAATGCTTTTTCTTGATCATCAAAGCCCATGGGATTATCCACTAATCGGGACCAAGCTTTGAAGTTGATTAGGTCCAAACTAATGGCAAAGCGATTGAGAATGTCACTGCCTAAGTAAAAGGCGGCAGTGACGTCTCGCACGACCCAACAATTATGGACTATGGTCTTGCTGCCAATGGAGATTTTGAGCATGCACCGGCTTGGCAGGAGATGTTTGAAATTGGGTGCTTCAAGGTCCATTTCCCATTTGTCTATCAGTTTGAATGTGGGAATGGCTGGATCTTTTGGGAGTTGGCGGAACATGACTTCGCTAATGAAGCTCTTACCGTTGTTCACACACACTCGAGCGAGAACAGAGTCCTTCCCATTATTTAACTGAACAGGGATGAACAACTGCTCTCCAATTTGCTCAATATCAGCTAGGCTCTGAGCTGATTCTACCTCTTTCTGGACTATAGGAGTGGGAGTGTCTGATTGTGGATTGGTAAAGAATTTCAGAGTGTTTCCTTCCAGTGTGGAATACCACCTTAAACTGGAAGGAAGGTTGATTTTCAGAAATAGAGAGGACCCCCCACCACCAGTCTGTTGTCCTACTGCTATTACTGTCACATCTGGAATTTGGTTGTTCTGGAAGTGAAATTCTACTTGGTCAGATTTTTGTTCAACCATGTGGCAGGTGCCATTTAAACTAACATGGTTGACACTCTGTTTTAATTTTATTGGTCGGCTAGTCTGGGTCCAGAGGACCTTCTTTACACAATCTATTAGGGGTGACAACCTTCTCAGGAAGTCGCTCCCTAGTAAACAAGGGGTGCCCTCTGGAGTCACTAATATGACCGGGTGTTTCACCTTGTGTCGCCCAATTTTGATGTCCAAATCTGCCATCCCCTCGACGGGAATTTCCTTCCCGTCAAAGTTCTAGAGTTGTCCAGGAAGAGAGGTGAGAGGAATACGATAATTCTCTCCCCTTCCTAAATTCAGTTCATCAAAGGCCCTTCTGGACAGAAGGGTAGCTTGAGATCCGGTGTCCACCAGCGCTGAAATTGTACCCTTCCCCTGTACTTGTACCGGGGCATAATATCTTCCCTCCTTCTCCTCAAGGGGGCACAGATAATGCACATTTTTGGACAACTGGTGGGCTAATTTCCTGTTTTCGTACATGGCGTGAGAAGAGATTTGGGCAGAATTCTGTGAAGAGCCTGGGGAATCTGAAAGAAAAAGTTGTTAACTGGAAATGGTTTCGGGTTCTGGGCCGCCCCCCCCTTTTTGGAGGCAGTCATCAGGATGGGTTTGACCCATGGGATTTTGGTATTGTCGGTTCTGGGATGAGATGATGGGCGGCGGTAGCTCAGTCTCCACATCTCCCCAGTCTGAATTGGCATTCCTTGGGACCCATTTTTCCATGGGAGGAGTTCCCCCATCTCTGAAGGAGAAGATCCTTTTCCCAGGATCTTCTGAGGATCCCTCTCCCTCAAATTTGAAGACCTATACCTCCTCCACAAAGTGGGTCTGTTTGGGTCCTTTGTTTCTCCTACCTCCTCTCTGCTCCTTGGGTGGCAGACTTTCAGGGGTAGGAGATTTTGTTTCCGGTTCCTGCTTTTCCAGGGGCTGTTTACAAGTTGGGAAGGAAGCTTCCTCCAAGGCTTTACACCCCCCTCCCCCTTGTGCCTCCTCCCTGGGAACCGGTGGTTTATCGGGGTGCTGCCCCGTCATTGTTCTGGAGTTCCAGGTCCAGAGTTTGGGGTATTCTGCGGTGGCATGCTCATCTGAGGGTTCTGGTGAGCCCTCAGTATGTGACCCAGATCTCGTGCCATATTTTGGACCTGGTGCTCAAGTTGTGAAACCCGTTCAGGCTGATACGGGGCTCTATTTTCTCCCCTGGGCTGATCCCGGGAAGGGTAGCTATCCCTTCTCTGGTAATACCCCGGATTGGGAAGATTTGGGTACCCCTCCACCCTTGGTCTCCCTTCTCCCGGATTAGGTTGTCTGGGCTCTGGAAATTGGGGAAAGAAGGATGGATGATTTTGGGGCTGGAAATTGGGTGGATACCCAGGGAAAAAGTTCTGCCCAGGATTTGGTGAATTTCTGCCCTCCTGGGGGAAGTTAGGAGAGAAGTTCCCCGGGTCAGGTGCTTGGCTGGATCCCCCCCCTTGGGCTGGAGGAGTCCACACATAACCCAGGATTGGTCAGTTTCCCTTGTAGCGGGGATTTACATAGTCAGGGGAGCGGGGGACCCCATTTGTGGGACTACCTCCTCGACTCCCTGTCTGTGACTGGCCCGAGGGCCTTCTGGGCTGTGAATTATTTGGTGCAGGCAGGTTTTTAGGCCCTTTCATCTCCAAATCTAAAACGGGGGCAACCTTTACCTCCGCCACCTTGGCAGCAGCAGGGGTGCTGTTGGTTTTGGTGTTTTTCTGCGCATTACTTTTTTTCTATGGGCTTCTGCACCTCATAGATCCGGGTAGCCTGTTCAATGACCCAGTCTAGTGACCTCTTCTCGTGAAAATCTCTCACTAGCTGGGTCATGATGTATTTGGGCAAGGCATGGAAAAAAGTACTGACAAATTCTCTGCTGTCCGTGCGCACCCTTCTGGTGGTCTGCGCAAAGGCACGCTTCAATTCTTGCACAAATTCTTGTGGGGCCTGATCCTCCCCACATTGTAAATTGTAGGCTGCCTTGCGAGCCTCTTGAGGATTTCTATGAACAGAAAAATGTTTCAAGATGGCCAGCCTATATGCGGACCATCTTGAATGGTTTTGGTCCTCCAGCCCTGAAAAAGAAACTGGAGTATTCTGGGGAGAATGTCCATTTGACGTACTGGATGCAGCTACTGCTGTCCTTCAAATGGAAAGTCTCCATAATTTGCTCATAGAGCTCCAAGTGTTCCCAAACAGAATACTTGGCGTTCTTATGATAAGGCATGATGACACTCCTTATTGCCTTTATTTGTTTCAATGGGTCCTTAAGCAAGGCCCTTTTTGCCTTATTGGCCTTTTTGGTTCGGGTCACCCTGGTCCATTCATCCTCTGACTCCGAAGCACTGCTCCCAGAGGTGCCCGTCTGATCTTCCAGGTTTTCCCGGATTCTGCGAGCCTGGGAATGGCTGGCAGAATGTGGGGACCTGGTCTCCTGCATCCTGTAACGCTCAGAGGAGTCTTCAGATCCCTCCTTGCTGCCAGGATTTGATGGGTACCCCCCCACTGACCTAACTGGGCAGAGGTTTTCAGGGTGCCCTTAGCGGGCCTACTCTCCTGGGGTTCCCCACTAAATTGCACTGTGCTTGGGTGCCCATACCCGGATGCCCGCCCATCCATTCCTGGGAGGTACTGGCCTATGAGCCCCATACTTCTAGCTGGATAGTAATCTGCCATCCCCGTGGCCCGGGGCTCATGTGCGCGAGGGGACATGGGGGTGGCAGAGTCCAGGGACTGGGAGAGATGAAGGCCTCTGGTACTAGGGCTCCTGAGGTTATGCTCAGGAGTTTCTCTTTCCCAGCGAACCTCATCTCTATCCGCCCCTGCTCCCTGTTGAAATGCAAGAGCCTGCGCTTTCAGTTCCTCAGTTAAGGCCTTACTAGACTCTATCAGTCTCTCCTGCATCGCTACCAGTTGCTGGAGCCTATCATTGTGCTGGCAGAGCGCCTCATTCTCTCTCTGTGCCTCCTGATTGGTCCTGGAGTACTGGGCCAGTCTTTGCTGCAGGAGGGTTACCCCCTGAGCTGTGTCCCTATTGGCCTGCTCCTTTCTCGTCAGAGCATCCTCCACCCTCCTGGCGTGCTCTAACAAGTTCTGGTGTTCTTTTTGGAGGTCACCCAGTCCCTGGAGGGCCAGGTGATTTTCTTCCATTTTCCTTTTTAAGTGGCAGACTTCCTGCCCTAAGGTATTCCTTTCCTGACTAAGAGCCTGCATCTGTGCCGCCAGGTGGTCCCTTTGCCTTTGGAAGGCACCAGCTTTCTGGCGCTCCTGGTCAAACTCTGCCTGGGTATCCAGGGCTTTCAAAATCAGTTTATTGCTCTCTGCCTTCTGCCTATCTAGGTGGCTTTGCAGGGTGACTACCTGCTCAGCAAATGCCCTATTAAAGTCTAACTGTTGCTCCAGCTTTTTCTGGCTCTGTAGTAGGGAGTCCAAACATTCTTGGTACTCCTTCTGCAAGGCCAAAAATCTGGTATACTGACCAGTTGCAGCACATCCATATCCTCCTTTATTTTAGTGATGTACTGTCTGCTGTCATTTTCTGACTCCTGGCTCCTGAGCAGCCTCTGCTCAGAAGAGTCCAGATCAGATTGGGCCTTCTCTAACGCCATCTGTTGCCTATTTGCCAGATCTTGGCCTTCAGCACATTTATTCTGTATGGCTCCCATATATAGGTACAAATATGCCGCTATCCTGGCAATCTTATTATGTTCATCTTTGGCTTTAGGGGCCATATATAGTTCGCTCAGGGCCACATGTAGGGGACCCTGATCTCTCCATAAATCTGACCCTGTTTCAGTGACCTGTTGCGCGATTGCCTGCAACCGGACCGTTTGGTCCTGATGAGTCCACTCACCTCTCACAAATAGCTTATGTAAGAAGTGCTCTCTGGCTATTTTGATATCTACCAGTGTCGTCATTCTGGAATTTGAGTTCCTTCCTGACTTACAGAAGTTTGTATTTTATTTTTGCAAAACAGACCGTTTCCTTAGAGCGTTCCTTTGAGGAGAGCTTTACAGCGTAACACAGCGTGGTGATCCGACCGGATGTATGTATCCGTCAGTTAGCACACTGTAATAAGCTGCACAAGTGATAAATCTAATTCAGAATTCCCGGCGTCGAGCCCCCACTTTGTTAAGCGGCTTCACTTCAACACTACAGCTAAATCAATGCCTAGTCTGGGATACTGAGGGAAACCCTTATTGATATATTTTTAGGTCCAGTTCATGTACTCTGGATGACAACCCTTATATAACACCCCTCTCTTAGAATCCCCCTGACGCCACTGAGCCAAGAAGTAGGTCTGTTTTGCAAATTTAAAAGGTTTATTTGAGAAATATAACACTATATATCTATCACACTTTTATAATAAATTAATATTGGATATCACACTTAAAATATGACAGTGATCAACAATGGATAATGTTCTACTGGTAAACTGATTTGGTTACTTAGAAGTAGTATAGAGGATGAGGTAGCTGAAATGCTTTATGTTTTCAAGGAAATGCAAGGTGGAATAGATGCAGTACAGAAAATAAACTGATATGGTTTCACAAGAGATAATATGTTCACTTTTCCCCTGGTGGCAATTCACCCCCCCCCCCCCATATGCAATGCAAGGAGATGGAAGTAACACACACAGTCTTCAGGAATACAATCAAATACAATACGGAATTCAGTTCCCCCCCCAGCAAGCTTAGACAACAGGTATGCTTTTTAAAACACAGGCAAGAATGCTTTGTAATGTGGTGGCAAGGAAGTGAAAATGCTAAAATTGCTTGAATTAGATTATTTTAACTAAGAGATTGGTTCTGCACAGTTCTGCTCGGTACTGACAATATAAATTTGAAATAGGCCTCGTCACAGATCTGGTCAACACGTCCGGCGGCGGTTCTCTCTGCTCGGCAGGTCAATCGGGCACTGGTTCTGCTCACAGTGATCCGGATCTCTGGTTCTGCTCACAGCAGTCTGGGTCTGCGGTTCCGGCAAAAGTTCTTGGCAAAGAATTCAAACAGCTCGCCCGGCTGTTGAATAGTTTGGTAAGATTTGCTGGATTCTGAAGGCCTGCTGAGAATACTTTTGCTTGCAGTGGGCCTTCTAGGTTCAAAGTTCTGTCGTCTATGGGTCTCTGGTTCTGGTCTCTGTCTGGATGGGATGTCGGCCGTCGAAATGCTCAGCAGGAATGGAAAATGAATCTCTCTACCTGTCCCAGCAGTCTCTTTTTATGTGTTTTGGAAGTGGGTGTGTGCGTGGCATAACTGAGCCTGCCCCTCTCTACTTGTCATTGGCCCAATTCTCCCCTCTCCCATGATTGGGGGAAGGAAATGGATTGTCATCATGATGAGGTCTGTTTATGGGTCAGAGGATCCTCCCCTGGTCAATTTGCCCGCAAATCTATATTTGATTCAAATACATATTTCCCAGGTACACAATTTGTTGAAATTACATGTACATATTATATATTCCTTATGGTCCATGCTTGTCCGCCTCTGATCTTCCTGGGGGCTTGCATTCAAAAATGACAACATTTTGCGCTTTTTGACTGGTTTACCAATGTCGGACATTTACCAAAAATTACACAAATGTGCGCAAGGAGTATGGACATTAATTGATGAAGTATCAGATTTTTAACATGCAGACATTTGGAGTGAGACCCTATTTTCCACTAGCAACCCCCCAGAATACACTACAGGGTCCTAACGCCTCTTAAAACGTGCACAGAAAAATCACAAGAATAATGATATTACTTATACAATTCTGACAAGTCCGTACTATGAATTATCCATCTTTTTTAAAATTATGCTCTGGCCCAGATGGGTGTGGCTTAGGTTCCAAAGCACATGGGGGAAGCTTCTGTCTGTCCCCGCCTCCAGCTCAGGTGGCTCCCAGAGGCACTTCTCCTCCCACTTCTCCCAAGAGGAAGCTATTTTACGACCCCCCCAATATAACATTTGCCTGAGCCCAGGACAGTGCATTGTTATGTGTCTCTGCCCAAAGTTCTGTAGGTGCCCCTCCCCTAATTTAATCAGAGAGGTGTCATCTCCTTTTGGTGGGGAAGCAGGATGCAGCTAGGCCTGGGAAGAGTGGCTGAGCAGGTTTCTCCTGTTGGGGGTAGTTGTCAGGCAGAATTCAGCTAAATGTTACTTTAGTTCCCAGTTTAAATCAAACTTACAATTTTTACATATACATTAAATAATTACTTCCTTCAAGTCATTTCAGAATATAGTTTTACATTGTATCCACCTCTTAGCAAGTCTTTCCTTGGCCTGGTTTGGGTTCCTTTGTTCAGTTTTACACAAAAGTCTGGTGGTTTTAAAACGCCGGCTTTCTGATAGTGGTGAGTACCGGTATTGCATCCATTTTTGGGATCTGTCTTGAATTACTGCATTTCAATAGAGTGGTCTTTTGCTTGATAGTATAGGACCCTTGCTTAACATTGTTTTGATGGCATCCTTACAGTAGAGTGGTGATGTGGAACCCCCCACAAGAAGGTTTTATCTTTGGAGTGGTCTTGTGCCAACTGCGCAGTTCTCCTGGATTCTGGTGTGAATGTGGGCGGCGATAGCTCATCCCCACATCCACCCAGTCTATTGATTTAGTTTGTTCTGGGATAGAATAATGGGCGACGACAGCTCATCCCCACATCTACCCAGTCTATTAATTCAACATGGGTCAAAACCCTTGACAGGCTGCATTCCTGATAACTTGAAATTAGCCTAGATCACCACCATCCTCAAGAAGCCTGGGCTGGCCCCTGAAAACCTGCTTAATTACAGATCAACTACTAACACCCACTTCTTGCTAAAAATCCTGGATCGGGTAGCGTACTCGCAAATAGCTCTCCACCTGAATCAGCACCCCATTCTGAACATCTACCAGTCTGGTTTCAGACAGGGCTACGGCACTGAGACCTCCCTTTTGAATCTCAAGTCACGTCTTATAGGAAGCATGGATAAAGGTTTAGCCTCCCTCCTAGTTTCGTTGGACCTGTCTGCAGCATTTGACTTAGTTGACCACTCCACCATGGTATCCAAAATGGCAGAGGTTGCCAATGTCTTACTCTCTGCAGCAGCAGCTTGGATTAAGTCATTCTTGGCCAATAGACAGAGCCGAGTTTGCCTCAGGGAATCTGAAGACTCTCAAATCCCGGTACTGTTCGGGGTACCCTAGGGAGATAGTACTTCTCCCTGTCTATATAATATCTATACGGCCCCCTTTTTTAAGATGCTCGAGGATGAAGGATGAGCATGGGATGAGCAAGAGCTAAATAGAATCTTTACAGTAATTGAAAATTGGATGATGAATAACTACCTGCCTTCGACCATTAGCAAAACAGAGCTGATGATAGTGGGCAATCCCAATTACCTCGCCAAATTGGACCCCATTTACAAATCATTTAGGCTAGGACTAATGGAAATTCTCCCTCAACCAAAACTAAAAATACTAGGCGTGGTATTAGATCAGTCCCTCAATATGAGAGCTCATGTGAGCAGTTTTGTCTCAGCCTCCTTCTACTATGTGAAACTACTAGCCCATCTAAGACCCCTCATCTCGCAAGCAAAAGCTGAAACCATCGCCAGAGCCATAGTGGGCGCAAAAATTGATTATTGCAGCAGCCTCCTTGTCAGTTTGTGTGCTGCTGATTCTAACAGACTCCAAGTAGTTCAGAGCGGAGCAGTCCGAGTAACAGCCGGCTTAGCCCGGTGGGATCATGTCGAATCTCCCCATCGTACCTTACATTGGTTGCCTGTCGAGGCACACTCTAAATTCAGACTACTGACTGTAGTCTTCAAATGTAGACTTGGCATAATGCCCAAATACCTGTAGGACCATATTCTAGATAAGGTCAACCGCAGGGCTTTATGATTAAGCAACCAGAGCTGGTTAGTACTCCCGCGATGCAAACTGGAGAAGGTCGAGAGCGGGACCTTCTACATTGCGGCACCTAAACTCTGAAACTCACTTCCATATACCCTCAGACAGCATTCCTCGATAATGACTTTTTAAGACCTGGCTCTTTTACTGACCTCTGACCTTCTTATCCTCCACTTATCTGCCCTTTCTCTTCACTTGCTGATGACCCTGACCATTTTTTGTTTAGTGTGCTTGTTTGTCTTGTCTGTGTCCTCATGCCTCAGGGCTCATGGTAGCGCGGTATAAATTGATTAAAGTAAAAAAAGTATTGGGCACCTTGTAAATTAGGTCATGATTTTAGAGTCCTTTCTTTCCCTGGAAGGAAAAATCTAGGGGTCCATCTGATAGAATGTGATTTGATTATCACATCTACTGGCGATTTTTACAATTATTGTCAACGTTAGTGTTTGCGTAAAAAAGTGATGTGGTGATGTACTTTGCTAGTTAGGAGGAGAGAACCATATAAGGAAAATAAGGTGGTTTCTCCAAAATAGTATGATTTGGTCAAGATGGAAATTAGGGATTTGATTTTCTGGATGACAGACGTGAATGCAAATGCCCAGCCACACATCTTAATACTGCATTCTTGGAATGTAATAGTGATCTGCGCTGTGGTTTGTGGTGGTGAACACCCTTTAGAGTAAAAGGGGGGAACTAGAGGATATTTCAATACAGTCAGCATTAGTAAGACCACCAAATACATAGGAAAATAATTCTACAAGGCTGAGAATCACTCTTCTGGCCACAACACATCTCCTTTGCACGTTAGAAGTGTGTGATGAAACGTGGAATGTTGTGTTGTGAATGAGAGAATGTTTGGTTGAGGGTTCCAAGCCCAGGCAGTTAGAGTTCCTGCCTGGGTGATGAGTGCCAGTGTTTATGTTCTATGTAATTTATGTGTAACAGTAACTTAATAAGATGTGAATAAACTTGAAGCAACCTACAAGAAGCCTAAGAGGTCACTTCATTACATTGGCGATGAGCTAGTCAAAAGAAGAAGAACAAGCGTATAAGAAAAAGAAGCAAAGCTGTTGAATCTGCTGTGGGGGTGAATAAAGAAGAAGGAAGAAAAAACACTGCACCCAGACAAGTAAGACCCTCACCCAGGGCTCATTAAAGGTAGAACTGTAGGACCTGTGGACCATCAGATGGAAAAGGGGGGCGACGTTTGGCCCCATCATAGTCAAGAAGGGAAGGGGGACTGGACGAGAGACATCAGGAGGTGGAGGGGGCAGAAGAAACAAGTTGTGCCCCAGAAGAGGAAATCCCACAGGAAAAGGGATTTTTTTCCCCCTGCTCAGTGGAAGCAGAGAAGGGAAAACCAGGTCCTAATTGAAAGAAACTGTGTATACGCATGCGTTCGGGGGACCGTAAGCAGAAGTTTCCCTTCAGGATGTATGCTTGAGGACTGCAGTGCAAACAGTTTGGTAGATTAGCACTGAAAACCCAGAGATCCAGGACGTGATGGCACACGCGTTTTAAAACTTTGCGCACATAAAATAGAATTGTGCGTTTGCATGACGAATTGGGAACTTGCCTGGTAAATAGATGGCGTATGGTGCTGCGCCTATCCGACAATGCGGATAAGCGATCTGAGAGTGAGAAGGGCCCTGTGTGTGCTGGTTTGATCCAACCTTTGGGGAAGGATGGTAGCCACTGCTGAGCTGACAGTTGGAATGGCGGAGCTCAGTACTGCTCGGTGATCAGTGGTGTAATGGTGACGTCAGAGCGAGCAGCAGGGGACTTGGCGATCAGCTGGAACACTGACCAAGCTGGGGTTCGTTTTCTCCGTTTAAACACTGCAGCAATTTCAGTGAGGTTTGAAACGACCCACATTGCATAGCAGTGATGAGACGAAGAGAGATTCGAGGAAGGAACCCAACGGCGTTGCTTTAACGTGAATAGGAAGCAGATTTTCAGCAAATCTGCGAGGGACAGCAGGGACATCAGCAATGTAATGAAGAGCCACGTGATGTCGGAAGGGTTATGGGGGGGGAGGGGCTAGAGGAGGCTGCCTGATGACGCGCAGGGAGAGCACCTGCCGGAGAGGAGATGCCGCAGTTTGTGTTAATGGACAATGTCTCATCAGGTATTGTATGTGTGCTTGAGGAGTGGGAAAATAATGTATCCTTTACATCGATGTGCCTTATTATAAACGGGTGATGTAAGAGGTTTAACAAGGAGAGGTAAGGCTATGAGTAGTACGGTTAAAGGCACAGCACGTTTAAAATGAACAGTGTTTGTGTTAGTGCTAATGTTAATTTTTTGGGGAATTGCAGGTTAGAGCCATGGACCGGCTATGGACTTTTCCGACAAAGTAGTTATACAGTTGGGCAGATATGAATGTAGAGATAACTATAGAACTGCAATGTAGAATATAATCTCTTGAGGATTTGCAGCATGAGGTTGCAAGGCCGCAACATGGACCTTTAGGTTATAGGAATGGAAGTGCAGGTTAGAGCCATGGACTTGCTATGGAATTTTAGGTAAAGTAGTTATACAGTTGTGCAGATATCTATGTAGAGATAACTATAGGTATGAACAAAGGATGAGGTTTTGCATATTTAGGTTGATTTAATGCAACAAGGAATTTTGTTTGTTGTTAAATTTCGAAAAATGTCTTTAATGTTTTCACATACTATAATGTATGTTTCAAAATGGTTAGTTTAGTGGGGTTAGGAGTTTGGTCAGTATGAGTGGTGAGTGTGAGTCACGCCATGTCAGGGTGTGATGTGTGGGTTTGGGGGGGTGGCGCCTTCCACCTACATATGAGAAGTATGCAGGGTCGTGCTCTCTTAATATATATAGTGTGAGGTTGAAGTGAGTGTGAGTGACAGGGTCTGGATGGTTCCGCCTCCAGTTATAGAAGTGAGTATGAGTGTGGCTGTGTGTGCCGCAGGGTCTGGATGGTCGCGCCACCGGTTGTAGATGTGACTGTGTGGCTGTGTGTGCCGCAGGGTCTGGATGGTTGCACCTGTGGTTCAAAAAAAGTGAGTATGAGTGTGGCTGTGTGTGCCACAGGGTCTGTATGGTCGCGCATCTGGTTGTAGAAGTGAATGTGAGTGTGGCTGTGTGTGCCGCAGGGTCTGGATGGTCACACCTCTGGTTGTAGAAGTGAGTATGAGTGTGGCTGTGTATGCCGCAGGGTCTGGATGGTCACACCTCTGGTTGTAGAAGTGAGTATGAGTGTGGCTGTGTGTGCCACAGGGTCTGTATGGTCGCGCATCTGGTTGTAGAAGTGAATGTGAGTGTGGCTGTGTGTGCCGCAGGGTCTGGATGGTCACACCTCTGGTTGTAGAAGTGAGTATGAGTGTGGCTGTGTGTGCCGCAGGGTCTGGATGGTCACACCTCTGGTTGTAGAAGTGAGTATGAGTGTGGCTGTGTGTGCCACAGGGTCTGTATGGTCGCGCATCTGGTTGTAGAAGTGAATGTGAGTGTGGCTGTGTGTGCCGCAGGGTCTGGATGGTCACACCTCTGGTTGTAGAAGTGAGTATGAGTGTGGCTGTGTGTGCCGCAGGGTCTGGATGGTCACACCTCTGGTTGTAGAAGTGAGTATGAGTGTGGCTGTGTGTGCCGCACGATCTGCATGGTCGTGCCTCCAGTTGCGGAGGTACCTGCTTGGGATGAGTTTTCCTAAGTTTGCAGAGTGAGAATGGTAGGTAGTATTCAAATTGAGGGGGGACCCCCTCCGAGCATGGATATGGAGTATGCTAGGGGAGTGCCCCAAAATGTTTTATGAGAGTTGCATCTCTCCCTAAAAAGATGCACAACTAGAATGTTCCCTCGTGTTTCCCGTGTGGTCTTGTGTGTGCATGTAGGATGGGAGATGTGTTGTGATGTGCCTTCGGGTGTGAGTGTGGTGTTGTTATAAGGGAAGGAGATGTGTTGGGTAGTGCTTGTCTCTGCATGTTGGAAATCTGTGATGTCACGTGGAATGTTGTGTTGTGAATGAGAGAATGTTTGGTTGAGGGTTCCAAGCCCAGGCAGTTAGAGAGCTCCTGCCAGGGTGATGAGTGCCAGTGTTTTATGTTCTATGTAACTTATGTATAACAGTAACTTAAGAAGATGTTAATAAAGCTGAAGTAAACTTCAAGAAGCAGGTTGTGGAGTGTATTATTGACAGAATTATTTTGATAGAAGATTGATAGGGTCTGACTCTGTTACTTGCACTAGACCTGGTTGGTTGTCTGAAGGTGTGTGGCAAGTGCAAGGTTGCAAGGTTTTGGTAGTGAGCATTTATTTGAGGGATGAGTGGGATG
Source organism: Ambystoma mexicanum (assembly GCF_040938575.1). Classification (NCBI taxonomy): domain Eukaryota; kingdom Metazoa; phylum Chordata; class Amphibia; order Caudata; family Ambystomatidae; genus Ambystoma; species Ambystoma mexicanum. The sequence continues at coordinate 963,589,304 of NC_090941.1, read as the reverse complement.
GGTGGAGAGGGGATGGGGCGTTAGGGTATTGTCACTTGCTGGCTCATAGTTGTAGATTTCGCCGTGATTTTGATGCAGAGACCAGTGTCACACAGCACAGGATCCATGTGTCAAATTGTTTTTCCATGGATGGCAGTGTGAAGTGTTTCACAATTGATTGTTGTAAAGTATCACAAGTTTCTGGTATGTAGTAGTAGTAGTAGTAGTAGTAGTAGTATTAGCATAGCATTGGAGTACAGTAGGGATTAGTTTTAGTTGGAACTGTGGTTATGGGAGTAGAATTGTGTATTCCTCTGCTTGTTCGCTTGTTGGTTCACACAGGTTGTGCTCTGGTACTTTCTGGTTCCCTCTGGGCAACTTGTAATACACACTTTTGGGTTCTTGGTTTGCGTACATGGTTCTCATTTTTTCCCCTTTTGTGGCAGTTGTTGTGACATGCCATCTTTGATGCTAGGAGAGGAGGCAGGGTCAGTGAAGGAAGCCAGGTAGGTGCCATGAACCACAGAGGCACGGGCTCAGGTGTACACAGCCATGGAAGAGGAGAGGCATAGCCTCAAGTGTATGCCCACACTGGGGCATCAGAGGAGCACGATGACATGCTCCTCATGTGGGAAGAGGGCGTGGCCGTAGCAAGTACCTTGGAGGGGGATTTTGGAAGGAATGCTCTTCTGGATGAGGGGTTGGTCCATCAGAAGGCTACTCAATGGGAGGCCCAACCTCCAGTGGCTCCATAACAGTTGGTGGACTCATGTCAGAGAAAGGAGAAGGGCAGTTAAAATAGGAGTTTGTAGAGGAGGAGGTGGAGCCTCTTCATCCTTATTCCATGGTAAATGGGGCAAGCCATTAACAGGACGAGCCCCAGGGAGCATTGACCACAATCCTCGTACGCAGCCCACAGGGTTATGGGTGTGGTATTATTTTGCCCTGCCACCTAGTAAGACCATTGGGGTGTGAGCCGGAGGTCTTCTGCCTGGTGAGGGGCTGTAGGAAGAAGGTCAAGAGTGTGCAACAGCAAAGGGGCAAAATGGACAGAAATGAAAATGCAACCTCCTCTGTTGGTCTCGTGGATATCATTGTCATGATGCATTTTCTTGTACTGAGGCATGTGCCCCAGTGTGACTTGTGACAGGGTGTGTGGTAAATGAGTTGGAAAACACCTTCAATTCAATTGACCTTGTGAAAAACTTGGCTTCCCAGTGCTTATATCAAGTACATCTGCAGACAATGAGCACCACAACTCCCCCTGTCTCTGGATCGTCTGGGTGGTGACATGGTGTGTATAAAAATATAAATCGCTGCTGCTTCCTCCCAACAAAATCAGGCGAGTGTGCCTCTCCCACAGGCTGCCCACAGGGGTTTGCGGCACCTACTGCTGATTCTCCAAGGTGTAGCCCAATGCCACTCAAGTCAGAGACAAACACTGACTGGTGTGTCACTGGTCTTCCCAAATCTCTACTGATGGCATTGAAGTCCTGCATATGCAAAACCAATGCTAAATCTCACTCTTTGATTGGGTCACAGTCACTCTCTACCTCCCTTTACCATTCCTCCTACAACTTCTCGAAATGCACCCCGGTTTATAAGCCTTCCCTAAATGTCATAAGACTTCCTCCAGCAATGACTTGCATCTCTATGAAAGTTTTCCAAGACCAAATGGTAGCTCCAGACACATGTACCTCATTAAGCCACGTGGTCTGTCTTAAGGAAAACATTTTGAAAAGTTTGTTCAAGGTTCTCCTGTGAAGAATCACCCAAAACTGTGAGTTTTGGATGTGCTGTGGGAGAGCTTGTCCAGGCTTAATGTTAATGTTAGTGGGTCTTGTACCGTGCCCTATTGCCACCTGTGTGTTCTCTTGGTGCTCTGGCGGGTCTGCAAAGGAAGGAGGACTGCAGGTTTGTTAGTCGGATTGAGAGGGAGAAGAGCCAGATATCTTTGATGTGCTGTTGGCAGCTTTAGTTTGGAGAAACCAGTCACTGAGCATTGGTGTGTTTTCGGTGGATAGCTGTCATGTGGTGAGGTGTGATGGTGTGTGGTTTGTTTTTATGTTGGGTGTTGTGAAGTGCATGCGGTTTGTGGTGTGGTTGAGGAGTGGTTGTGTTTAGCTCAGAGTTTGAAGGTGCATATGCAGAAAGGTGAGTTTTTAGTATGGTTGGTTAATGGTATACATTTCCTACACCCAACAATCCCTCGACATTCGATACATTTCCCACCCCCAACAGTTCATACAAGTGCAATGCCTTTCCTACCCCCAGCAATCCATCAAAGTCAGAAACATTCCCTATCCGCAACATTCCTTCCAAATGCGGCCAAGTTTCTGCGCCCAAACAATCCAACTAAGTGCAATGCATTCTTCACCACCAGCAGTCTATCTAAGCGCAATACATCTCCCGCTCATAACTGTCCATCCAATTTTGACACGCTTCCGTCCGCCAATACTCCATCCAAGTGTGGTGCACTTCCTGTCCCCAACTGCCCATCCAAGAGTGAGACATCCCACCCCACAATCCCTCAATGTGCGACACACTTCCCATCTCTAAACAATACACCTAGGTGTGATATATTTCCTGCCCCCTATAGTTTATCGAAGTGTGATGCATTTCCCACACCAATAATCCATCTCGGAGAGCCGAATCCTTCATGCTACAGATGTTGCATAGTGCCTGTCTCAGTGCGCAGCAGGGAGTGTAAGGCTTAGCTACATTATTATACCAAATGTAGAATGTGGATAACCTAAACATACTGGCTGAGTTTAGTATGTGTCTAGTTTACATAATTAGGCTACATGCCGGATAAGGTGAACCTATGCTAGTAGGCTAAATGGTGGTAGGTATATGATATCCGTTTATTAGAGTGGTGGGTTTTTTGAGAGTACATTAAGGGTTGTACTGCCAGCTTTTCTGATAGGTTTCTCTTTCTGCATTTTGCATGGTTTAGCATGTTGGGTTGTGTTGATGGGGTAGGTCCCTTTGGTTGGTCTCGGTTCATGTTGGGTGTGTTTGGTTATACATTAGTTTCATGGGGTTCCTTTCTGTGTTGGGTGTGTTCAGTTAGACCCTGGTTTCATGGGGTTCTTTTCCTTTTACTTGCTGTCATTAGTTGGGAGCATTTACATGCGATTACATGACATGCACTGTTTTTTTTTTATTGGCTGTTTCAGATGTCACTATTCGATAGAAAATATCAGCACTTGCAGTTTCTTTTTTAAGCAATAGTTTTAGTTGCTCAGGAACTCTCAACTTCTTTACAGCTTTAAGACCAGTGCAGGGACGTCATTTAGGGGTCCCAGGGGAAGCAGTTGCTACCCCTGGCTCTCCTTCTGCTAACCCTAGACCTGTCCATGTGACCCCTGGCCACTGGACAAAGAGGCAGTGCCAAGAGCAGAAATCTCTGCTGCACCTAAAAAAGGCGGTTGTAAATTCAGTTAAATGTGCCACAGCTTTTTTCACATGGAATATATATCTCCTTAGCTGGAGAAATAACAGGGATGCAAGAAAAACCAGGAAGCCACCATCACTACAGATAGCCAGTCCATTAGTGAAGAATGCCTGAATGGTTGGGTTCAGAGGAGGGGCTGCCTGTGCAGCTCATAGCAAGTATTGTAGTAATAGAAAGGGTATGGAGGCTAGGTCTAACAAGCTGGGAATGGGTAAGAGCAACCCGCAGTACTCAGTGACAGCATAGCATGAACGTACATCTCATCAGTGTTTCTAGTTGTCTGCTTTGCACATTCAGTGAGCCACCGGGCCTGTGATGAGAGGGGTGTGCCTCAGTTGCTTCTACCACCAATCCTGCTTGGGCACTGTGAACTGACCCAGATCTGCCAGACCAGCATCACAGGCACAATGTAGATAGACGCAAGGTGCGATAATACATTTACATGAAGTTGCCCTCTGCCTTTGAAGTAAACCATTGGTTGCTTCCTCAAGCAAAATAAACATATATTTGGAAGGATAGCTCAGGGACAACACACTTGCTTTGGATGCAGTGCAACATGGGTTCAGTTCTTTTTCCAGTGCTTAGAAGCTAGAGGAGGCTGGCATTAAGCAAGATATAAAGGGCCAAAGAAAATAATAAAATGGACCTTTTCCAGGAGTGACTTCATGGAGCTGCTGTGACTGTTTACATTTTAAAACAACAAAAAAAACTGCAATTACTGTGACCTGCAAGAGATCCTACCCCTCTAACTCCCATCTAACATAAAAGAAAATGTGGGTTCCTAACCAAATACGCAAAACAGAAAGGTGATGACTGCAAGGTCTCAAATCATTCTTAACCACTGGCACAGCTCTGGGCAACCCTGAAGACCATCGTTTTTTAGCTGGCTATACCACTACAGAAGGGGTAAGACCATACGCAAATCATGCTTGGTCGCACCCCAAAAGGGGCAGCCCAGCCCAAACTGCTAGGTCACATCCCTTCTGCACGAGACCACAAGCATCCCCAGACATGTTCCAGCCTCATTGAGCATCATGAGTGAGGAGATGCCTAGGTCTGTAAGCCCAGAAGTCTTTTTAGGGGTGATGTTGTGAAGCTGCTGCTTACATTTTAAAATTTAAAAACTACTGTGACCTGCAACACATCCTCCAACACATTCCCTCTGTCTCCCATTCAACAAAAATAAATGTGGGCTACTTGCCAGATAAGCAAAACAGAAAGGGGATGGCTGGAAGGTTTCAAATCATTCATAACCACTGGCACAGCTCTGGGCAAACCTCCAGACCATCGTTTTTCTGGTTGGACTTGTGTTGGTCAGTTGCTGTTTCCAGTCTGTGGCCAGACACTTGGCAGGCACTGGATGTCTGCACTTTGAGGTTTAGGTCTCTTAGAGATGCTCTGTTTACAGTTTTGCCCGAGTGATGTACAATAGCCCAGGTTGTTGTGTTTGACATTTGCTAACATTCACAGTAATTTGGTAATATGTGCCTATGCACACTAATATTGACGCTACATATGGTGGTCCATTCTTGTATGAAATGTATATCATATTACAGTAATATTGTGACCATTATTTTTCTTAGTATACCGAGAAACAATGCAATGCAATGCCATTTCCTGTTTTGTCAAGGGGTGAAATGTATGTGTGCCATCACTTCCTGTGATGTCACTTGGGGGTGGGGTCAAATGACATAATTTCCTGTTATGTCATCCGAGGTCAAGGGTCGTGTGGTGTCACTTCCGCTATCCCAGGCATTTTGGTGAAATGACGTCCCTGGGCCAGTGTTGCTTTCAAGCATGGCTCATGATTTAGCTCCATAATATTTCTCTGTATAATTTGTAATATGTAGGAAAAGTAAAGGGCCTGGTATCTCATTAAAAATAGCTTAGCAAGTTGATGCTCACCAGCTTGCCTCCATGCAGCTTGCTCTAACAGCTTCAAATCCCAACAGGAGTGATCCAGTCCTCTCTTCTTTGGATGTTAGTACATTTGCAACTGGGAAGGGCCAATTAGCCAATCAGGTGGCTGAAACAGTGGGCGAGAATATACATTCTCTGCCCGCTGTTCCAGCCATCTGAGGCCCTTCCCCGGGTGGCACAATATATTTCTTTTTATGTGTGGAAGCAACAGGGAGACTCTCCCTGTTGCCTCCCCACTCCTCCACCCCAATCCAAACCCAAACATCTTCCCCTCCCCCTCTGATCCTCCCCACTTACCTGCAGGACTGGAGCTTTAAGCTCACGTCCGGGGCACCGCCCGCTCCGGCCACCGCCAAAGAATGGAAAAGGGAAATTTTCCCTATGGAGGCAGCCATCTTGGTTTCTGCTTTTCATTTTTTTTTCCTTTGGAGATTGGAGTCGCTTATGGCATCCAATCTCCGGAGAAAAAAACGAAAGTCATTTGCACCCCATATGAACCCCCGAGCTGCGAATGGCTTTCATGCCCCGACCGGGAGCGGACATGACCGGTAATGGCCCACAGTCCTCACCGAGGCCTTTGCTTTGCTTGGGCCTACAATGGCTCAGGCTGGCGGGATGTTACCGGCCATGTCCGTCTCCCCTGCCGGGGCGTGAAAGCCATATTCTTTACCATTGATTTGGGTGATAATGCATATTCACCTTTCCGAGGTTAATACATTGATTTGAGTGGTAAAGTATGACATTTCCATATAGTGTTTCAAAATGTATTGCTCCTCCCTGATCTGCCATATTCGGGTGGACACACTTCTCTAATAAAATTAAATAATTGGGATAACTGGTACTCAGAGACGTCTTTATGGGAGGGCAAAAAGGGCACTTGCCCAGGGCCCCCACCTTGGAGGGGGCCCCCCAAGGCTGCCTGGTCTAAAGAAGTGAGACTCCTTTGTTCACAAGACTTAAATAACATACATCATGATATTTTATGGCATGGTGCTGAGGCTCTAAACCTATTGTGTGTCTGTTTTGGCAAGTACATTCTACCTCGATTAATTCCTCATGTAATGCTTTTTGTGTTCACTGTGGTATGTATAGTTTGTGTGTTCCTTGTGGCACAACTCCTGTAGCATTCTGTCCTTCCAGTGGGAATGATGTTGATCATGTGCAATAGCCAAATTTGAAATGCATATTGGTAAATTGAATGCCAAAATGGTTCAGAAGTTAGCTCAGTGTGTTAAGCACACAATGCAGAGTTATGTGTTCCTATGCAAATTTGAATAGCACATTCCTCTAAGGCTGGCTGAGCCTTTCCTATGTCTGAAGTTTATAAACCTGCCTGCATATGTACTTAGTCTTGCAGCACAACAGGTGCTATTATCAGCAATGCACCTGCACCAGATAGTGGTTCCAATAAAAACGAACAAGGCATCATTATGGTGAAGGTCTAGAAATTGGTTTCTTCAGGTGGGGTGTTGTAAAACCTAGACAATCACCTCCAACGATGAGCATAAATTGTAAGTCCAAAGAGATGAATAAGTATCCAAATTTGGAACCAAAGCATTCATGCTTGTATTTTGATTTGCCAGCAGACAATAGAGTGATCCTATTCAAATCATCTAATATCTCATACATTACTGTACTGTCTTCTGTGAAGTTTGCCTTCTTGCGTGCTAGTGGCATCATTTAGCCCATTACTTGATCTTTCTTCTTATGTAGGCCATTTGAGTGGAAGCGGTGGTAGACAGAAGGGAGCGGACAAGATGGTGCAGGACTCGGGCAAGAATATTTTAAAGTCTGCTCAATTGACACAAAAAACACTCTGCATGTTTGTAAAAGTCAACGTTTTTTCCTCACGTTTATAAATGACAATTTTACAGGCCAGTGTTTTGGAAGTATGTAAAGCTTTAAAATATAAAAGACAAACCCAGATTAAATTTGTTAAATCACACTGATTGGTATGCTGGCACTAATATAATCTTGATGATGGAGAGAGTGAAGCTAGAATCATTCTGTGTTACACTATGCTATACTATTTTGTTTTTAAAAATGGTCATGTATGGTAATGTGATTGGTGTACTTTCCAAGTCAGTTTTATAAAATGAGATTCTTTTAGTTCATGGTAAGAACTGGTAATGGAAGTGTTCAAATGCAGAAATTGCAGAGTTGGCACAAATCCCAGATTCGCCCCTTAACCAGTGTGTGTAATACTGGGCATCTAATGTCATCTGGTATTGCCTAGATTCACGAAATTGCCAGTCCTTAAACCTTTCAAAATTGTCAGCCCTTCAGAGAGATTTCCTTCAGAGGGTATGATCTTCAAAACAGCCTCACTCATGGTTTCACTGGCTATAGTGTTGTTTCCACTATAATAGTGTGCATTGATATATTGCACACCACAGGCACTCGATTCTTTTGATCTCTATTGGCAACACTATTTGAAAACCATGTCCCACTTCTAATCTCAGTCTGTCTCGATACGGACGCCTTCTTGTTAGCTTCTAATCTGCATCCACTATCCATGCTATGGTATGTGTAGCTTTCTCCTTCCTTCCAGTTGGTCTCCTCTATTCATGCTTGAGCACGTTTGCGTTCAGTGAGGCAGCAAATGTGACTTCTCTGTCTATTCTGGGTTACATGTACCTTTTACATACAGTCCTACATTAATACTACTGGCTGCACACCTTCCTGGATGCTATTGATAAAAAGTCTCCTGTATCTATGCTAGAACAGAAGTAACTTCTTCATAGACTGATAATGTTGGCCTTCAAATGGTACTTATCATTCTGATTAGAACATGAATGAAGAGGGTAAGGGGACTTAAAGGGAGTAAACGTGCTTATTTTTAAGCTGTGAGGCAGCACATCAACCTATGGGTTGTGATCGCGGCAGGGGGTTGTGGCAGATATTCTTGATCACTTAATTTTGTTGGTTTGGTGGAGGGGGGCCCCAAAGATGTCTGTACCCATGGCCCCAGAATTGCTTAAGATGGCCCTGCTGGTTTTCTTAATGATCGGTAACTCTGGCCTCACACAAACCCACCAAAGTAAAAGGAAATGAAAGTTCAAGCTCCAGCCAAATTTCAAACACCAATTTAAGACCTAAAATATTAATGGGACCTACTCCCTGTGTAGATTTGTTCTCCGAGAAACGCATAATAGAAGTCCCAGTGTAACGTGTAAATGCAGTGCAAAGTAAAGGCCTTGGAGCTCTCGTGTTAAGTGACTCTAAGTGTAAACCTTTTCCCTCTGACGTGTGTGCCGAGTCTGGCAGCAGCTTTGAATGAATGCCAGCTTGGTCTTTTCAGGGTTATTACCTATAATGTATGTATAATTTTTTATCGCACTTCAAAGCTGTAAGATCTCCATTCATCAAGGGGAACATGGGGTGGCAAGGGCATGGATGTGAACGTCCTGTGCTCCTAGGCATGTTTAATAAATACACAGAGGCCCCATTCTTGCAGTAAAATAAAATGAGAGTGGTAAAAAAAACCTCTGCCATCATTTTCACTCAGCCAGGGGGTAACAGTTGCAGTATTTGTGCTCCATACTAATGATGGCCTTATCCTATGTAGCTAGGAGCATCAATGGTAAGTATTGTGATCCTGAAAAATACTGCAGGCAATACATCGTGTTCTGCATTTTTCTGGTGCCATAAATACAGCTGGAGGTAAAAATGCTCCAGCAGCAGTAACAAATACGATCGACCCTGTCAAGTGTTAATTTGAGGGTCAGTGCTACAGCCCATGCAGAAGAAAGGAACATACCTGTGATTGATTGAGCACCATTTGGCAAAACCAGACCACCTAAGTGGTGATCTTATTTTCGGCAGTTAATACCACCATTTTAAGACGTTACATTTTACTGTCAATATGATAGCTGGTGTAAGTGTGTTTACAATCAGCAGAAACGTTAACAATACCAGGAAGCTCGGGTTGAAACAATGGAGCAGAGATTACATTTAAGTTGTATTTTACCATTATTTTAATTGGATGCACTTTTCACCGTTATTTTTTTTTTCAATTACAGCCAGTGGTGGCATTGGTATCCTTTCCAGAATAAGGTCCTCTGAAAATAAAAAAATCTTTTAATAAAAAAGTACTATAATTTAAATCTACTCCATGGAAGAAATGGAAACAACTTTAATCTAGAATATACAATAACTAAAACATTCTTTAGAACGATTACACCATGCACGTCATCTAGCAAGGAATTGGAATGCAAGAGGCTGAACAGAATGGCTGCAGCAGGAGCAGCATATTTGAAGCACAGCCAGCTGTTGGGAAACTGTTGATCGCGCCAGAGTTCCGGCAGTAGGACTCAGCAGCATAGATGAAAATCTCTGTTTAGACAATGTCACGCACGTTAGTGCTGGTGGCCATCTTAAGCTGACTGCCTGTGCTCCCTTAGTCCCACTGGGAAGTACAGCTGAGCGAGGCAGGGACTTCAAGTGTAGGGCTGAGCCAGGGGTTGTGGCTTAAAGCTGTGCAGCAACCACAATCTAAATAGGAACATAGCTGCATAAAACATGGGATCGAATATTTTGCAAAGTACACAAATATTTGTACAACCACAGCTAGGGCTTGGATCAAATATATTTTATTATGTTGTGTTAAGTTGTCTTGTACCGCTCACCGTTACAATTGGCAAAGTCTCCAAGCACTCAATATGAAACAATCACAGACCGGTCCCAAATCCCAGATTCACACTTAACCAAAATGTATGATTCTGGGGAAATTATTTAATTTCACTATGTGCCAAAAGGAGGAGCCCCTCAAAATGATTTGGTATACAGTTTATGTTATTTAACCTTAATTTATGGTTTACTATAGTCAATGTAAAAGTAAATGGAACCCAAGACTATTTCCATTGAGCAAAATGATGCAGAAAAACTGCACACTGGGCTGTTCCTATAGATGGCTCAGTAGAGGGAGAATCAAAGACCAATGGAGAGTGTTTTAAGTTTAAGTGAGAGACGCACCATAAAAATGCATTATTTTAGTTATGATTTCTGCCTCTTACTCGCTTCCACAATAAGGGTGCACCTGCTCACCTGAGAGATAACACGCGACACATTGGGCCTTTGAATACATTTCACCCAAAGACCGGGTTTTTATCAATGCCAAGGAATGAGGAAATGTAGAATGCACCAGTTTAAAATGGAACTTCATTTCTAAAAGTGCAAAGAGGCCCAAATGTGTCATAAATATAATCCTGTTAACCAGAGAACACAGACTATGGGCCTCATTACATGGTAGGCGGTAAACCATGGCGCTACTAGCGCCATGGTTTATGCCGGTAAAATACTGGCACCGCCTTGGTGGAAAGGGGAATTACCGCCCCATTCCAAGGTTGGCGGGGCGGTATTTCCCCCTTCCACCATTGCCCTTCCCCATTCCCATTTTTGCCCCATAGGGCTCTATGGCAATGGGGAAGGCGCTATTTACGGTACCGCAAATTGCGGTACCGTAATTAGCTCCACTGGTCCCTTTGCGGGTTGGTTTTTAACGCCTGCAAAAAGCAGGCGTTAAGCTCCCCAACCCGCAAAGGGACCTCGTAGTAAGGTGGTAAGGATTTACCGGTACCGGTAAAGTACCGGTACCGGTATACCCTTACCGCCTACCGTGTAATGAGGCCCTATATTACAGAAACGTTATAATGATAACATTTCAGTGTAGGATGTTGTAAAGCATTCTGAAAGCTGCACTCATGCATTTGCTACTGTCCATCAAATGAAGGAAAGGAATCATCATTCATTCAGTCTTTTAATGTCATATTTGATTCCAACAACTGTCAGATTATTGTACAAAGCTGATAATAATATAGTTAACTTAAATAATATCCTACAATTTCATATATAGAAAAGCAGTTTGTCAGTTTGAAGAACATTAGTGTTTAATTCAGTCTGAAATTGTGCTGACTTCAAGTTGACCTGGGTTTCAATTTAGGGCAAAAGAACCCTTCCACCTATGGGAGTCTTCCGGAAGAGACTGTGAGAAAAATACTGCAACATACCAGGAAAATCGATTATGCAGTCTATGTAGAGATTAATATCTGCTGGTCAAACTGTTTGTTTTTTACTGCCAGCTTCCAACAATTTCATTGCACCTAACACAACCTGTTGAAGCACCCATCATCATAAAGCCTAACAAGTGAGGTGTTTTAATGTAGTGGAAACAAAAGGTCCTGTCATTCTGTCATAAAATATGGCTTGTAGGCTGTCTTTCAAGACCGAATCATAACAAAAGATAATGTGATATGGTACACTTTTGCATTATTTAACAAAGGCATGCTTTATATGATGCCAGTGAAAAATGACCCAAAAAACAAATGCATTTAGCACACCAAATGCGGACATGTGAACACTATTGAAATAGTGCACATCTCTTTTTGGTCAACATATTTTATGGCAACTAGATTTCTGTATGTGCTTTCAGTATCAAATGCACATTTTCAAGCCCTTGTCCACAACAAAGGTTCTTTATTGGACCATTACTTTAAAAAACGAGTGTGAATAAAGAGGTGAACACTGATGCACTGCAATCAGTGTCCTGCTTCTTCCTGCTGCGTCCTGTCAGGGCGAGGCCTCATTCATGTTCTAAACGAGAACATAAATGAACTGGAGTAGTTAACTCCCCCCAGCCGACACTATAAGCTTTCTTATCTTCATTTCTATCACCCCTGCTGCTAATGGCGCCGCAGTGTTGATTGAAGAGTAGAGAAGAAAGCTCATGGCACATTCATACATGTGTGTTGGCAATGGACTGCTGCCCCTTCCACCCCCGCAATCCCCCTTTGGCATCCCACCAAGTAAAGAATCAAAGCTACCCTGGACAGAGGCCTATTAACTCCCACCTCTTATCTGCATTGATTTGCATTTAACAGCATTCGCTGGGCTGTAAACCGAAGCATGCTTGAACGACTCGTCCATTGATTCAAGGAGGCAGAGACAATGGTGGCGGTCTCTAGAGTGGCCTGCAGTTTATGGGGGGCAGCAGTAGAAGCGATCACTGCCACTCATGATCTTCTCCAGTGAGGTCAGAAACAATAACCCAAATTAGTCCAAGACCAAAACTTGCTTCCCACTGATTGCATTGCAATGTCCAAGAACTCGAGTGGAAGCTTTACTTTCTAAACCAGCCCATGTCATGCAGACTAACAGCGAGGGCCCCCCCACTTGGGTGTTTCTGACAGATTAAATGCATAGAACTGTGCTGTTGACCTGAACAGGCTACGTACGCCAAAAGAAAAATAGTGGTGTGAAACATGTCCGCGATGATAATAGTTCTTAACCCCATGCCCTCCCCTCGCCCCCCCCCCCCCCCCAATGGAAGGATTGCACTTTACTACAACTCTGCTCTTTAAACTGACAAAGAAAAAGCATTCAGTGCTATGGCTAGACGTTATTAGCAGCGTCCCCGAAGAAAAACTTGGTGCTTCCTTTTAATCCAGCCATTAAAGACCTGCTAATAATAATGACACCGATGGCATATTTGAGGCAACGGAATACGCATGTCAAGCAAGTCCAACCTACTTTCTGTCCAATTTCAAAGAAAGGAAGCAAGCGCTCCTCTCCAGAAAGAACATGGCATGAAAACCTGTTCTGAGATGAGAGTTTGCACCACAAAATTTTTGCTCACTGTACCTTTCACAGATGGGAAATATCAATTTGCATATCAGTCTTTGTCCCGCCCACATGTCCAGCACCAAAATGCTATGGCAATTCCTCTTTGAACAAGAGTACCAACTGCAACCCCATACACGTGTTTCAGCCTTGTTGGGCCTCATCAGTGAGGTAAAGCTGTGCCTCTCTGAGCACAGTGAGCAGGGAGTCCACGTCTGGTTGCCCCCAGGTAACTCAGGGTGACCAACCCCAAGTTCCTTGCAAATATTTCAAAAAAAGGTAGCAGGCGCTCCTCTCCAGAAAGAACATGGCATGATAACCTGCTCTGAGATGAGAGTTTGCAGCACACGCTTTTTGCTCACTGTACCTTTGAAACACTTTCTGTCCAATGTTGGCAACTCCCGTCAGGTGTGCCCACACTGCAGCGTAATTCACATCTAATGTGGCACTTTCATTCATTATTGGAGGCAAGTTATTCCATGCACAACAGATTTTATATTCGGAAGTAAACAACCAAACTCCCCGACAGCGGACATCCTAAAACATGAATGCTGCGTACAAACACATCAAAGAAGCTGCACTTATGTTTGCAGTGAAGATAGCACACCTCCATTGAATTAATGCTCTGCGCACCCGCGTCATGCAGTTCTCTTTTCCTACTGTTCCCGGGGTGTGGATAATGTGCACCATCTACTTAACAAGATACGCATCCCATGTAATGCAATGACATCCGCTGCTGGCCAATAATAATAATGGCTCACACTTTCATGCAAGCTGTAATGAGAATAATTCATGCTTGCAGAGCAGCCAGACTTGGCATGTGCTACATGTGTAACTTCAGCTTCGAGTAAAATTCCAGTAAGTATTTTGCTGAATGCCGAATAGATGATTTCAGACGGAATTCGGCCGATTATTTACTCTAAGCCAAAGTTCGGTACACCCCTAATACTAACATATACCTGTCGCTCTATTGGCCACTATCTATTCTATTCACTCTGACATCTTTACGATCTTAGTTACTTTTGCATTTCATCCCAGACTCTTGGGGCGTGAAGGCTGCCTCAGCTGGTATCGTTTCTCGCCTGGACGATACTGGTGAGGAATTACCTGAACATTCATGAGCCCCATTACAGAAATGAATGCATGTGTCTGTTAAATATTGAGATTCTTGCAGGCAGGTTAATTTTGTTTTCTGTGGAGAAGCTGCCTGTTATTGTGTAACATTGTGGTAATATTGTGGAGGCTTCCCCCACATAAAGTATAGGGGCCACCTTTTATTTGGGCTTTGAGCAAACTTGTTTCTTGCCCATAATTGTGGCAAGAGACTGTATATTAGGGGGCAGGAAATTGGGGTGCAACCCACATATTAACATATTAATCAAACTATATCTTACAAATTGCTCCAGCCATATAGAAAACTGGCCATTCTTCTATTGCCTTTGACACCTTTATTTGCCTATTGGATTACTCATGGAAACATATTATATGTCTTTCTATCATCTGCATCTGATAAAAATGGGGGAGGTTGGGATGGAGTATGGTAGAGCAACATGTGTTGGCAAACATAGATGAGGCTGATGGTGCTGGCACAGGGGTTTTAGGAGAAGCACTGGATGGTGGATGTGGGAAGTGATAAGTACAAGGATAGAGACATTGCCAGTGTAGTGTTATGGTTCTATGGAAATTGCTTGGGATTTTATTTAAAGTCATAAACAGCCGATCAGGAGGATTTAATAAACTCCTATTAGAGGTGGCTTGCAGAGGGTGGTGGAATATGGCGTATGCACTTTGATGAGGAGGAGTCATACTTCAAAAAGGACTATGACTATATCCTGAGAGCAAGGAGTGTGACCATTGATTACAGAGGCACATGTAGATGGGAGTGACAATGGGTAGAGGGATGGGTGCAGGAGCAGAGTGGCATGCATCAGTGCTTTATGCAAAGGCATGTCTGTGCAGTTGTTTAAAAATAGGAGAGTGATCAAATGACTTCTGCTTTGCAGGAGTGTAAGTGTGAGTAGAGACTAAACCACATACTTAGCCCTCACACTTCTACAAACCAAAAGTGATCTCAATCATAAAGGTAAAACAGAAACAGCTAAGAAATGAACCTCCTTTGCCTTTTGTGTTAACGTGGGCCAAGGGAAGGCTATACTCTCAAGAGGGGTGTGAATGTGATTCAGACCAAAATAAAGGGGAAGTCCAATCAAGGTTCTATAAAAATGTGTATACATTAATTAAACAGACCATCTGCAAGAAAACTAAATAGAAAAGCACTGTACAAATCTCACACCTGTGGAAAGAACAGAGTATATGCAAGAATAGAAGGTACAGCACTCTGGGTAATGAAGCAGGGCTAGAAAAGGCAATAATGTGTCACATTGGCTGTAAGAAGTATATGTTCTTGAGTGAAAAGGAATGAATGGGGCCTAGATAGTCTCTATGTCACAAAAATGGACCAACTTGCTTGTTACCAGTCAATAGTACCTTTTGCTGGTCTTTGCAGTTCAACAACAGCAAACCCAGTTTCTAGGTGCTGCTTGTGCAGTTTGAAGCGGCTCGAATGCGGCAGTTGCGATGTTCGAGATACGGAGCAATGTCGAGCAGGGATCAAATTAGAACTAGTTGCTGTTCAAAGGGATGCTGGAAGAAGTGCGGGTCATCAGGGCCTCCAAGGTCACCCTGATGGTTGGTGCAACTGTGAAGATACTGGTGACTGGACGTGCTGTTCTATGTGGTCGATGATGCACTTGAGAAAGTGTGCATCATGAAGGCCAACAGGGACAGTTTGGTGGTCGGTTTGATTGTGAAGATGCTGGTGAAGAGTAGGGCGGTTCAATGCTTGGTCCTATGGTCGAGGTTCAATGGGCCACCTGGGTCGATTCAACTGCCGATGAAGATGCTGATGGGTTGAACAGTGACTTGGAGGTGTCCATTGCAGAATAACGTTTTGAGTTCAACATGAGGCAACAACACGCTCAGCTAGCATGGTGCGGTGGTGAACATGTTTGAATATGCAGTTCAGTAGTTTGACATTTTTGGGTTAGTGCTGAAGCTATCTCTGGAGGATCCTGACTGTTCGATGTGATTAAAATGATTCAAATCAATGCTTGCAGTGGTTCAACCACGGGAAATGCAGGAATCCTGGCTGTCTTGGCTCTCAGATGCTATTTGTCCATCTCAAAGGTCTCAAGGACAAGTGTAGTCCTTGTGGTTGGGATCACAACACAAGGGAGGCGTGTGCACCCCTCCAGGGGTCTTTCACCAAGAGTAGGTCCTGGGCAGCAGTGTGACTGGTAGAGTCAAAGGTTTTGATCCAGCAGCAGATCACCTCAATGTGCCCTGGGATGCCTAGTGAACAGAGCTTGCCTCTACCTTGGACACTCATACTTTACCTCACTGGTAGAGGGCTTTGGATAGTCAACTCGCACAACGATGGTTCAACAAAATGTTACATTTTCTATTTGTTCCAAAGTGAATCTGAGACCCCCTTCTTTTAAAGGCAACTGTGTTCAGATGATTGGATTAAAGCAAGCTGGCTTTAAGAATCGAATCCCTGTTCTAGGAACAAGTTTACTTTGCCTTCTGACATCACATCCAAAGTGCTTTGTGTTAAAGAAAGAGATGGGGACAGAAAGAGAGTTAAAGACAGAAAACAAGATGGTGGAACCTTCCTCCAACTGGTCTGAGCTCCCTGTTTCTACACAAATATCTCCTCATTCCCTTGTCAATAGCATGAAAGGCCCTTTTGGTATGCAGCACCCTGGTGTGAGTCTCTTCCTTTTGGGAAGTATGTGCCTTGATGTTCCCAGGTCAACTTCATGTGAAGTGGCTATCTCACTGGAGAGGGTGCTACTTACCTTCCAAAAGTATCAAAGAGAGGCAACCCCCATGGCTACAGTCAGCAGAGACAGCCTGGCTGGGGGAAATACATATAACATTTGCACAACTAAGCTGGACTCACAAGGCTGACACATATGTGATATCAAATTGAGGTGGCCTGGATAATTATAAGAAATACCATTCACCATAATCTAACTCAGGTATGGCTTATATTTTAGGTTTAATGTGCCACCAGGACAGTAATACTCATAATTATGGGAATTTGGAATAGAAATGCATGTCTTAAATACAGCACCTATGCTGCAGTGAGCTGGCAGCTGTTGAGATGCACATACAGCGTCCCAGCCAGGCAAAGTGGTTCGGGTTGAGGAAAACCTATTCGAGAACAATATTACAGAAGCATGCCACATACATTGAATTAGTTAGGTCTGACGCATATTAAATACCCACCTATAGCAACACAGAAAGAGCAACAGATGTTTTAATTTTGTGTTTGCAGAGGCTATATAGATAGGGCAGTATTATAGGCCCAGTGTTTAGTGTGCAGTGTTTAGTTGATGTATTGTAGTGACCTAGGCTAGTGTGATGTGTGGGAAGGATGGAAATGAGCTGAAGGTGGACTCAGCAAGGTAGTACGGTAACAGCAAGGTTGGTGTGCCAATTAGACAGAAGTAATGCCATTTGTGATGTTAAGCTCTAGTACACGATGAACAGATGAGAACACAGGCCTTGGTGTGGAGCTGTGGCTCTGTTAATTCAGCTCCAAATGAAGCAGGAAGTGATGTGCCCTTTGAAGGACAAATTCATGAGAAAGGGGCATGAGGCTCAGAGATGCCAATGAGCCAAGCAAAGTTTAAGAACACCACTGCCCTTGCCCCGGGGCAGACACCTCATATGAATCACTGTACAAAAAAGAGACGTTGTGTTTATAGCTAGTCACTATGTGCCACATAGTTTCTAAATAATTCTGTTCCTGTTGCCTGTTGCTCCTTTTGGGTGCCTTAAGGTATACCCGCTCCATAGAGGTAATAATGTATAAGAATGTATAATAATGTATAATGTATAAGAATGATGCGCCTTAATGGGACACCAGGCATATCACTGTGATCAATAGACAGTTGCTGATTACATTGAAAAGCACTAAGGTCTGAAGACATATTTGAGGGTGGACATTTTATTTTGTACAATGTCCATTCACAATATTGCCCATAAGTGACACATGTTTCCGCCTTGCTTAGGCCTTTATCAAACCCGGGCTATACATAACTGCCAGGTCACATAAGGTTTAAGAAAAAAGAAATGTTATAAGATTGTCAATTCAAATAACAAAAAAAGAACAAAAAACCCCATCAATGGATATCAAAAAGTAGTAAGTTGTCCAAAGTAAAAACAGTAAGATCTGATTATATGATATGATATGATATTATATGGCATTTGTAACGCGCAGATACACAAGTGTTTCAAGGCGCAACGAGGCAAGGAAGGGGGAAGAGACGGATGACACAGACAACAATCTTACTAGGCCAAGTGACATTCGTGGATGTGCAGTGAAGGGGGAGGGGTAAAGTGCCAGGGGAAAGGGGAGGGTGTAGTGCTGTACATGGGATCAAAACAATAACAAGAAGTGTGAGAAGCAGGTTGCAGGTGCAAGGGTAAGTGCAGATAGCAGGTGTCCAGAAGTACAGGAAGGAGTACTGTAGGGTTATAGATATAGACCCAAGTGCAAGGGTTGTCGGGAGGCAGTGTGGGTGTGCAACTTGGCAGGCAGGGACCTGGCACCGAAATCAGAGGGTACCCAGGTGACCAAGGCAGTATCAGACAGGGAATCAGCAGGGGAGAGGAAGAGAGAAGGCAGAAGCAAAGAGGAAGGTCTTGAGGTGCTTCTGAAGCGGAGATGGTTCTCCTCAAGTTTCAGAGAGGCAGGGAGGGGGTACCAGAGGGAGGCCCCAGCCGAAGAAAGAGATCTACCAACAACTTGTTGCTTGGAGAAGCGACTGACCTTGAGGGAGTTGGAGGTGGAGGAGCAAAGAGATTGAGTAGGAAGGTATTTACGAAGAGAGAGTTGGAGGTAATGAGGACCGAGCTGGACAATGCAGAGCGTCTTGAACGTAATCCTTGCAGCCACTGCGAGCCAATGCAGAGATTTCAGTGCTGGAGAGATATGATACCTGGGCTTGAGGCCAAGGACAAGTCTCGCAGCCCTGGTCTGGAAAAGTTGCAGAGGGCAGAGAGCAGAAGTAGGCAGATTTAGAAAGAGGCTGTTGCCGTAGTCCAGCCTAGAGATAACCAGAGCTCTAGAGACAGTGAGCTTTTGGGGGAAGGAGAGGCAAGGAAGAATCCCTCTCAGGAGGTGCAGTTGGTACTTTGCCTTCTTAGAGACATCAGAGATTTGAGGAGAAAAGGAGAGTGTGGAGTCAAAGATGACCCAGAGGTTCTTAGCCTCACATGTGGGAGCAGGAAGAGGGCCAACAGATGCTGGCCAGAGAGTGACAGAAAAGAAGGGTGCAGGTGTGCCGATGAGGAGAATCTCCGTCTTACTGGCATTAAGGCAGAGATCGTTGGCGGCACTCCACTCCTGGATAGCTGACAGACAGTCAGAGATGAGAGAAGGAGAAGAGGTGGCAGAGGGGAGCCTGAAAGCGAGCGGAGTGTCATCCGCATTGCACTGAAAGTTGGAGCAGAGAGCGGCAATGCATTGAACGAGAGGCGCCAGGTATTGGTTGAACAGCCAGGGAGGGAGGTTAGACCCCTGGGGAACACCACATGTAGAGAGTGAGATAGAGGAAAGGAAGGACCCAAGTTGGACCTGGGAGGGTCGATCATAGCGGAACGAGGTCAGCCAGGCCAGGGCTTGATCAGTGATACCCAGGTTATCACAGAGGCGATTGAGCAGGATGTCATGGTTGACCGTGTCAAAGGCAGAGGAGAGATCGAGTAAGATGAGGACAGAGGGGAGATTATACTAGTAAGTCCATGTATGAGCACAATGTTATATTGACACACAGATAAGTCAGAGTTGGCAAAAGAGGGGATTGTTGGGGAGAGAGAGTTATAAGAGAATATAGTTAATTGACAATGTGAATTTCATTAATCAATTTCAATCCACCATTATACTCCCAGTACCTTTGGTGATCTACAGTGTGAGGATGTAGTATCCCATGCATAGCCATCTTACTAATCAAAGGGTAATAAGTGGTGCCTCTAAATAAGTGATTTATGATTTTGAGTTATCCATACCGAAACAATTATTTATCGTGCATATTCCCAAATAAGTCAAGTGAGCCAACCTATCCCTAATTGTATGGGACAATGCCTATTTCATGCATGTTTAGTGTCCTCTTCCTGGTATCAGACACCCTGAAACTTTCATGCTGTATTAATATGTAAGTTCTGCCATGGCAAGCACCCCAGCAGGTATATCTGCCCAGTATCAATATCAAGCACCCATACCCCAGCAAATGCAACCGCCAGCACCCAATAATACACCAGTGCATGAACAACAGCAGACACAACAGCCAGATGCACAAGTTTGGAACAAAATGTTGTGCCTCACGGTACAATGACAACATATACTGGGGCAAGTGTAGTGGACGGTAACCCATTCATATTCCCACGATCGAACACATATCCTAATGAGGACAGCCCACAGAGACCCCCGAAGTGCCCATTCCTGTCAGTAACTGCCAACCAGGAATAGGAACCCCTGGCAGGTGTGGATATAGGCAACAAATCATTCATTATTGAAAGATAGCTTCATTTGATTTACCCATCAAGGTAGGTGATGTGAGACAGGCATGGTATCAAGGGTTGACACAGACAACAGATTTCCAATTCAACAGTAAAATCTTTATTACATATCAGGATGGTATATTGCCTAACTTGCCCTATGACTATGGTGGGGATTTCCCTACCTAAATAAAACTAAGGGAAGTCTGTGTCTGCAAGTCCAAATCAAAGGTCTGTGTGTGTGAAAACCTATGCTTGCCCTCACATCTATAAATCAACAGGGTGTGGGTTCTTCGTAGTCAATAAAATAAATATTTGTTTATATATATTTTGTTCAAAAGTAAAGACTTGGCTTAAAGTTCTTCTTGGGCTTCCTATCCCAAGTTTAACACAATTCCAATAGTTGCTTACCTTGCTAATGTTCTGCCAGTTCTTGAGGTACCCTTCTCCAAGTTCAATATACAACAGTTCACACAAAAAGAAGGTCTTGAGGTTCCAATCCCCAAGACAGCATTTCTTAGTTCCTTCGATTCTCAGGGTTCCCTTCCCAAGAGTTCACTATAGCACTTTTACTAATTTTATATGTCCAATACAAGAAAACAATAGGTCCACTTGACACACCTTCAGGCTTGCTTTATGTTCAATTCACAGTTCTCTGTGGTTTATTCACAATGTCTTTTGCTTGTCACCATTTAGGGCTCCCTGGTCTTGTCGCAGTTGTCAGACCACATGCTCCACCCATCACAGGTCGCACAACCAGGAAATACCACACTCTTCAGGCCACACAGGTCCTTTGGCGCTTGCCCTGTGCACAGATTCACATTCCGTTGGTTTCTCTTTATTATTCACCATTTAGGGCTCACCGGTCTAGGCGCAGTTACCAGACCACACCTTCCACCCATCACAGGTCGCGCAACCAGGATTCCCCACCATGTACAGATTCATTTTCACTGTGTTCCTCTTTATGGACCTCGTGGTTCTGTGTGCAATTCATCACTTTCCTGGCTTCTCCTGTTTAGCATTTGGGTTTTGTCACCATCTGTTAACCATGTCTTGCCATATTATATCCATTCACAAAGTTCAGTCTATGAGTGTCTTCTCTATGCCCTACTTTTTCTTTGTATGGCTCACGCTCACTTTAGCTTATTTCACGTTTTCACTCAGTTCAATGGTAGCTATAGTTTCACTGTATTTCAGAGTTACAATTAGGTCGGCATTCAAAAGTTTTTCATCTGTATTTTAAAGATAATATTTCACGACTTTTAACCGGCTTCTCACAGCTTTCACAGAATATCCAAGGTTACATTATATCAGTGGAGATGGGAAAACTCATACGTTAGTCAGGAGTCAATCAAGGCCATCTTTTCGCATATGCAGCACCTGCCTTTCAAGATAATGCACTGCTTACTTCATCTTTCCGTCGTGTTTCCTTGCGACTGTTACAATTGTATCAGGCCGGTAAATGTAATTGACTTGGGCGGCTTTGGGTCTTTCACGATCACCCGTGAAGCCATTAATTGTTACTGTTGCCTCTCCCCTTCTAGTTCAAAGTTCCAAAGGCATGGCTCTGTCGCCCGCAAACTCGGCGGACAAGCCCACTTCAGATATCAACAGGGCAATGCATACCCCCTTTCCCTATATCTCACATGCCATTTGTTATGCAATATTTGCTATTTGGTTCACCTGAGCCCAGCATCTTGTCCACAAGCACGCTGCTGCATGTCTTCGACACCAATGTTTCTGGGGATTGCTAACAACGTGTCTTCCTTCATCAGCACGACTGCCACTTCAGCTCTACCTTCTGCTTCTGCTGACACCATGATTACTTCCTCGCTCCTGACTCAGCGGCTTCCCTTGTCACGATCCTTCCTCCTTCTCTGGCTGAGCTTGTCTCCACTTATACACCTGCAGCCCCTGGACAGGCTGCAGCTGTGGCTGACTAATTAGTCCTCCCTGTCCATAACAAACCCAATTAATGGGACATGCCTGAACTTCAGTATTGGATGTCTTCATACCCCTCTTCTTTGTCCCAGCACTAGAGTAGTGTTTGAAATAGGAAGTGTGCATTACTGCTAATTGCTTCTTCCTCTTCGCAGTACTTGATGGGTACTTACAGGGAAGAATAGGGCATGAATGTAAGTAGCCCATGAAGGTTGAGGGAAGGGAGGGTAAGGCAGTGTTAGGGAAGAAGGATACCATGTCTGTCCTTCGGACACCCTCTGTCTAATCCCCAAGGACCCTCCACTCAGGTGATCCACCCTTGCCTGTACACCCCCAGGGTCAGAAGCCAACAGTGATGGTCCTTCCTTGTCATCTGTAAAGAGGTTCCAAGGGGAGTAAATGTGAGGACGTCCTCAGGTTTATCACTCTAACTGACTGAGACTATTGTTCTCAAAGGCGACACCTGCAAATTTGTTGCAAAGGGATTTGTTAAACTGAATATGACCATTTCACTGTCAGAATAAGGGGTAGTGTGTCAACACCAGGAATTGTTCGGGGCAGCACCACTTAGGGAGTACCAGTGCACCCAGATATGATTATGTAAGGAGTAACAGCATTGTTGAGTTGGGTGCTGGGAGTTCAAAGCAAGCCATGGAGGCTGCCATCCAAATTCTTGTTTAGACCAGCTGTGCCCCAAGACCATGTCCCAGGTACTATTATCATGCAAGATCTGATAGGGGTGTTCATTACGGATTACATAATAGTGCTCATAGGGACAGATGAAAAGGGAGGTGAGTGGCAAACAATGAACCTGTTCAGCCATTAAGTGGGGTATCAGATGGGCAGTTGTTTGAAGACAATGATAATGACAACAACATTATACTGGAACTGTTTGTTCCCAGTCAGATAATGATTTAGCAAAAGAAAGTACCATGTCCTGTACTTATTGTTAAGAGATGCCTGTATATTAACATGATGACCTTTTACCGGTCCCAAGTACTTTATGGACAGGCAATCCACATGACATAGGGCTCTTGAAGAGCATAGGGCAGTACGTATTAAGCTAAATCCACGAGCAGTGTTACCCAAAGTGCAAATGTATCGATTATCAAGCGAAGCAGATGAGGGAGACATGAGACAATTGTTGCGTTGTGGAGACAGGGCATTATGGTACCTTCAGAATCTCCATGTAACACAGTGATATACCCTGTGAAAAAAGGAAAGAGGTCAAATGGTTCATTCAAGATTTAGTCCAACTAAATAGCATAGTGGAGGCAGAATTCCCACGTGTATCAAACTCCACTACCATTTTTTGCAACACACCCAAGGAAGCCACACATTTTACTCATTGATTTGAAAAATGCATTCTTTTCCTTCCCATTGCACCCCGAATCTCAATACCCTACTCCATTCTTTTCGGTGGGCAGTGATTTCAACACACCAGACTTCCACAGGAGTACTGTGAGTCCCAGAGAATTTTCACCAGACTACTACACATGGATCTGGGCAACATACATGTTCCAAGCATGATCATTCAGTACATAGATGATCATCTAGTCTGTAGCACTATGGAAGAGATGTGCAGAGCAGACTATCACTCTATTGACATTGCTTGCAAAAAAGGGTACAAGGTAGACAAGGAAAAAATGCAATTTTGCCAAAAGAAAGTTGTGTATTTGGGTCAGAAAATATCGTCATCAGGGAAAAGAGTGACTCCTGAGTTGCTGCAGTGCAGAATGCACTACAGCCTATTACAGTTAAAGAGATGCAACAATTCTTTTGTTTGTGTAACTACTGTAGAGTTTGGATTTTTGACTATTCTAGTTACAAAACTTCTTTTGAAGGGACTCAAAAAAGCACAGAAAAGGAACGGGTCACTGACATGGACAGACAAAATGATGACATGTTTTGCAGTATTGAAAAATGCTATAAGTAATGCCCCATTACTAAAACCCCCTGATTACAACAAGGAATTGTATCTATTTTCCGATTCCAAAGGATAGGTGACAAGTGCTGTATTTTCTCAGCAATCATTCATGGCGCACAAGCCCCTAGCATATTACAGTCCATCCATTCATATTGTAAGATGCCACATAGTGAACGCAGCCACATTTATTGCTGTACCTGTTGAGGAAGGGAAGGAGGTGCATAATTGTGTGACATATGCAGGCCCCAAAAATGATTTAGTGCGGGCACAGAAAGATGCATTAGATGAGGGGTGGGGGGTTCTTTTCAATGATGGTTCAGAGAGGATTGATCAGGAGAGTGGCCAGAGGCACACAGGGAGCGGTGGTGCACCTCGTATATGGGGAATATGAGGTTATGACCATTAAAAGAATACCAACACACTATTCTGCTCAGGCAGCAGAACTGACTGCTTTAATTGAAGCATTGGAAGCATCTCAGGGATGTCTGGTGATCGTTTAGTCCAATTCGGTGTACGTCACCACTGCCGTACATTCAGGGTTGTTCATATGGAAGAGGAGGGGGTTTTGTAGGTCCGATGGTACCCCTGTACAGCATGTTGCCTTATTGGAAAGATTAATGTATGCATTGTCCCACCCCTCTATGGTAGCGGTTGTTAAATGATCCGCCCACACTCAACATACAGACCCAATTTCCCTCTGCAATGATGCCACTGACAGAGCCACCAAAGAAGCAGCATATCTGGAAGCCCCAGAGGTTCACTGCATATCCTGAAGTGGAAAATCAGCAGTTACAGTTAACAGTTCCATACACTGCAGTGCCAATTACACAAAAAATTGAGCGGCAGGGACAGGCGCCACAAGAGGAGAAGGTGTTTTGGATGAAGAGGGGTTACATGGAATCCCTGATGGATCCAATTTAGATGCACAGTATTAAAGGTAAGGTGGTAATGCCACAGGAGTTGCTAATAGTTGCTTTTGAGCTACTGCACTATACGATGCACATTTCAAAACAGCCAATTGCTGCAGATATTTCAGATGAGGGGTTTGTCCCCAATCTGCAGGAGTTTCTCAACAAAATTTTGGGCCTTATTACGACCCTATCGTTAACCATGGCGCTATTAGCGCCATGGTTGACGCTGGAATTTTACCAACTCCGCCATGGTGAATTGTGGAATTACCACCCCATTCCAGGATTGGCGAGGCGGTAATTCCCCATTCACCATTGGCCCTGCCCCATTCTCATTTTTGCCCCCATAGGGCTCAATGGGAATGGGGAAGGTGGTAATTACGGTAATTACGGTACCCCCTGGGTCGTAATGAGGCCCTTTGGCAACCTACACAATGTGCCACTTTTGCAGTACTGGCCAGATGCTCAGAACGCTGCATAGCACATATTGCTGTCCCAATGGGCCATTTTGGGGCTTCACATTGACTCTGCTGATATGTCTAACAGGTGCAGCAATTGCCATTACCTATTGTTGTAGTATGCCTGTTTTCCCATTAGGTTGAGGCTGGTCCTTGTGCACATGCAGGTGCAAATTTTGCCGCATATTTCTTGTGAGCGAGGTATTTCCTCATTGGGGGGGTGTGGGGTCATAACATCTGATAATGGTACTCACTTTTTAAATTACGGATTTAAAGAGATAGCATCCCTATTGGGGATCCAGCATAAGATGTACTTCATACATGACCTACAGGCCAAGGGGATTGTTGAAAGATCAACAGGGTGTTGAAAATTAAAAAGTCTAAATTATGTGTAACATTAAAGAGGAACTGGGTGCAATGCCTTTCTGGCACTTTTTTAGCCTGAGAACGCCGACCAGCGAAGGACACCACTTGTCCCTGCATGAGATAGTGATGGGGGGAAGGATGCACACACCTCTTATTCCTACACGCACATCATCATATGCCCACAGGGCAGCCAGAGTTTTGGAGGTATTTGCATGAATTAACAAAATGCATATCTCTTGACAGATCACTCCCAAAAAAGAAGAGGTAGCAGTAACATTGGCGACCGGTGAACAGAATTTGCTGCTGCAGTTGCTCCTGGGTGATAAAATCTACATACGCAACTTCATTCATCGCTGGAACCAGCAAGGTTTGAGGGATCCTTCACTGTGGTCTTTGCCATGAATTTCGCAGTTAAAGTGAAGCTCTTGCAGTACTGGGTCCACCTGTCCGACGCTTGGAAGGCACCCAATATAGCTCTGCCTTCTCATGAAGCAGACCTAAGTATTGACCCAGAATAAAGCTGCATATTGTTTGAACTGGCCCAGTTATTGACCCACTTGAGTTGTATTGTGCATAGAGTGCCTTATTGATTTGCTATTGAGCATCCTGTCCTACCCCTCTCTTCCTCTACCCCTCCTCCCTCTATTCCCTGTTCTTCCTCCAGCCCTCCTCTGGCCACCTCAGATGAGGTTTTCTAGACAAGTCTGATCTATGAAAATCTTATCAAAACAGGTTCACCCCTCACATTGACACCATGGCTCCTGCTTTGGCTGATTTCTGCAACTCTTCTTCACCAACCCCCTTCCCCCCGAAGCACTCCCTTGTGCACCCTTGTGCACCCTCTTCTAAAAAACCCTCTGCCAACCCTTCCGGCCCATCTAACTATCGTCTATCACTCCTTTCCTGGGCAAACTCCTGGAACAGCTGGCCATCTCCCAGTTCAACATTCACACTGAATCTGTTGGTTGGCTTTAGAGCTGCCACAAGCATGGAAACTGCTCTCCTGAACATCCATGAAGACCTGCTCTCCAACCTCGATTCCAACACCCCTTGTGTATTCATCTTACTTGATCTCTCTTCTGCCTTTGACATGATCAACCATGCCATCCTGCTCAACCGTCTCCGTTACAACCTGGGTATCACCGATCTGGCCCTGGCTTGGCTGACCTCCCTCCTCTCTGATCGACCCTCCTAGGTCCAATTTGGGTCCTTCCTCTACTCTATCTCCATCTCCACCTGTGGTGTTCCCCAGGGTTTTAACCTCTCTCCCTGGCTGTTCAACCAATACCTGGCACCTCTTGCCCACCACATTGCCGCTCTTAGCCCCAACTTTCAGTGCTATGCGGATGACACTCAACTCATTTTGAGGATCCCTTCCGCCACCTCTTCTCCTTCTCTCATCTCAGACTGTCGGTCTGCTATCCAGGAGTGGTGTGCCACCAATGATTCTCTGCCTTAATGCCAGTAAGACCGAGATTCTCCTCATCGGCACACCTACTCCCTCCTTTCCTGTCACTGCCAGACTGGCCTCTTTTGGCCCTCTTCCTGCTCCCACCTGTGAGGCTAAAACCTTGGGGTCATCTTTGACTCCACACTTTCCTTCTCTCCTCACATCTCTGACGTCTCTAAGAAGTCACACTACCAGCTGCACCTCCTCTCCTTCCCCCAGAAGCTCACTGTCTCCAGAGCTCTGGTTCTCTTTAGGCTGGACTACTGCAACAGCCTCTTTCTAAATGTGCCTGCTTCTGCTCTCCGTCCTCTGCAACTCATCCAAAACTGGACTGTGAGACTTGTCCTTGGCCTCAAGCGCAGGGATCGTATCTTTCCAGGACCGAAATCACTGCACTGGCTCCCAGCGGCAAGGATTAATTTCAAAACCCTCTGCAGTGTCCACAAGGCCTTCTGGGACATTGGGCCTGAGGACCTTCAACTCTCTCTTCCTAAATATCTTCCTTCTCGAGCCCGTCGCTCATCCGCCTCCAACTCCCTAAGGGTCAGTCGCTTCTCCAAGCAACAAGTTGTTGGTAGATCTCTTTCTTCTGCTGGGGCCTCCCTCTGGAACAGCCTCCCTGCCTCCCTAAAACTTGAGGAGAACCATCTCTGGTTCCGGAAGCACCTCAAGACCTTCCTCTTTGCTTCTGCTTTCTCTCCTCCTCTCCCCTGATGATCGCCTGGCTAAAACGTACTGGTGGGCCCAGATCCCCTCCCCGCCAGCTGCACACTTGCACTGCCCCCCTGGCAACCCTTGCATTCAGGGCCTGTTTCTGTATCCCTACAGCCCCTTACCAGCACTTGACACTTGATGTCTGCACTTGCCCTAGCACTTGCCACCAGCTGGCCGCAGTTTTATTTAGTGTCTTATTTTATTTAATGTTATCCTATGTACTTTACTTCCCCCTCTCCCTTCCCCCTGCACTTTTCCCTTCCCCCTCCCCTGCACTTGCACGATCTCAACGTCACCTGGCCTAGTAGGATCGTTGTCTCTGTCCTCCCTCTGTTCCCCCTCCCTTGCCTCGTCGCGTCTTGAAACACTTGTGTATAGGCGCATTATAAATGTCATATCATTCCATATCACTTTCCCTTTCAACACAGTTAATCATTAAAATAAAAGTGTATCAGTGACCACGCTCCTTTTTTTATATTAAAGTCCATTCCAGTACCTTCTTTTATAATAATGGATGTGTGATTGTTTGTATGGAGGTCTGCTTTTTCTCTCCCTCTGCAGGTGCAATACCACAGATGTTGTGTAATATATATCTTATGTTGCATATGGCGTTCAATTTCCTTGCAGGTTGTATATTGTTATTATGTGATTATATTATATGGTGGGGATATGTAAAAGGGGGAGAGAGGGATTATGGAATGTTTTTGAAAACCAAACACACTTGGGAATAACAGAAATTAGGAAGGAGACTGAGTAGGAGATAGAATACAATCAGTAGAAGGGCGTTATATTTGACACTGTGGCCATTGTGCACCACCCTGAATCGGATAACGTGTTATAATCAAAGGCAAAATGTGGGGAGGCAGAGGTCAAATGAGAGCTGCTAGGTATGCTTTTTGAATCCCCATGCGACGGGGCTACCAAGTTGTTTATACCCCAAGAAATGGCACCTTTTATGGCCCAGTGCCTGGTACATTTAACCCTGTGCATAGTACAGAGCCATTTCAAAGGCACACTGTCCAGGTGGTCATCATGAACAGGTATGATGAAGAATGTGCCAAGAAGAAAGAGCAGGCACGGTGCAAGGTGCAGCCATTGTTGAATATTAGATGGGTGGCAGAAGTTGTGAGCTGTGCAACCAGGGGCTTACTGGAGTTTGCTGAAGCCGTGGGGGCATGTGCCAATAAGAACTGTGAAAAAATATGGGTTAACTATGTGCCGAAGCTGACATGGATTGAACTAAATGAAATAGACGAAAAAGTACAAAGGCCGGCAGAGTACCCTTTTTGTTTGCGAGGAAATGGCACTGTACCCATAGGAACGAATAGCCATTGCAATAAATCACTATTTATCCCTTATCTAACTGAAGGCACAGCAGCATGGATGGACGTTTATTGGGTGTGTGGACAATATGCATATGTACACCTCCTGCCACCATGTAGGGGCATATGCTCGCTAACCAACCCACAATCCGGAGTTCTCGTAGTTCCTGATGCTCATCTATCAGTTATAAATGTGCCGGCCCCAGAACCAACTAAGCCCTCAATTGTTAAGCGTCTTTGTTGTTCACTAAAAGGTCATCATCAGAACAGATTTAATTACCTGTCCAAAGACTCCTCTGGAAAGCTAAAAGAAATTCCAGATTAATACCAGTTATTCATCAAGACAGAAAGGTTTTTCCCTTTTTGTACCAGATAGCCAGACTGCAACCAACATGGAATGGCTGCAGATAACCAAATGGGAGATGCTCCAGATGGCGAACCAGACTGGGCAGGGCCTCAACTCAATAAAAAGTGACTTGAGGGCCACTAGAGTTATCACCATCCAGATCTGATATATTCTGGGCCTGCACACAGTTAAGGAGGGGAGGGCAAGACATTTGGGCTGTCCTGCTGCAGATACATACCCCCATATTATGCTGACAACGAATCATTGTCCCATGCAATTGGGGCCCTTCACAATTTCAGGATTGCTATGGAGAAGGAAGCTGCAGTGAATGTAGATGATTGGTTCAATGCCCGGTTTTCATGAGCCCCATCGTGGTTGGAAATAGCAGTAAAATTGCTGGTTCCCATCATAGCAGCTTTTTTAGTATTTTCTTTCTCCTGTCAAATGATCCTGAGGTGCTGCACGAAGACCCTGCCAAAGAGTGCCACAATGATGATTTCAATAAAGGCAGTGAAAGCTCCTCTTCTCACAAAGCACATGTACAACCAGACTGAGAGGTGGTATGGGGATGTAAAACCAAGAATGGTCAAAATAGAGCAGACTTTGGAACCCCCAGAAACAGTGATCACACCCCCATCAAACCCAGAGAATTATATTGAATGCTGGGTTGATTTAGCAAGAGTTGCAGGGTGCGGTTTCAGGACTGGCACCGCAGCAGAATATGCCCGGGGGGAGTTTACATCACCTGTGTAGAGCATGGATACCCAAGGATAATGATTATAGCAGGAAGGAAGAAGGGTTAGTTAATGTAATATTAACTAAAGGTGGGATTGTTTGGATGCACGTACAGTGTCCCAGCCAGGCAAAGCATTTCAGGTTGAGGAAAACCTATTAGAGAACAACATTACAGATGCATGCCACGGAAACACCTACATTGTATTAGTTAGGTCTGACACATATCAGATACCCACATATAGCAAGACAGAAAGAGCAACATACATATCAATTTTGCAGTTGCAGAGGTTATAGATAGGGCAGTAATATAGGCCTAGTGTTTAGTTGATGTATTGTAGTGATGTAGGATAACGTGATGTGCAGGAAGGATGGAAATAAGCAGAATATGGAGTCAGCAAGGTAGTATGGTAACAGAGTGGTCAATGTGTCAATCAGACAGAATTAACAACATTTTTGATGTTAAGGCCTAGTACACGATGAACAGACGATAACACAGGCATTGATGTGGAGCTGCAGTTCTGTTAGTTCAGCTCTAAAAGCAAATATCCTTCCTCATCACTCAGGAGAGAAGCGATGTAGAGGCACCCATGGTGCACAAATAAGCAATAATTGTATCCAGCTGCAGTGCCTGAATGTGATAGGAATAGAATGTTAGTTAGTAAAGAAACAGGCAGGTATGCGTCCTTTGAAAGTCAAGAGATAAGAAGGGAGCCATGTCTGAAATGTCCTGTGATTCAGCTCATATGTGCCATGGTGTCTGGGTTAATGAGGAAGCCTATTGTCTAATCAACAGCAGGGTTGGTCTCACCAAAGTTCTTTGATTGCGTCTGGAACAGGAGGGTTCAGATCACGTGAATGTCCCAAATTTGCAAACTTATCGATAAGAACCCACCAATCACCCATTTGGGTTTGGCAGTGATGATGTAGGAGACCAAGTGTCTAGAGGAATGGGGGTAGTGTAGATGTGGTCAATCAGTCAAGGTACTATGGGGGATTAGAATTTTTTATAGGTGGCAGCCAATGAGGGTGGTGGGATTATGTTGTACTCATTATTATGCATTGTATTGTTAAATCTGCATTTTGTTCACTATAAAAGGCGTAATGTTTTGAGATAAGATGAGCTCCATGTCAGTTTGGTTCTACAGTACCGTCTGAGACCTTTTTTGCATGTAATAAACCTTCTTTCCCTTGCAAAGAGTTTGAGAAACCTGAAGGCATCCTCACTTCCTTCTCCCCAGGATCCTCTGCTCAGGTGGCCAGTGAAGGCCATCGCTTTTGGATCCCGACCATGGGGGTGGATATGCGAGAGAGTATCACCTGGGTGGATGTGATTTGGAGAATAGAAGGAGGGTGTCCTTAGGAGAGATCCGGTATACCCAGTTTCCATTTCACAACGAACCTTCAGTCCCTGAAGCCTTTATAGGGTATTTTCAAACCCCCTACCTTTCTTCCTTTCAAAATAACCCTCAGGTAAATCATTTGTATATAGGGACAGGGAAGAGAACAGTAACGAGAACACCTCCATATATGCACAGGTTAGACCCACATTTACCTCCTCTGGTTAAATTAAGACATTGCCAGAATACATCCTACCCGCCCGACCTTTGTAGGTTATTACCAATCCTCCCCACTCTCACACACGCCAACTATCCCACATTTAAATCCCTTTAAGACTTGGACGAAGAAGAGGCAACTAGGAGTAATGCACACTTCCATCTGTGCACACCACTTTCGTACTGGGACGAGGAAGAGGACTGTAGAACACCACTATAATGGACAGGCATGTCCCATTGACAGAAGTAATTGGGGTCAGGCAAAGGACTTGAACCTGCAGCCACTTGAGAGGCTACAGGTGCATATAAAAAGGGGAGAACCGACTAGAGAGGGAGAACCACCTGCGAAGCCAGGCTGACGTGGAGCAGGCTGGAGAGGGGATGGTGGAAAGGACGCTGACAGTTGCATGAGAGAGAGAAAGACACAGAGGGAAAAGAGGGCCACGAGAGGATTGAGAGCACTGCAGAGCCCCATGCCATGTGTCACCAGATGGAGCTGGAGGACAAAGAAGTTTCGACAATGCCAAATTTTTAGAAGAGGTGAGCGCTGGAAAGAAAGTGATGTGCATTTTCAAAGTGAAAATAAGGAAAATGCATTTATGAACAATGTGAAAGTACAAAAGCCAAGTGAAAACCAGTAATGAAAGGTTATGAAGCAAGTGAAAGGCAAATGATAGGCACTATTTGATAGTGTGAAAGCAAGGTGGTGACAAGAGATAAACACCACAAAGTGAATTGTGTGAGAGTCAAGAGACTGCCAAAGAGAAACAGGAGTACAGATGGGCTAGTGTCACAAAGGGAGAGAGGAAACCTGTGTTGGCAAGGAAGTCCAATGAGAATTAATGAACATTACAAAGTGTCAAGGATTATCGGTTGCATGACCTGTGATGGGTGGACCGTGTTGTCTGATAACTGTGTCTAGAGTGACTAACCCCTACTTTGAGTGAACCAACGAAAATCAAGAGGCTGAAGTTGTTTTACCTAGCAAGAGTTAAAGTGACTAAAGAGAAGACTAAGGCAATAGAATGGTTGAAAAGCCTAAAAGGTTACAAAGTGTTTTTTGAATCAATCATTAAACCTGAGAAAGTTGAATTAACTAAGAATTTTGTTCAACTTGGGGAAGGGAAACCCGAGGCCTTTTGGAACTGTGTTGGACTTGTGGAAAGGAACTCCAAGGTCCTTTTGTGGAAATGTTTTTGAACTCGGGGAAAGGAACCTTGGGGCTGTTTTGGAACGGTGTTGAACTTGGGAAAGGGAACTCCAAGGCCATTTTGGAACTGTGTTGAACTTGGGGAAGGGGAAGCTGAAAGCAAGCCGAGAGCTAAGAACTTTAATTTCAACACTTTTTCTTTGGTTGCTGGCATCCCTACACATTATATAGATTGAGTTGTGAG
The DNA here is from genome assembly GCF_040938575.1 of Ambystoma mexicanum. Lineage (NCBI taxonomy): Eukaryota > Metazoa > Chordata > Amphibia > Caudata > Ambystomatidae > Ambystoma > Ambystoma mexicanum. The sequence goes on along the minus strand of NC_090941.1, from coordinate 963,555,648 downwards.
GGCATGCATAGGTTTGGACACAGACTGACCTTTGAGTTGAACTTTATAACACCGACTATCTTTAGTTGCTTTATGTATGGAAATCCCACCTTAGCATAGGGCAAAATAGGTCTTAATCCATCCTGAGATATAAGAAATAAAACTTTGATTTTAGAAAAGTGAATCTGTTGTCTGTGTCTTACTTCGTGATGCCTTCACAAGAGGCGCAGTAATTATTTTGGTTGTTTGGATAGTTTTTTACTGTATGGTTTTTGGGCTTCCATCCTTTCACAGTCTTAGGCAGCTGTCAAAAGGGGAATTGTGACCTGAAACTGTTCTTTCCATGAGACACTAGGGTTTGCAGATCAGGCTACTGATTTAACAGGGCACATGTGCACACTATGCTTTGGGCATGGCATTTAGGGATAGAGGGGGTCTGGTCAGCAGACCACCCCCTCTGAGAAAGAATGACCTGCATTATTTTATATTTATTACAAATCAAAAAAGCCAGGGCTTCTCCACCCTTGCCAGATGGTAATCCATCAGACACACCCACAGTCACAATGGTTGATACACACCATTCTAAGGATCTGGCTCATTTTCCTGGAGAAAATACCCATTGAAGGTATTTACCTTGGAGTGCTGAGACACAGGTTTTTGTTGGATGTCTATGTCCAGTCCCGGTGTGGATATGGCCTAACGCAATAACACAGTATTCACTACATGCATGGCCATAAGCCACCTAAGAAATCTGTGGTTCGTCTGGTCAGTGAAATGAGGCCCAAGAATAGAGGGTTTCTTATGGCCAAATCTATCGCAAATGCCTCCTTCTCAATTGTGGCCCAGTTGTGCTCTCCCTTGGCCAAGCGACCAATAAGGTATGCTCAAGATTGTTCTACCCCTTCAGAGTTCAGCTGTGCTACCACTGCCCCAATTCCAAATTTGCAGGTGGCTGTCTGTATTGTGAATTCTCGGCCAGGATCTTGAGAACTAGGTCCTAACAAAGGCCTTCCTTCAAGCTCTGGAAGAATGTCGGACAGGCAAGGATCAGGTGACCTTCTTCGGCAACGTTTTGGAGGTGATATCATTCAGGGGAGGGCAAGTGTCCCATACCCCTTGAAAAAAATCCTGTAATAACCTGTGAGTCCCAAGAAGTCTCTCACTTGAGTCTGTGTAGTGGAGATGTCCTAATCCACCACTGCATGGACTTTGGCCTGGAGAGGCTGCTTCTACTGCCATCCACTTGTTGTCCTAGGTAAGTTACACTTCTCTTGCATTCTGGCACTTGGATGCCTTGATAATTAAGCCCTCCTTCTGCATGTCTTGTGGGACCTGTTTCAGATGGGATTGATGGTTGTTCCTGATATGACTGAACTCTGCAATGTCATCTAGGTGGGCAACACTGAAGTCCTCCAGTCCTGATAATACCTGGTTTACCATACTCTGAAAAGTGGCTGGGGCATTCTTTAATGCAATGGGCACAACAGTGAATTGTCAGTGCCCTTCTGGAGTGGAAAATGCTGAACTCTCCTTTGCTTATTCTGTTAGGCAAATCTGACAAAACCCTGCCGTGTGATCAAAGGTACGCATTAACCTGTCAGTGTCTAATCTGTCAATGAGCTCATCTGTTCTCAGTATGCAGTGTACATCTGTGTCATGATGCCTACCTCCAAGGAGCCAGGTCCGACCCAGCAACCCCAGAGGCAGGCATCATTCCCCCCAGGGAAGTGCCAGCGGGCCCAAGCTGGGGCCCTTTGGACACAGTCCTGGCGCCTTAGGCGCCAGGCTCATGTTGGACCCCTGTCCTGGCGCCTTAGGCGCCAGGCTCATAAAGCTAGACATGTGTTCAAGTGTTTTAATGTGCACTTACCTGAGGCAGACCATGCTGCTACATCCAGGCCCTCTTGAGGCCTGAATGGAACTACTTTACCTGTGGGACTACTTTCCACCTGGGTGTGGTCGCGGAAGGATACATACCTGATCGGTGGAAGGATACATACCTGGAACTTCTTCCAAAGCTATTTAAACCACGCCCGATCAGCAACTCATGCTTCGCGTTGTTCTGCTCCTCGCAGCTGGACGCTCACCGTGTCAGCTCCTGCATCTGGACTTCAGCCACGCCTGTCAGCATCCTGGGTCACCTGCAAAGGGAGATAAGAGAGAATTGGGGAGAAGGAAGACCTTACCTGCTAAAGCTGCATCACAGAGACATCACACCGACGATCCTGAAAGGGAAGACATCATTTTTAAAAGCATTTCGCTTCGATCGCTGCAGCGCTGCATTTCACTCACCTTTCCTGGGCACCTCCATCTTCAGCAGCGATCATCCGGATCCGCAGCCACTTTCCAGAGTCTAGAGAGAAAAAGACAAGAACACAAGGTGAGAGAAGGAAGGGAATAGGAAAAGCTCAGTTTCCTTCTAAGACTTACCTGTTGGGTCATTCCCATTTCATTTCGGGTCCTGCCGCTTCCTGGCATTCCGGACCCCGGCCCCTATGGGGAAAAAAGACAAAGACATTGAATGAGCGAATGCAAAGACATTACCCGAACGCTCATCCAGAATTTACCTGTCATTTACTGGAACTGCACGTTTCACTTCGGGTCGGCGCCATATCTCCGGCATTCCGAACCCCGGCCCGTAAGGGGAAAAAGACATAAGCGTTAGCGCTTGCTGCAATAAGACAATGAACATTATTATTAAGCTTGAACTTTTGAACTTGCAACAGAACTCTTACAGCACCTTACCTGAATAGTCAAGCTTATTTGAACTCCCATCAAACCTCAATCCAGTGAAGTAACTGGGTTTCAACGCGCCCCTGCATCAGAAGCAGGATGGAGAACTCATCCTTCCAGACCCTAAGGTGAGACTTCACGGAGAATCGTGGAAGGGTATCGTGGAAGGTTGGAAGGGAGTGGGAGGCTTGAGCACTATTCCGTCAGTAGGTAATACTCCCTTTTCACGCACAGGGGAATATTCCTGCGAGCCAGAGAAGCCAGAGTAGAGGGGCCTTCCTGTCCATCTTCAGAGTCCTGCGCTTCACCATTGAAGAAGCATCAGCACTCGAAGCCAGACCTGCGCCTCCGTGGGAATCAGGTGAGCGTGACAATCTGTTTTAGTGACCAAAATGAGCCCTTGGTAATCCGCACAAAAGCCGACTTCAGTTTTTGCACTACTGGGCTTTTTATGGATCAGTAGCACTGGGCTAGCTACCTCTGGGATGGCTCAATAACCCCCAAGTCAAACATCTTGGAGAGATCCTCTTTGATAATGTCCTTGACCTCGTCAGACATCAGTGAATCCTACTCGTCACTGGCTTACTTTCTCCAGTGTTGATATCATGGGTGCACCAATCAATCGTTCCTGGAGCCATGAAGAACAAACCCACAAACCAGCCCAGCAGCTGCAGGCAGCCTCACAATTGCTGCTCAGTAAGGAGATCTGAACTCCCTCTAGAGACCCGTCAGTGGATTAGGGATGCAACAAGTCTGGGAGGGGATCTGTCTCCTCCTCAGTCTCATCATCAGTGACCAAAGCCCTCACTAAGTCACTAAGTCACAGCGGCTGTAATGGGGCTTCAGCCAATTGACAGGAAAGGCTCAATGTATCTGCCTCTGGGTCTTGGTATCAATGAGATAGTTCACCTCAATGATTTTCTCCAAAAACAAATATGGTCCAGTTCACTTGTGATTATTGGCTCCAGGCTTGACTGGTTCCACGATCCAGGCCCTTTGACTTGGCATGTACTCAGTCATGGAGGCCTTCAGGTCATGCCAGTGCTTTATGAGCTCTTGACTAGCCTTGAGGTTCTGGGTCCTCTGTTCCCTGTACTTGGCCTTTCTGGATCTGAGACCAGGGACATAATCAGGACACCAGTGTGATGAAATGACCAAATCACATACTCAGCCTACACATGTTTACAAACCAAAAGTGATCCCAATTATAAAGGTAAAACAGATATACATAAGAGATATACCTCCTTAGACTTTTGTGGTAATATGGGCCGAGGGAAATCTATACTCTCAAGAGGGGTGTGAATGTTATTCAGTGGTAACCTAAACTGCAAAGTAAAACAATCCAAAGTAAAGACAATGTTCAATCAAGTTTCTATAAAAGTATATGTACTTTAATTAAACACATCATCAGCAAAGAAATAAATAGAAAAACACTGTACAAAACACAGCTCTCTGGAAGATGTAGCACTCTTGGTAATGAAGCATGGGGAGAAACAGCAACAACTAACCACAATTATTGTAGAAAAGAATATGTACTTAGCAAAAATTGTTAAATGGTGACCCTGCCCATCAATCTGGGGCAGAGATTTGGACCAAAGGGCAGTTACCGGTCAATAGTATCTTTTGCTGGACTTGGTGGTTCGACAATGGTCAACTAGGCTTCTAGATGCTTTTTGTGCAGTTTGAAGTGTCTCTAAGCAGCTGTCACATTGTTCTAGATGGGGAGCGATGTCGAGCTGGGGTTGAACTGGAGTTTGTTGCAGTTCAAAGCTTGAAGAAGGGTGGACTGTGTGGGCTACAGGGATTGATTCGACTGTTAGTTGGACTCTGAAGATTCTGGTGAGTGGATGCGCTATTCTATACTGTCGGTTCGATATGGTGCTCAAGGAAATGTACTATTTCGGCGCTCTATTTGATGGAGAAGATGCTGGTGACTGGATGCGCAGTTCGAGTCAGGAGGTTCAACGCAGCACCCTATTATCCTGGTCCAATGGGCCATATGGGTCAGTGTGACTGGAAATGAAGTTCGGCAGCCAAGATGCTGGTGGGTAGAACAGTGATTTCGAAGGTGGTAGATGCAGCTTGGAGCTTTGAGTTCTTGCCGAGGCCATGATGCACTCAGCAAGCATGTTGTGGCAGTGAGCAGGTTTAAATGTGCTGTTTAGTGGTACGAACATTGGGTGAGTGCCAAAGGCAGCTTCAAAGGGTCCTAATGGTTAGACCACAATCGCACAGGCTAGAATCAAGACTTGCAGTGGTTTTACAGCAGGTAATGCAGGAATCCTGGTTGTCTTGGCTCTCAGTGTTTTGAGTTCCTTTGATGGGTCTCAGGGACATGTGTAGTCCTTTTTCTCAGGCTCCCAACACAATGGAAGCTTGTGCAGACTTCCAATGGTCCTTCACCATGATGTGGTCCTGAGTACCAGTATAAAATATGAAAACAAGGAATTAAATGTGGCCCCAACCTACAATGCTGTGCAAGTCACCCACAATTCAAACTAATACAAGGAGCTTCTCTACAGAAAGGAAAACGCAACCTGCTTGCTGTTGGCTCACTAATGTTTTAATTCCAAATATAATACCCAACTCATTTTCTCATGATCACTCTAACATTCATACATAGAAAAATAAATATGAATGACTACTGTAGACAACGGACTCAAATGCTTCACAATGTAGACACAACATTGGCATTGTTTGTTTTACCTTTTGTGAAGCAATCAATCTACAGTACAGAAATAGGTTTGTCTCCAAGCCACCTCCCCTTTGAAATCAAAATGGGAACAGTTCTCAGAATATTACTTGAAACAAAAAAATGTGCTTAGTTTTCCCTGAAACTATTATCCCATAATAGCATCAGAGAAATATGTTTGCTCCAACATATTATTCTTTAATTCATAGCTGATATAAATCTAATGTGTTCGGAAATTTCTATGAAAATCTATGGTTCTTAGATTGGGCATGATGTTGGTTTGGAGGAACACAATTGTGATGGCTTGTGTTTCTTGGGGTTTTTGTTTCTTTTGGAATGCGCAGACAGTGGGACCTAGCCCTCTGACTATTTTAAAGGAATCAGATTCAGCCACACAACACCCCTTTTCCATGTGTTTTTTTAAGGAATAGATTTCAAATACTTTATTGGCTATGGCAGACACCAATTAAAGGAATTGTCAAACCACATTTCAATGCGAGATGTTTCTGGCATCCAGAGATCCCAAATTGCAGAAGCAATGTCCTATTATGATAATGTTAACTAGAGTTTCAATTTTGTTTGCAAATCACAAAGCATATTCAGCTTTTTTTGTGTTTGTTTTTAGGAATTTATTTAGCGCAACTGTCACCGACAAGGGCATCATGGTGCTGAGAATTGGCAGACCAAGAAGAGTAGACAAAACTGAAGATCCTAGAACAAGAAGGTTTTTAGCAGTCAGCGGAAGGTCAGATGATCAGCAGTGGCCCTAATGGCACGAGGGAGCTTTTTCACTAGAACAGCAGCTGCTACAGTAAAAGCCTATTTCCCTTGTCTGCTCAGTTTTAACGGCCGCACCGAGATCAAGAGTGCATCTGGAGACCGGAGGGCACATGAGGGCACATAGGGCTGAAATTTGACCTGTAAGTATGCAGGACCAGTACCATAGAAGGCAGGCATGGTGCACTATACACAAGGCCATGAAGTCAATACGCTTCAAGACAGGGAGCTAATGAAGAGTACGAAGAACTGGGCTAATGTGAGAGCGAAAAAGAGTAGACGTAGCTACACGGGCCGCACAGTTCTGAAGAATTAGAAGACTGCGGAGAAGATAAAGAGGTTGAGCAAGATAGAGAGAATTACAGTAGTCCAATGTCCCCAGAAGAAAAGAAGAAACCACAGTGGTGCGAAGGTGGTTGGGAAGGAATGGGAGGATTTTCCCCAGCATCTTCCGCTTCTAGTGCCCTGCCTGGCATACCGCGCTAACATGCACCTCAACAGAGAGAGAGGAGGAAAACTTAAAATCCAGATTTTGAACCACAGTGACTGGGGTGGGCACAGAGCCCAAAGAAAGAGGTCAGAAGGCAGGTGTCCAGAGAGCAGTAGCCGAGGAGGAACCCACCACCGACATCTCTGTTTTATCTCCATTTAGACGCAGCCAGTTGTCACTCATCCAGATATTAACAGCATGAAGACAAGTACGACAGCACTCAGCTGTGTCAAGATGGACCCGATCGAGGCAAAGGATACTTTGGATTTCATCAGCGTATGAATAACAGCGGAACTCGAAAGAGTGAATGAGTTTCACCAGAGGTTGGATATATACATTGAACAGAACCAGGGATAGTGCCAAACCCCGGGGAACCCCACAGAGTATAGGGGCAGGTGAAGACTGATAAGGGGGAAGTAAAAGAGTTTAGGTATGGTCAGCAAGAAAAGAGTGAAACCAGGCCAGGACAGAGATGGATATGCCCACCGATGACAGCCTGCTGAGCAAGATGGAATGATCAATGATGTCGAAAGATCTGATAAAAGATCTAATGAAATCAGTGCTCTGACCCCAGGTTGGTCAACAAGGTGCTGCAGGTGTCCTTGGCAGAGACTGACTGATTCAGTGCCACAGCCTGGCTGAAAAACCAGATTGAAAAGAATCAAAGAAATCAGACTTTTCAAGGAAAGAACTCAAAAAAGGAGAGACCAATGACTCAAGAAGTTTCATGAGAAAGGGCAGGAGAGAAATAGGATGAAAATTAGAGGGAGAGGAGGTGTCAAGCAAGGATTTTATTCAGTGTGGGAATAGACCCAGAAAAAAAGAGTGATTCACAGCAGAAACGACAGTAAAGACAATACCAGACATCACAGGTTTTAGTACCAGGAGAGAGATGGCATCAGTCAGAGAAGCAGATTTAGGCTTATCCGTGGCAGTGATATCATAGGGGCCAAAGACAGGTAAAGGTGGGCAGCAATCAGTGGCGGCTGATGAGTTTGAAAGCTGGTGGGGCGTAAATTTTCCAGGGCGAATTTAGTAGCGAGCGCGAGCAGCGCGCGAGCCCACCGACCCCCCCCCCCATGGGGATTTTGGAAAAATGGCCTACAAAATGTGCAATTTACTGTCCAAAAAACCCACCGAAATATGAAAAAAGCATTCGGTTTTACATATTAATGGTGGTACACTATTCTTACGTGTGCAAGTGTGATGGTGTATTTTACAGCAGCTTGTACTGAGAATAGCTGGTACTATGGTGTATGCATAAAGAAATTCATTATATAGTCAGTAATGATGGAAACATATGTTTGTCATGCTGTTACTGGCATTCACATGCGCTCATCCTCTTACTAAGGTGGGATTTTAGGCATTTTCTGAAAGGGGGAACTAAGCTAAAATATTACTTTAGTTTTTAACCACTTAATTAATGCGACATTTGTCCTACCTTTAATGGCTGTCTGCCTCGCCGAGTTGCCATTGCTTCAGTTTCTCAAAGTTCCGTGGTGCTCCTTTTTTAGCCACTTATAAATACTGCTTCATCACGTTGTAAAAAGAAAAAAAGAGAAAATAAGCAATAAAATACTAAAAATGTAATTCAACATTTCCATAATAAAAACATATTACTCTTTAATTTCCCTTTCCTCTGCTTTCCCGAACATTCAGTTTTCTTTAATGATTATCAATCCGAGCCTAACATTATTATCAAAGGAATCAACAGGGAAGTTTTGTGGCTGCTTATGACCCCATACCAGAAGTCTTTACTTGAGCTCGATGTCACATCATGCACGAATCTGCTGACCAGTGTCACCCTTGCATCATTAAGTGCAGTGCATTCCATTACAATGTGCTTTCTAGTCTGCACACTGTCCCTCACCTGGCACAGAGAGCATACACTAGGCAGTGTCTTGCCAGAACAGATATTTGCAATTTCCACAGTTTGTATAACATTCATTCTGAAACTGAGAAATTGCATCCACCAATATGGACTGGGATATTTTGTTAAATCCCCAACGTGCTCGCCTTGGAAGCAAGACGCCACGGAGCAAACAGGTTCGATCCCTGGGAACACACTTAGAAATCTATGGGTATTAAGCGCGTAATAAATAACCTATCATACCATATGAAATACGTCGGCAGACCTCCCAGTGGTTCTTATATAGTGCATGAGATCTCATACTGGCAGTGGCAATCATCTGCATCCAGTCAATTTCGAACAACATTGTTTTGGCTTTGATTGGATTTTCTATCACAACATTCACGCTGAAGCTTGAAGCGGCCAGAACAGCCTCTGCATATGCACCTAACCGCCAGACAGTGATCACTTGCCTCTTTGACCCATTGCCAACTTGTAGATCGCCCACTGGAGACTCACTGAGTGGCATCATTTATCGACCTGGGAAGGATGAAAGGCCGAGTTGGTCCTGCAGGGACTCATTCGAACCTGCGTCAGGCAGCAGGCTCTGCACTGCAATCTGCACAGATGTAAGCAAGCTACTCACATGAGACGGAGCCCGCGCGACCACCGCATCTGCTAATTGTGCGCCGTTTTATATTTTCGGCATTTTTTGACAAAAAATGCCTAAAATATAAAACGAGAAACGGCACAAGTCACCACCAGGGAGACACAATTACATCAATTATGGATCATCATTGAAATACACTTTCTCATAAAACAATACAAATTTAAATTTAAATCTAGATTCCACCTGCTCTCGATTATAGTGGAATTTCTATATAATGCAGTTCATTTAATAAGTTTTAGAACTCGATAGACAATTTTGTTTTCCTTCCCAGCCGATAGCCTGTGTCAAAATTCATCGGTGCTGAGCCAATCAGTGTGATGTACAATTCCAGCAAAGTATTTTACTCTTAGTGCTAGTGTAAATGTGCAAAAAACCAGGAGGTGTCTTACGTATTGGAGGTACCCTTCTCCGCACTAATTTCATTCTCCTGCTGTATGATCTAAGTTTTGTCAGGTTCTTAATGTTTCATTTGTTTTGATCAAATGTAATTGAAAACGCAGGTAGGGTTTGAAAATGTTCTTACATAAGGCAGCACATACTTGCTCAATTTCTCACAAACACTGACATTTCTAGTGCTTTTCATGTCACAGAATGAAGCCCTGGTTGTAATCCATTCTGTTCTCATCAGGGCACGTTTTACCTTCGCCGGATTTGCAACCAGTCCTTCACTCGTTACTTCACAATTATGGAGGATTTGCTCAGCGCTTTTTATAGACTTAACAGATATTCACTTTTTGTGACTCTGTGTGATCCCTTATGTCTTCATATTGAGAGTGCATACACGGATTTAGAATAGTTCTGTATTGAAGAAGTAGTTTCCAATCGGAATATGATTGGAGAGATTGTAATCCCAGTTCACATCTCAATCAGGCTATAGGTAGAGATATAGGTATAGACATTGCCCTCATTACGAGTTTGGAGGTAGCCATGCCGTTTTTACCGGTATGGCTACCCCCAAACTCGGGTCCGGGTCCCGCAAAATGGGAATAACCGAGCCATTCCGACCATTGCAGGCCCGTTAATTTCCATTTTCAGGACCCGGACCAGTTATGTCCCCATTCCCATTTGAGCCCCCAAAGGGCTCAATGGGAATAAGGGGGATGGTAACAATGGACTGTAACAGGACCGTTGCTACCATCCTGTTCTGCTATCGGGTGCCGCTCTGCACGTCTCTTCACCAGGCGTGAAGAGCGGCCCCACGAGCAGAACTCATAATGTGGTGGTGAGTGATAACGCCGCCGGCAGCACTACCGGCACCGTTATCACTCTACCGCCAGGGTCGTAATGAGGCCCATAGTCTTCTTCCACACTCAACCTTCCAGGTGAGCCCAATTAAATTTACAAGCACTAGGATTCATTTCCATGCCATATAAGATTACCGGGGTCACTTTCCCTTTATATAATTTTAACACTGGTAGGAGCGAAAATCTGCAAAGCGACTTCAGTAATTTGTTTCAGTTGATTTATGTATTGTATTATTTTACTCTCCAGTTCTAAAGTCACATCTTTTAATGACAGGGTTGTTTGCTCATGCTACATTCAGGTTGATGTTTCCTATTGGAGTGCCAGACGTGCCATTCTACCAGACGTCTGCTGGTGTTCAGTAGGCATTTTGAGCTTGCATTCAGAGAAACAAAGGTGATTTCAAAGCGCTTTTAGAGCTAACAGGCACTTCTGTTTTTCCTTTGGCACCACGTTTCACTCATGGCGCTTCTGGCCCATCACGCTCACACTGCTGGGTGGCGGTCAGGTGACCATTTTGGTGTGCGCAAAAACTGTGCCGTTTTCCTGGGTTCTGGAGCACATGTGGGCTTTTCGGCCATCTTGGATTTTCTAAGCCCACAGCACCAAATGTTGCAGCATAATAACTTGAACGTGGGTCGATAAACCTGACACAACAATATGAGCTTGTAAGTATTCTACGAGGTCTGCAAGGTAAAGATTGAAAAGAAAGACAGCACAAATGCAGCCTTATTTCACCTCGTTTTCAAATGGTATCTCTTCAAATTCATTCTGACTTCAATTGTAGTATGTTTGTGCAGGGCTATAATGATTTCCAGCAGGCCTTCAGGGATGTCCCATTTTTTAAATGTATGCCATAATTTGGCCCTACTGGCTAAATTGAAGGCTTTCGATAAGTTAATAAGGGATATATAAATGGACTTTGATTTTTTTCCATGCTTGGGGCCTGATCACGACCTCTGCAGTAACCTTAAATCTGGCGGTAGCGCTATTACCGACGGATTTAAGGGTCCGCCGATCAGGGCTTCGGTGGATTTCGCCCCAGCTCTTGGCTGGGGGGAAATCCGCCGAAAATTCGCGCTATTACCGCTGGCGGAAAATCCCCCGGCGGTAAGAGCGCAAATTTTCCCCATTGAGCCCAATGGGGAATGGGGCATTCCCGAATGGGCTCAATGGGGAATGGGGACTTCCAAGTCCGCCCAACTCGTGATCCCGCGCTATTAGCGCCGGGGGCTATGGCGGTCGCGCTAATAGCCCCCGCGCTAATAGCGTTAGTTTTACCGCCGAGGTCGTGATCAGGCCCTTGGTCTTTTATGGTGTTCAGGACTAGTGCATTCAGTATGGTTGATAGCCCCTTTCGGAAGCCTGTCTGTTGTTTAGACAAAATCGCTCTGCACTCAGCCCATTTCTCTAGTTCTTGTAGCACTAGGCCTGAGAAAGTCTTGCTATCGTAATCTCACAGGGCGATGGGGGAGATAATTAACTCGCTCCATTATGTCACCCTTTTTATAAATGGGGACTACAATAGCCTGTTTCAAAGATCCGGGGAGGCTTTGGGTGTAAATAATATTGCCAAAGAGACCAAGTAAATCTTCGGACCAGGTTGCCGTGTCAGATTGTAAAATCACATTTGTTAATCCGTTGGGGCCAGCAGCCCTGGATCTTGATGATTTAGAAATTAGTCTCTCTATATCTTCTTTTTCTCTACAGAGGTCCCATTTTACTTTACTCTTTACAAAGACCAGATCCGGAGTTAATGGGGGTCATTCCGAGGTTGGAGGTAAGGGATTACTGGCACCGGTAAGGGTGCCAATTCCGGTAATCCCTTACCTCCGTATTCCGAGTTCCCTTTGCGGGTTCTTCCTTACCTCCTGCTTTTAGCAGGAGTTAAGTACGGGACCCGCAAATGTACCTCGGAGGTAATTAAGGTACCGTAATTTACGGTGCCGTAATTACCTCCTTCCCCATTCCCATTGAGCCCTATGGAGCAGAAATGGGAATGGGGAAGGGCAAAAGGTGAATGGGGAATTACCGGTCCCTCCAACCCTGGAATGGACCGTTAATTACTCCATTCACCATGGCGGATTTGGGACGGTTTCGGAGGCAACCATGGTTAGCTCCAAACCCGGAATGAGGCCCAATGTCTTTGGTGTCTCAGTGAAATATTTTACCTAAGCACTGCCAGATATTGTGGAAGACTGTTACACTCCTTGGGACAATGTTTTGCCGTTAATTAACCAAATATGTTTTGCTTGTGTCGACAATAAAGCTTGAGCATGGTTTTACCATTATGAATATTGCACATGAATCTGCATCCACGCGACCAATACCGACATCTGTTACAAAATCCTTTTTTTTTTACTATACCTTTTTTTTATCAAAATCTTCTGCTTTTAAGGTGTGCAAATTTTTACTGAGCTGCTTTTTTCTGCATATGTTTCTTCATCAAAAGTGTGCGGGTGGATCTTTAATTTGGGAGGCTTCATCGAAATTCAATAAAGCTTCCTGGAGAGCCGAGATTTTGCATTTCTGATTCAGAGCCACATTCAACAATGCACTCCAGTTTACTGTTTAATTTCAAGCCCTTTTGGCAAAACAGACAACTAGGTTGCCTTGTGTGTTAACTTGCAATCTGGGGGAATATAGGTTTTTAATTTTAAACATTTCCATGAGAAACAATGCTTATAAAGAACTATGATCACTGTGTTTCATTGGACAGCACTAAACCGAGTGCAGCACTGAAACAGCTCTACGGACACTGTTATGTAATAAATTGTGGATTTGGCCTTACCATTCATCCACGTTGGTGCTGGGACTAGGTCACCACCTATATTACCATTGATGATCCTCAAGTTCCAATCAAGAAGCAACTTTTCCCACACTACTCTATTAAACCCGTTAAAGCCAGGTTTAGAAAATTGCCTAACAGTAGGTGAACAATATGCATTGAAATCACCGCCTTATAGAATGAGGTCATCGGAAAAAGAGGTATTTGCCTCGGTAAGAATTATGGAAAAATCTTCAAGAAATGACAATAAACCCCTGCTAGCAGGGTTCCAATATATGTTGATCAATATCAGACCCCTTGTGGTATTACCCCACTTTACAACACATCTGACAGCAAGAATACCAGGTATTGCATGACTTAAACAATCAACATTGTGACATATAGGGGGTCATTCCGAGTAGGGCGGTAAGGGTTAACAGTCACCGGTAACGAGACCGGTGCCGTTAAACCCTTACCGCCCTATTCCGAGTTCCCTTTGCGGGTTGGTACTTAACGTCTGCTTTTTGCAGGGGTTAAAAAACCAACCCGCAAAGGGACCTAGGAGCTAATTACGGCAGCGTAATTTACGGTGCCGTAATTAGCGCCTTCCCCATTCCCATTGAGCCCTATGGGCCAAAAATGGGAATGGGGAAGGGCCCATGGTGAATGGGGAATTACCGCCCCGCCAACCTTGGAATGGGGAGGTAATTACGCCATTCACCATGGCGGAGTCAGAAAGATAACAGCGTCAACCAAGGCGCTAATACCGCCTTGGTTAACGCCAGGGTCGGAATGAGGCCCATAGTGTTTCTAATTGCTCTCAGTAGACCCCCAGATGGTCTGCCCCCATTGGGACAAGTTGCGAGTTGAGTAATTGGTGTAAACACATCAACGTTTATGTTTTCCATACGCTATGTCTCCTGAAAAAGTATCAGGTCTTGGACATTGAAAATTATCCTACTTGTGGCAATATCTGTGAATGATGATGGTCCTCTTGTGTTCCAACTCAGGAAGTTGAGCCTCTCTTGGCTAATCACTTTGTGTCTGTTTTTCAAAGGCCCCAACAGGAAGCGAAAGGAAGTGACACCAACTGGCCTCACACTGCAGTGAGAGAGGGTTCTCTCTTGAGTCAGTGCACCTGCTCCAAAATCCCACTTGAGTAATCTGGTCCTGCTTTGTAAAATGGCCTCTGCATTCAGTCCCATTAGGCTTTGGCCCATTTTAGGGGATTTCCCCATCAGTTAAATCCAGATTATATCTACTCTGCTTCTCTCCTGTGGTATGGACTACATTGCTTCACCTGTTTCCCTAGAACTCTCCATTCTTCTTATGTTTTTGATAAATACCCAGCAAACTCCACATATGCACCATCATTTGTCATGACATTTAAGAATGAGGGGGCCTTTGATAGGTTCCCTTTACTTTCTCACACCCACCTGGAGCACATCACCTTCCCTTATTGCTCCAAGGATTTCTATATGTCTCAAGAGGGATGTGTCAGTTGTGAACTACCCACATACCTGAAATGAGGAATCAAAATGTAACTGGAATATTCCTTTTTCAAGTAATTCTCTACATGGACAAGCAATCTTTCCAAAATTATATATTCAGATTTGTAAGAATGTTCTGAATCTGCAGATATCATTTATGTTCCTCCACTTCATGCAGAGTGGGATTACTAAAATATGTCAATTATGCCAAAATCATACATTTTATAGACGATTCTCCGTATTTTCTGCTCAATTCAGACCTGTACTTGTTTTCTTAATGAGGCAAATGGTATAGGCATTATAACTAATATCTAATAATGTATTCACAATTGTCACTTTCTCACTTTGGCCCACAATTATTAAAGCTGGCTTTATGTTGTTTATCTATAATTTACATTCCATGTGTGTGTTTCTTGCCTCCTTATCAACTGAAACAACATGTTTTAAGAAACAAATTCCAGTGAACAAAGGATAATTTTAATAAGCAGCCTAATGGAACGCATCTGGATTCTTGTTGGGGCCAAATGATATCCAAGTTGAAAGGTTGATGACTGCACTGTGCATCTGCTTCATTGAAATTACACTTAACTATTGACCTGGCACTCAGTAATCTATTGTTCGAGTGTCCCAAAAATTAACTAAAAAAAGCTTGCATTAAATCTTGTTCTATTAACAGATATGGTGTAATCTACAAAACAATGTCTAACTTTTTAAATAATGTCTGGATTGTCATGTTCTTTGTAGTGCCTGGCAGCAGTGATAGAGAAGCACATTTAGTCACATTTCTTCTTATATTTAAGCCTGCATGTATAGAATGTTTTTCTTAGAGAAGTATCAATGGTGAATTTCGGTTTTACTTTGTTTTGCGTAAAGCATCATTCTGACCTCACATCATTTAATAGATAGCAACAGATTCAATTAAATAACGTTTACATTCTGTCTATGCAGGGAGAATATTCTCAGAGATTTGAAATGCAAAAAGTTCAATAAATCAAGGAAACCAGATATAGCATGAACATGGCCAGATTGACGTTTGGGGAGTAGCAAACCCTAAGGTCAGAGAATATGCTTTTATGCTTTGTGACCTTTGGATACTTTATACAGCAAAGTTGTATGTGGTATCTGGCATCCAATGGACTTCTGAACAACAAAAGGGGTACAGCTAAGGTTACTAAAAGTGGACATAGGTAGCTAGAAATCAAGGTCATGATGTAGGCATAATAATGCTAACAACACAAAGAATCCATCAAATACAAATACCATTGTTGAAATCTTGGTGGACAATCTTAAAATGTATGAGTACTCTGTAAAATCATGGGTTCAGGTGGCTGGTCGAGCATGCTTGAGGAGGATCAGCATACAATGAAGTATCCCTCTAGAAAAGGGAAGACAAACTAGCACATACTCATTTAAAACAGAAGACCAAGCTATATTAACTCAAAACAGTTAAGTATAAATTGAATATGCTGCTTTACAAAACGTCATAATCTGTTCTCGTTCAGTTGCATCTGTCAGAGGGACAGCCAGAAAGGGCAGGTAGACTGTTGGATGCACAGCTTAAACACTGGGACTCCAAAATGGAAATTGCACAGATGAAAGGAGACAAGGGAACCTACTAACCCACCCAGCAGAAATTGCACCATCATGCCTGTCATTTTATGACAAGAATCAGGGTGTCGCATGAATGAATGAGTTTAATGGATACCCTGTAGAATCCTTTAAAGGGACATCTGATGAGGTTCCATCACTGAGAAGGAAATCAAATCTGCAATAAAGGAAAAGGGCACTGGAAAATCTTCAGGAGAAGATAGAAATGGTGGCTTCCCAGATTAATTTTTAGATATTAACCAAAGTGGATAAAGAAAGAGAGGAGATGGTTATGATAAGGCTGTGAACGGAGGATAGCACATGGCCAACACACTGGTCTTGGAAGCAAGACCACGTAGAGCAACAGAGGTTTCAATCCCAGATCGGAGCTTAGAAACCAAAAGTAGACGTGTTATAAAAAAACAATAAAATAAAATAAATAAATAAGGAAGAAATGTGATAAAGCTTTGATAACAGTAATTCTGAAACTGGGCAGTGCCACTCTCTTATATGGAAATCCCAATGACACATCTTTGATTATTGTTAAAAGTAAAATCCTGATTCAAGAGTTAATGCTGAAATTTAAAAAGGGAATACCTCCTTTAAAACATGGTACACAAGTAGGATTCATGCTGGTTCTCCTTGGCCTCTCAGCAGTTTTTTAAACAGTAGACCACCAGACACTCACCATCTACATTGCCACATGGTGATCAGCAAGATTGTCCACAGCTGTCTCAAAACGTACCTTGCTAATACCACCAGTTTATACAAATGGATTCCCCCAGAAAACTCTCCCCATCTCATGTGGAGTCCCATAAAGGATCCATCCTCTGCCCTGTGATCTTCAATCTTTACATGATACCACTAGGAACCCACCTGAATCCACACAACATCCACATGGCACCCCCCACTACCTACCAAAAGTAAAAAAGACATTACAGCTGAAAAACTACTTTCTCACCTCCTCTCTACTATCTCCTTTCTCAATAACGATTTCGACCCCAAAGCTCTAGTAGAGAACTTGAACAAGACTATGACCAAGGCTCTTGACAATATTGCACCAGTCAAATTGAGCAAAAGCAAACAAAATTCACACCTGAACACCTGGTATACCCCCCAGCTCAAAGAATTACAGCTTCAGAAAAGAAAACTCCAAGCTATATGGCAACACTCCCCTATGGCCAAAAATAAAGTAATCTTAACTAATTTTGCCAATATGTACAAAAAAGAAATAATCCTCACCAAAAGGAATAAATTCAATGACAGAATTTCCAAGGCCAATTCAAACACCAAGAAGCTATTCACCATCCTCTGTGAAATGGAAACCCCCATTCCACCCACTGACAATGCCCCTAAATATAAGCAATGGTGCACTAGCATCCAAAATGCCTTATCTAATAAAATAGTCACCCTACAGACCAAAATAGCCAATAAAAAGCCTCCCTACTCTCCACTGAAATGCAATCTACCCCACCTACTGCATTACGTAGTACCGACATACCTTTCAGATTTACTAATATCTCCATACTAGAAACTGAAAAAGTCATACTTTCTCTGAAGCCCTCAAATTGTCAAGGTGATAGTTGCCCAGCACAAATGGTCAAGGACGCAGCTATAGAGTTAGCACTGTTTATCTCTAAACTAATTCATGCCTCCTGCAAGACCAGCACGGTCCCAAACAACCTCAAAGAATCCTGGGTTCTTCTGCTACTAAAGAAACAGACATTAGACCCCTTCATCCCGACAAACTATAGACTGTTCACTACAATACGCTTACTCCTCAAAATAATTGACAGAATAGCTTACCTCCAAATTCAGACGCACCTTGAAACCAACTACCTACTAGGCTCCCGCCAATCCAGATTCAGACCACAACATGGCACTGAAATGGCATTAATTGATTTAAAGACTGAAATCGACGAGCTGAAGGATAAAGGTAAAACTGCTATGCTACTCCTCCTCGACCTATTGGCAGCATTCAACCTGGTGGATCATGCAGTGTTATGCAAACATCTAGTGTCAGCCGCCCATTTTTCGAGTGATGCTATAGCCTGTGTTCAATCCTTCCTAGCCAACTGTACAATGAGAGTATTCTCCCCCTCAGTGTCCGCAGACCCAATCCAAATCACCTGTGGTGTTCCACAGGGATCATGTGTCTCACTGATTATGTATAATATCTTTACCAAGACATTGGACAGACTGGGCATTACCTACACTAATTATGCAGACGATACCCAGATCCTGATACCCCTTTTGGGTAACTTTGACATGGATACGGCCTTGGTAAACAAAATGTAACTCCTCATTCAGGCATGGATGGCATCACATGGCCTCTGCTTGAATGACGACAAAACGGAGATCCTGATTCTGGGTTCGGATGCCAGCCTTAAAAAACTTAGCCCCAGCTACGCCTCATTCAATATTGATGGCAACACAATCAAAGTAGTAACTGAGGTAAAAACACTAGGATTTTACATAGACTCTACCCTATCACTAATAAAACAAGTTAGCACCATGGCATCTTCAACTGCCTACACGTGCAAACTCATTAGGGCCTGCAGACCTTCCTTTCCAAAACTAGCTGCATCACGCTTGCCAATGCACTAATAATGTCTAAATTAGACTACTGCAACACCCTATACATCGGGGCTAATAAACAAATCCTAGATAAAATGCAAAGATTACAAAACAATGCCCTCAAAGCAGCTCTGAACATACCCAGCAGTGAGCACATCTCTAACACCAGAAGAGACCAGCACTGGCTATAAATCAGTGATAGAATCCTTCTTAAAACTGTCTCTCGTACCTTTAAATGCCTGAACAACGCGGCACCCCCGTATCTCTCTGACGGAATGATCAGAAGAGCTTCGACCCACCAGATGAGATCATCTAACTCTCAGTGTCTAGAAGTTCCCAGATTTAAATTCTCCAAATCTGGAGGAGCCAGCTTCCCAGTTAAAGCAGCCTTATCTTGGAACGCACTCCCCCTAGCCCTTAGAACTGAACAGCCATACCTTAGACGTAGACACAATACGTTAAACTGGTTCCGAGCTAAAGGCAACTAACTTGGCCTGCTCCTTCACACCCATTTGGGTACGTGACTACTTGACCATTCTCTTATCTCTTCAGCTATCTGTTGTAACAGTTGTCTGTATCGACCACTGCACTTGTACTTTGTATATTTACCTTGTTCCCCTGGCACGTTCAAATGTTATTACTGTACCATTACGACGTTGTAACTAAGCTTTTTAGTATACTTGTAACTGCTGCACCCAGCTACCTTGGGTTTGGAGCGCATTACCAAATAAATAAACAGACAAATAAACAAACAAAAAAACATGCACCAATACCCAGATGACATGCTGCTCTACCTCAAGATATACTCCATCGAAGACATCTAATAGCTCAAGGCCTGCCTCTCATTGATCCACTCGTGTATGTCCAATGCTTACTTGAAGCTCAACCCCTCCAAAGCTGAATTCCTATTGCTGACCAACAACACTGAACTACTGGAAATCCAGGCCTGGCTCTCTGCTAAGCACTTCAAGGGCTTCGCACTCGTTGGTTGCATCAAGTCCCTTGGGTTCGACATCGACAGACACCACTCCTTCAAATAGAACATAGTAAGGAAGACACACACGGCTTGGTAGCAACTTTCTCTCCTGCTGAAAATCAAGTCCTTCATGCCAGAAAAGAACTTCAGAGCTGCTGCACGACCCTTGATCCTCTCTCACCTGGATGGTGACAATGCCCTTCTGGAAAGCCTTCTGTGTCTACCCTGACTCCCCTGATATGTGTCCTGTATGCTGTAGCACAAATCATCAAAGGATTCTGCAAATTCAAAAAACATCACCGTGACCCTCATCAAACTGCACTGGCTCCTGCTGCAAAGCCGTATCATCTTCAAATTGTGCTGCATCATCCGTCACAAGACCGTCACCTTGAAGTCGCCAAGCTACCTCAATGAGAAACTCCATAAGCATATGTTCCACCAGAAGTATGGACATGTGCAGACCTGAACTCTACCGGTGCAGGAAGGAAGAAAACCCAGATGTTAGGCCTTCTCTGTCTATGCTCCATGACTCTGCAACCTCGCTTCTACGGTTCAGGAAAGAGCTCAAGACCCTCCTCTTTAAGGAATGTCTCCTTCCTAACACCTAGGTCTATACACCCTCCAGTCTCCAACATAACTGAGACTGGGTGATCTGACTGTTTCCCCCTGCTGGATATTTGTAGATCCGGTGCAGACAATCACCCTCCCTACCCTGCTGCTAGATCCCCAACCCCCTGTTTCTCTGCTCTCTAACCTTGATTCTCCCCTATGATTGTAAAGCAATCTGTTGCTTCCCGAAGCTAGGTCCACACTCTATAAATATATTATTAATAATAATAATAATAATAATAATAATAATAATAATGTGAGGAATAATTTAGAGGACCTATGGCACAGGGTACAGTTAGAATTGCTGAAGTGGTAAACCCTAATTCTATCTTTATGGGGCAGTTCACTTGTTATTAAGATGTCACTAGTTATTAAGATGATGTTTGCCTCTAAATTGAACTATGTAATTAGCATTTGCCTTAGAAATCCTGTCAGACTTTTAAGCACATTTTAGTCTGGAATCAAGAAATGTGTTTAGGGAGACACAACTAAAGCTCAAAATGGAAACCCATTCAATGTGATGGCATCATGAAGCATAACACAGACAAAAAATTCAAAGTTTAAACAAAAGTAATTTGTTAACTCAAATGTCAGGATGGTTGAAGGCCTAACTTTCCCTATGCTAAGGTGGGTTTTCCCTACCTACAGAAACTAAGGAACGTCGGAGTTATTAAGTTAAACTCAAAAGTCTGTCTGTGCCCAGAACCTAGGCTTGCCCTCACAACTAAACCTAAACAATGTGTAGGGAAGTCAATAAAGAAAGAAACAGTCCAAAATAAAGTGTTGAGCTTCTTCCAGCTCCTGGCTTACTCTCCAGCTCCCCTTCTCCAGGTTCAAGACAGTTCCACAAAGTCTCTGGGTTTCCTTCCCCAAGTTCAAAACAGCCCAGTTTTACAAAAGAGGGGGCCTCGAGGTTCCTTTCCTCAAGGCAGCAACACATCATAAGGTCTTATTCTCACAAAAATCGATTTCTATGTCAGTTTTACAATCCTTCTTTCTTGACAGTTCATACAGATTGCTTTCCTTCTGTTTCACTTGTGCAATCTTTTCCACACACTTGGCTTGCTCTCTGTACGTATCTTTGGTGTTCACAGATGGGGTTTCCATGGTCTAGGTGCAATTATCGGATCACACGGTCCAACCTCTACAGGTCTCACAACCGGTAACCCTAAGCTTTCTTGCCCACACAGGTTCCTTTGTATCTGCACCTGTGTTCTGATTCACATTCACTTGACCTTCTCCTCGCCAGTCTCTTGGTTTTGCCACAATGTGTATCTTCTTTGCCAGTCTCTTGGCTTTGCGCACAAGTATTCTGCCTGCCAGTCTTTTGACTTTATAACAATGAATACTTTCACACAGTTCATTTCCGGGTGTTTTCTTTTCTTCCTCTACATTGCTTTCACACTCTTCAGCAATATCAAGTATCAGCATTTCACTGTTTTTCATTTGTTAAAGACTTTATTTTAGTTCGGTATTTAATAAAAAAGTGTGTATCCTTTTTGTCACATTTCACCTTAATCACACTATTCATAACAGCCCGTTGCTTTGGGTTCTCAGTAACTTGCACACCATTACACAGCCTCTAGGAGCGTCCCGGTTCGAGTGTTCCTTTCTGCTCAAACACTGGTATCTGGTGTCTCCTTTGGGCTGCTGGCACTCGTCTCCGTCTCTTTGTAGCATTGCAAGCCATGCTCACAATTTGCTTCTCTCATTCAGTGTGTTGCTGGCTGCTCTGTGTGCTTCCTGCAGATGCTGCTGGTCTCCTGCAGCCCATGACTTTCTTCCATGCTCGCAGCTCCTGCTGCGGGTACCGACCAGCGAGGCTCCCACCACTGTAGCCTTTTCATGGCCCGACCTGGTTTCCCAACAGCATCCAGCTCAGCTGCCTCCTCTTAAGGATCTCGTTCTCCTCAGGTCTTCAACATTCGACCCAGCTTCTTTCCTGCTTCTCTCTCTCTTTCTCTGTGGTCTCTCTGGCTGCACCTATACACCAGTAATCTATTGACAAGTTGCAGGTGTGGGTCCTCGGGCCAATTACCTGCCCTTACTTACTGGAGTACCCTGGACATGCCTCACCTTTACACCAGTCTGTGGGCATATTCCTCGTCTCACTACTAGAGTGGTGAAATAGCATGTTTGTGTGCACTACTCCCGGTCGACTATTCCTCCTCCCAGTACTGTAATGATGTGAATATGGGAAGACTAGGGACACGTTTTACAACAACCTACAAAGGCAGGGGGAGGGGGAGATTGACTCTCAGAAGGGAAAGAGGGATTCCAAGTCTCACCTGTGGATATCCTCTTCCCAAACCCCAAGGACCCTCCACCCAGGTGATCCTCCCTTGCAACTCCACCCCCAGGGTCAGGATCTAAAAGCAATGGCCTTTCCCTGGACTCCTGAGAAGAGGATCGAAGGTGAGTAGGTGTCATTCAAAAGTAAGGTGGATTTTTATGGCCAAATACTGAGTTATGTTATGTCACACAGCTACTTTCTGATCTATTTTTTTTTCTTTCTCAATGTTAACGTAGTTTCCAAGTGGGCCAAAGTTGACAGGCAAATTGACAGGAAAATGGGGAGGGAAAAGAAACTAAAAAAAGACAGGACGAATAGGTCCCATGCCGAATACAGTGCACCAATAATGGCCCTCTAAAATATTTAGGCCAAAACCAGAACTGCGTATTACTAAGCAGTAAGCCCAGATGCACTCTTGGAGAACCTAAGTTCAATAATTCATTGAACACCACAATAGTAATAATACTAATAATGATGATAATTTGGATTCACTGTGTAACATCAGGCTTATATTGATGTGTTTGGCTTCATAAAAATCATTCAATTCAATGGTACTTCTTCAGTCAATGTAATAGCAATTATTTCCAATGAAAGTTTAGATACAATAGACCAGAATTGTCAAAGAAAAACATGTATCGCACTCATCAGTGGCAAGGTTCGTTTTAATTCAACCATCATACTTTTTTTTTTTTGTAAATTGAACTTTCCCAACAAGGATATTGACAAACAATGTGTTATATACATTTATTCCGCATGATATGAACCAACATCAAGTCATGCCATCATTACTGTATGTCGTAACAAACGAGCAATACAAGCAAAATTAAGTGTATAAGTTAGAAACAACTTTTCATGTGTGCATCGGTTCCCATCTGGGAAAGTTTGTGGGAGTTCTTATAGGCTAACAGCTTCCTCCAGGAAAGCCCTTTTTGTAGATATTGCTAAAATAACCAACGTGTTTCGGATCCTATAGATCCATCTTCAGGGTGGGGCTTCACTGTTCTTGTGTTCATAAAGGCAAATAGTGGTTTGTATTTTCTTTAAATCTTCCTCTGTGGGGAATTTAGAAAATAACAAGTATTTTAATCTATTTATACATGAAGGTTGACTTCCAAAGCTAAACTATCAAAATAAGGGGTTAAAATATCACTGACCTCTCCCAGGAAGTTGCTGTGGTCCGGGATCAAGACCTATTCAAAGGAAAGTACAATGGTAACTAAAGACAAAAATCTCGTTTCTAACATGCTAGTCTCACAGGGTTGGAGGGTACATAGTTAACTAAATTGAATCACTCACCCAGTCTTCAGAATGAAACTCTAAGGAGACTGGGAAGCGGCAGGTAGCGGCACGAGAAACCCTAAAAACAGTCGGTGTCGATTATTCATGGGTTTATATGCGTCCTAGTAATACAGTGTGTTTAATAGATGCCGCCCCAGGGAAGGTGTAATGGCCCTCTGTGGCCAGATTCAATGTTAAACAAAAGGCGTGCATAGTGCACTCTGATGTTTCGTGGCTCCCAAGGCGACTTCAGGGGGAAGACCGCTCTCGGAAGCTGTACGGAAATTTACTGAGGCTCACCTGTTTACAGAGGCACTTCGCTCTGTGCCGGTTGCTGCAGTGTCCGCTGACCGAATGCCGGTAGCGTTCACTTTAGTCATGGCAACCCCGCCCATGCGGGTGAGGCTCATTCGGAGTCGGCCATGTTGGTATGGGCGCAGGTTCGCCATTGAGTAATCATGGCGACACACCACGCCTTTTTTCCAGCAAAGTAGTTTTTTGTGTATGTAGGCTTATACTTACTATGGAAGATTCAATGGTCCTAAGGACCCAGGTATATTCCAAAGGATTGGAAAACAAAGATGTAAGTAATGAAAGATACTAGAGAGTGTCTATATATGAAGGGAACACATGATTCCCATATACACGGCCATTGTAAATGTTTACATAGGGCGTAATGGATGAGAGTGGGGGCACTACCACGGTACAAACTGTAACCACGGGGTACCCCCATCTCTCATCTGTTTATAGGTCGTTAACTGAGGGCTTCTAAGTGACCTTAGTCTGTTGCAATAGATGTAGGAAATTAGAGATACTAAAAAGTGCCTATATATGGAGGGAACACACGATTCCCATGATTCTCTGGCATTCTGATTGTTTACATAGGACGTAATGGATGTGAGTGGGGGCACCACCACGGCACAAAAATGTAACCGTGGGGTGCCCCCATCTCACATCTGTGTATAAGTCGTTAACTGGTGGTTTCAAAGTAACTTTAGTCTGACGCTCTTCAGAGTGATAATGGACCTGTTATTTGGGTGTAGATTAGTCAAAAACAACAGTTACATCTAGTGATCTACAAGAATGATACATCACAATAACATTCTAGGAATTGTTCATCATTACAAGGTACAGAGGGAATTACAAGTTGATAACATACACCTTCAGACAGAGAACATCATATATGTAATATGACAATTTATCACCCGCTAGGGTGGGCAGGATTCACAAGAAATACATAAGGTCAAACTTTGAATTCATGCCTCGAGGATTTAGAAAGTCCAGAAGTTCAATCCACAGTATCTCACGTTGTGCTAATTTTCTTTGCACATCGCCACCTCTCCTGCCAGCTATTACTTGTTCAAGGATGACACATTGTAGTTGTGCCACTGTATGTCGTGCCTCTAAAAAATGGACCGCCACAGGGGATTTTAAGCTTTTTGTACGAATGTTGGATTTGTGCTCAGTCCATCTAGTTTTGGCTTTTCTGGTAGTCATACTTACATAGTAGAGGCCGCATGGGCATTTCAATGCGTATACTACGTTTTGAGCATCGCAGGTGCATGAATGACATAGCTGTATATGCTTGCCTGAATGGTGATGTGTGATGTAGCTGCCCTTTAAGATATTGCCACAGTGCTGGCAATTGTACCACGGAATTGTTCCTTTGTGTTGAGTTGGGGTACTGGAGGAGGAAATCTCTGCTTTCACCAGACTCTTACGTAGAGACTTGCTATTTCTATATGCGAATGTTGGTAGGTCTGGAAAAAGATGTTGCAATTGTGGATCCAGTTGTAGCATTGGCCAATTCTTCTTGATCGCCCTCTTTATTCTCGTGCTCTGAACCGAATAGGTGGTAACATATACCAGTGGTTCTCCAGGTTTTGTAGGTTTGGGTACCAGTAATGTTTCTCGGTCGATGTTTCTAACTTTTTCTGCCACTCCGGCTATCAAAGTGGGGTTGTAACCTCTTGCTGTAAATTTAGTTTCCAATGTATTTGCCTGACGGACATATTCCGTATTTTCAGAGATGTTCCTCCTGTAGCGCAAAAACTGGCTGAAGGGTACGCTGTCAATCGTCCGTTTCGGTTGAAAACTTGTAGCGAGTAATAAACTGTTCCTATCAGCTTGTTTGGTGTAGATCCTAGTCTCCAATTTCGCTTCAGACACATATACCTCTACATCAAGGAAATGGATGGTTGTCGTGCTTGTTTCCATTGTAAACCTGATACGTTGATTCATCCCATTCATCATTGTAAAGAATTCTTCTAACTCCTCTTGGGAGCCTGTCCAGATACCGAAGATATCATCTATGTACCTCCGATATATTGAAAGGTGCCTCATCCACCTTGGTGATGTGAGGACGTGTTCATTTTCTAAATAGATCCAGAAACAACAGGGACAGCTTATGAAGCTAGAGTGCACGGTACAACCGTGTTCGTCCTTTTAACCGTTAACAAAATAACATATGGTAGCACACAAACAACGGTTTTATAGGAAAGAAGGTATTCAAGGTGCATCTGAGGTATGCAAAACAAATAAGTAAGTTAAAGTGCTCACACTCAAATACATGAAGGAGAAGGGCCACCTGGTTCGGCGTACCTTACCCTAAGGAAGAACACCCTGACCCTGGCGGGGGTGCCTATCCCTGGGTTACGCGTGATGTATCGCCTGCTAAAAAGATATAGAGGAGAGTGCTGTCCCTCAACCTTCTATACTGGTGGCGGTGTCTGAAGACAGACACGAGTAGTCCAACAGGGACATCTAAAAGGTGGTAGACTTCAGCAGGTTAGGCAGCGTGCAACAAAACTGTAGATTAGATCTTGAGGCTGCTAAGTCTAATGCATGGATACAACCTGCGGAACAGGTCAACTGCTTATATTCCATCCAGAATGTACAACTTTAATGATTCCTGTAGGTCACTGTGGTTGGAGTGTAAAACAGTACTGGTGGAGAAACCACTGGAGGGTGCGATAAAACAAACCCAGCCAAAGGGCTGTAGGGCTAAAAAGTGGCTCTTATAAAAAGATGTAGCTCACTCTGTGAAGTTGAGTGTGCTACAGTAAGCAATTTTTAGAAAATACAGTCTCTTTAGTTAGTGTAAGAGAGATCACAGGTAGGTCATGAGAGCCCTCATGACCGAAAGAGGTCGACCGGTTTCGATGGCGTGGGAGATTCAAGCCATCTTCTTCAGGACCGTGACTTGAAATGCAAACGAGTTTGCCAAATGTTCAGATAGATGCTGAACAAAGGGAGAGATGCTGGAGTCTCCTGTAGGGAGACAGAAGGGAGGGGGAGAGAGGGAGGGGCAATCAAACAATGAAAAAGAAGCACCAATGGTGTGCAAACATACAGGTGGTGCTTGTCATGCGTTGAGTAGAGCATGTCGGAGCAAAAAAATTGCAACGGTCAGAGTTTGCAGGAACGGTGGGGGTGCCTGGACACCTGTGTAGGGTCTCAACGCCAGGAGTGAGGGAAATCCGAAACAGGGGGGGGGAGGGAGGGGCCGGGAGGCCGTGATAGAACGAGTCTCTACAGATGACTGGTGAGCTGCTGCCTGGGTGGTGGGGGGCAACGAGTATGCTGGTGTGAGAAGTAGTGCACTATAGGGCAGGAAGGCAGTGAGCCTCTGTGTGGTCCACAATAGGGGATGACATCCCAAATCGGTGCAAGTAAAGTGGAGGGGGCTGAACCTACCTCTTAGCCAAAGCCTCTAGGCCAAAGTCCTTTCTGGGAGGCGAGGGATGACACTTGGTTGCTTACAGCAACGTGCTGGTGAGGGAGAATCGAATACCTGCACAATCAGGTAGATAATGTGCCTGAAGGAAACAAAAAGACCACAGAATGTGGATAAAAATGGCTCAAAAACACATGGCTTTGTGAGTTTGGGAATAGAACCAAGGTGTCTGGGAGTGAGCCGTACCTTTAGAGCTGCAACTGCTGGGCTCTGTGAAGTCCGTGTGCTGTATCGAGCTGGTACAGCTCGAGACTGGCGGTTTGTAGTAGGGAAAGGCCCATCGCCTATAAAAAGAAGCGAGCAACGTGCTCGCGCTGGCTTCGGCGACGGCGGCGTCGGCGTGACGCGGCTGGCTCCAAGGAAACGCCTCGAGCGTTCGGAGCCAGCAGAGGAAGCCCAAGCGCCTCTCAAAAGAGTGGCAGAGCGCGCTTTAGTTACGAAGGATCGGGCGCTGAAGCCCGATCTCATGTGGAGGAGACTCGATGGGGGGGGGAAGAAAAGGGAAAGAGGGAGGGGAAGGGGTAAAGGAAGTGAAGCGGTGGGCAACAAATGGCACCAGGGGGACTCGAAAAAAAGGGGGGGGGTTTGGTGGGAATGGGGAAAGGGAGACCAGGGGCACATATGATCATGACCAGATGGAAGGGTCAAGGGTACTCATGAACCCTGGGCAGCATGAGGAGGGTAAACCTCATGGGACTCATGGTATGTCCAGAGGAGTCAAGGTACTTGGAAAAGCAAAGGTAGAGACAAAGGAGCACTAATGCTGTGAGCAGGATTGGTGATTCAGGACAACACTGCTAGTTCGTGCCACTGGATTTGTTCATTCAAACCTTCTGAATAGGTATTGAGTCTATAAATCCACATCTGTTCTTTTTTGAAAAGTATATTGTGGTAGTTGCCGCCTCTGCGAGGCGGTGTGACTTTTTCAATGATGGTCCATTTGAACTGGTCCGCAGTATGTCCTTTAGATGTAAAATGGGTCACCAATGGTGCAGTGAGTTTGTTCGTTCTTATGCATGATTTGTGTTCGGTCATGCGGGTTCGAACTGGCCTAATGGTCATTCCAATGTACCTAAGGTTGCACGGGCAAGTGATCATATAAATGACGCCCTTGGCGTTGCAATTGGTGAATGTGTTCTGTGTCCATGGTGTTTTCCAACCTATTTCTATCTGCGTGGTTCTGGAGGTATGAGCGCACATGGAGCAATTGCCACAGGGCGCATGTCCCTTGATGGATGGGGTATTCCAAAGGGTCCCCTGCGTGAGCTCATCCCTGGGTGGACCCGGTATGAGGGTTTTAACGACCTTATCTCTCACGTTGCAACGTCTCTTGAGGGCAAACCGTGGGACAGGGATGGTAGAGGCGCCTGTATTTAGAATAGGCCAAAGTCTTTTAACTTCCCGTTTAATTCTATTGAGCAGAGGTGAGAAACTAAATACTGCTGTGAAAGTGTTAGACTCACGTGGTTTAGTATGTTGTTGTAAGGTAATAGAACGTGGAATGTTCCTAGCTCTTTTACAGGTGTCCTTGATAATCCTCCTTGGGTAACCTCTCCCGGCCAGTTGTGTTTGCAGTTGTTTGGATTGTCTGGTGTAGTCCGGAGTCTGTGTACACAGCCTCCGATAACGTAAGAACTGTCCAAAGGGGAGATTATCTCTGAGTGCCTTGGGGTGGTAGCTTGAGTAGCAGAGCAAGGAGTTTCTGTCTGTGGTTTTCTTGTAGACGCTCGAGTGAAGGTTCCCGCTAACTGCTGAGATGGCGAGATCGAGGAAGTGGGTGTTGGATCTATGTCTCTCCATAGTAAACTTGAGGTGTGGATTGAGGGAATTGAGCCAGATGTGGAAGGCCTCTATCTCGTGTTCTAAGCCTCAGAATATCACAAAAATGTCATCGATATATCGCCGCCATACAATTAGGTGTGCGAGATACGTATTAGTCTCTGGGTAGATGTGTTGGCGTTCGAATGAATCAACATATAGATTGGCGAGACTGGAGGCAAAGGTTGCCCCCATCGCAGTCCCTGAGATCTGTTGGTAAAATGTGTCTTCAAAGAGAAAAAAGTTCTTGGTCAATGCTATTTCTGCGAGAGATAAGATAAAATTAGGCGGGACTCCATGGAGGTCCATACCTGAGTGTAGCAACCTGCTGAGCATGTGCAGTGTCTCCTGCTGCGGTATCCGGGTGTAGAGGGATTCTATGTCAATGGTGACTAGCCATTCTGTTTCTGGATCGTATGTGATGGTGTCTAGAAGAATCAGCATATTTGTGGAGTCTTTCACATAGCTGGTCAAACCATACCTATGAAGACAAAGATGTGACGGGCCTACGCCCTCCATCACAGTACTTCCCACCGCATTGTGCAAACACTGCAGAATCAGTTACTTTTGAACAGGCATTGCTCAAAAAGATTTCCGAATTTGAATCTAGCATTCCATTTATCCATAATAACTGCACCAAACCCAACTACTTGCTCTGACAGACTTAGCTAACAACCCAGACATCGTGATAAAACCAGCTGACAAAGGGGGTGCCATTGTCATTATGGATACCACTAAATACATCACAATGGTTACCAACCTACTTGTTGACCCAAACAGCTACTGTATTCTACCCAGAGACCCTACTCCATGTTTGCAGGCTCTGATAGCACCTATCATCTACGAGGCAGAAGCTGAGGGACACATCAGCGCCCGGGAAGCCGCGTTCCTGTCCCTCCCCCACCCCCGGATCCCTGCCATGTATGCTCTTCCAAAAATCCACAAAGGGCTCACTCCTCCACCAGGTCGTCCTATTTTTTCAGGAATTAGCTCTGTTCTGGAACCCCTCTCACAATATGTGGATTTCTTTATCAAAGATCAAGTTCCAAAAATGACCAGCTATGTGAAAGACTCCACAAATATGCTGATTCTTCTAGACACCATCACATACGATCCAGAAACAGAATGGCTAGTCACCATTGACATAGAATCCCTCTACACCCGGATACCGCAGCAGGAGACACTGCACATGCTCAGCAGGTTGCTACACTCAGGTATGGACCTCCATGGAGTCCCGCCTAATTTTATCTTATCTCTCGCAGCAATAGCATTGACCAAGAACTTTTTTCTCTTTGAAGACACATTTTACCAACAGATCTCAGGGACTGCGATGGGGGCAACCTTTGCCCCCAGTCTCGCCAATCTATATGTTGATTCATTCGAACGCCAACACATCTACCCAGAGACTAATCCGTATCTCGCACACCTAATTGTATGGCGGCGATATATCAATGACATTTTTGTGATATTCCGAGGCTTAGAACACGAGATAGAGGCCTTCCACATCTGGCTCAATTCCCTCAATCCACACCTCAAGTTTACTATGGAGAGACATAGATCCAACACCCACTTCCTCGATCTCGCCATCTCAGCAGTTAGCGGGAACCTTCACTCGAGCGTCTACAAGAAAACCACAGACAGAAACTCCTTGCTCTGCTACTCAAGCTGCCACCCCAAGGCACTCAGAGATAATCTCCCCTTTGGACAGTTCTTACGTTATCGGAGGCTGTGTACACAGACTCCGGACTACACCAGACAATCCAAACAACTGCAAACACAACTGGCCGAGAGAGGTTACCCAAGGAGGATTATCAAGGACACGTGTAAAAGAGCTAGGAACATTCCACGTTCTATTACCTTACAACAACATACTAAACCACGTGAGTCTAACACTTTCACAGCAGTATTTAGTTTCTCACCTCTGCTCAATAAAATTAAACGGGAAGTTAAAAGACTTTGGCCTATTCTAAATACAGGCGCCTCTACCATCCCTGTCCCACGGTTTGCCCTCAAGAGACGTTGCAACGTGAGAGATAAGGTCGTTAAAACCCTCATACCGGGTCCACCCAGGGATGAGCTCACGCAGGGGACCCTTTGGAATACCCCATCCATCAAGGGACATGCGCCCTGTGGCAATTGCTCCATGTGCGCTCAGACCTCCAGAACCACGCAGATAGAAATAGGTTGGAAAACACCATGGACACAGAACACATTCACCAATTGCAACACCAAGGACATCATTTATATGATCACTTGCCCGTGCAACCTTAGGTACATTGGAATGACCATTAGGCCAGTTCGAACCCGCATGACCGAACACAAATCATGCATAAGAACGAAAAAACTCACTGCACCATTGGTGACCCATTTTACATCTAAAGGACATACTGCGGACCAGTTCAAATGGACCATCATTGAAAAAGTCACACCACCTCGCAGAGGTGGCAACTACCACAATATACTTTTCAAAAGAGAACAGATGTGGATTTATAGACTCAATACCTATTCAGAAGGTTTGAATGCACAAATCCAGTGGCACGAACTAGCAGTGTTGTCCTGAATCACCAATCCTGCTCACAGCATTAGTGCTCCTTTGTCTCTACCTTTGCTTTTCCAAGTACCTTGACTCCTCTGGACATACCATGAGTCCCATGAGGTTTACCCTCCTCATGCTGCCCAGGGTTCATGAGTACCCTTGACCCTCCCATCTGGTCATGATCATATGTGCCCCTGGTCTCCCTTTCCCCATTCCCACCAAAACCCCCCCACCCCCCTTTTTTTCGAGTCCCCCTGGTGCCATTTGTTGCCCACCGCTTCACTTCCTTTACCCCTTCCCCTCCCCCTTTCCCTTTTCTTCCCCCCCCCATCGAGTCTCCTCCACATGAGATCGGGCTCCAGCGCCCGATCCTTCATAACTAAAGCGCGCTCTGCCACTCTTTCGAGAGGCGCTTGGGCTTCCTCCGCTGGCTCCGAACGCTCGAGGCATTTCCTTGGAGCCAGCCACGTCACGCCGACGCCGCCGTCGCCGAAGCCAGCGCGAGCGCGTTGCTCGCTTCTTTTTATAGGCGATGGGCCTTTCCCTACTCCAAACCGCCAGTCTCGAGCTGTACCAGCTCGATACAGCACACAGACTTCACGGAGCCCAGCAGTTGCAGCTCTAAAGGTACGGCTCACTCCCAGACACCTAGGCTCTATTCCCAAACTCACAAAGCCATGTGTTTTTGAGCCATTTTTATCCACATTCTGTGGTCTTTTTGTTTCCTTCAGGCACATTATCTACCTGATTGTGCAGGTATTCGATTCTCCCTCACCAGCACGTTGCTGTAAGCACCCCAGTGTCATCCCTCGCCTCCCAGAAAGGACTTTGGCCTAGAGGCTTTGGCTAAGAGGTAGGTTCAGCCCCCTCCACTTTACTTGCACCGATTTGGGATGTCATCCCCTATTGTGGACCACACAGAGGCTCACTGCCTTCCTGCCCTATAGTGCACTACTTCTCACACCAGCATACTCGTTGCCCCCACCACCCTGGCAGCAGCTCACCAGTCATCTGTAGAGACTCGTTCTA
Source organism: Ambystoma mexicanum (assembly GCF_040938575.1). NCBI lineage: Eukaryota > Metazoa > Chordata > Amphibia > Caudata > Ambystomatidae > Ambystoma > Ambystoma mexicanum. The sequence continues at coordinate 963,522,520 of NC_090941.1, read as the reverse complement.
TCACGGCCTCCCGCCCCCCCCCCCTGTTTCAGATTTCCCTCACTCCTGGCGTTGAGACCCTACACAGGTGTCCAGGCACCCCCACCGTTCCTGCAAACTCTGACCGTTGCAATTTTTTTGCTCCGACATGCTCTACTCAACGCATGACAAGCACCACCTGTATGTTTGCACACCATTGGTGCTTCTTTTTCATTGTTTGATTGCCCCTCCCTCTCTCCCCCTCCCTTCTGTCTCCCTACAGGAGACACCAGCATCTCTCCCTTTGTTCAGCATCTATCTGAACATTTGGCAAACTCGTTTGCATTTCAAGTCACGGTCCTGAAGAAGATGGCTTGAATCTCCCACGCCATCGAAACCGGTCGACCTCTTTCGGTCATGAGGGCTCTCATGACCTACCTGTGATCTCTCTTACACTAACTAAAGAGACTGTATTTTCTAAAAATTGCTTACTGTAGCACACTCAACTTCACAGAGTGAGCTACATCTTTTTATAAGAGCCACTTTTTAGCCCTACAGCCCTTTGGCTGGGTTTGTTTTATCGCACCCTCCAGTGGTTTCTCCAGCAGTACTGTTTTACACTCCAACCACAGTGACCTACGGGAATCATTAAAGTTGTACATTCTGGATGGAATATAAGCAGTTAACCTGTTCCGCAGGTTGTATCCATGCATTAGACTTAGCAGCCTCAAGATCTAATCTACAGTTTTGTTGCACGCTGCCTAACCTGCTGGAGTCTACCACCTTTTAGATGTCCCTGTTGGACTACTCGTGTCTGTCTTCAGACACCGCCACCAGTATAGAAGGTTGAGGGACAGCACTCTCCTCTATATCTTTTTAGCAGGCGATACATCACGCGTAACCCAGGGATAGGCACCCCCGCCAGGGTCAGGGTGTTCTTCCTTAGGGTAAGGTACGCCGAGCCAGGTGGCCCTTCTCCTTCATGTATTTGAGTGTGAGCACTTTAACTTACTTATTTGTTTTGCATACCTCAGATGCACCTTGAATACCTTCTTTCCTATAAAACCGTTGTTTGTGTGCTACCATTTTCTAAATAGTACATAAAAGCATTTGCATAGCATGGTGCCATGGCTGCTCCCATGCTGGTGCCCGATGTCTGAATGAAGTATCTATCTTGAAATTTAAAGAAGTTGTTACTGAGGACCAGTTTCAAGAGGGTAAGGACAAACAGTCTGTCAACTTGGCATTTATTGGTTTTAAGTATGAGCCATTCAATGGCCTCTAATCCGGCTTCGTGGGCTTTGTTGGTGTAAAGAGACGTGACGTCCATGGTGAATAATATGTCTCTTCCATTCACGAATTGTGTGTCTTTCAAGAGTTGCAAAATGTGCATTGTGTCCTTCATGTAAAATATTTAGCCAGTTCAGGTCCTGCATAGCCAATTCTTTGAGGCTGTAAAGAATGGCCAGGGCAAAACATTGCTGGTAAACTTTTACAATCCCGGCCATACTATAGCAAGCAGTTCTCTTTGCAATTTTACAGACTTGAAGCTTGAGAAGTTTGTCTCGCCTCTTTTTTAGGGAGATTATCAGGCTATAATTCGGCTGAGTATCGAAATCCAGGCCTAAGTAGGGATAAGACTGAGTAAGATTAATCGTACCCAAACTCGGGTCAATCCTAGAATCACTAGGTCCCTTTCTGGCGATCGCCACTGTCCTAGTCCTCCCCAAATTAATAGTTAAGCCCAGCTGGGATGCATAAAGAGAGAGCTTCTCTAACATATTCTTTATACCCGATATTGTTCAATCAAACAATATCAGGTCGTCTGGATAAAGCATACCTACTATAGGAGAGCCTCCTAGCTTAGGTGGACAGTTGGATTTTGTAGCCATGCAGGGGAGAAGATCGGCAATATATAGATTGTATTACATGGGAGCCGCCTCACATCCCTGTTTAACTCCTGTATTAATACAGATGGTATATGACACTTCCCCTTCATTGTTAAGTCTAACGATAGTATTATTATCACTATGTAGGGTCATAAGAATATGTAACATCTAGCTAGGGCAATTCAAAGCTCTAAGCTTGGCCCAGAGCGTCTCCTGTTTTACTTGATCTAAAGCACTACAGAAGTCTACAAAGACTATATATAAAGTAGCCTCCTGATTACTCAAAGTGGTGTTAATTAACCGATCCAGAACTCTAATGTTGTCTGATGTACCGGATCCCGGTCTGAAGCCAGTTTGCGCATAGCTCAAGACTTTGTTTTCCACCACCCAAGTCTTTAATTCTGCAATGGCGAGCGTCATGAAGATCTTGCTTGTAAAGTCCAGCATGGACAGAAGATGGTAGTTGGCCACATTATTCTGGTCTCCTTTCTTATGTACAGGAATAAGCACAGACTTCCGCAACGTTGGAGGGACAATGCAAGATCTACTGACACGTGCAAAAAGAGTCAGGAACACCTGAGCCCAATTATTCTGGTCCTTTTTTAGGGCTGAATTTGCTAGGCCATTCGGGCCCAGGCGTTTGATGTCTTCAGATCTAAGATAGCCTGTTTCACAATTTTATAGTTCAGTGGGAGGGAGAGGCCAACCTTCAGATTGGGTCATTTCAGTGGGAACATGTTCAAGTACCTTATAGAACGTGTTCTTAATATGTTCAACCTACTGCTCACCACAGATAGGGTTCAAACTTCTTAACATCTGATCCCCTCCAGCCCGCGAGAGTACCTGCCAGATTTTGCACAAAATCTGAATGAGATGTTGCCACTGCCTCAGTTGCTGGGATTTACGAAAGTGATGGAGCCAGGAATGATATTGTCGTTTTATATATTTTGTCCAGGCCGCAATCTCGTACATGCCTACAGTGGTGGTATCAATCAATCTACATGCTCTAATTTCCCACTGCATTAGGCGTTTACGGTCCTGGATCTTTATATCAAAATAATTTCTTTCCTCAGCCCTCCATCTAATCTTTACAGACTGGTGTCCCTTAAAAAGGACTTGGGTTAGATGCTGTATCCAGTCTTCAATAGCTTCAGGGTTTTTACCCCAAAGGGCCCAGTCAGTCCTAAAACCCATAGGAAAGGCGAGCAGATTCATTCTTTCAATATGTTTCTGGATCCAGCGGATCCTATTCCCTGGGCGATTTGGCATCACATCCCTGCAAGCACTCACATTCCCAATCCCCCTCCCCCACTTAAATTCAGGGCCACAGCTGTTCAGAGCAATATGCAGATATATGATATAACCCAGTAGGCAATCCAAAACCACCACATAATCCAGAATGGCTCTTTTAGACCCTGCAGCCCACATGATCTGGCCTGGGTTATCCCCAGTGGTACGTCCATTTAGTACCGCACAGTTCCACTCCCTCAAGAAACTCAGCCATGTCATCCCTTTGTTATTGGATTTCCCTGATTGCATAGTACAATAGTCAGCAACATTTCTAAAGACCCCACATCCCGCAAGGTCCATACATTTCACATACCAATCCTCACAAAGGATAACCGGATGCTATCTGGGGCAGAATGTCAAGCCGTGAATAAGGAGTCTAGTTGATCACAGATTGAGTCAGTAAGTGTTAGTCCAGGGGGAACATATACACTGACTATTAAGATCTCCCGGAACCCCCTCCCCATCCTCCAGGAGGGGTCACCTCCACAGCCAGTATATTGCCCACGGATTTAGCCTGATTGACTAGTCTTGGATTGAAAGTGGACTTCACACCAATCAATAGGCCACCCTTGGGGCACCCCAACTCCCCCTTATTGGCCATGGCCTGGAAGGTCGAATTTCCATCAAACTCAATATCAAACGTAGACCACGTTTCTTGTGATATAAAAATCTCATGGATAAGGAGCTTGTCCAAGGAACCACCCTCATTTAACCAATGACTGAATCCCCTTGTGTTCCAGCTAACCACAGACCAATTTCAGTCCGGCGTTGTCTTTTAGGCAATCATGTTCTTAAGCCACTCCCATCCTTGGCTATCGCTATACTATGAATTTGTTCTGGTTTTGTTCCAGAACAACTACATTTAGAGCAACCAACAGGGATGTATTCCTTAGGTAACGGTGTGTCCAATGCATAGCCCAAATAACCAAGTGAGGCCTGATGCAGCCTAATGAGTGATATAGTCTCAGGCAAACTGCAGTGGACCTTAGTTGTTTTTGATCCTTGGAAGCGTAAAGGTTCAACAAAATCAAAGTCAGCAGAGTTCAGTATCCTGAAAGATGGGATCTTATTAAACAAGGCCAGAAGGGAAGTATGATTTAGCTGGCGGCCAGAGGTGGCCCCTTGGTTGGTGATATAGTCAAAATCCTCTGAGGCAAGGAGGCAAAGGTGGGTACAACCACCTTTGGATTGCTGGTAGTTGGCCAAAGTTCAGCAGAAGGCTGCTCAGGGGCCTGCGGTGGGTTAGCGGGATTAATTACACAGAGGCAAGCCGGTGGGCCCAAGATAGGACCCTTTTCCTCTGGTGGCAATGATAGGGGTTATTAGGTACCTCATCTATCAACCAACTTGTAAGTGTGCCCACAGTCTGCGCAGACTGCCTTTTCCGCCGTGCAGCACGTTTACTTTGTTTCTTAGAAATATTAGTGCTGCTTGGGCATAGAGTTGAATTCAATGTTTGAATAGCACCTAAATGGTTATCCCCCAAAGGTGGTAGGTCAGAGGCGGGAGAGGCATACCGCAACAGGAACTGTCTTAGGAATACCCTCAATCAAGGGGGCCAACGCTGTACCGTGGATCACTTCCGGCACATCAGTTGATACACAAATAAGTGTCTCGACGGGACATGACATTAGTTTTTTTTCTTGGCACCTCTCCCCATAAGTCTATGGTTGGAGTCACTGTAGGACTTTTGAGGGCGATCAGATGTTTGTGCAAAATAGCAACTGCTCAGGCCAAACACTGGAAACACACTGCAGCTGTATCACAAGTTACCTTGAAGATGATACAAAATTAAGCCATTTTTATATGAAAACTGAGAAAAATACTTCTACAAATTATAAACAATATATTTGTATTGATTTTTGAAATTTGGATTATGATTTTTTGATTATGATATTCCAATTTGGAGATATTTGGATTAGTTAACACCTTGGGAAGCTAAACACAACTATAGTGAATACAATATTATGAACAATTTCAAGGTAACTCAAACGACGGGTCTCAAACTAAGTTTCCAAAAAGTTCCTTTTTTGTAAAAAGTTATATTTTGTCTAAACTAACATGCTAATGAATCACAATAATCTCTAAAGTACTAATTACATTGTTCTCTGAATATATTGTTCATAGAATGAATAAGCCCCTGAAGAAGAGATATTCCATCTCGAAACGCGTTGGGCAATAAAAAGATTCAAACTGAAGCTATTTGGAAGTGAATCATTTACGAATCAAATTAATACAAGATGAACCATTGGATTCTCAAATAACTCCAAAATTTTATTTAAGAAAAATCCTTAACCAGTTAACAAAAATGTCCTAAAAAGTTTGGCTTCATTATTGAGCCAATGGTAGTGCGCAGGGGACGCAATTTCCAAATTAGGGAACTTTTATTTTCCAAAGTTTCCCGTATACAACCCATGTGCCAGGGCTGTAGTCTCTCCTCTACACCTCAAGAATTTACAAATACCGTTTCAATTTTTTTCTTTTCTCCCATTTGTTGGATAAAAATCTAAAGAATTTACACCAATACAAACAAAATAAGAGTGCACGGTATAGACGGAACTTATGTCCTCAAAATCAAAACAGAATCTCCCACAGACCACTCAGTGCTTCTGACCTTCTTTTCACAGTCAAATATCCTTCTGTAACGCTCCTGCCTCTCTTTGATGACCCTGCCATTTTCCTGCCTATCCACTTGCACACCCCCAGCCAACCTGAGCTATCCCGGGCACAACCATGCGCATGGTTCACGGCTCTTACGCGATGCAAATGATGAAACCTTTATCACCGAATAGGAAGTGGTGCAGTAGCCCCACAACATCTGGTGTAGCACTTCTTACCACGTCAAAGCAAAGCTAACTTATTGTCTCCCTTGATGAACCTATTCATACGCTCCACCCTGCGATATTGATATTGATATTGATATTTTATTTCTATTGCGCTCGTACACAAGTGTTTCAGAGCACCTCAAGGCAAGGGAGGGGAACAGGGGAGAACAAAACAACGATTTTACTAGGCCCAGTGACATTGAGAACGCGCAAGTGCATGGGAGAGGTAGAGGGGAAAAGTGCATGAAAGGGGGGAGAAGTGGAAAGTGCGAAGCAAAGGAGAAACAGATAAATAATAATAAATAAATAAATAATAAAGGCAACAAACAGTGGTAATGCAGCCAGCAATTTGCAGGTGCTATGTTGAAGGCAGCAGACAGGGTAGGTCTGAAAAGTGCAGGAAGAAAAGGGGGGGAGCTGTATGGGTACAGATACAGACCCCAGTGCAAGGGCTGGCCCGGAGGCAGTACGGGTGGGTGGCAGGGTGAGCAGGTACCTCCGTCCGGAGGACAGAGGGTGGCCAGGTGCTCGGTGCAATGATACAGTTCAATGCTTGTATGCTTGATGTCATATCTTTCCAGAAACTTCCTCATGGTCTCCGAACAGAACTGCATGCCATTGTCAGTAACAATGGAGCTCATTACGAGTTGAGTAGTATTCTAGCCACAAATCCACCAGAATACCGCCCAGCAGAATTACCATTACCGCCACTTGGTCTGGCGAATTTACCACCAGATTACAAGTGGTGGTATTTGTCCCCATTAGTTGGGAGTCCATAGGACTCCATGATGAACTTTGGTCGGAACGACCACGGCAGAAATCCCTCCGATTTTCAGAAGAAAGTGGGAGGATTTACCTCCAGCATTATGCTGAAGGTAAATCCCCCACTCGAGGGCCAAAATCATAGTATGGCTGAGCAGGAGGAGTGGTGCCACTTTCTTCCTGCACCGCCATACTCGTAACGAGCACCAATATCCTGGGGAACCCTTCTCTATAAAACATGTCCTCTAGGAAAGGTATCATTTGTTGCCCCTCTCACACATCTCCACTATGCCTATTTGGAGTAATAATGAATCAAAATGAACACAGTCTGTAGCCACAACTCAATCCTTGTATTGGCCCCATTAGATCCACTGCCACCTTTCGGAGCACCTTCTGCATTTTCACTCAATCCGCACCTCACACTTGACCAACAGATCAATCTCCACTTCTCCACAGGCATACGGCTCGATGTTGTGAACCTTCAGATCACTTATGTCACCTCCACTGTCATCTGTGTACGTCTTCATGGATATAATGATCCACGCAGACCCACTGTCAACCTTCATTGCAAACTTATCTCATTCACCAGGAAACTGTCTATGGGACTGCTCTTAGCTCCTGTGATGGCATCAATCTCAAACACATGCCTAATCGAAGGCAACGAAAGCTGAACAACCTCTTGCTCCTACCGTTGTCTGGGAATCACAGCTTCCACTGCTTTGACTACACCCTCCCTACACATGCACGTACAGTGGCCTCTCTTCTTGCACTTGAAACAGACAGCATTTGTCACCAGGCAGAATAATCTGGCAATCTTTAAATAAAGGGGATACCTGCAATCTGAACCCTGGTCCATCAGGTATAATACATAGCACAACAAAAATGTGGATCGGGAAGACACATTTCACTATTTCAATTCAAAGAAAACAATGTTTTATTCAATTCATCTACAAAATACAAATGTCTGCATATAAACATTAAAACATTAGAAAACAATATTATAATCTTTCACAACTCAGGCATCCATAAACTCTCAATCCTTAATTACATAAAACCATAATGGCCAATTTAACAAAGTGTAGTGACAATCTAATCCTACACAGATCTTTTCAATGATTTATTCAACTTCTATTCATTCTGACCCTGTCCTTGTTGAGAGTGTCATTTACAGTTTGTTTTAACATTTACAAACAGTTTGTGTGGTCGGTCTCCGTGGACATACAATCTTGTCCTTTTTCTTTCTAAGACCTTCATCAGGACGTGAGGCTCAGTCGAGTAGTCCTGCCTCTCTCATTGACTTTGGTAAGCCGTAGCATAATCCCCGGATATAGACTTGGGGGAAGCGGATGGATAAAGTGGAGTAGATCCTTCCACAGGATTCTAGTATTCAGTTAAGTTAGATCATAGGCAAATCCTTGCCAAATTTATTCATGGTGTAGTTACACTACTTAGCTGCCCATGACAGACATGCGCTTTCAAATCTGGATCCCAGGGCTCAGAATCCCCCCTTCCGGGTGACCCGCATGGACAGTGCCAAGATACTAAAGATGTTCGTCCAATGTAGTAGATACACAAACTCGATTTTGTTATTGGGGGTCTCCGTACAAGCTTCTCGTGTACGTCGTCTTCAATTGGGGCAAAAAAATGGGAGATAGATGCCTGTTGCTGCTGCATTTAAAGCATTTACTCCTTCACCCCCTCCTGGATCTTCTTAGAGCCCTTGACGGCACAAGCAGTGACACCTCCCTGGCCCAGCTTATCTCCTTATATATGCCTGATATATTGTTCTGTCTGTTGCACATTGCTGGCCACCTCCACTGCCTCAAGTGTCACGTCCTTGATGAGCAGCTTCTTCTGCTCCCTGGGATTATTGGTACAGCGGACCAACTGGTCCCTAATAAGCGAACTGGTCAAAAGCCCGAAAACACTCAGTGTCCTTAGAGCTACAATATACTTTTCAACAGGTTCCTGCAGTTCCTGGACCTTCTGAAAAAAGTGTGCCTCTCAAAGGACACATTCTTTCTTGGCTCAGTATGATTCTGCAACTTCCGGACCGCCACAGCAAAGTCATCGCAATCACCCTTCTCTTTCTCCATGGGCTCCTGGAGGCCATAATATATGTTGCACCCCTCAGCACCTAAACTGTACAGGAGAACTGCTTGCTTCCTAGATGCAGTAAACTTGTCACCAGTAATCGCCACTCACCAGGTAAGTGTCAAACATACGCTTCCAGCTATCCAAGGGGGTCAGAGGCACCCCCCGGCTTGTCCAAAAATTGAAGTGGTGGTTGCATGCTGGCAGCTGCCATTTACTCTCTCTGCCACGGAATGATCCATCTACTCCACTGCTGGGCAGGACCCAGCCAGTCTTGACAAGGGTCACTGTGCACCACACAATCCTGGACAACTGTGTGATACACAGCATTTTCTTGTCTTAAATGCTGCTAAAAGTGACATTCTCTTTTTTCCTTCTCCTCCTTGTTTTGTCTAATTTCCCCCTTCACAGCTACCTATTTCGCCTTCTGCTCATACTCATGGCCTTTACCTTGACATTGACTTATCCTTTTCTCAGTATATTTCTATGAATTCACGTTCTTGTCGCTATCATCTGTTTAACATTCGTACATCTCCTTCTTTTCTTATGTTTGATGCCACTAAGCTTTTGATCTCTTCTCTTTTCACATTTATTTTAATGCTCTGCTACACTCTTTGGACTTCCCGTCTCTCGATTGGATTCTTTAAAGTCTGTTTTTAATGCTTCTATTCCTTTCTTTTATCTTTCCCCTTGTGATTCAATTTCTCAGTCATTGTCTTCTCTTGGTTGGCTTTCTTTTCACTTCTGCCCCAAAATGAATTTTCTCTCTCTTCTCTTCAAATCTCTCTATGGCCTTGCTCTCTCTTATCTTTCTTCTTTTGTCTCTTTTTATTCTCTTTCACGTGTTCTTCGTTCTCAGTCTCAATTTCTATTATCAGTTCCTCGCCCCATGTGCACAATCAGGGTTTTATTCAAACAATAATACCGTGGTTGGACGGATTAGTGTGTAATTTTCAGGACCAAAATGTGATCAGGCTTTAATACCAGTCCCTGGTGCAGTTACCAGCTGATCCAGCCCATCACTGCATGCATTATGACCGTTAGCACCTAGGCCTTGCCCCTGAGGTGCTAATAGCGTTTTTCAAAAAAGAAATGTCCACAGTAAAAGCAGAGCATGTGATAGAAATAAAAGAGGGGCTCCAGCTAGAGGCTGTCTTCCATTCCTATGTAGCAGGAGGTGTGGCCCAGGGAAGAACAAGGGAGCGGAGGCCAATGAGCAGATAAGTGACAGTGTAAGGATGAATGGGGAAGGAGGGTGTGCAGGGGTGGGGGTGTGCGAGGATTCCAGTTAATAGAGACATGGTGAATTGAGGGAGAAAGGTGCCACCCTCGGGATGCGATTTGGGCTTATACTGTGACTATCAGCTTGCATTCCTGCAATACTGAACGGCTAGCACCTCCTCCCCACATACTAATTTAACAATAATATCTGTGGTGGTGGGCTGAATTGGCATGTAATGGATCAGGCCCATTTTTGCTTAAGTCTTTATGCCAGGCCGAAGTGCTGTTACCAGCCGATCCATGGTGTGCATGCAGGATACAGTACAACCTGTGAAAGAAATAGAGATGTGCTCCATGCATAGCCCGTCTTCTATTTCTATGATGAAGGTCCCCGGGGAAGAAAGAGGATCAGAGGCCGACAAGGATGTAAGTGAAAGAGGGAGGATTTGGGGAGACGGAGATGATGTGGGAGGTGGTGGGGAAGGGTACCAGGGCCCGGGGACATGGCAGAATCAGGTAAACGGTGTGATTCAGCCCACGTACCTGTGATCCATTATGACACCTTCCCTCTGGATGCTAAAGTTCTTTAAAAGGGAACCAGCAAGATTTCTAGACTACAGTAATATGAAAGTCAGCTGCCAAAGGAGACCCAAATGCAAACAGCACCAAAGTATGGAAATGTGTTAGTATGACAATGAAGAAATCCTGGTTTGGGTGGCAAATGAGGGAATTACGCTTGTGAGCAGAAGAAACGCTGGATTGAATTTTGAGAAAGTCTAAAGATATCCAGTCCTCTTTTGTTCTGATTCAGGGTTCCACAACATTTGGCTCTGCGGATGTTTTGGACTGTAGCTCCCATCACCCATAGCCATTATAGTCAATGGCAAGAGATCATGGGAATTGCAGTTGAAAACACATTGGGAGCCAAAAGTTGCAGACCCCTGCGAGACGATTGCTACCATCTGCTTAGTACACACCAAGATATAGCTCAATGACATTGGAAAAGAGAAGTACCTTACTTCTCCACCAAGTCACCCAGCGATTCCAAGCATGAGAGTTGGGAATCCAGGACTGTGACAAGGAAGAGTGGGGCTGTCACCCAACCAAGTCACCCAGCGATTCCAAGCATGAGAGTTGGGAATCCAGGACTTTGACAAGGAAGAGTGGGGCTGTCACCCAACCAAGTCACCCAGCGATTCCAAGCATGAGAGTTGGGAATCCAGGACTGTGACAAGGAAGAGTGGGGCTGTCACCCAACCAAGTCACCCAGCGGTTCCAAGCATGAGAGTTGGGAATCCAGGACTGTGACAAGGAAGAGTGGGGCTGTTACGCAACCAAGTCACCCAGCGGTTCCAAGCATGAGAGTTGGGAATCCAGGACTGTGACAAGGAAGAGTAGGGCTGTCACCCAACCAAGTCACCCAGCGGTTCCAAACAGACATTAACTAAAGTGGGAGATAGGGTGGACTCACAGATCATAACATGATGCATGTGAGGAGGTTCGACACAGCGATTTTAAACTGAACAAATGGTGACTGTGTAGCAAGAAAAGATTTGAACCTCTTAATTTCTAATTACATGGGGGCGAGGATGTACAGGAGTACAACATGGCATATCCTATCAGATTCTGCAGAGAGGGGAAGGCCAACAAGCAGATAGACCCTAAGATGGACCACTACCCAGCATGTGCCTTGCATCATCGAGTACCTGAAATGTAGCAGTCTCTGTGACACAAAAGGGCCAGAAACCTGATTTATAAGTATGCAAAAAAGGATTAAGCAAATGGGGGTTTTAAAATTGAGGAGCTGCACTCTTTGCAATGAGAAGGGAGGAGCTGTAATAGGTCTTAAATGGGCGCTCAAAGACATATGTTTGCATAAACCTGCCTGGGCATTAATGGACACCCAAGTTATATTGCTCTGTGTTGGAAGGAGTGTTTTTCTGTGCAACCAAGAAAGGTGTACTATGCATGACATCAGTGTTCTCCTTTATCACAAATGTGAGTACTCCAGAGACTGACCACAGGACTCAGCACAATGGGCCTCATTCCAGGTTTGGCAGTATTCTGGTGGTAAATCCACCAGAATACTGGAAAATGGAATTGCTGTTATGGGAACTTAGTATGCCAGAATAACTGGAAAGGGCGATTAATCCCCATCCCATGGAGTCCCATACGACTCCACGGGGGGATTTTGCCACTATTACTGTCTAGTATTGAGGGCAGTTTTTGGCCAGTACGGGTCAGATTTACCTCCAGCTCTAAGTTGGAAATAAATCCTTAACCCCTACCAGTAAAGTTGTAATTTACTGGTCCCGTAAAAGTGCTGGTAAACGGTATTACTGGAACTTTTACTGTGTACCGACCAACTCATAATGAGGCCCAATGTCTGGATCCTCAATCCTTTGCCAGCAGACAAGTACATCTCAGACATCCTCTTCTACTCTCTCTCTCTAACCTTAAGGAATTCATCACATCCTCAAAGAATTGAGACTCACAGACAGCCACGTTGGATGAGAGAGGGCAGGGGTGTTGTATGGTGTGGAAAAGATTTGTGGCTATGCTAATGTTGGGACTGTCGGTACTCGGGGCTAGCTAGCGTTTTGGTTGTAGCCCCTAGGCTTCTATCCGGGGCTACAACCAAAAGAACCGGGGCTCGCACTCGCACCCCTTTTTTATAATCTGTATGTGAGTGATATAGTGGAGGTAATCTCAACGGCACAAAGCTTTCCGCCCAAGCTGGTTCCCCTGAAGGTACAATGGCTCAGTTACGCTGATGACACAATCCTATTAGATAAAATGGCCATTGGACTCCAACGCTCGATCTCAGCCATTGTAAAGTATTCACAGACAAACAACTTAAAGATAAACGTTAGAAAAACTAAAATAATGACACTGGATATCAGATAACTACAAATGGTACCTGAATGGAATGCCCTTGGAAGTGCTGGATAACTAAACTTATTTGGGTATCCAAATTTGCAAATCACCCTCTAGTGATTATTATTGCAACATTATGACTTCTAAGACGTTGAAAAAATAGCTTGTTTATAAAAAGATTCTGCGCTTAAAGGGTGGGAACAACTTAGAGGGCCAAGTAGCTTTATATAGCAAACATATTGTTCCAGCTATGCTGTATGGACTAGCTATTCGCCTGGAAAACATGATAGTATGGCTTGATAAACTCGAGGGTAAAATACTCGGATCAATTTTAGAAGTCCCCCAATCAGTTCAGGTTCAAGCCCTAAAATGTGAATTGGGTGTTCAATCATTGAGAACGTATTGTATAACACAACTGTGCCCACTCTATATTATTATATGTCTAGCAGTTGAATCCCCAGACTCCCTTTCTTACCACCTGGTCCGGGTGCATGGCATATTCTGTAATAATACTTTCCTACAAGGATTGAGGCAATCGGAAATAGGGCATTTGGCATTGCTACATTTACAACCGTATGAACTGAGCGACCACCCTAATTGGTTACCAATACTAAAAAAGAGAACCAAACACCTAGCTGTCTCCAATAATTTGGATTCTTTGGCAGCTAAATCGATGTATGCAGAATACAGGAAATAAAGCATTCTGGGGGCTCCAGGTTAACAGCTACTTGGTAAAGAACTGCTCAATTCGGATCTGAAAATTCATAACCTATCTCCGATTTAATATATTACCCATGCTCGAGACTACGAGGAGGTGGAAAAAGATTCCCAGTGAAAAACTATTGTGTCATATGTGTAGAAGTGAAATGGAGACTGCCCACCACATATGAACTCAGTGCAAAAAGATGTCCAATTGTTATGATAGGGCTACGCACAGTTTCTTGGAAACCCACAGCAGAGGGAGGGAGATCAATTCTGGAGTTCCATTATGGACGCGGAATCTGTTGTAATCATGGCCCCTGTGTTTTATATATGGAAATGTGGCAATAACTATATCAATGACCTTTCCTGATCCTCGAGCTTTCACATAAAGGGCGTTCAACTTACACGCGCTTTGAGATCATACCAATGATGTATAGAGCGCTATATAAATGCCAAATAACAATAACAATATACAACTAGTGCATGTTTTTAACATTTTATAATGCTTGTTGGCAATATGTATTCAGCAATTCATTTAATTAGAGATATTTTTTTTTCTCTATTGATACTTTGCATTTCGTATTTTAATACATGCACTTTAGATTTTCTATAATGTTTTTATAAATACATGTGTTTAAGGTTTATTTTAACCAATTATCCACAATAAAAAAAATCAAATAAAAAAAAAGACCCGGGGGTATAGCCCTCTCAGCTCCCCCCTAGCAACGCATCCGAGAGAGTGTGTTAAACAGCGCGCCCGCCTAGACATTCTGCTGTCTGTGGTTTTGAAAAGAATCCAGCCCGCATACAATATCCAGAGATTTTCAAGATAATGCATGTACAAATGTTTAAACTGTATTTAGGAACTAACATTCTGTTTTGATAGATATAAAAAAGCCGATTGAAAGAAAAGACCGAAACTGATGATGGTTCCTTGAAGCTCATATGGAAGTCTTGAGTCTGAAGGCACAGATGTACAAGTAGACACACAATAATGATTGATATACACGATGGTCATCTGTTTCCTTTGGGACTGCTTCCCTAACTTACTTTGAAGGAAGTAAGTGTGAACTTTATTGTATTGTTCTAGGCCAAGTGATTACCATAGAATACCTCAGCCATGTGTCTGGAGAAGACACAGTCTGGTACACCAGAAGGCAATCATGTGTTTGGAACTAAGGTCATTACTAATATCCTTTCCAAAGCCTCAAGTGTTTGACTCCTGCAACCTGTGGGTGATGGGATGCATGGCAGGTCTGCCTTGGCTGCCTCACAGCCATTGTTGTAATAACACCTGCATATGAGTGCATCAGCATCTATAAGTCATCAGCTGAGAACATCAGTCATATCCGCAAATTATGATGTTAAAAACAGGCAAGTAGTCTGGTAAAAATACGATATCACCGTTCAAGCGATAGATCAAACTGCAATCGAAACATTGAGCCTGATTAGCAAGTGTTTTAATGGGAGAATCCCATCGAAAAACGCCTTATAAACCAGGTCCACGTTCTTCAATTGCCCTCTATGCTCTCATATTGCAAATGTTGAATAACTGCCCGAACATGTATTTTTAATAAAAGTAAATGTCGAAAACAAATTCTATTCAAACTATACACATTATAGGAACCACTTAAAGCAGGAAAAAAAGATGAAAAAAGGGTTGAAATACTTTCAGTCTTTCCAGTGCTGGAAATGGGCAGGAATGCAGCAGAATGGTGTCCTTGGAGTCAATTTTGAAACTGAACATCATTTTGCGGCACATTCTTTTGGTCTTAGTCCTCATAGGTGCAGGGTAGGTCGTTTCTGATAGGCAGTTCATTTTTGCCGGAGGTTTGAAAGCATCTCACTAATCAAACACCCAGGAAATGCCACAAAGGTCAAAAGACACGTGAGCTAAAGAATGGAATTCAGGACTGTGACGAGGAAGAGTAAGACATAGGGCTTCATTTTGTGTATGGCGGTCCAACCTAAATTCAACAAAGCTCTCAAGTTGACCCATGCCACGCGTGAATGCGAAACCCAGCAATGGGTTCATTGTTTGCATGCGGGGACGTGTAGTTTTAGTTTTCCAATTGCAGATATCGGACTGCAAGTCTAAGAATGCAAAGAAATACTCATGACTGGACTAAATACACTATATACAGTTTATGAGCAATCTCAGAATAGGGGAGAGCACACTGTCCAGAGTCAAGCATAACATTGGATCATTTCAGAAACAGTTTGACATATCAGCCTAGAGATATGTCATGTGCATAGCGGTCCTGCGATTGAGCAAGGGCCTGCTCTACCAAAGATGCATTGCATACACTGGCATAGGCTGGCATACAATGGCCCGTGGAGTTGATTGTACACATAAGGCAGCACAACATCTGAGCACAGGAACTACAGAGACCCTTCCAACACACATCACTGCAGAGGCCCACGATGCCAGAGGTGAGCCCATCTGTCACACGATCAACAAGTCTAGGGGTGTGTTAACACAGTGCATAGCATACACAGACATACATGCCAAAAGAAGTGGTTTATTTCCAAAAGACGACAGCACACCACTGTTCGCCACTATATATCACCTTGGGAGGGGGTGGGGGGAGGCAGTGCATTTATTCAGCATCCAAAATTATCTTGACATTTCCACATTCATCTCTGGAAAATCACACCCCAGCCTCCTAACCCCCATATGGTGCTGTCATGTTGTGGTGCTTTGGGTTCAGTTTAATACACATTCATTGACAAGTAAAGCAAATGTTCAAAAATATCCTTCTTGATACCACACGTATCGAGTCTAAAATCATTCATTAGGGCTTTAGTTTAATGGGGATTTTCATACACCTTTTCTCAAGTCTTTAAATAGAAAATGGAGCATTAGAACTCCTAGTCCCAGCGTGTTGAGTGTGAATGGCAATAGTGTTATACTACATGTTCTCGTCAATACTACTTCAATATTCCTCTTGCAAAGGATCTGCAGGTGCAAATGTCAACGTTTTAATTATTCCACATTTCTTTTTTTTGTTTCTCTTGTAATCCCCTCAAATGACTAGAATTGCAGTTCATGTGTGCATATAACACTACAACCATTTCAAAGTTTAGAAAGTGGACACATGTATAAAAAAGCAAATGCAGAATGGTTTTTCGTTTTCTTTCGGCATGGGGGGAATTGTGTGGTTGCTATTATCTGTTGTTGTTATTTTCTCCAGCACTCCAGCTTTACAATGTACAGGCCAGACCTTCTGCCATCTTTGGAGCAGAGATATAGGGTTATGCTTCTACCACAAGGATGGAGACAATTGAGAAGAAGTTCCTCAACATAGCTTTGTGTCTTCCCTCTTCTACCCCCTACGGTATCCGGTCATATTTTCAAATGCATTTTTTCGAAATGCAATTTTCTCGAAAACATGTCGAATTTTATTTTTTTCGAATGTATTATTTTTTGTTTTATATGTTTTTTTTGTTTAGTAAGTTAAAACAAGTGTTTAAAAATAACGGGGATTTGGGGGGGAACCCCCCTCCCCCATTTTAAACATAACATTCGAGAAAATAAAATGTCGGGAAAATTGATTCGAGAAAATGGCATTCAAACAAATGACATTCGAAATTGTCACTATAAACCACCCCCTACATTACCTTACGGCTGAACCTTTACCAGAGGTGTATCTCTGATATGATTGCTATCACCCCTGTCTGCCATTGGCTACATCCGTGGACCCCGCCTCACCTGGGTAAATCTAGGGAGGCAATGACGGATCTTTTGTCCCAGAGTAGTGTGGGTCGGAGCTGAAATGGCGCATCCATGTTCGTTCAACATTGCACCTGCTGGGCCTCCAAGATTTATGGGGCAATCCTCACCGCATGGACCCTGACTTTAAATGCGTTCGGTCCCACAGGTTTGAACCTGTCCTAAGGGACAGGGAACACGTTGCATGCTGTGAGTCCACACTATCATCCCAATACTGGATTATTAAGTTGGATTTTGTCTACGAAAATCATTTAGAATTTGTGATGCCCAGTTACGTACGTTCTTTGTACAATATATTCTGTTTAGGAATATTTCCGCTGAATGATTGGCAGTTGTCTTGGCCACTTAGTAGCACTGATTTATGCCAGTGCCTCAGCATCATAGAGAGGATATCTTGCATTTTCTTTTCATCACAAAGAAACTAGGGCATGTCATCTTCAGCCCCTATTACAGATGCATGCTGTCCAACATTTTCAGGAAGAACTAGCTTTATGCAAATCCTCTTCTAGCCTACCAGTGATTTTTTCTGTGTCAACTTACCTACATAGGGCATGGATCAAAAGAGCAAAGGTTCTTACATCGATTGCCTCATGTACAGATGGAGGCGTCATTTGTAATTCTACGTCGGTGGATGGTATTGATTGCAGCTGCAACTACCTCTTGGCCTTGCAATTGTAGCTAATGCCAGCCCCCAGGGTGCAGCCACCCACTGCACGGTAGACATGCCTGTTTCAGGTCTTAATTTAATTTGGATCTTTATTACAGTTTTATTTACAAGTAACTTGCTTCCAGTCTTACAGTTTCCCTTTTTATGAAGATCCAAAGAACTAAGCAACTATATGCCGGAATTGAAATGTCTTATTGCCGCCATTTAGTTGCAGTGGATCTTAGTAAGCCATGTGGCTTTTATCATAAGTTTGCACTCGTGGTTTTTTATGTATTAGCTGCATTGGATCACCATTTTGACTCCGTTTTTGCATGGGGTGTTTCCAAAGTCAACATGCTTTTTTACTTAATGGGAGCTATTCCCGTGAGTTGGTTTATTTTTCAAAGTTTGTCTGGGTTATTTCTTGGCTAGCTAATATTGTACACAAGGCTTATAATGGGAGCTATTCCCGTGAGTTGGTTTATTTTTCAAAGTTTGTCTGGGTTATTTCTTGGCTAGCTAATATTGTACACAAGGCTTATAATGGGAGCTATTCCCGTGAGTTGGTTTATTTTTCAAAGTTTGTCTGGGTTATTTCTTGGCTAGCTAATATTGTGCACAAGGCTTATGATGGGAGCTATTCCCGTGAGTTGGTTTATTTTTCAAAGTTTGTCTGGGTTATTTCTTGGCTAGCTAATATTGTGCACAAGGCTTATGATGGGAGCTATTCCCGTGAGTTGGTTTATTTTTCAAAGTTTGTCTGGGTTATTTCTTGGCTAGCTAATATTGTGCACAAGGCTTATAATGGGAGCTATTCCCGTGAGTTGGTTTATTTTTCAAAGTTTGTCTGGGTTATTTCTTGGCTAGCTAATATTGTGCACAAGGCTTATAATGGGAGCTATTCCCGTGAGTTGGTTTATTTTTCAAAGTTTGTCTGGGTTATTTCTTGGCTAGCTAATATTGTACACAAGGCTTATAATGGGAGCTATTCCCGTGAGTTGGTTTATTTTTCAAAGTTTGTCTGGGTTATTTCTTGGCTAGCTAATATTGTACACAAGGCTTATAATGGGAGCTATTCCCGTGAGTTGGTTTATTTTTCAAAGTTTGTCTGGGTTATTTCTTGGCTAGCTAATATTGTACACAAGGCTTATAATGGGAGCTATTCCCGTGAGTTGGTTTATTTTTCAAAGTTTGTCTGGGTTATTTCTTGGCTAGCTAATATTGTGCACAAGGCTTATAATGGGAGCTATTCCCGTGAGTTGGTTTATTTTTCAAAGTTTGTCTGGGTTATTTCTTGGCTAGCTAATATTGTGCACAAGGCTTATAATGGGAGCTATTCCCGTGAGTTGGTTTATTTTTCAAAGTTTGTCTGGGTTATTTCTTGGCTAGCTAATATTGTGCACAAGGCTTATAATGGGAGCTATTCCCGTGAGTTGGTTTATTTTTCAAAGTTTGTCTGGGTTATTTCTTGGCTAGCTAATATTGTGCACAAGGCTTATAATGGGAGCTATTCCCGTGAGTTGGTTTATTTTTCAAAGTTTGTCTGGGTTATTTCTTGGCTAGCTAATATTGTACACAAGGCTTATAATGGGAGCTATTCCCGTGAGTTGGTTTATTTTTCAAAGTTTGTCTGGGTTATTTCTTGGCTAGCTAATATTGTACACAAGGCTTATAATGGGAGCTATTCCCGTGAGTTGGTTTATTTTTCAAAGTTTGTCTGGGTTATTTCTTGGCTAGCTAATATTGTACACAAGGCTTATAATGGGAGCTATTCCCGTGAGTTGGTTTATTTTTCAAAGTTTGTCTGGGTTATTTCTTGGCTAGCTAATATTGTACAAAAGGCTTATAATGGGAGCTATTCCCGTGAGTTGGTTTATTTTTCAAAGTTTGTCTGGGTTATTTCTTGGCTAGCTAATATTGTGCACAAGGCTTATAATGGGAGCTATTCCCGTGAGTTGGTTTATTTTTCAAAGTTTGTCTGGGTTATTTCTTGGCTAGCTAATATTGTACACAAGGCTTATAATGGGAGCTATTCCCGTGAGTTGGTTTATTTTTCAAAGTTTGTCTGGGTTATTTCTTGGCTAGCTAATATTGTACACAAGGCTTATAATGGGAGCTATTCCCGTGAGTTGGTTTATTTTTCAAAGTTTGTCTGGGTTATTTCTTGGCTAGCTAATATTGTACACAGGCTTATAATGGGAGCTATTCCCGTGAGTTGGTTTATTTTTCAAAGTTTGTCTGGGTTATTTCTTGGCTAGCTAATATTGTACACAGGCTTATAATGGGAGCTATTCCCGTGAGTTGGTTTATTTTTCAAAGTTTGTCTGGGTTATTTCTTGGCTAGCTAATATTGTACACAGGCTTATAATGGGAGCTATTCCCGTGAGTTGGTTTATTTTTCAAAGTTTTTCTGGGTTATTTCTTGGCTAGCTAATATTGTACACAAGGCTTATAATGGGAGCTAGTCCCGTGAGTTGGTTTATTTTTCAAAGTTTGTCTGGGTTATTTCTTGGCTAGCTAATATTGTACACAGGCTTATAATGGGAGCTATTCCCGTGAGTTGGTTTATTTTTCAAAGTTTGTCTGGGTTATTTCTTGGCTAGCTAATATTGTACACAGGCTTATAATGGGAGCTATTCCCGTGAGTTGGTTTATTTTTCAAAGTTTGTCTGGGTTATTTCTTGGCTAGCTAATATTGTACACAGGCTTATAATGGGAGCTATACCCGTGAGTTGGTTTATTTTTCAAAGTTTGTCTGGGTTATTTCTTGGCTAGCTAATATTGTACACAGGCTTATAATGGGAGCTATTCCCGTGAGTTGGTTTATTTTTCAAAGTTTGTCTGGGTTATTTCTTGGCTAGCTAATATTGTACACAAGGCTTATAATGGGAGCTATTCCCGTGAGTTGGTTTATTTTTCAAAGTTTGTCTGGGTTATTTCTTGGCTAGCTAATATTGTACACAAGGCTTATAATGGGAGCTATTCCCGTGAGTTGGTTTATTTTTCAAAGTTTGTCTGGGTTATTTCTTGGCTAGCTAATATTGTGCACAAGGCTTATAATGGGAGCTATTCCCGTGAGTTGGTTTATTTTTCAAAGTTTGTCTGGGTTATTTCTTGGCTAGCTAATATTGTACACAAGGCTTATAATGGGAGCTATTCCCGTGAGTTGGTTTATTTTTCAAAGTTTGTCTGGGTTATTTTTTGGCTAGCTAATATTGTACACAAGGCTTATAATGGGAGCTATTCCCGTGAGTTGGTTTATTTTTCAAAGTTTGTCTGGGTTATTTCTTGGCTAGCTAATATTGTACACAGGCTTATAATGGGAGCTATTCCCGTGAGTTGGTTTATTTTTCAAAGTTTGTCTGGGTTATTTCTTGGCTAGCTAATATTGTACACAGGCTTATAATGGGAGCTATTCCCGTGAGTTGGTTTATTTTTCAAAGTTTGTCTGGGTTATTTCTTGGCTAGCTAATATTGTACACAGGCTTATAATGGGAGCTATTCCCGTGAGTTGGTTTATTTTTCAAAGTTTGTCTGGGTTATTTCTTGGCTAGCTAATATTGTACACAGGCTTATAATGGGAGCTATTCCCGTGAGTTGGTTTATTTTTCAAAGTTTGTCTGGGTTATTTCTTGGCTAGCTAATATTGTACACAGGCTTATAATGGGAGCTATTCCCGTGAGTTGGTTTATTTTTCAAAGTTTGTCTGGGTTATTTCTTGGCTAGCTAATATTGTACACAGGCTTATAATGGGAGCTATTCCCGTGAGTTGGTTTATTTTTCAAAGTTTGTCTGGGTTATTTCTTGGCTAGCTAATATTGTACACAGGCTTATAATGGGAGCTATTCCCGTGAGTTGGTTTATTTTTCAAAGTTTGTCTGGGTTATTTCTTGGCTAGCTAATATTGTACACAGGCTTATTTGAACTATGTATCATATTGGTTCGGGATTTTGCTGCTGTATATGATATTTATATTTCCTGCAAATGAATTGTTTTTATGTTTGTCGTGTTACTATGTACTTTTATGGCCCCACGGCCGAAATAAGGTTTTTGTTGACTGTTATATTCATTTTCTCCATACTTTACGCCTGATAGAATACAAGACATACCCACTCCTTATTTATTTATTGGAGATTTGTAAGGTGCCTATACAACAATGGCAAGGGAAAAAAAGATGAATTAATTAAATTCATAAAAAGTGGGGTTCAAACCCATGCTTCAGAAGGAGTCATTCATCCTGACAAGTACTGGGCTTCAGTGTCATAACTGGACGCCACCAACGGACGGATCTTGACCTCCGGTGAGCACCTGCACACATATTTTGAAATGCGTACACCTATTTGTTACAGGTACAAGATGCAGACTAAGAAATCCACCTGAAACTAGAACCACCAAGGTTAGTGGGGTGTCAAGCTGCCTGCTCGGGAAGTCCTTTGTATGCAATAGCCTCATGACCCACTGTCATTTCTAGTCCATCAAGAAACATGAAGCACGTTGTTCTGTATTCCTGGAAGCAAACTGCTTAGAGAAAGTGTGTGACTAATGCTACAAAACCAGGCACATCACCCCGCATGTGACAGTGCTCGCTACCACGGCTGGTCGGTTCAAGAGGAAGATCCGAGTCCTGCAGAATTTGCATTGCCCTTTAAATCCATACAATTCACAGGGGCACCGTGTCTGCTTAATCCACCTGCATACGCTGCTTAACATTCATTAAACAGAGGGCTCCCATGTGTGACCCACCCTCTACCACAACGTCTCAGGTAAATTACACTTCACCAGGTGCATGGCATGACAGGTTATTTATAACGCGCTTAATACCCACAGGTTTCTAAGCGCGGATCCAGGAATCTAACCTGTGTTGCTCCGTTGCCGCTGAGCTATCCTCCCGAGACACTGGTTGTTTACCATGAAGTGCTTTGTTTGTTTACATCATCAAATGCTCATTTGGATCTCGCTTGGACCCAGTCCTACCAGGATCCAATAAACGGCTGCTGTGTGCCTACATTTCACACATGGCTTTGAAATATGCTGTACATTCCTAAATCAATGCTAGCGGCACATTTGGTTAAGCTCGAAATCTGCACAGCGACTTCGTTTCAATTAGCCTCCGTTTAGAGGCTGTGGCTGGACACTTCCACTTCTCAAAGAAATGACCCCTTGTGGTATACTTGTGATGCTCTTAGTACAAATATTCAATACAAAGGGCCTGATTCATGGAATTTTTAGCATGGTGCAAACTTTTCACTGCCAAAAAACACTCTGATTCACTGAGTGGTGCAGAGTGTATTTTTGCAGTGCAAAATGACTGCATCAGTGCAAAGTCAGTGCAAAATCAGTTTGCACTGCAAAATTACACTTTGCACCGCACTAAAAATTCCATGAATTAGGCCCTCAGTGTAAGACCTGGGATGAAGTCCCCTGTCAGGTTCTGCCGACTGCCAAGTGGATGTCAGGTCATTGGGGCCAGGGTATGGGGAGGAAACCCATGTCATCTAGCTTTGTCCCTTTCACTTTGCATGCGACAATCATAGTGCAACACCACAGACCACTTTTAGTGTCTGTGAGACCCTCACTCCACTAACCCTTTAAAGCAGGTCTGACCTGAAAGCTTTTACCCTGCCCGGGAGCCTTTTGACACCCTAGGGCCAGAGTGTAGCACTCTACCTCCACAACTGAAGCCCTGGGAAGACACACAACCTTAGCATAGAGGAGGAGGGGTGGTAGTATAAGTGGAGGTGCCAGTAACGATAGAGGAGAAGGTGATAGAATCAGAGTTATGGTCACAAAAGTGGTTGAGGTGGCCATTGCAGATGTACAAACAGCTGAGGGGGAAAGAGAGGGTAACCCCTTAGCTTGATTGGTATTTTATTTCTATCGCACTCGTACAGAAATGTTTCTAGCTAGTAAGAACAAGAAGGTTCGAGGTGACCAAGGTAGCCCAAAGCAGGCTGGGGAGGTGGGAGGAGCAACAATATCCTGACAGGGAGGACAGAGGAGGAGGAGCAAGTGTGGCATTGAGGGGACCCATTGACCTGAGACCGAAGGGTCTCCAGCTTTAATGAAGGGTGTAGGGGCAACAGAGAAAGGTGATCCCCTTTGTGCCCTCCTCGACTGATGGAGCCAAGAACAGATTTTAGGAGTGGGGCGGGGTATACACAAATTTAGATAACACAATATTACTTTCAATAATGGAATGCCCGGATCTTTATGAAAATATGCTTAAAACCAAGCAAAGGAAAGTAAATGACTAATCACAGATACAGGTAGGCAATACAAGCATAAAAATAACCAAGGGCGTTACCATATTTGTTAGGACTGTACATTGGCACAATGTTTCCTCCTGTCCTCGGGCGTCCTATTACAGACCTCAGCCGAAACAACCTTCTTAAGTAGTGTGTTTGAAGTCATACTATTCCTGTATTACCAGATGAGTATGGGATCTCTCCTTGGTCTGGACGATGGGGGCTCCCATCCAACAGCTGTATGTACCTTGCACTGAAGAGGCTGTGCCTCCCCACCACCAACATTGTGACCAAAGTAAATCACAGAGCTTTGCCAACATAGCGTTTAATTGCCTTGATGGTTAATAGGGCTCACTGTGGCTCCTATAAACATTCTGGTGGTGATTTGAAAGCAATTCAGAACTATTGCTGAAGGCAATTATATTGTTCAAATATGCAACATCGAAGTCCATTAGGGTAGCATTCAACAGCCTCTGAAAGTGGCAAGTGCAGTGTTCAATTCATAGGTGATTACTCTAAAGTGTTGCAAGTACTCGTGTGTAGAGAATGCTTTCTTCTCCTTGGCAGTCAATTGAAGCATCTACCAATTATAAACATTAAATCAGAAATAGTCAAAAAATGAGCGAGCCCTTACTTGACTACAAGCTTTTCAGCATGCATTACAGGTTGTGTGTGTGTCTTGGTGATGTAATTGAGCTACGGCACTGAGGCTTCCTCAACCAGACAGTGGAAGAGTCAAGTGTCCGCGTTAGCTCCCTGTCCAAGCCTGAAGTCCCATGAGGTGCCTGCTATTAGAGAGGGACCAAGGGCCACTAAGGTGACATTTGTGTTAGCACCAGGTTCAGCAATCCCAGGATTGCCCACTGGTATAGCAAAGGAATCTGAGATGGTGGAGAGGGTAGCTTCAAGCCTGAAAGGTATTCAAGGACTGATTGAGTTGTCTTCAGCTGGGACACCAGGTCAGGCTGACTGTTGACAGGAACATCAGATCTGTTCCACACTAACTGGTCTGTTGAGTTTCCCACTGGGCCTGAATCCTGACACCATTGCTGGCCACATGGATGTGACTAGGACATCTGACAGCTTGTCAAATCCTTTTTACAATCCCAGTGTGGAGTTTACAATGGAAACCGGCACTTTGGCCAGTCCTGTGCAGGCACTGACAGGACAAGAGACCCCCCCACCTCCCGCACCTCATTAAATCCACTACCTGTGGTTGGGTGGTTTTGGAGAGGGAAGTTAACTACTCTCAAGTGGGATCCCCAAGTTGTCATAGCTGAAGGGGGAACCCATACCCTATTGGCGCCTGTGTAGGCACCACCGAATACTGAGTAAGCCTCTGCCTTAAAATCCCTTTCCAGCACTCGAAGGCTGGTTTGTACGGGCATCAGTTCTAGGGCTCCCAGACTATGGGCAGAGAAGAAAAAAAGCAAATAGGTACCTATACAATTGGAAATGGGGTAGATGCAGTGATCAGCCAATTGCCTACCATCACAGGTTACTGATGAGAACAGAGAAAAACTGGGCAATAGTTGAAATACTGCCTAGGTCTAGATCTCAACATGCTAGCACAAAAGGCAGCCGGGAATTTTCTCATCTTGAGGATGAGCCTGACGCTTAGAAGGATGGTAACCAACCTTTTTTGGCTGGGGGCGTGAGACGGATTTCCATTTGGCAAGGGTGTAGAAACCCAGGGTTTTTCAAATGTTATTAATATAAATAAAATGATACGGTATTTCAATGTTTGGAAGGGGAATCTGCCAATCAGATTCCGCTTTCATATGCTCCATGCTAAAAGCATAGTGTGTACCTGTGTATTGCTGATTTGCAGCATCTGCTCTACCAGTGGCACAGAGCAGGCTCAGAAGTCCCAGCTTCCCATTTGATAGCTGGAGAGACAGTCAAGTCTCTGAAGCGCAGGGACTGCATTTAATATAGGCACCCCTGTACCAAAACCCTATAGTTTACTGTTCTGGTGACACATACATTTTTAAATATAAGCCATACATGAGTTTTGGTGTGGTGGATGGTATTTCTCATAATTATTACAGCCACAGCAATTTGACATCACACCTGGGTCAGCTCTGTGAGCCCAGGTCTGCTCTTAAAGGCTTACATGTTTTCTTACCAGACAGTGATTTCCTTTCCACTGCTGGAAGGCGAGGAGCCTTGGGATTTGCCTCTCCTTGTTACTTTGTGAGGGCACGTGACACCCTTCCCTCCACCCCCAGAGAGACAGCCACTCCAAAGGAAGCTGTCCTGGGAACAGGAATCAAAGGACTAACACATTTACAAAAGGTTTAGCCTCACACCGGGATACCGCATACCTAAAGGCCTTTGATTCTATTGAGAAGGGAAGGGTGCCTGTTATTGTAGACAGAGGGAGCTCTTTACAGTTGTAGGAAGGTTCCACAAACTTGTTTCTCCTGCCCTATTTTTCCTTCCTGGCCTCTCCACTTTCTTTAGCACAAAGCACTTTGGGTGTGATGTCAGAAGGCAAAGTCCATTTATTTCAAGAACCGGGATTGGTGGTCTGAAGCAGGTTAGTGTTATCCCATTTGTCTGTAGGCTTTTGCCTTTAAAGTAAGGGTCTCCCACTCCTTCTTTGATTCACTTTTGGACAAACACTAGGAAGAATTAATTGTCCCTCTGTTAGGAAAGATGATCACCACAAAGTCCTACTCTGGTGAGTTGAGGAATGGGAGTCCAAGGCAGAGGTGAGCTCTGTACCCTAACCATGCCTAGAGACCATTGGGGGTGAACTGCTGCTGGGACAAGACATGCCTCTCTGCCAGATACAACGGGTCACAAGATCTGACTGTGTTGAAGAGAAGCTGCAGTTGTGTACCAGCCTTTCCTGTGTGTATGAGCCTGAGAACAAGGACAAAAACAAATCCTTGAGTCATGAATTGGGACTCACAGCAACAATGTTTCAAGGCATCCAGGATCCCTGTGTTTTTTTCCACCAATCCAACTTGAACCTTGATTTGTGGCTGTTTGACTGCCTCCAACCATCAGGACCCTCCATAGCTGGCTGCTCTTCGAAACTGCTGACCCGCACATTTGAACCTGTTCACTTATGCACAACGTTAGCCGAGTGTGCCGTTACCCCTACTTAAACTTAAAGCTCTTCAGTGCTTAAAGCTCTTCAGTGAACCTACAGTCATTTCGAAATACCTCTTCAAACCACCAGCACCTTTGTTGCCGATCTTCATCTATAGTCGGCCAGACCCGGAAAGATAATTTGATCTGCTACATTCAAACACTGCAATGGAATCTCTCTACTCGAACTACGCATCCCGTCACCAGCCTCTTCACAGCAGCACCGAATGTTGAACCAACCCCGGTGGACCTCATGATGCACACTTCTCAGAGCATCTTCTTCAAACTGCAAGAGCTTCCGTTTGACCTCTGCTTGACAGCGACCTCCCACCTAGGACAATCCGACTGCTATACCTGATACACTGAACTGCACATTCAAATCAGTTTGCAACCACACCCCACTAGCTGAGTGCATCATTGCCTTGACTCAAACTACAAGCTCTTTCTTGGATCTGCTGCCTTTGAACCACTGCTCGCCCTGCCAGCATCTTCGCTGTCAATCATCAGCGACCTTTGAACGTTGCTTGAAACTGCTCAAACCAGACTTCACATCCAGTCTCCAGCCTCTTCATTGTCAACCATTGAACCATTGAACCTGTAGGTAAATCTGTGTAAAGAAAATTATGCAAAGAAAGAAAAGTGGCAGTTTAAAAACAAACAAGTGAGCAGCAGCCTGTGCACAGCATCAAAAAACACAAGCGCAAGGAATGTGCAATGCTTACAGCCTATTTGCTGTCTGAAAATATGTCCAAAGTAACTGACAAGGCCCAAGATAAATATTTCCAAGTACCAGAAAGTAGCCAGGAACCTTTATTAAAGCAGAAAATAGTCCAATGCGAGCTGGAAAGCCCAGCATTGTATTGAAAAGGAAAAACAGAATTGTGCCTGAATAATTCTGCTGCTATTTTACAGGATTAAGAATCAGTATTTTAAAACCTACGGATGTTGAAAATATGGACCTTTGTTAAGAGTTTCATGGCAAAGAAATGTATGATGGTGCCTTGTTTTGTGGAAATGTAAAATCAAGGGGAAAAGAAAAAGGCTGCAATTGTGAATGAAACTAGACATACATTACCAAATGGCCTTCCTTCCCCATAACAAGCTACAGGTCTTGGGATGACTTGCCTTCCAGTGAGAAAATGTGTGAGCACTAAACCATAAAACATTATGATTTTGACTGGGGTTTCTCCACAGGATGTAGAGCCTGCAATGAAAACAAATGTCCCACATTACATCTGCCACTAAGCTTGGGCTGAATTCCTTAAATATGCATTGAATTAATTCTGATCAGAGGTAAGTAGTGGTCTCGTTTCAAATAATCACATCTCACAATCAGCCAGGCCTCCCCTGAAGAAAACTCTTCACACCTGTGAAGACCTAGTGTAAGCTACAAGAGGCAGACACTAGAATTACTCAAGGAGGCATGAAGGCATAAATGACCATGCCGGCATAACTACAAAGAACTTGACAACAGCATGCACAGGTGTCATTAATTGCCCCAGACATGAACTTACAGTTTGGGACACCAGATCTTCTGTTACTGGGCAGATTAATCCCCTTAAGTGCTAAGGAGTAGACTGCTCGTCCTAGGTGCATGGGATCTCTCATTTAGGAATCACTTAATTGCTTATAACTTTCGAATGAAATTACTTAGAGACAATGTATTGTTTAAATTTTCAGCTTGAAAAGCTCTATCAGATGGATGTGAAAAGAAATATTTTTCATATATGTCAATTATGCAAATAAGGTGAATGCAGATAGTTTCACATAGAAAGGTCACACATTAATGATTCATATATCCTAGCATCCGCGCTGCAGACCTGTTATCATAACAAAAAGCCAAAATCTATAAATAATCCAGCATAAGTCCTGTTGAGAAGAAAATGACTTTATTTATCTTGCCTAAGTGAGAGCAAGTTCAAACCTATAGATTTTGGAAGACTTGCTCACTCACTGACTGATGGTGAGGAAGAAGGAAAGAAAGAAGAATTGATAACAACAGAAATAAAGATGAGATAGATTGCCTTCCTTTTTATATTTATTTTGGATTAACCGCAAGAGTCCTTCCTGCAGTTAAAATCCCAAGCCTTCTTCAGTAGGGAAGGCAGCAGGCAGTCCCACATACAGAAATAAGTGAACAAGGTTGTGAAGGGAATCT
Source organism: Ambystoma mexicanum (assembly GCF_040938575.1). Classification (NCBI taxonomy): domain Eukaryota; kingdom Metazoa; phylum Chordata; class Amphibia; order Caudata; family Ambystomatidae; genus Ambystoma; species Ambystoma mexicanum. The sequence goes on along the minus strand of NC_090941.1, from coordinate 963,493,018 downwards.
GACACCGTCTTGCTGACTGATGCTCACCTGTTCCTAGAGCGAGATAATTTAACCAGTCCTTATGAAGGTGCCCACCTGCGTGTGAGACAGCCAACTGAGATTATTTTGTAAGTATAATACCAAGGGTAAATCTACTATAAAGGGAAATAGATTAAACCCTGGTTCCTGTCACTTCTAAGTATGGAGGGGTGGGGGTATATAAATTGACTGTTCATCCTGGGAAATAAGTAAATATTTCAGAAGAATATGTGCTTCTGGAATGATAGATTTGAATAAGTAGATACTATAGTGTGTGCACTGGGAGATCGATCGACTCCTCTGTGCAATGTACAAGCAGAGAAGAATTACTTTGGAAAATAAAAGGGCATCTCACTTTCTGCACAGCTAGATAAATAATGTAATTGAAGTAATTCCATGGTTGTATCAGCAAGCAGAGTTCTGTTACTGGTGCAGAACCATCTAAGATTCCAGGGAAAGTGTTATTAACTGCTGTCTATTTTTCCACCTGTAATATGCCCACTGATGATGACAAATGAACACTTCTACATGCCAATGCAAAAGAAATACCACTGAAAGAAATGTAGCAAACATATTTTCCATTTTGTAATTGATTCATATGTGGGGATGTTAAGTAGCTTGTCTTGAACTGATTTTTCGAGAACGCACTTTGAATTTCTGCCAAGTTCATTGCGTGGGGCGATGTTTATTTGCAATGAATAAAATGTAGAAAGATTTAGATAGGCAGTGATGTTCTGATTTAATTAGGTTTTGTATAAAATGTACACATGGTAATGCGTGTGCTTTGAAAGAACACTTTCATAATAATGCCGTTTTGACCATTGCTATTGAAATTGCACAGATGCATGATTAGTGTTTATTTACATTGATTCAATTGTTTCTATTTCATTGATAAATAGAACTTCTGTGCAACCCTGTGTGTTTCCTGTCCCGAATGGGGCAGGATGCAGTAGGGAATCGATATTGTTCAATTGGGTTCCGAGATTCATAAACATATCTTTGCCATGCATGATTTGGGGGGGTAAAAAATTCCCCCAAACTAGATGTCGCCCGATTAAAACATCCTACAATGCTGAAGGTCCCACTCAGATGTAATCCCTGGGATTTCTAGTGTCATTGCAACACTTGTGGACAAGTTTTAACCCATATTTTACGGAGCTCACAAATGTGTGTGGAAGCTTTGTGTTGCATTGAATTACACAGTATTGATACTGCAGCCTCATAGGGAGATACTAAAGTGTATGAATTTGGCATTGTAAGTAACTAAATGACAGTTGTAAAATAGGAGCAAGGAAAAGGTTTTCATTTTGTTTAGTGAGTATTTCGGAGGTAGATTTCTACACTTAAAAGAGATGATATTGCGATACCTGTGATTAAGGCACTTGCTCTTTCAAAATTATATTTGAAAGGGGATTAGACAGCCACAGATAATGACATATGGAAGAAGATATGATGGACAGAATGGACTCTGTGGTCTCAGACGTTTGGGATGAAAAAGGCCATTAAATCCATCCCTAAAGAGTGTATGTATTATTTCAACAGTCAATGAAGAACATTTGAAACTGATAGACCTCTCTGCAGATTTGTATTTCCACCTTCAATTGGTGGAAGGTAGATTGGCAGGCAGGGGTGGTCAGAATAAGCAGTGCCAAGAAGTGACCCGTAAAAAGGAACTACTGAGTCGCAAACAATTGTGTAATGATATATTGGAAGACATTTTGCGGTTGCTAGCAACACCACTGAAAGTACACCAAGTCTCTGCATTACAACAGCAAAATGGCATTGATCAAATGCAAGGTGAAATAGATATCATGAAGATCTGCAAAACCAAGTGGCACAGTTTTTCAGTCTCCAGGGAACTTATAATCAGTGTGTAGTTTCCCAAAATAAGATACAAAGAAAATATAACGAGCAGTCTGCAAAAGTGTGTCCTGTGTCTGTGATCCTATTGTGGCCCTCACACTCTGAGAAAACTCCGAGGTGTAAATCTCTTGATTTCTCAAAGCTCAGATGATCCAGTTCAACACAAAAGTTCAAATCCAATGTAAATGTTTCCAAATGGACAATGTTGACAGTTTCAGGGAATAGCTTCCTTCCCCAGACTCCTTTTACCAAATCAAACAAGTTCAAAGAGAATAATGAAGTTTCCCAGAGAATTAGTCTCTCCTCTTTCACTTCACTTCTAAATGCCACGGGTATCTTTCTTCCTAAAGACTTGTTTTTTTCTTTTTACACTTTTATAACAGTTCACAAACTCAAGGGCATAGCCTTGATTGAGATCCTTCTTTCAACAGTTCACGCAATAGTTCATACTCTCAAGGGCATGTTTCTTCCTTAAGACACACTACAACATGTACCCATGTTTATCTTCACCTGGTATACCCTGCCAGGACTTTGTAGTTCAAACCTTTAGATTAACTTCACCTATTATTCTCCCCTGCCAGGACTTTATTGTGCACAACGCTTTCTCTTTGAAGTAGGGTTTTAACAACCAATTTGTTACTGGTTCCACTAATACTTTCACTTCTTTAATTGCTTTATTTTTGGTCTCTCACTGCGTTTTTATGAAGTGGCACAGTCGGCTAGACAACTCAGTAACCCACTTGTGTTCTTTGGGTTCACCAGTAGTCTCTGGCACCACCTCACTTCAATTGCTCTCACTTTGTGATATTCCTACAGAGCGGCATATGCTCACAGGCAACCAGGTAACCAACTAGGGTTCCCTGGGCTTACTGGTTGCCTCCAGTGTTCCTTTGCTCCTCGATTCTTCAGCGTATTAGCCCCACTTGCGACCCATTAAACTCTGCACTTTCACCAAAGCTTCTTTCTCGTTGCACCAATCCTGCTGCTCTCTCGCCTCGAGTGGTGGACCGCATGCACCTCGGCTTCTTCTTCCTGGAATCAGGTTTGCCTTCACTTCACCTGCCGTGGTGCATTTCCCTTAAGCGTGGTGTTCAGCTTCATTATGGGTCGCGATGCAGACCAGCGTCTGCAGCTCTCTCCTCTCCCTTTCTTCGTCAGCTGTAGCCAGGTCATATTTAAACTTCCCCACTTGATTATACATTTTCCAACAACTAGACCGTTGGTCACCCAGTTCTATTGATCTTCATTACTCTGGTGTTCTTTCTTATGTTAATGGTTATGGGACCATTTCTTGAATGGTGTTGCGGAAGTGGATACTGAACTACATTGGGATTGATCCTCACTGCTCCCTGCCTCTTCCTCATCCCAGCTGTCAATATATTATCAATAAGGTGGTCCTCCCTTATACAGCCACCGCCAGGGCCAGGATCAGTATCGGCTGGCGTCACCTGGTCACATAGGGGTGGTTAACTCGGGGAAAGGAGTGATGACAACATCAGATTCATCACACTGACCTGAAAAGGGCAGTCCAACAAAAAGAGTCCTTTGAAAAAAAACAAATGCTGCATGACAAGAAAACGATCATGAAATGACTAGGGTAATTCAGAATTGCCAGAAAATTAATTTTTGCAACAGGAAATGCAAGCTAAAAAGGACTTGTTATCTTATCATAGTAAAATGCTGGAAGCAAATCAGGCCAGTATGTGTAATTTGAGAGAACAATTAGTCCTGTGTAATCAGAAAATTATTACTGAAATGGAAAGAAAGTGAAAGATTAAGCAAGGACGTAAGTAAAATGGCTTTACAACTGCACAACAGACAACCACAAAAGAAAAGTGCTTTGGACAGGGAGATCATTCCCTTCTGCTAAAGGCGCCATTCCACCTACCCAAAACTTCCCAAAAGCATACTGAAGGATGTAAAACCCCTGTCCCCTCTAGAAAACGCGGAGTTAAGATGTGTCTAACATCCCATCTCCCAAATGTTTCTGACCAGGAAGGAGATTGTTCCTAATCTGGCATAAGTGCCCCATTAGGCATGTTAGGAGGGGACAAGAATGGACATTAAAATATATCTGGAACTGAGGAATAATATCCAGAAGGATTGAGAGACCTAGAACTGCTGAAACTGTTCCTGCACAAAATTCATCTATCCCACTTGGCTGTGATAGAAAGACAAACTATCCAGCCCGGCAAGGGAGACTGGGAGGATTCTTTTAGGCCTCCTAGGGGAAGAGAAACTGTTTATCTTTAACCTTCAGAGGAAGAACCCACTATTATCCAAACTCTAAAAAAGTGTCCAATGAAGAAATCCAGAGAAATACCACAGAACAAAAGTGAGGAGACTGTGTCTTGTGCATTCCCAAAATAAGAGCTTTAGGGCTTTAGGTGGAGGACAGGTGAAAACAGGAGATGGGGTTCCAGTAGTAGCTCTGACTTTGGAGGTGAATGGACTCAGGTTCAGAGATATGCAAGAAGAGCAGATCCCAATAGATGCAAAATATTCTGTGTGCGTACATCTGGAGTTGTATGAACAAATGATGTTCTCATTTCAAATCAGGAAATCAGTATGCAAATTGGACATCCTCTCTCTTTCCAGCTTCTTTGCAGGACTGGAGGACCAAAGCCACCATAAATGGTCTATTTATAAGGTGGAATTTTTAAAACACTTTTCTTCACACAGAAACCCCCAAGAGTCCCGCAAAGCTATATACAATAAGTATAATATGGTGTGTGGTGAGGACCCATCTCCAGAATAATTATCTCAAGAGCTGAAGCGAACATTCGCACAGACTTCTTGGTGGATAAACACCAACTATAGGAATTCTTTAACACATTTTTTCAGGCCCATCCAAAATACATGCTCACCCTATTAGTGAGAGACTTCAATAATCACAAAGTCTCGAATTGGGTGATTTAACAAGCTATAAGGTTTTATGGTGTTCAAAAGCTTACAGAAAACAAAAACATAGAGAGCAGACCTCCCAATGGAAAATGGAGAAGAGAAAAGATTTAGAAAAGAAAGCATGATGGAAGAAATGCTCATCCAAAGTCCACCCGAAACAACTTAGGAAAAAAATGAGAAATTCCCTTGTCCTTCCCCCATTTTCTGCTGCAAGGAGGAAGAGCAAGGGGGATTATTTAGGGAAATCTTTGTGAAGAAAGGTATGCAAAAAAAAGAAAGCACATGTGAGGAAATTCACTATGTTTACAGCACATCTATGATCTGAATGTATGTCCCAAATACCTGACAAGGCACAAGATAAATGTTTCCCAAAACCAGAAAGTGTCCTGCAACTTTTATTAAAATGTAAAACAGTCCAATCTGATATGAAAAGCACAGCATTTGATAAAAAAGGAAAAACGGAATTGGACTTGAATTCTTCTGCTAGTGTCTGTTGTTTTCCTTTTTGGGATTATAAATCAGTATTTAGAAAACTACAGATATTGAAAATATGGAACTTTGATAGAAGTTTTGTTGCAAAGAAATATATGATGTCACCCTGTTTTGTGGAAATGTAAAATCAAGGGGATAAGAAAATGTAACTTTATGGCTGCAATTGTTAATGAAACGAGACCTAACTTGCCAAATGGCCTTCCACCCCGCCTAACAAGCTGCAGGACTAGAGGGATGGCTTTGCTTCCCATGATAAAAAGCGTGAGCACTGGCTTTTGAAGCTGACCTATAACACTGTATGATTGTGATTGGAGTTGCTTCACAGGATTCAGGCCCTACAACTTCCATTGCGCCTCATTACAATGTTGCCGGTCCAGTAACAACGGTACCTGTAATCTTGCCGGTACCGTTGTTACTGGACCTGCAAATTATGAGGTCTGCTCACGGGTGCCAGTCAGCCCGGCAGGTGTGACCTTTATGTTAAAGAAGATGCTGAAGGGATACTCAGGCTGCATCAGAAGTGTGCTGGGCACTGGGAGAGACTGTGTAACCTCAACGTGTAACCTCAACTATAAAATATACAAAATATATAGAGAGACAGCATGCGGGAGGGGACAAACCTGGGAGGATCCTGGCATAGCTATATAAGAGTGAAACCCCTAGACCCATGATCAGGACGATAACAAGAGAAGATGGGAGGGTGGTTGACACGCAGGAGGGAGTCAACTAGGAGTTTGTAGATTACTACGGGCGGCTATATGGAGACGATGGGGAGGATAATAGTGCAAGAATAGTGGAAACATTGAAGGACAGGATTGCCACAGATTAGTGCTGAGGAGAAGGGGGAATTAGATGAACCGATCAATTTGGAGGAGTTAGAGGAGGTGGTGAGACAGTTGCCCACTAGTAAGACTCCGGGTGCCGACGGTGTCCCAAGTGAATTCTACAAAACTTTCAAGGGAGAGGTGCTTCCCCGCTGTTGGACATGCTGAATGAGGCGTATGAGAGCAGCAGGCTGCCTGAGTCACTCAGAGAAGTGATTATAATATTGCTGCCTAAACCAAATAAGCCCGGACAGAGCTGCGGTTCATACAGACCCCTATCAATGTTGAACCAAGACAGTAAGATACTGACAGCGGTCTTGGCAAATAGATTGAGGAGGTTCATTGGCAAATTAATACATCCGATCAGACAGGCTATGTCCCCAACAGAAACATAACCAATAACCTTAGAAGGCTCCATAAAGTTATTGAATACGGAAATGCGAATGAAGGTGAACTAGCGATTGTGTCATTGGACGCAATAAAGGCCTTTGATTCGGTGAAATGGCCATGGCTGCTGGTGGCCCTGGCCGGCTATGGGATGGGGCCTGAATATTTGCAGTGGGCCAAGATGTTATACAGCGAACCGCTGGCTAGAGTTAAAACTGGAGCAGTAATATCGGAAAGGTGGCAACTTGGTAGGGGCACCAGACAGGGTTGCCCATGGTCCCCCATGCCTTATATACTGGCCCTAGAACCCATGGTGATCTATTTGAGACAACAATATGATACGATAGGCATCGCTGCTGGAGGTGAACGACATCTGATATCCCTATATGCAGATGATGTGCTGTTGTATATACGACACCTGGAGGAAAACCTCCAATATATACCGGAAGTAATGGCGAGATATGTCCAGATGTCTGGGATAGCGGTGAACCCACAGAAGTCCAGCATGTTTCCGTTAGGCGGATACAAAGAGACCCCCCTGGACCAACTGCCTGTGCTACAGATCCCATGGGTGGTAGGCACGTTTCGCTATTTGGGGATAGACATATACCACATGGTGAAAGATGAGCATAAGTTCAACACAGAGGTAGCTATCAAGAAAATTGAGAATTGCATGAGGTTCTGGGTTATACTACCCCTAGCTATGATGGGGCGTGGGGCGATGCTGAAGATGGTGGTTCTGCCAAGGCTCCTGCATTACTTTGGGAATATCCCACACTGGATACCAAAGAAATTCTTCGCTAAATTAGACAGTATGTGCAGCGATTTCCTGTGGCATGGCACGCGGAATAGAGTGGCCCTCTGGAAACTCCAGAATTTCCATGAGAGGGGGGGCATAAAATTGCCCAATTATGAAGTCTACTATGTAGCAAGCCAAGTGCAATATGTCGCTAAATGGCTTTAAGATGAAGTGACCTCTGAATCCAGGCTATTTGGACAAGATTGTGCCCCATTTTACTTGAAGGAGATGTTGTGGCTGTCCAGGACAGAAATGGTAGGGCGCACCAAGTTGATGGTACTTGGGAGGAGGATGTGGCGTAGAGCATGCCAGATGATGGAAAACCTGTCCCCATGCTCCCCACAGGTGCCACTTGTGGCACTGGCAGGGGGAGATAAGCAACTGAGGATGATAATCAGAAGTCACTGGGAGCCGGTTGGGTTGGTAACAATGGGTGACATATGGCAAGAGGGGACTATCACAGATTTTGAGGGGCTGAGAGAGGAAACTGCGTTACACACGGGCCAGTATATCACGTGCCATAGAGTGGTGCAGAGAATTAAGAATACATGGCCTGAAATGGTATTGATGGAAGAACTTGATGCTACCATAGATATGATATATGATATAGCGGAGGGAGGACATGAGATATCCAGAATATATGAGATGGTGATGTCTAAGGTTGGCAGGGAAGTAGTACAATTGAGACTATACTGGGAGGCGGAAGTGGGAGCCTCAATGGATGATAGATTGTGGGAACAAGCCCAAGGGTACCACAAGAAGGTCTTGGGGAATGCAAGATTGAAGCAAATACAATTGTATATCACGCATAGGGCGTATATGACACCCCAAAGGATATCGAGGTTTAAAAATGCGGGACGGCAGGCAAGCCCTAAGTGTGATGAAGAGAATGCGGGCATGGTGCACATGTCCTGGTCATGCCCGGTTATTGAGTGCTTCTGGAGCGAAGCGGCACAAAAGCTAGCGGAAAAAGGGGTCAAGATAGTGGTGGATACAGTGTGGGCCTGTTTGTTGGGAAGATTCCCTAGACCACGGAAACTTCAACATGTGAGCAAACTAAAGGACCTAGCATATGTGCTTGCAAAGAGAAGAATTGCTATTGGGTGGAAGACATGCCAGAGGCCACGATTAGAGGTGTGGTGGAAAGATCTGCAGAAATGGGCGGAGGCGGAAACCATGGTATGGCTAGAAGCGAATAGTGCCGGAGGGGAGGAGGAGGCAGAGACCCTGATGGCCTGGAAATTACTAATAGCGGAGTTGTTTGGGACAATACAAGATCCATCGGAACCCATAGAGGGGGAGACCCTACTATAGGATGTGAGAACAGAATATAAGAAGTAGTAGGCTCAAAATGGGGGGTGGGATAAGGGGATCAGTGAATAAGATTAATCAATATAATATGGAAATGTTATCAATATACTGCAAGTTTGGTTTCTACTATTTGTTTGAATAATTTAATAAAAAAATGTTTTAAAAAGAAATACGATTTTTTGCTGACTAGTTTTTCACATGACTACATTTTCCTGGGGACATTTTCACATAGAACCAAGAGAAAGAGGGGCTGGGAGACACGAAATAGCAGACTTCTCCCCAAACTGTACATATCTCTCCCTGACTACAGTAACCCTGTCTCCTTTCCATCTCAATAGAAACAAAGACCTTTAGAAAGGCAACCCTCTGGTGTGCAGCTTGGTGCTTTGTAAATTTGGGTGCCCTTTGATTCCTGTTCCTAGGGCAGCATCCTGTGGAGATGCTGTCCCTGTGAGAAGGGTGTTAACTGCCCTTACGAAGGAACAAAGAGAGGCAATCCCACCAGGCTATATTCCAGCCAGTGGAGAGGTCGAGACTGTCTGGGGGAATGCATATAACCTTTCCACAGCTGAACTGGGCCCACATGGCTGATACATGTGCAATATCAATTTAATGTGGCCTGGATAACTCAGATAGATGCTGGCCACCATACCCTAACTCGGGTATGCCCGATTTTTACAGTTGCCACCTGGACAGGATCTTTAGAGTTATGCAGATCATGGAACAGGCCTGTGCTGCATAGACTTGGAAGTCACTGCAGCTGCCAAGAGGACACCTCTGACCTCTGAACCTGCTCTGCGCCACTGGTAGAGCAGGTGCTGCGAATCAGGATACTGAATCAGGATACTGATGAAGAAAGGCACAAGTACACAATATATTTTAGGCGCTGAGCTTATGAGAGGGGAATTAGCAATGTCCCTTTCAGAGATGAAATTACTTGCTTAATTGTATTATTTAATACAAATAAAAAAAGCCAGAACTTTCACAACATTGCCAGATGACAATTCATCACAAGCATCATTGCAGCAAGATCTCGAAGTTCAATTGTGTGCTCAGCGAGCACTCACCCTTTCTGCTTTGCACACCCTGCTCAGCCTTTCCTTTGCACACTGCCCAGAAGGGCATTGTAGCAGAAAACACTCTTCATGCTTGCAGGACTCAATTTCATGAACCCTGCAAGGGTGGTGTGACGAATTTGTTGACGTCATCTCTTCTCCCCTTGGAGAGACCTTTCCCATGTGGTGAGGGCAGTGAGTCCAAAGTACAATAATCCCCCGGGGAATGGGGTGAACCAAGCAAGGATCACATGGGAGAGGAAGCCCCTTATGGTAATATGGACGACCATTCCCAGAGAGCGCGGTATACTACTGCTTTGTTAGGACCTCCCTCTTTCCCCAAGCCAAACTCTCCTTCCCTCTTTCCCACCAGTGCTAATGTCTGCCATTAGAACATTAGCCAACCTAATTTGATAGACCAGACTAGTGGCCCTGAAAATACCAATTGCCTTCAATATAATTCCAATGCAAGCACTGTGATGAAGAAGATGACCAGGAGTATGCAGATCACTCTGGAACAACAAAATAAATGGTCTAGTCCCTCACAGCATTTGATTGGTCCAAGGGAATATAAAACAGCAAAAAGGAAACCAACATGGGGAGATCCATCCCCCGACGAGGAAGCCTGAGAGACAACCCAGCAAAATGAGGACTGCAGCAGGAGACACTGTGCACGGATGCGAACGGGAGCATGAAGGTATTCTGTGGAAAAGAAGCTACTTTGCTGACTGCCTGAACAAACTGCTGGGTGCCCATAAGTCCGGCAAGCTTCTGGAAAGCAAAGCCCCATCCCAAGTAGGGAGTAGAGACAGGCGGAGCAACTGCAAATGAGAAGAGGAACTCAAATTCAAATTGACCGGCGTGGTCGTGGCCGACCGCATAGAATGCCTGAATGCTGCCGGAGCCTCAGATGGAAGGACCGGTGCTTAGAAGACGTGGACCACAGAAGAGGTAGGTGGGCAGGCTGAGAGGTGCATGGGGTCTGGGAGGAAGTGGGCAATAACAGCAGAACATGAGACAAGAGGGTCTGGGACCTGCACCCATATGAGAGCCAAAGTATGAGAGGGTCTGGGACCCTGAGAAAAAAAGAAACAATACAGAAGGAAACCTACGCTTGACAGGAGAGTAAACCAAGCTATTGCAAAAGAACATTGCGAGTCTGGGACCCGCACTCACATGAACATTTGAGAATAAGAGGGTCTGGGACCCTGAAAGCAAAAGAGACAGATCAGAAGAAAGCCTACACTTGGCAGGTGAGTACCACAATCTGGTATAACTGCGAGCCTGGGACTCACACCCATGTGAAAATATAAGAGTACAGTGCACTGCATCCAAGAAGATATGGGGTCTGGGACCCAAGGAGGTAAACCAGAAGGTATGTCGGGGAAAGGAGACAACCCGTAACCATTGGAATGACCCATTGTGGCCAAGAAGATACGTGGTCTTGGACCCAGGGATATAAGCCAAAATAAATGAATCCAGCGGAAAGGAGCCAACCGCTAACCCTTGGAGTAATACATTGTGGAGCATTTATTTTGTTATTTTGACCACCAAAGACATTGGGAACTTTTCGGTTGTCAAGAACTGTCATTACCACTATATTTCGGAAGAGAATACCCTTGCACATTAGGTTTACGTTGTTAGTGTTAGGGTCAGAAGTAGGGTTTTGGGACATAACAGTGACAGACTATTTATTTGACATCCTGACATTTTCACTAGTTTTCTTTGAGGCAGGAAATCCCCTCTTAGTTTTAGGGGCAGAGAGGCCTTTATGTCCTACCCTTTAACTGGTTAATAAAAGTTTGTAACCAAAGCTATGCTGCCTTCATGTCCAAGCCTTACTGCTGCACCCTTACAGCGGGTAAAATATGCATGTGCACTATATCTCCTGACCACAAGAGAGGATTCATGCAAACCAGCATAGGACGGGGATGGCCATCCACCAAAACCAGCAGTTGCCATGAAAGTCTTGCATACCGAGCAACTAGAGGCCAGAGACCATCTGCATTCACACAATTGGGAGGTCCAATTCACCAGCAGCTCCGAGAAAATGTTGGCTAGCCAAAGACAAGCCACCCCAAAAAGACAATACATAGGATTTCCAGTAAAAATGTCTGACACTGAAGTATCATCATTCAGCAATGCCACACCTGCATGGTCAGTGCTGTCCATGCACACTGGCATGTGCTCATTAGAGGCACCTCCACCATTCAACATGACAGACACAACATGCCTTAGACCAAGATGAGTGCAAGGGATACGTGATTTTGAAGTCTACATAGGCGCACTAGGATTGCAAAAGAGCAGATGAAATCAAGGCTTTCTGACACCGTCCATGGCCCCATTCGTCTGAGACATCATTTGTGAAATGCCAGAAAGACACCATTGGTACAATCAATGATTTACAGAAAATCTAAAATGTTCGTTTTGCTCCACATAAAACCGTGGATCACGAGCTTCTGTTATTCCACACTACCATGCATTTAAAAGGCTCAATCATTCAGAGTTTTGTCATATGTGCAAGAGTCAAGTACTGTGATTTCCACCTTTACTCAAATGAAGAATCCACTAAATCGCAGATGATCGCAATCTGCAAATCATCTGCATTCTGCAAGAAGTGGGTGTAAAAGCCACACACTCAAAACGAAATCTGAACCACAATGGACAAACCAAAAATAACACCCCCTGTGCCGATACCCTGCATCAGATCTGAACTGCTCGAACACAAGAAAAAGGCAGTAGGGAAACGTGTTACAGATTCCGATTTCCAGCACGATGGAGTTTGCCCAGTAATTGGGCAATCCTGCACCACCGCCAGATCAGTATCCCTAGTGACACAAATCAACATGAGATCGACAGAAGGCAAAGCCTTGACATGCAAGTATGCACACACTTCAAGATAAGAACGATAGCAAAGGCAGTATCTAATGTGGAGCCCTCGGAAGATGGAGCGACCACCACCATCACTCAATGAAGACACACACATAGATCCTGAAGGAAAGTTAATTACCCATAGACCATGCCCCCTTCAGCAAATGAATCCGAAACATCATTGTGCAGTGAGAGAATAAAAGGCAATGTTTTCGTGGTTTCAACAACCTCATCTTGGTCATTGTAATTGGTCGGCACTTTTTCATCAACCATGGTCAACCTCCCTTCTTTTGTCTGATAGAGGGAGATACCTCATACCCCTGGTCCCTCTCCCACTCCCCACCCTTCAAAACCTCACCAGCCCTAGACCTTAGCATATGTATATGCTTACATATGTAAGCATATATGTACTTTGTCACCTTGAAAGAAAGGCGTCAACCAAATTTACAATGACCAGAAAATGGAAGTTGGAACCACGGAAATACAGCGGCTATAGAATACTGTCCCATATTGTTATTTTGCATAAACGACCATCCTTTTTTGAGTTCTTGATAGGCATGAAGCATCAGTGAATGTCATGAGTGAACTTGACCATTTTGCACCTGCCAAAGCCGCCAAAACTCAAACGTGCGGACGTGGACATTTACCCATGTAGATTAAAAAAAAAACATTACCATGTAAAGAAATATTTAAAGCCACTGTGTTCCTGGAAAAATCATTCAGTCGAATTACAAATACATGTTGTCAAGACAGATGAAATTTGTGAGTGCATTCTCAGTTTCAGAACAGCAGTACAGTTGGGACTGGTTCACGTGTTTTGTCACATGAACGTAAATCAATATACAGGCAACTCAAAAGAATAGGGAAGCTATTCCTATCGCTCTTCCAAGGAATCAGACAACAAGAAAATTGCCAAATCAAACTACATGTAGGCAAATCCATCAAACTAACAGTACAGCAATACAGAGGCATTCTTTTCAAAATACAGCATCAAGGGGAAGACGAATTATAGTCTCTAATAAAAATAAGACATGATAGAACCAGCAAAGGGCCCCACACCATGGGTTTCCCTCATAGTCCCTGTGCCAAATAAAGGATTAAAGAAGCAGAGTTTCTCTGCATACACATACAAGTACCAAATCAGCTATACTGATTGAGAGAGAAACCAAACTCTGAGGATAACGGAGATGATAAACTGACTGAACAGTGCCACACCATTCTCTAAACTGGATTTAAAAAAGGATATCACCAGCTTGAGCTGTGCCCAGAATCTAGATACAACAAGAGATGCATAACACATCTATAAGTATTTCACTTCAAGCCTCTTGGTTGGAATATATTCATCTGCTAAGGTGTTTCCAAGAAGATATACACAAAGTTATATGTTGTATTCCAATCTGCATAAACATCAATGACATATCCTGGTTTTTTGCCCATCCCAAGAATCCCAGGATGCTACTGCAATCGCTTAATCAGAAAGTCATTGATCTGGGTCATGAGGGAAACAGGGAAATCATCTCCACAGAAAGACTACTGAGGCAAAAAGTATGGTTTCAGCGGATGGACCATCTCTTGTAAACAACACTGCAAGCATGAAACATCTGCCAATGTTTACAGCCCCACACGTTCCTTGAACCTCTTCACCTGACTGCGTTACTCAGCAACATTCATGAAAAAGTGTTGATTTACTGTTTCAGTCCTTTACAATCAGGCTCTGACATCTTGGTGCTACTGGATGAATACTCAAGATACCCAGATGTACAAATTGGGCCCGCAACAGATGCCTCATCCATAATACCTACATTAGCGAAGGAATTCACTGCATACAGTATCCCTAAACTAGCAAAGTGTGAAAATGGTCCACCTTTCACAAGCCAAGAAGTTTGATCTTTTGCCGAATGCATGGGTTTTCAACACAGGCACATATCACCTCTGTGGCCCCAAGGAAATGGGACCATAGAACGCTTCACGAGCAATCTGAAAATCACCATACAAATCTGCAACGTCACCAATAAGACCAGTGAACAGGCCCTATATAAACTGCTGCGGCACTGTAGAAATACCCCACTTAGCACAACAGAGCAATGCCAGCAGAGCTCATGTTCAGAAGAGAAGTGCACAATAATCTACTCACCTGGAGATGAGATCACATTTGGCTCAAGAAGACATGGTGTTTGTACATCAACCTATGACTCACAAAAACATCCCACCGGTAATCCCAGAGGCACTGATTATGACAAAAGCAAATGGCCCCATGGTGACTGCAGAAAAGGCAGGTAAGAAGATCACCAGAGATGCCTCATTCTTCAGTAGAGTAGTTTTTCCCTTGTCGAATCCTGACAACAGTGACCAGGGTGAAGAACTGGAATATGCAGGCACCTGAGGATCTGTCAGGCATTGAATATGTTCCGGAACTAAATGAATCAGTGATGGGTGACAATTATGAGACATATGCAGTAAGCACCGTAAGGATCACATGATGGCCTGTTTGCTGGATTGAAGAAATTGACTGATAGAAGCATATCCTTAAGTCAGGGGAAGATTAGAATGCTCTTTATGCTACCAGTGCAAGTCGTTATGTTGGGAGGACTGGGTTCAGGCAACATAGAGGAAGCATGGTGGGAGAAGGAAGGAAGTCATCAGTTAGCAGCTGTGGTTGGAGTAAAGAAGGCACTAAACCAAATGTCCGGTGGTCCATGCCTTAATGTATGAGGTTGGCCCTGGATATATACTGCTCAGCTGGCCGTGAAGCGAGCTATGTTGGAAGCAGAAAGTGAGTTCTCCCCCATCACAGTTATTGGTGGGTGCATTATGAGATCATCCAAAGGCGGTGGTTGGATGTGCATGGTGACCATGTGCTGTGGTCTGAGTGCACAAGTTGAGGATGAGAACATAACAGACAATCCACTGGAGTGTGTTATGTGATGATTCAAGAAAGAATTGTTTCTACTTGTGGGATGTTTTTATCCATGCATCCGAGCCCTACCTCAAAACTGTGCAGTACTGACATGGAAAACATCATGATGGCCAGAGATTCCCAGAAAATGCCCAGGGAAGTGCATGAAGAATAGGCTGCCACCCATTTTGCCGATGTTATGGGCACAGAAGGGCACTGCCTAAAACCACCATTGGACTACCCACACAGTAGCCTGAAACCATTGGGAATGGCAATGCTGATTGCCAAAAGAAACCTAGAATTGTGGGGAATTCATTTTCTTAAATCCCAAAAATGGGTGCATTACCAGTACTCACCGCTATCAGAAAGCCGGCGTTTTAAAACAACACCAGACTTTTTTTTTGTGTAAAACTGAATAAATGAACCCAAAGCAGGCCAAAGAAAGACTTACTGAGAGGTGGATACAATCTAAAGTTATATTCTGAAGTGACTTGAAGGTTTATAACAAGTCTGGCTGAGTTGTGGATTTCAGCAGTTTAAGTAAATTTGGACTGAAAGACACTAAAAATCTAAATGTTTAAAAGAAATGAGTGACCTACTTTTGAGTGTCACATAGGTTGCAATTGTTTAAATGTCATAGTTTTAAACTTAGAATCAGCATTCTAGCTGCATATGAAAAAATGGTTAATTTTATTTGAATGCAGAAAACTGGGTAACTAAAAGTGACATTAGCTGGGGCCTGGCTTAAGGAACTGAATTCTGCCCACCAGCTACCCCCGACAGGAGATGAGACTTGCACAACAGCTGTGTTCCCAGGCCTATCTGCCTTTTGCTGCTCCCACCAAAAGGGATATGACACTTCCCTGATTGAATTACCTGGGCTCTGCAGGAAATTGAACAAAGCCCTGTCCTGACTCAGGCAAATGTTTTATTATGGGGGCCGTAAAAGTGGTTTCCTCCTGGAAGGAAAGGGGAGGAGCACTGCCTGTGAGAGCAAGCTGGCTTGGCAGAACTGGAAAAACCAGAAATTCAACCTTGTGCTGGGGGAAACCACACCCCTTTGGGGCCAGAACATAACTCTAAAAAGATGGATCATTCATAGAGCGGACTTGTGAAAATTATTTAAATGATACCATAATTCTTGTGATTTTTCTGCCCACATTTTAAGAGGTTTTTAGAACCGGTGGCATGATCTGGGGGCAAACTAGCAGTTACGATGGTATTACTTAAAATGTATGCCTGTTAAAAATCTGACACTTCATCAATTAATGTCCATACTCCTTGCGCACATGTGTGTAAATTTGGGGTAATGTCCGATATTACGAAACCAGTTAAAAAGTGCAAATGTTGCCATTTCTGAATGCAAGCTCCCAGGAAGAGCAGATTTGGACAGGGTATACCTCCTGTGATATGTGATGGGTGCATGTAATTTTAAACAAATGTGTACCTGTGCAAATATGTTTTTTGGGTCAAAATATAGATTGTGTGTAATTTGACAGGGGCATGTTCTCTGTACCATAAACAGACCTCATCATGATGACACTTCATTTCATTCCCCCAATCAAGGGGAAGAGGATGAAGTGGCCAATGACAAGTGGAGAGGGGTAGAGCCTAGTGATGCTGCATACACACCCATTTTCAAAACACATAAAAGCAGACAATCAGGACAGATAGGGACATTCAATTCCATTTGCTACAACGCGCTCTGCCAGACCACACAACATCCAGAAGATACTAGATTCAACACTTAGACTTTAAAACTCCAAAGAACTTGATTCAGAACTCAAAGCAAGGGCCTAAACCCACAAACTGAGAACTCTTCTCAGTGGGCCTCAGCATCCAGCAAACCTAACAGCGATAGCAACTTCCAGGAGCCGTGCAGATCAGCGCTGGGTCCAGAGAAAGCTGTGCAGAAAGATCCAGAAGCAGTGCTGTACCCATAGAAAGCAGAGCAGTTCGCAGAACCAGAGGCAGAGCAGAGCTGACTCAGACCGCTGTTCGCAGAACTAGAGAGCTGACCCAGACGCTGTGCGCAGAGACCGTCCGTGGCGAGTGAAGAAAACCTGACCAGATCCGTGGCGAGGCCCATTCTATTTCTAAATATATTGTGAGTACCTAGCAGAACTGTGCAGAACCAATCTCTTAGTTAAAATAATATAATTCAATCTATTTTAATCTAACCAGAACTGCCTCCTAACTGTCACCTGTCATTTTGCAAAACTGTCACCTGTCATTTTCTAGTTGCTAGCTGCCACTTGTCTTTTTGAACTTTAAAATTTCCCCTACACTTTTGCCGCAATCGCGAAAAACGCACTCGCGAATTTGCCGCGATTTGTAAATTTCTCCACGTGTGAAGACAGCAGCTTCTTTGCTTTCCTTGCTAAAAATTCGTTTGCCTCTTAAGAACCATCCTAGATCCTTGCTAAAGTGAGCCTGAACTCATCCCAAGTATATTTCACTCACCCTGAACCTCTAGAGGGAATTAAAAGCATTGTAGCATATTTTTCACTTCATTGCCAGCACATATAAAAGCATTTTGGGCCTGTGTTTCAAACTTCTGTAGTCTAAGCTTGCTGGGGTGAACTGAATTACATTTGTTTGCATTTCTGAGAACTGTGTGTTTTCCTTCCATGTCCTTGCATTGCATAAAGGGGGGAGGGGATTGCCAGAGAAAGGTGATTACATTGTTTTGTTGAAATCATATTGAGTATTTTCTGTATTGCATTTTCATTCAACATTACATCCATCTGAACTTATATAAAGCATTCTCTACCACCTTATTCTTCTGTTCCTATTCACAAGTGTGCTAGTGCCAGACTATCCATTATTGACTACTGCTCAGATTCAGTGTGATATTCAATTATTAATTTATTATAAAGTGTGATATATATATCTATTGTTTAAATTATCAAATAAACCTTTAAAACTTGCAAAACAGAACTACTTCTTGGCTCAGTGGGGTCAGGGGTATTCCAAGAGAGGGGTGTTATATAGGGGTAGTCATCCAGAACGCATGAACTGGACATAAAGATATATCAATAAGGGTTTCCATTCAGTATCCCAGACTAGGCATTGACTTAGCTGTAGTGTTGAATTGAATCCTCTTACAAATTGGGGGCTCGTGCCGGACGTTTGGGTTAGATCTATCACTTGTGCAGATTAATACAGTGTGCCAGCTGACCAGATACACATATCCGGTCGGATCACCACGCTGTGTTACGCTGTAAAGCACTCCTCAAAGGAACGCTCTAAGGAAAAGGTCTGTTTTGCAAAAATAAAATACAAACTTCTGTAAGTCAGGAAGGAACTCAAATCTCTAGAATGACGACCTTAGTAGACATGAAAATAGCCAGAGAGCACTTCTTACATAAGTTATTTGTGAGAGGTGAGTGGACTCATCAGGACCAGACGGTCTGGTTGCAAGCAATCGCACCCCAGATCACGGAAACAGGGTCAGATACATGGAGAGACCAGGGTCCCTTACATGTGGCCCTGAGTGAACTATATATGTCCTCTAAGGCCAAGGATGAGCACAACAAGATTGCCAGGGTAGCGGCATATTTATATTTACATATGGGAGCCATGCAGGACAAATGTGCTGAAGGCCAAGATCTGGCGAGTAGGCAACTGCTGGCATTACAGAAGGCCCAATCTGATCTGTACTCTTCTGAGCAGAGGCTGCAGAGGAGCCAGGAGTCAGAAAATGATAGTAGGCAGTATATCATTAAAATAAAGGAGGACATGGATATACTGCAACAGGAAAAGGCTGACCAGGATACTAGATTTCTGGCCCTGCAGAAGGAGCACCAAGACAGTTTGGACTCCTTAATGCAGAGCCAGAAAAAGCTGGAGCAACAATTAGACTTTAACAGGGCATGCACGGAGCAGGTAGCCACCCTGCAAAGTCATCTAGATAGAGTGAAGGCAGAGAGCAATAAACTGATTCTGAAAGACCTGGACACCCAGGCAGAGTTTGATCAGGAGCGCCAGAAAGCTGGTGCCTTCCAAAGGCAAAGGGACGACCTGACGGTACAGATGCAGACTCTTAGTCAGGAAAGGGACACCTTAGGCCAGGAAGTCTGCCACTTAAAAAGAAAATGGAAGAAAATCACCTGGCCCACCAGGGACTGGGTGACCTCCAAAAAGAACACCAGAACTTGTTAGAGCACACCAGGAGGGTGGAGGATGCTCTAGCAAGAAAGGAGCAGGCCAATAGGGACACAGCTCATGAGGTAACCCTCCTGCAGCAAAGACTGGCCCAGTGCTCCAGGACCAAGCAGGAAACGCAGAGAGAGAATGAGGCTCTCTTCCAGCACAATGATAGGCTCCAACAACAGGTAGCGATGCAAGGGAGACTGATAGAGTCTAGTAAGGCCTTAACTGTGGAACTGAAGGCACAGGCTCTTGCATTGCAATAGGGAGCAGGGGCGGATAGAGACCAGGTTCGCTGGGAAAGAAAAACTCCTGAGCATAACCTCTGGAGCCCTAGTACCAGAGGCCTTTATATCTCTCAGTCCCTGGACTCTGCCACCCCCATGTCCCCTGGCGCACATGAGCACCGGGCCACAGGGATGGCAGATTACTATCCAGCCAGAAGCATGGGGCTCATAGGCCAGTACCTCCCAGGAATGGATGGGCGGGCATCTGGGTATGGGCACCCAAGCACAGTGCAATTTAGTGGGGAACCCCAGGAGAGTAGGCCCATTAAGGGCATCCTGAAAACCTCTGCCCAGTTAGGTCAGTGGGGGGGTACCCATCAAATCCTGGCAGCAAAGAGGAATCTGAAGACTCCTCTGAACGGTACAGGACACAGGAGACCAGGCCCCCACATTCTACCGGCTTTCCCAGGCTCGCAGAATTCAGGGAAACCTGGAAGATCAGACAGGAACCTCTGGGAGCAGTGCCTCTGAGTCAGAGGACGAATGGACAAGGGTTACCCGAACCAAAAAGGCCAATAAGGCAAAAAGGGCCTTGATTAAGGACCCATTGAAACAGATTAAGGCAATCAGGAGTGTCATCACGCCTTATCATAAGAACGCCAAGTACTCTGTTTGGGAACACTTGGAGCTCTATGAGCAAATGATGGAGACTTTTCATTTGAAGGACAGCCAAAGCTGTATCCAATATGTAACGTGGACATTCTCCCCAGAGTACTCCAGTTTCTTTGCAGGGCTGGAGGACCAAAATCATTCCAGGTGGTCCACCTATAGGGCGGCCATATTAAAACATTTTTCTGTTCACAGAAATCCCCAAGAGGCTCGCAAGGCAGCCTACAATTTGCAGTGTGGGGAGGATCAGGCCCCATAAGAGTTTTTGCAAGAACTGAAGCGTGCCTTTGCGCAGACCACCAGAAGGGTGCGCACAGACAGCAGAGAATTTATTAATACTTTTTTCCATGCCTTGCACAAATACATAATGACCCAGCTCGTGAGGGATTTTCACAAGAAAAGATCTTTAGACTGGGTCATTGAACAGGCGACCCGGATCTATAAGGTGCAGAAGCCCATAGAAAATAAAAGCAATACCCAGAAAAATCCCAAAACCAACAGCACCCCTCCTGCTGCCAAGGTGGCAGAGGTAAAGGTCACCCCCGTTTTAGAGTTGGAGATGGGGGGGGCTAAAAACCTACCTGCACCTAATAATGCTAGGCCCAGAAGGTCCTCGGGCCAGTCACAAACCGGGAGTCAAGGAGGTAGTCCCACAAATGGGGTCCCTCGATCTCCTGACTATGTAAGTCCCCGTTACAAGGGTAATCAACCCATCCTGGGTTATGTGTGGACTCCTCCAGCCCAAGGGGGGGGATCCAGCCAAGCACCTAACCCAGGGAACTTCCCTCCCAACTTCCCACAGGAGGGCAGAAATTCTCCAAATCCTGGGCAGAACTTTTTCCCCAGGTATCCACCCAATTTCCAGCCCCAAAATCCTCCACCCTTCTTTCCCCAATTCCCTGAACCCAGACAACCGAATCCGGGAGAGGGGAGGCCAAGGGTGGAGGGATATCCAAATCTTCCCAACCAGGGGTACTACCAAAGAAGGGATAGCTACCCTTCCCGGGATCAGCCCAGGGGAGAAAACAGGGCCCCGTATCCGCCTGAGCGGGTTTCCCAGTTAGAGCGCCAGGTTCAAAACATGGCGCGGGATCTGGGTCACATACTGAGGGCTCAGCAGAACCCTCAGATCGGCATGCCGGCGCAGAACGCACCCAACTCTGGACCTGGTGCCCCAGAACAATGACGGGGGCAGCACCCCGATAACTCACCGGTTCCCAGGGAGGAGGCACAAAGGGAAGGGGGGTGTAAAGCCTTGGAGGAAGCTTCCTTCCTCACTTGTAAACAGCCCCTGGAAACCCAGGAACCAGAAACAAAATCTCTTGCCCCTGAAAGTCTGCCTCCTAAGGAGCAGAGGGGGGGGTAGGAGAAACAAAAGACCCAAACAGACTCAGTTTAAGGAGGAGGTACAGATCTTCCAATTTGAGGGAGAGGGATCCTCAGAGGATCCTGGAAAAGGATCTTCTCCTTCAGAGAGGGGGGAACTCCTCCCAAAGAAAAATGGGTCCCAAGGGATTCCAATCCAGACTGGGGAGATACGGAGACTGAGCTACCGCCGCCCATCACCTCATCCCAGAACCCACAATACCAAAATCCCCTGGTTCAAACCCATCCTGATGACTGCCTCCAAAAAGGGGAGGGCGGCCCAGAACCGGAGCCAGGGGAACCCACAATGGCTCTGATCTCCAGTTGCCAACTTTTTCTTTCAGATTCCCAAGGCTCTCCACAGAATTCTGCCCAAATCTCTTCACTAGCAATGTCCAAAACCAGAAAGTTAGCCCACCAGTTGTCCAAAAATGTGCATTACCTGTGCCCCCTTGAGGAGAAGGAGGGAAGATACTATGCCCCGGTACAAGTACAGGGGCAGGGTACAAATTTGGCACTGGTGGACACTGGATCTCAAGCTACCCTCCTGTCCAGAAGGGCCTTTGACGAACTGAATGCAGGAAGGGGAGAGAATTACCAAATTCCTCTCACCTCTCTTCCTGGACAACTGCTTAACTTTGACGGGAAGGAAATTCCCGTTGAGGGGACTGCAGACTTGGACATTAAGATCGGGCGACACAAGGTGAAACACCCGGTCATAGTAGTGACTCCAGAGGGTGCCCCTTGTTTACTGGGGAATGACCTCCTGAGGAGGTTGTCACCCTTAATAGATTGCGTAAACAAGGTCCTCTGGACCCAGACTAGCCGACCAATAAAATTAAAACAGAGTGTCAACCATGTTAGTTTAAACGGCACCTGCCACATGGTTGAACAAAAATCTGACCAAGTAGAATTCACTTCCAGAACAACCAAATTCCAGACGTGACAGTAATAGAAGTAGGACAACAGACTGATGATGGGGGGTCCTCTCTATTTCTGAAAATCAACCTTCCTTCCAGTTTAAGGTGGTATTCCACACTGGAAGGAAACACCCTGAAATTCTATACTAATCCACAATCAGAAACTCCCACTCCCATAGTCCAGAAAGATGTGAAATCAGCTCAGAGCCTGGCTGATATTCAGCAAATTGGAGAGCAGTTGTTCATCCCTGTCCAGTTAAATGATGGGAAGGACTCTGTTCTCGCTCGAGTGTGTGTGAACAACGGTAAGAGCTTCATCAGCGAAGCCATGTTCCGCCAACTCCCAAAAGATCCAGCCATTCCCACCTTCAAACTAATAGACAAATGGGAAATGGACCTGGAAGCACCTAATTCCAAACATCTCCTGCCAAGCAGGTGTATGCTCAAAATCTCCATTGGCAACAAGAGCATAGTCCACAATTGTTGGGTCGTGCGAGACGTCCCTGCCGCCTTTTACTTAGGCAGTGACATTCTCAATCGCTTTGCCATTAGTTTGGACCTAATAAACTTCAAAGCTTGGTCCCGATTAGCGGATAATCCCATGGGCTTTGATGATCCAGAAAAAGCATTTAGGTCAGCTCAATTTCTACTTTATGCAGTTGAAATTCAGATCAAAGAGGAAGTCACCATCCCAGAAAGGACCCGACAATTCTCCCTGGAAGTGAAAGTTAAAAGAGGACAATATCTGCAAAACCCTGATGCTTACATACATCTAAACGCTTCTCTCCAACAGCAAGGGTTGGGGGTAAACCCAACTCCATTAGTCAACATAGAACATGACACCATTCTAATAGAGGTGGATAACAGCGACTTAAAGAGTATTACTCTAGCCGCAGGCACCATTATTGGAATGGCGGTTGATGACCGACATTTTTCCATCGATTTAGGTAATGAACTGTTAGGACCAATCCCCAAGGACTGTTTTGACGGCGACAGTGAGGACAATACAACACCAGACAGGATTGTTACCCGGCATGGGGGGAACTTCCTGGTGTACACTTCTTGCCCTTATGGTAAGGAAGATGTGACTTGTGACTTCAGGAGGGATGAGGTGATTTTCCAGGTCCATGAGGGCTGCCTTTCCCACCTGAAGCCTCCGGTCCAAATCTGCA
The DNA here is from genome assembly GCF_040938575.1 of Ambystoma mexicanum. Taxonomy (NCBI): domain Eukaryota; kingdom Metazoa; phylum Chordata; class Amphibia; order Caudata; family Ambystomatidae; genus Ambystoma; species Ambystoma mexicanum. The sequence goes on along the minus strand of NC_090941.1, from coordinate 963,469,093 downwards.
CTCTGACCAGGGACTTCTCCACCCAGCTGGAGGAGGCCGCTGAAATAGCCAAACCAGAAGTCTTTCCAGGCTTCAGGCAGATGGTGGAAGAGAGAGTCAACCTAGCTGATGCCTGTGTGACTCTGGAACAAAAGCAAAAGTTGAAACAAGTTTTCTTGGATTTCCAAGATCTCTTTGCGGTAGACTCATATGACTGTGGTCGCACTGACATCCACACAACAACAATCCCCACGGACCCTGGCATGACTCCTGGGTTTGTGAAGCAATATCGCTTGCCTCTCGCATCAATGGAGTCCCTTACTGAAATAATTAAGAACCTTGAGTCCTGGGGAATAATCCGTCCAGTCCACAGCACCTTCAATAATCCGGTGCTGGGAATATGAAAGCCAAACGGCCAGTGGAGACTCTGCGCTGACCTCAGGGAGCTCAACAAACGGGTCCATACTTCCCGATGGCCTCTTCCCTACATTGACCAAGGGCTGGCCCAGATTCAGGGGTCACAGGTATTCACTGCAATAGACCTGACCAATGGATACTGGACTGTGCCTGTCAGTAGGGAGGACCAATACAAACTGGCTTTTACCTTTGGGGGCCAGCAGTACACATGGACCCGGACTCCCTTCGGATACCTTAACTCCGGTAATGAGTTCAATATTTTCCTACATAAGGCCATGCCCGACCTGGGTGCGAGGGGTAACCTGGCTTATGTAGACAATGTCCTCATCAAAAGCTCAACTGTTGAGGAACACATAGCGGAGATCCGTTATGTTCTGACACAGTTGAGGGCCGCCGGAGCAAAACTTTCCTTTCAGAAAGCACAGTGGTGTAGAACCCGTGTTAATTTCTTGGGGCATGAGATTACTCCTCAGGGTCTCTGTCCCCAGGAAAAGAAAGTGGAAGCACTTCAGAAACTGAAAGCCCCACAACTCTGCGGGAACTAAGGAGCCTCCTTGGACTGACTAATTACAGCAGAAAGATCATTGAGGGCTATGCAGAGATCACCAGACATCTGATTCATCTCCTGAAGGGGGGGGTCAAGTGGGAATGGGGTCCAGAACAAGCCGAGGCGGTAAAACAACTCAAAAGAAGCCTCTCACAAGCGCCTTGCCTGGCTTACCCTGTCAGAAACAATGAGTTGTTCCTGGAGACGGGGTTCTCAAATACGTGCTTGACGGCGGTATTATACCAAAAGCATGACAAGGTCAATAAAGTAATCTCCTATGCGAGCAAAACTTTATCCTCTGTGGAGGAAAAATTCAACGATTGTGAGAAGGCATTCCTGGCAACGGTGTGGGCATTGAAGAATTACCGCCCTTTTATCCAGGGGGAACACATCATAGTGGAGACTCCACACCAGCCTCTGCAATATCTCCAAAGTGATAGAATCCGGGCCGGAAATGTGAGTAATTGCCGAATTACTTCCTGGATTCTGTCAATGCAAGGCTTTCCTGTGGAGGTCAGATATGGCCAAAACAAGAAGAGTCCCCTCACGCAAGGTCTGGCTGACTTGCATGATTGTGCCAGAGAAAACTGTCTCGAGGACAAAAGTCTAAAAATAAAGGACAACATGGAGGCATACCTTAATTCCCCCCACAAAGTCTTTGAAGAGGACAAGTGTGAGGGAATGCCCACTGTTTATGTGGATGGATGCTCGTACCATGTTGACAACGACGGGGAGAAAGAACTGGTGGCTGGCGTAGGGAATGCATGGGTGAATGAGTCCCCAGAACCCTCCGCTGGATACAAAATTGGTCCCCTAAGTAGTCAGGTGGCAGAATTGATGGCTGTGCATCAGGCCATCCTCACTGCTGTCCAGCATCAACTCCATGAACTAGTCATAATCACAGATTCGGATTATGTACGGAACGGGTTCGTGGAGCACCTGGTTAATTGGAAAACCAGAGGCATGTTATGTGCTAACAACAAACCCTTGAAACATGGGAAGTTGATCCAAAACATTGATGATCTGGTCACCTCGAATGAGATGACCATCTATTGGAAAAAGATCAAGGGTCATTCCAAAGTAGAGGGACCAGACAAAACTGGAAACGACTTAGCTGATCAGCTGGCCAAAACCGGGGCCATCCAAGGGGATCTAATTGAGATTGAGTCCCTGTTGGGGGAAATCGAGGTCATTGCTATCACTAGGTCCCAGACAAATGCTCACAACGACCTTTCAATTGCACAATGGAGTAAGGAGACCCCTGATGCTGATTTGATTACCGCTCAGAAGGGGGATCCAATAATTGGTAAATTTTACCAGCACATTGAGGACCCTGAGAACTTTCCCCTGACGGATACCGATTACATTGGGAAAGAGGACCTAAGAGTGTTGATGAAATGTCCAAAAATGTTCCGAATCCAAGACGGTTTGCTGGTAAGGAAATCCAAAGCTGGCCACGATCAGTGGGTGGTTCCTACCTCATTCCGAAGCCTGATGTTAAGTCACGCCCATGATGCGGCCACCGCCGGTCATAGGGGGTTTCACACAACATTGGAAATCTTAAGAGAGGTTGCATACTGGCCACACATGGGGCAGGACCTCGACCAATACTTGAAGGGGTGTCTTGTGTGTGCACAATTTCAGCCATCATCCCTCACGCACCGTGCGCCTCTCCAAAAGAGGGGGATGACCCTGCCATGGTCAGATTTACAAATCGACTTTGTAGGCCCCGTGATTCGCTCGGCTAGGGGGAATAAGTGCATGTTGACTGTGACATGCTTGTTTACCAAGTGGGTGGAATGTCTCCCAGCCCCAAATTGCAAGGCAGAAACCGCAGCTGCCCTGATGATTAACCACATCTTTTCCCGTTTCGGTCTACCTCAAAGGATTGAGTCAGACAGGGGTAGCCACTTCACCAGTGAAGTGATGACAAAGATGTGGGAGATACTGGGGTCAAAAGGAAGTTGCATATTGCTTACCGGCCAGCTTCTTCTGGGGCAGTAGAGAGATATAAACGAACCATTGTGAGCATATTAAAGAAGTTTGTGGCAGATTCTGGGCCAAGTTGGGATATCCGATTACCTCTGGTCCTAATGGCCATCAGATCTACCCCTTCATCTGCAACCAAAATGTCACCATTTGAGTTGATGACTGGGCGCAAGATGGTGCTTCCTCAGCATTTGCGCTACAGGACCCACGAGCAGACACTGATAAATGCCTCCACAACTCATGAGTATGTGGAGAATTTAAGGAAACACCTTCAACATGCTTTTGCTTATGCTCAGCGGAATCTAGAAAGATCAGCTGATAGCATGAAGACCCACTATGACCTGAAGACTTCCAGGAAGGAATATCAGGTGGGTGATCGGGTCTATCTATACAATTTCCAAAGGAACCAGGCCAAACAGCGAAAATGTTTGCCTACATGGAAGGGACTCTTTGAGATTATAGACAAAATCTCCCCTGTGGCCTACAAGATCCGCATCCCCAAAGGCGGTTTGGCAGAGGGGGAAGACAAGTGGGTGCACATTAACCAGTTGAAGTGTTGCCATCCCAGGCACACTCTGCAACAACTGGAGGAATCCTCTGGAATCCTAGAGGGTACTGTCTCAGATTAATTCAGTTCTAACTCAAAAGATCCTACATATCGCCTATCAAGTTTCTCAATGTAGGTGTTTTAGTTTTTGAATGCAAAAAGAAATGTGCATGTTCATATGTTTTGACTATAAATTTATATGCCACCCCACTATATCAATGGTGGGGAGAAATGTCCATGAATAGGTATTGCCGCTCTTCCTTTGTCGTCCTAGGAGAAAGAAAACCTGGAGACGGGCCAAGGAGGACGATCCGGAGACCGGGAGCAGAGGCGCAAGGGGCCCAGGGTACCGCCCAATACTCCCATCAGGACCGGCGAGGAGAACCGATCGATCAGTACCGGATGGAGGAAAAGATGCTGAACTGTGCCATCTATTGGAAGAAGATGAGGAAACATCCCAGGTCTTGCGAGTCCCATCAGTGAAACAGAATGGCCATCGCAAGAGGGGGGCTTGTGGGATGTTTTTATCCATGCATCCGAGCCCTACCTCAAAACTGTGCAGTACTGACATGGAAAACATCATGATGGCCAGAGATTCCCAGAAAATGCCCAGGGAAGTGCATGAAAAATAGGCTGCCACCCATTTTGCCGATGTTATGGGCACAGAAGGGCACTGCCTAAAACCACCATTGGACTACCCACACAGTAGCCTGAAACCATTGGGAATGGCAATGCTGATTGCCAAAAGCAACCTAGAATTGTGGGGAATTCATTTTCTTAAATCCCAAAAATGGGTGCATTACCAGTACTCACCACTATCAGAAAGCTGGCGTTTTAAAACAACACCAGACTTTTTTTGTGTAAAACTGAATAAATGAACCCAAAGCAGGCCAAAGAAAGACTTACTGAGAGGTGGATACAATCTAAAGTTATATTCTGAAGTGACTTGAAGGTTTATAACAAGACTGGCTGAGTTGTGGATTTCAGCAGATTAAGTAAATTTGGACTGAAAGACACTAAAAATCTAAATGTTTAAAAGAAATGAGTGACCTACTTTTGAGTGTCACATAGGTTGCAATTGTTTAAATGTCATAGTTTTAAACTTAGAATCAGCATTCTAGCTGCATGTGTAAAAATGGTTAATTTTATTTGAATGCAGAAAACTGGGTAACTAAAAGTGACATTAGCTGGGGCCTGGCTTAAGGAACTGCATTCTGCCCACCAGCTACCCCCGACAGGAGATGAGACTTGCACAACAGCTGTGTTCCCAGGCCTATCTGCCTTTTGCTGCTCCCACCAAAAGGGATATGACACTTCCCTGATTGAATTACCTGGGCTCTGCAGGAAATTGAACAAAGCCCTGTCCTGACTCAGGCAAATGTTTTATTATGGGGGCCGTAAAAGTGGTTTCCTCCTGGAAGGAAAGGGGAGGAGCACTGCCTGTGAGAGCAAGATGGCTTGGCAGAACTGGAAAAACCAGAAATTCAACCTTGTGCTGGGGGAAACCACACCCCTTTGGGGCCAGAACATAACTCTAAAAAGATGGATCATTCATAGAGCGGACTTGTGAAAATTATTTAAATGATACCATAAATCTTGTGATTTTTCTGCCCACATTTTAAGAGGTTTTTAGAACCGGTGGCATGATCTGGGGGCAAACTAGCAGTTAAGAGGGTATTACTTAAAATGTATGCATGTTAAAAATCTGACACTTCATCAATTAATGTCCATACTCCTTGCGCACATGTGTGTAAATTTGGGGTAATGTCCGATATTACGAAACCAGTTAAAAAGTGCAAATGTTGCCATTTCTGAATGCAAGCTCCCAGGAAGAGCAGATCTGGACAGGGTATACCTCCTGTGATATGTGATGGGTGCATGTAATTTTAAACAAATGTGTACCTGTGCAAATATGTCTTTTGGGTCAAAATATAGATTGTGTGTAATTTGACAGGGGCGGGTTCTCTGTACCATAAACAGACCTCTTCATGATGACACTTCATTTCATTCCCCCAATCAAGGGGAAGAGGATGAAGTGGCCAATGACAAGTGGAGAGGGGTAGAGCCTAGTGATGCTGCACACACACCCATTTTCAAAACACATAAAAGCAGACAGTCAGGACAGATAGGGACATTCAATTCCATTTGCTGCAATGCGCTCTGCCGGACCACACAACATCCAGAAGATACTAGATTCAACACTTAGACTTTAAAACTCCAAAGAACTTGATTCAGAACTCAAAGCAAGGGCCTAAACCCACAAACTGAGAACTCTTCTCAGTGGGCCTCAGCATCCAACAAACCTAACAGCGATAGCAACTTCCAGGAGCCGTGCAGATCAGCGCTGGGTCCAGAGAAAGCTGTGCAGAAAGATCCAGAAGCAATGCTGTACCTAGAGAAAGCAGAGCAGTTCGCAGAACTAGAGGCAGAGCAGAGCTGACCCAGACCGCTGTTCGCAGAACTAGAGAGCTGACCCAGACGCTGTGCGCAGAGACCGTCCGTGGCGAGTGAAGAAAACCTGACCAGATCTGTGGCGAGGCCCATTATATTTCTAAATATATTGTGAGTACCTAGCAGAACTGTGCAGAACCAATCTCTTAGTTAAAATAATATAATTCAATCTATTTTAATCTAACCAGAACTGCCTCCTAACTGTCACCTGTCATTTTGCAAAACTGTCACCTGTCATTTTCTAGTTGCTAGCTGCCACTTGTCTTTTTGAACTTTAAAATTTCAAATCTGAAAAACGACCTTTACCATATTGTTCATATCTCCGTGACCGTTTGTCTTAGAGACTTGCAGTAACTTTCCTCTGAAAGCTGGGAATCTTGGCTTTTCAACAAACCTAGAACCGCATTCCTACCCCCTACCCTTTTGCCGCAATCGTGAAAAACGCACTCGCGAATTTACCGCGATTTGTAAATTTCTCCACGTGTGAAGACAGCAGCTTCTTTGCTTTCCTTGCTAAAAATTCGTTTGCCTCTTAAGAACCATCCTAGATCCTTGCTAAAGTGAGCCTGAACTCATCCCAAGTATATTTCACTCACCCTGAACCTCTAGAGGGAATTAAAAGCATTTTAGCATATTTTTCACTTCATTGCCAGCACATATAAAAGCATTTTGGGCCTGTGTTTCAAACTTCTGTAGTCTAAGCTTGCTGGGGTGAACTGAATTACATTTGTTTGCATTTCTGAGAACTGTGTGTTTTCCTTCCATTTCCTTGCATTGCATAAAGGGGGGAGGGGATTGCCAGAGAAAAGTGATTACATTGTTTTGTTGAAATCATATTGAGTATTTTCTGTATTGCATTTTCATTCAACATTACATCCATCTGAACTTATATAAAGCATTCTCTACCACCTTATTCTTCTGTTCCTATTCACAAGTGTGCTAGTGCCAGACTATCCATTATTGATTACTGCTCAGATTCAGTGTGATATTCAATTATTAATTTATTATAAAGTGTGATATATATATCTATTGTTTAAATTATCAAATAAACCTTTTAAACTTGCAAAACAGAACTACTTCTTGGCTCAGTGGGGTCAGGGGGATTCCAAGAGAGGGGTGTTATATAGGGGTAGTCATCCAGAACGCATGAACTGGACATAAAGATATATCAATAAGGGTTTCCATTCAGTATCCCAGACTAGGCATTGACTTAGCTGTAGTGTTGAATTGAATCCTCTTACATACTCCATATCTCAATTGAAAATGCAAGTGAAAATAAATCACAGCATTCCATGGGACCACAATGTGCATCCGCACATCCACATGCGCATTAGGTTTTGTACACTGGCAAATCTTTGCAGTTAGTGGACGTGCCACAGGAGGCATGGTTTCATCTGAGGGGGCACCTCCATTCTTAAAGGGTCTTTCGGACACTTCCCTGCACATAGTCTGACCAGTCTCAGATGACGTGCATTATGGTCACAGTCATCTTCTATACCACTAACTTCATTGCGTAAAATAGAAACGTTCATGCAGTAAAAGAGAAAGGCATTGTTATTTTAGTTTTGGCTATTAGGTAGCACTTCAGTGCTACCGATAAACCAGAATTATTTCATTACAGTATAGCTAGGGAGACATTGCATATAAAGAGGGACACACAGCTTGTAGGTGTTGTGTGACTATGTAACCACCCATTGACTGCCTATAGTCATGCTAATCTCTATGGCAATTCCGACTGTTAGGGAGAATTCTCTGAAATGTGCCAATTCCCATGTTCGCAGCCACGGTAAAGCACCCATTGGTGCCATTTTTGGCAAAATGGCCCCACTCTTCTTTTTCCACCATTTCTTTTTGTAAAGTTCCTTCTTGAGATTTACTCTGCGCGCCAAACTAGGTTTGGTCCCTTTGTTTGTTTTGTCTTTGGCGGTATTCACGAGTGAAGCCAGCCTCTGGCTCCAGGGTGTCTGGGGTAGACAGGAAGTGAGGGAGGTGCCCGAAACTCCCTGGGCTTAGTCTCCTAGGAGGCCCAAATGCACCCTTTGATGATTGGCTGGCTGACTGTCTGGTAAGGACAGCCACCCTGCTGGGTGACTGACAGCTAGGCTGGAATTAATGGGAGAGGACTGTATAAAAGGCGAGCTTTTTGGCTTGGAAGTCGACCACTGGACGAAGGAACCGAAGAAGAACTTCAAGAGGATGAGTGCTGCAACTCCTGGACCATTGGTTTGCCCAGTGAAGCCTGCTGCAGTACTGAAACGCCAAGTTCGCATCGACAGAGAAGCCCCTGCAAGGACAACTTCTCCCCTTGAGTTAGTGGGACCGATCAGCTCCAAAGTAAGCCACCTGGACATCCTTCTCGGAGCTGGTTGAATTTCCACAGAGTTGCTGCTGGAAACTGTAGAGCCAAGAGAGGAACCCCAGTTTGTGTGTGTTGCTTTTAAATTGGTCAAGAGCTCCAGAAAGATCATCTGGACTCCCAGGAAGCAGAACTGACCAAGCCTGAGCCCCCTCAACAGAGTGTGGGACCCCAGAAGCAAGGAAAGTCCATCTCGACAGCCAGGAACCACAGTGGTGCTATTTGCGGTAGACGCAAGGCGCTGAAACGCCGAACAGCCACTGAAAGTGAAATTTGCTGGTTGCAAGATATGACCATCCCAGTGCAGTGCAGGAGTCACCCGTGTCCCCTCTTGTCCGCACGACTGGGGCCCAGGAACAGTGAGAACTGCAGAGCTGCACAGAAACATGAGTCATCTGCTGCATCTTTTCTTCATTTTGTACAAAGTCTGAGAGAACTTACCTCTTGCTGTAGAGTTGCTTGCATCTTCTACTACTCACAAGTCGAACCGCTTGTGGCCCTACATTGATTCATCTTTTTCACTAAAGAACTCTGAAACATTGTGCAAAGACGTTTCTACTTACCTGCAACGAAGTGCTTCAGCCCATATAGACTCTTGCCTATTGACTTTGGCTTAGCCTAATCTAATTGAATGACTCTTACTGGGAGATCTGAACATTTTTGACTGCTTTAGAATATTTGTGGTATCTTGTTTGCTCTAACAATCTTTTCATTTTACTTACTCTTGAACCAATTCTGAATGCCAAACAGTAATACATGAATGCCAACAGCACCCTTGCAACTGAAGTCACCTGTGGGTGTAGGACTCTGCGGTATGCCAACCCAAATAGGTAGTTACTTATTCTGAACTTAAGAGTGTATAGTCTGTGAAGTATATTTGTGTGGTGTTTTGTAGTGCTCCCTTCTGAAGAAGGCTTATGTAAACTGACCGGTAAATACATTAATAATAGTGTTAGCAAGAAACCCTGTGTGTACGTGTTTGCTTGAATACTTGTCACTGTGAATCTCGGTGTAACTCCCCTACAGCTCATATTGACCCCTCTTGAGATAAGCCTGGCTACTCGTCCACACTACCAACCTTTGTAGTACAGTCTTATACCAAAGGTTGGGTTACTATTTCCAGAGGGTCCGGGTTGTTGTAGTACCCCCTAAGGGTACTGCATACAATATGCCTAAAACCCACCCACTTGTTGCACCTCCCCGCCCAAAACATGCCCTCCTAGGATCTCTTTGAGCTATGTTTATCAAGCCTTGCCATCAGTGCCTTCCAGTGTTTTTTTTAATTGTATTCTTTATTCAGGCTTCAAAGTGTTAATGACTTAATTGGAGCTGTAAACTTTCTGCCGGTCCAATAAAAATGGCTTGACCAGGTCGAACCATTTTTCGTCTGCTACCATCAATGGTCAGTTACTATCACTATGGCAGTGCCTGGCAAATACTTTTCCCATGCCTACACAAAAGCCAAAACTGTTGGCATTGCCAATGCGTGTTAACATTTCCACCAATGAATTGCAAGGAAAAAATGCACTGTAAGCGAGGGGCATTAACAGCCCATCAGTGGCAAAGCACACTCGCGTGGCTATACTAAGCCTGAAATCAGCTGTTTATTTGTTGATTCCCAATGCATTTTCAGACATAGGCTGCAATTGATCACGCTGTGTGGCCCCTGCAGCCACATCCCGGATTCCGGGCCCCTCTTGATGCACACTTCTCCAGTAATGGGTCCTGCTTCGAGGACATGATGGACGCAAGATGCAACAAGTACCGGTCCAATCCTGGGGCTAGGGTTTACAGTGAAACATCCTCTTAGTTTCTAAGCGGCCTTAAATGTATCCCAATATCCTTATCGCCACATTTTCAACGGGAAAATTGTGAAAAGGATTCGGCGTCTTAGTCACGTGTACACATTCAGGAAATGCTAACCTTAATAACCAGAGCCATCATGTTTTTAATGCTCTGTAGTCCGCCGGTCGGTACACGGGGAGGTTTCTGTGCTGTCTGAATTCATGCTTGGCAGTTCGCAGAAGGAGCGGGCCAGCAGCATATATATATACAGTTACCCCGAGGACCAGGCGTCCGCCATGATGGATGGCGTATCATAATTCACAAACGCGGGAAAGATCGGCCGCCCGCCGCAGTGAAGCAGTGAGGAATCGCCCCTCAAAGAATTCCTTGAATGAGCTAGGTTAACCTCGTTTAACCTGAATATGTTAAGCCGAAAATGATTCCCCGCGGTTTAATAGTGAGCGCGAGCCGGAGAGCTGGGCTCACATTCCAGAAACGCCTGAGGAATGGCGTTCACTCATTGCTAATGCCCACTTGACCTTCCTTCTGCCGCGCCAATTGTTGTGACAGCTCGGACCAAGACAGATAATTACACTAAATTCCTAACTTCAAACAAGCATTGGCAACGCCAACAGTTTGGGCTGAGGGGCCACCTTAAAGCTCAAACTACAAGCATGCAGTTGTTGCAGATAGCAGTAAAATTAAGATTTTGTTTTCAATGTAAAGTATTATCTCATGAATGGACCATGTTCAGAGACGTCTGTGGGGCGCAGAGTACTCAGTACACATGTGGGCTCCACTTGATATAGTATATATAGTGTATTAACAATACAATACTGAATCTATAAATTAACATTTTACACAACTGTATAAATAATGAGGAATTTATTGTGCGTTTCTGTCATACATTATTGATACCTTGTCACACTCCTTACTACATAGTAGTGAGGAAAAGGCCGTCGTTAAGTGATGAACCCACATTCCAGGCCCCTTTACTGTATCGTAATGGCCCTGGCCCAAGAAAATAAGGTTAACAAGAGCAGAGGAATTGTATTGCCCAATAATGGCAAGAGGACAGGAGCATTGTTGATATTAGCACGTAGAGGAATATTCCTGAGGTACTAAGGGCAAGTGTCAATTTTAAAAACAAGAGGTTCAGTGAGCATGTGGCCTGTGGAGCCAGGGTTTGCTGGGAAAAAAGATGCTCTCGTGGAAATGGACCACAGGGCTACAAGTTGGAGCCCCCTTTCCAAGACGACCTGATGTAGAGGCTAGTGCCGCAGAAGAGTAAGGGCCTTAAGGTAAGGTGGCACCTAAGGTTCAGGTGGTTTAGGGGCTTTGGGAGGTGGCAGAAGAGTCGGGTCGCTTGACAGTATTTATTTATTTATATTTATTTTGTATTTGTAGAGCGCACTACAGCCCATAGGAAACAAGGCGCGTTAAGGAAGCTTAAGGAGGCTTGCTTGCGGGTTACAATAAGCGGCCCAAGAAAGAATACTTAGATTAATTTGTTAGGTTACAGTTGTTACAAATTGAAACATTACAATTGTTTACTCATTCTGCTTATCCAGGTAACAGACTGCAATACATATAGATTTCATATACATAGTGACAAATGTAGTACAGATCTAATGGGGATCTGCTCTTAGATAAAGAGCCGGGTTTTTAGGGCCTTGTGGAAGGCTGTGTACCTCTTTCGGAGAAGGTGCCAACAAGAATCGAGGAATGCAGGCTTTTATATATAGATAATGCCTGCATTTCTGACTCCCTGATTGTCGGGTCACTTTAGAGAGGCTGATAATAATATAGCAATAAGTACACATTCTTGGGGCTTCAGTGGATGGTAATAGCCCAAAGGCACCATCACCCAACATGGCTGCTGTGGAAATGTAGGGTGGGTGTCTGTCCACAGCCCCTCTTCCATTTCCATTGCGGCCAATCCCATGGGCGGAGGGAGAGGTGTAACCCGGAATTACCATCTCAGGTAAGTGGAGGTTTTTGAGGATGTGGTGGGTGTGGGGAAATGAATGGGGAGAGCAGGGAGCAGGAGGGGAAATGGCTGGCGAGTGTCTCCACTGCTTGGGTTGTTGCAAATCTTGACTTGGATTGCTAGATTAAGCCTTGGTTTGGGGCAATCTGATAGGTGCAAGCACCAGCCGAGGGTGCTAAAGTATAAGAAGAGTGCACAATGGATTAAACTCTGCCACATGATGTGTAAGGCTTCAATAATGAGCAACTAATACTCTCCCATTCTTGTAGGCTGACTAATGATTGCTAGTGTTGTACCTTTCCATAATAGTTTTTGCATAAACACTTTCTATTGCATACCTATTGCCCCTTTGTCATATCATACTATATAATAAAAGGCAAGATGTATGTTCAGAAGCCGCCATGCGCCCGCTTTGCCTGTTGGCACCAATAGAGCGAGCTATTGCCTTATGAATACAACAATAAGACTTTGAATTGTGCAGTAGAGACGCCCGCTTTGCCTGTTATCACCACTAGAGGGAGGTGTTGCCTTATACATACAATAATAAGACTTCAAGTTCATCTTCCAGGCACACACAATTTGTATTTCAACAATGATGTCATTCCATTAGCTGCAGAAAAGGCCCTAGGCACGGATACCACTTTAACAGCATGCTTCAAGTTGCACACACTAAGTAAATATATACATGTAAAAAACATATAAACAGAAATTCATTTGATTAAGCACTATTTCACTAACCAAATAAATAACTTTTTTTCCCTCATGCAGAGGGCGTTCTGTAAATGCAAGTATTTTCTGCATGTCACTCCTCCACAATGCCTCGGAAAAGAATTTTAACCCATGTAAACCCAGAAGAAATGAGGCTTAACGTATACGTCGGACAAACATGACTGAGCAACAAAGGGCAAGTCAACCTGAAAACAATACTGCAAACAAATGAAAAATAGGGTTAATATGACAGCTCTGGAAACAGCTCTCCAATGGGACATGCAACAATCACGTTCTGCAGCCTGTAGAAAAAATATGGCAGATACAGAAAGAGCCCTTGAAAGGGAAAACAATTGTGAATGCAACAAAAATGTTTGCGCCAACATCACTGATCAAGCAAACGCTGCTCAATGGAAATTTAACTAAAATAGTGATGGGATCCCTCCATCAAATACAACTTACAACCGTTTGAAATTTAATGAAAATGTCCACAACTCCAGTGGTCAACTTAACATTTAGTGCATCTTCTGCATCGAGAAGCATTTACCAGAGGAACAACCAAGTTATAAGCTCCTTGATAAAGGGTGCAATAAAGGCAAAATCCAACTAGAACACACATGAGTTTCAGGGCTGATACAACTGAGCTTATGGCCCTTTAGGAATGTGCATGCAATGGATGATATCACAGAATAACTCTGAGTTCAAATAACCAAACCAACTCAGGAAGACGGCAATGTACTGTTTTATTAACAATTATCTAAAACAAGGAGTTACAATTTCTCTCAGCGATCTTTTCATACAACATAGACTTTATACTAACAATATGTCAGAGGTGGCGTCATACTATGTGGCAAATAATGAAAAACCTACTGGGGATCGGGATAGGTGTAAGGGGAACATCTAAGTATACTATCTGTAGGAACTGGGATTGTAATTAGCTGCCCACTGTCAGGTGGACTATATATCTCCCTCTAAAACGTTTCATCTTCAAAAACATTAGGTCTATGGTTTCTTATTGGTTTTTCAAACTATAAGGTCCTTCGTTATATGGACCTCTACAATTGGTTGGCATGCCTTTGCCATGTCTGGAACATTTGGTTCACTTAGCAGAGACCCAGGTGCCAGGAGGTGTGCCTCACTCTACCTCCCCACCCAATTAGCCAAACATCTCTCATCACCCAAGTCTTCTGCCATGAAGATTGTCTTTGAGCTTGGCCTTGCAAAGTATCCTTGTCTGTGGGAATACATGGGAGTGCGGGCATTCACTATCGTGTTCTGGGACTCCAAGTTCTACTCTATTTTCATTCTTGGTTTACGTGACAGCAGACCATAATTTGGTCCATTTTGCAGGTCTTAAATGCTCTAAAGGAATACAACTTGGCCCTCTTGGTGTTCTTTCTCTGCATCTTAACAAGGGTTGATTCATCCTTCGGATTTTCACTCCTTTCCAGAATAGATAGACGACCTTGGCTGCTTCAGTCTTGACTCCAGGCCAGGCAACCTCGCTATGCAGCTCCACGATTTCAGCTTATTCTTGCTGCAACACAATTCTCCCTTTCTTCTTCATGGGTCCTGGCTTACTAAAATTCCTGATACCAATGTCCAGCTCCTATACAATGGTGGCTCAGCCTACATACTATTCACTACATAGAGCCAGCTTCTATGAGGACGACTTAGTCTACCTTGCATTTCAGCGTCTGTACAATTATTGAACGGTTGATTCTCTTCAGTAATTCGTGCACATGTAATCTTCTATTTCATATTAAAAAAGTTCACTTGACTTTTTACCTCGTCATTAGTTTCTGTAGGATCCATACATCCTCTTCAGCCAGTATCCTGAGATGCCGTTCATACTCTCTTATGACGTCACAGACTTCTTTCTTTGCTCTTTTTCATATTCCTTCAGGGAGTTCCTCCCTCAGATTATGCACTTTTAGATAAGCGGCCCCCCAGTGCTGCCTAGGGAAAGTGGATTAGAGAGGGCGGGCCAGTTAGAAACTTCTCTGTCTCCTCTGCATCGTTCTCTTATTGTCAACATTGAGTGTTGTACAACTATATATAAATATCAATACGATCTGAGGAATTGATCCTGCATAGACACTAACAGGTGTTACCAGCTTACTTTGATCATCTCCTTGGGGGAGATCAATCCATTACAAAAAACCACTGAGGAACATTACCTATGCTCCTCTTCAAATACATGGGTGATATGCCCTTCCCCCTTTTGTGTTAATATGGCCAAAATGCAAAACAGCACCCACGTGCAAAGTGTCCCCCTCGCATCCCACTGCGTTCCAAACACCACGTCCCATGACAATAGTTTTGGCCTATAGTCAGTGATTACAGCACCACCTAGCAGCCAAAACTAAACATAGAGGCAAGTGAAGGAAACAAGAGCATGTGTCAACTGAAGGATAGGGATAAAAAGGAAAAAAAGGAAAAGTGAGGCTAGAAAAGTGGACGCGCTTATACGTGAAAAGGCAGAGGAAGGAATAAGTAACACGTGCAGGTGAAAGCAGGGAGCAGTAGAATCGCATTCATACAGGCAATATTCCATAGTGTCCTCAAAGAGAATTAAGAACTTGTGCACGTGTGATTCATCTCCAGAATAGAAACTAGGAACAGAAGTAGTAACCTCAGCATCCTCGTGGTCCATACTGCAGAGAGGGAATTGGTTGGCAGGCAGGTGTCAGGGGTATGATGTACTAGGAGGGAAGCACAGTGTCATGCACAGTAACAGAAAGAGGTAGGGTGCTCGTCCCTCTCGCCAGCTTGGGGGCCACTGTGATGGGTCTGCATCGCTCACAATCACAAGAGGCTGAACTGTGCGTACACACTCATTTTGCAAGCCCCATACAGAACATCCTAATTCTTTTTTGGCACACAGTAGGTAAAACAACCCCATCCAAAATTGGTTTGTATGGCAAATAAGTAATTAAGCTGATAGATACCACACGCATTTCCAGTTGCTATGGCAATCCGATATTCTATTTCCAAGCACCCCTTCCCTTCCCTCTTGTTCATGCAGCCCTGGGCTCAAGGTGGGGCAGAGCACCACCGCATGATGCAGAATTAAACGAAACAAAAACGAGCCTCACTCAGTCCAGGACCTTTTCCTCACAGCACATGGACTGGACTCACTGCTATGCCTGTTACACAGAGTGGGGATCAGAAGACGTGTTGGGTGCCTCAAGGGGTCCACCGCACAGTCCATTATTATGAAGCATCTGGATCTGGACATAATGATGGGTTCCTCCGGCTTTGGAAGCCTCGCCAGTCCTGGAGGTATCTCTTAATATCCCAGTCCCTCACTAACCCGCTCTCTATTCTCCTTTGCACCCCCTGGGTCCATAGCCCAAGTGCCCCCCTCCCCCCACAACACACCGAGGAAACATACTGACGAGTTTCTTCTGCTCTGCACTCATAAGCACTTCCGTTTTGGCATCTAGCTTCTCCTCTCACTTATTTTCCACTCCTCCAAACGGTGGCAGAACCTAGTGCCAAGACCGTGCCGAAATCACAGATGCTGCACTATACGAGACCACGTGACATTACATTTCTAAATCTGCATATTGGTTGGTAGCGTTTGCCGACATCATAAACTCTTATGTGGTAAGGGCGTATGTTTGCATTATAAGTCCCGCCCAGTACCCACATAAACAAATCTGACATCAAAGGCGTTACAACACAACGGGGGACCTTAACGTGCTCGTTTCCTTCTGGTGTTATGCAAACTCTTTCCCTGCCTATGGAACCGAACTTGACCTGAATGAGCAGCTATTAAATCCGTGAATGTATTGTAATTGGATATAGAAGTCCTGACCTATCTGGCATTGCCCAGAAACACACGAAAGCGCCTTGGCCCTTAGGTCGGGTTACCAAAAGGTTGCCCAGCTGCACCTGCTGGAAGCTCAGAGAAGTCGCCAGAAGCTATCACGCTTGGCTGGAATTTGACACTCCCAAGCCTGACTTGATGATAGCGAGGACAGATTCTATGAATTGCACTGATGACGGGCACTTTTGAACAGGGATGGACAATTTATCATCAATATTTGGAGACCAAAAAGTACAAAACGTGGTTTTTGTACTTATCAGTATAAGCAGACATCGTATGATCTGTGGGTACTGGTCAGTAGGTGAAAATGCCAACTCAGAATTGTCCATAATCTGGGGGCAAAACTGCCATTCAATTTGGCTAATTTGCCCATCAGTGTTATGTGATCCAACCGTCATCCATGATAATACCTGTCTCACGCCTCCAACCTGCAACGTCTCTTTACATACATCACGGTTGCTCTCTACTGCCCTCGCCCGTGTATTCCTTGTATTGCGCCATAATGTCCCACATATGCTGTTCTCAGATGATGTTAGCAGTGATTAGCAGCGACTTCTTTTGCTCACGGCAGGCATCACATTCCCCTTCGGGGTCATTGCACATATAACCCTAGACACTGGGCCCAGTGAACCCTTCCCTCGGCACATGACACTTTTGACACATTTCATTTCTTAACCTACCTAGTCCTGTAAAACGAAACCTGCACACCTGGAGAAAGGGCGCGCCATAACTGTGCCTCCATTCATCCCTGTGTTGATCTTGATTTGAGCCCCACTGCCCTTTTTCTAAATCAAATAACACCTTTTATTAAATGTGCAGAACTCCTGTTAGGTTACATACCATAATGAGTGAGGCCAGTCTGTTATGACCTCATAATATAGAATCCTAATGATTCCAAATGTGCAGTAATTATATAATACATCTGAGATTGCAATAGGTGCATAACATGCATGTCCACAATATTCGAATCGCAGGCTACCCCTGTAATTAGCAGTCTAGGGGAGCAATCACCGGATCAGTTTGTTTGGATTGCTGGCTTTAGGAATCGCTATAAGCCCATATGCAAACCGAACTACTGACTGCTCGCACTTTCCCCCTGTTTCCTTCATACTACCTGCTGTAGGCGCCCGTGTCCCCACAGGTCTCCATATGGGACCCCCGAGAAGTGGTACCCAAGTTGGCCCCTGCCTGGCCTCGGCGCATTGGTTTCCAGTACAGTGTGCAAGTGGCCAGATGCGGTTGCTGTTTATTCTGTGCGAAGTTCTGGCACACGTTTGATTTTTATTGTGGGCTAATACACAGGATGGGCTCATGTGAGTAAGATGGTATTAGCAGTGATGGTATGGTGGTGTTGTAGATGACACACAATGTTGTGATGTGCTTTCTGATCTGTTTCTCGAAGAGTCTACGCACAGGCCCAGGGAAAGGTTTTATTAATTCTACAACTGCTGCATATGTGGTGTCAGTGCACGTCCTTATGTTTCTCATGATATATGATGTATTGTTTTGTATCAGCAAATGCATGCTTTTTAAAAATAAGAAAAATATCCGCCTGATACGGATCTGACTCGCATAGACATCAAAGCTTCTTACCACTGGCTGTATAAACGAGCGGATACAGAGTGTCTATTGTTGAAGTTTGTTTTAAATGCACATTGTGGTTTTTTGTATTAAGTGATTCACTTTTGGACCTTTTAAGTCCACCCTTGTTCAATTCAAATTGTACTTCCTCATGGGGTAACATTGATGTAACTGCTGTTGCCCTCATCCTGGAAAGTCACTTAAAAAACTGGAAAAAAAACTCAAAAAATACGAGTTACAACCTAACAATATTAAAAAGCTGAAATAACACTACTCAAGTTCAGTGGGTGTTTGAATATTGTACTTTGGATAGTAGTGTGGCAAAGAGTAGCTCTTGCCTGTTACACTACACACAGCTGAATTAGTTTGCATTAAATAATTGCATCCATTCAGACTCTTTGGCAGGACGCCCTCACAGTTTCAAAAGCATATGTGGTGGTGTCATTCAAATGCTCCTCCTCAGTATCTCTGCTTTCCACCAGTAATGCCCATTCCCATTTGTATCATCATTGTCATCATCACCCTTATTGTCAGGATCATTCATATCTGAATTATCAGCCAATGTGTCATGGTTTATTGAACAGTCACTCTTAACTCAGGGATTCCCCCCCCCCCCGCACATCCCAATCAATGTGTCACACAACAAAGCACTTAGCAGATTCAAATTTGGTTAGGTCTCCAACCTGTATACCACCATTCAGCCAATACCCTTTGTATCACCAATAAGCTAGGAATGAGGCCGGTGTTTAGAAATAATAGTGTATATTTAAATTTCTACAATTATGAATAATAAACAAATCACAATAACACCAGCTACCAAATGCGTAGCGCAACACAATAATCACAAATGCAAATTTATGGCATCAATTGACTGACATGTATTTCTTAATAGACTTTCAGTTACCACAACAAACACAGGTTGAATTTTAAGTCAAAACAAACATAGGATTTGTTTGCACATCAACAGATAGGAAACTTTAAAAGCGCACAGTGATTGCTTAGTTTATCACAATGCTCTTTTCTCCCATTAACCCCTGACACCCAGGCATCAGTTATATATGACCCCTTAGGTTTGAAGGCAAGGGACAGGGAGTAGGAATATAATGGGATTTTCGTTTGGGCTTTTTATTTGAAAGGCAAGGTTTGGGAAATGAACTCAAAGGAAAAATCGTTTGGGGAGCACACATTCAAATGAAATGCAGGGTTTTGGTATTCTGATTTGGGAATAAAAGGGAACATTTGTTTTGCACACACCACATTCACTTGAAAGGCAGAGTTTTAGGGATTCTTATTTTGGGATTAAGGACACCCCTCTTCTGTAAGGAAGTCAGGGGTTACAGGAAAATAGGGTCACCCAGTTACTTTATTGACTGTGATGGCTGTAATACACTGGGTATGACATTTGTTAGTTTTCTAATTCTAACAAAAATCAATATTGTGATCTTTTCTATATGGGAATTAATTGAATTAACTGTAATTAAATGTGCTACGGCTCTACACAGTTTCACCCCCTCACTCACAATTAAATGGAAAGGATTAAGGCAGGTAGTTACCAACACAATGGATATGTTTGGGGATACATCTACATACATAGGATGTCTCAATTCTCAGCTCAGGAAGACAGCCAGATTGCAGGCCATCTTTTGGGAATAGGGAGGCAATTCACATATCTGCTCTCTATTCATAGAAAGGTCCGTCCAGCTACAGGTCTCTCTCAGATAGGGCTCCCAGCTTCCAGGCAGAAGTACCCAGCATGTGTCCCAGGGTCTCCTATCTGCTCTCCTGGGTTTTGGCCTTCCTTTTTCTTGTCCGATCACTGTTGTTGTCAGTCTTAGCTTATCTGTCTGCTCTCTTCTTTTATCCGTCTGTCCCCCTTTAGATTGAAAACTGATATTATATATTGCTGATGACACTTACATACTATGAATACTCCCATGTTATAGATTGGACACTTCTCATCCTCCTCCTCCCACCAATCCGCCCGCTACCATCCGATAGGCCAAGGAGTTTTATGAGGTCTGGTTTATGGATAATGGGGAGGAGAGAACAGCAACATTTGAAATGACAATTTGTTTCACATATTTGGTTTCTTAGAATCTCACTACATGGTAACTATCTTCTCCTTTCAGATAACTGCATACACATATATATTTTTGATTTCTACAATTTATGATGAATCCGGAAACACTCATTTTATCACAGCACAACCTTCTTGAGAGAAGCTATCATTTTTCATTGTTTATTCATGAGCTGAAATATTTATCAATATTAAAAAACACATTTTTATTTCTATCAGCTCACTGAGTTTCTGGTTCTTTTCTGAATATTAGGAGTATCACAAACCCATTTCATCTCTAACTTAAATTACAAACATGGCATATGGTTAATATTTACATTTAACTGACAAGCTTTTGTGTCTTTAATATGAGTCCTGGATGAGCTCAGTGTGGTGCACAGTTCTCTTGTTATTAAACAAAAAAGGAGTCCAAAGTTAATCAAATGGCAAGACATAATATGGGTCATCCTTGAGTTTCCATTTCTCAAAACCCAGGCAGTTTAATTGTATAGAAAGTCACATGACTTGGACATCTGTTTGGCTCCATGTTATTCCAGCTCTGCAATTAAGTGCCTTAAAATGTCTCTTGTTTCAAGCTTAATAGACAGTTTATTTAGAGAGTGGTCAGGCCTGTGTTTCCTTATCTGACCCCTCCATGAGTATGATCTCCAAAAGTGTATTTGTCAGCATTTTGCCGAAACAGACCTGTATCCTGGTATGCATCGCCCAAAAAGGTTTCTGGAGTTAGAGATCCAGATACACTGTCCAGCAGCTCAATGGGGATACTGCACAAATAAACTAACATCACATTTGCAAGCTGAAATCAGTGTCTTTTTAAATCAGAATATGTGTTTTACATGTCATACATTTTATTTCCATACATTGACTTGGGCCTTCTTTCTATGGGTACATATATTTCTTTAATCTGATGGTTGAAAAGACATGAGTGTTCCTTCAGAATTGTCCACACATAGGCCATATTTAACATGACAAAAATTGTGCCAATTTTAAAACAAAGTAGGCCTTTCCATTTAAACAATGTCAGTGTGTGTGTTGGAAAGAAAGTGTTTCGGTTCATGTCAAATGAAATATGTCACCTGGCTTTGCTTTTTAGATATAATTCACAGCATTTACTGTGTGGCAGTCTTATGTATCATGCTGCTGTTTCTTTTTCTCAGTCAACACATGCATTTCCCCATTTTACATGAAGTCTGCATTTGTAGGAACACATGTCTTTTGAATCCATTGAGCACATTCTGTTGTATCAATGTTTTAAGCCACGCTTTCATTCACCTTCCCGTTTTGGTAAAGTTAAGTGGGGCCCACTTTTCACATTCACTAGGCCTCATGTGGGAAATTAAGTGTTTTGGACTAGCCTGCATATCCCAGTGGGTCTCAACTTCAGCCAGCTTCATTGTCACAATAAGGCATTGCATGGCCTCTCAGTCACTGTCACCCTGGGGCTGAATTTGCACCCCACATATACTCTTGGCTCTTTAACTCTGGTTATTTGTAGAAAAGAGCAAGAGAGATTGGGGTTTTGCTTTCTTTTTGCTTTTTATTTATGGTTTTCCTTCTTGGAGCACACCTGCTCCTTTTCCCAGACCAAGGGAGTGGGCACTCTAGTTTGCACTTCCCTCTCTTTGGATTTTGGGGTTTGGTCCTGGAACCCCTCTCTTTTTGGATTCTCCTACCTCCAGTCTGTGAAGGCAAACAAGTTATTGCATCTGCAGAGAGGAGTAAAATAGAGGTTAGGTATATTTTGCAGTACTCCTTTCCCCGGTAAACAGGCATACAATTTGTAAACAAAACCACATCACACATTAACATTGATTTTCAGTCCCATGAACATTTCTACAAACATTAGATTTCTCTAATTTGTATACATTCTTCCTAAGTATGAATTGTTTTACTCCCTATATATATGTAATATTCTCCATCCAGATTTCCATTCTTTCCTTTCATTCTTCAGATGGTTCCTGGGCTATACTCTCACTGGGCTTCCCAATCGGTTGTAAAGCCTGTCTAGGGTGACAGCTCTTCAACTGATTTATATGGACCAATTTCTGTTCTGCATGTTCTGCTTTAGGGATGCAGATGTTATAGGCAATCAGGGAAATATTATCAATGATTTCAAAGGCACCACACCAAGAGGGAAACAATTCTGCTCCTTGGTCTGGTTCCTTTGAAAATTGTACAGGTAGACACTGTCACCTACTTTGTACTCCTTCTTGGTAGTCTTTAAGTTGTAGTATATTATTATTACTTCCACCTACTCTTCTAAATTTCCCTGAGCATAAGAAAAAGCGTGTTGAAGGTATTTCCTTAAAATTTCAATGTACACATGGGTATTGGACGCGTTTACCAGGGTCTGCTCTTGAGTGCTGTATAGTAGATGTTGAGATAACACCATCTTTCATCCAGTCATGAGCTCAAATTGAGACATTTTTGTTGCAAAGGACAACATGCACCTAATGGCCACCAAGTCAAGTGATAATTGGATGACCCAACTAGGTACAGAGTCTGCCACAAACGTCTTCAAGATTCCAAAATCGTCTTATTGTATCTCTCAACTCCGCCGCTTGAGGCTAGGCAGCAGGCAATGTAGAGTTTTCTTTTTACCCCTCGAATCTCCCACATCTTGGTCATCACCTCGCTGGTAAAATGACTTCCTCGGTCTGACTCAGTCCTTTGGGGGAGGCCAAAAAGAGACAACGTGTGATTCATCATTAGTGTGACAACTGTCTCTGCATTACAATTCAGGGCCGGAAGACATTCTACCCACTTGGTAAGCAAACATGTTACTGTCAACATGTATGTGTTTATTTATGTATTTATTTATTTATTTGTTGTTTGCTTGTTAGGCGCTTACCAATAAGAAAATACTGTTTAAAAGCACCCACAGGGCGGGGAGGGAGCAAGTGAGAGAAAACATTAAAACACAATATTTAAGAGCAGAGGGGTGAATAGGTAGAAGGGACAAGCCTACTATACCTTGTAAGTATTCAGAACATGCAAGTGCAGCAAGGAAGAGGGAAGAGGGGGTAAGTGCTGGGGAGTCTGAGCTCATGGGTGAGCCACAGATGAAGTGCTAGAGATGTTAAGTGCTACACGGACTGGAGCTGAAGGATGTGTAAGTGCAAGCCTCCAGGACGGAGATTGTGCAGATCCAAGTACTTTGGGTAGACAAGAACAAGACAAAATTGGTATGGGAGGTCAGGGCCCCGAGGATACATAAGGGTCCAAGACACAGATTGCAACAAGTGTGGCATTAGCAGATGAGAGAAGAAGTGAAGGAGGAGGAAAACAGGAAAGTCTTAAGGAGCTTCCAGAATTTGAGAAGAGGGAGGGGGAGGCTTTTCCATAGGAGGAAGCCTGCTGAGGAAAGTGAATGGCCGCATGCTTTCTGTTCAGCAAAAATGCTTTACACACAGAGAGCTGGTGCAAGAGGAACGTAGTGGTCTAGATGGAGAGTATATAGTGAGATAAAGTTGAAGATAGGAGCGAATCACTCGCCTGAATAAATCGACTTGCAAATCTGACCAAGACAGTGTAATTCCCCTTTTCTGTAGGGCAACTCTGTGTGTGAGAGGACTTGGCTGAAACTGAACACACACAAGACACCCCTTCAAGTAGAGGTTGAGGTCCTGATCAATGTGTGGCCAGTATGCCACCTCGTGCAAAATTTCTAATGTTGTATGAAACCCCCTATGACCGGCAGTAGCCGCATCATGTGTGTGACTCAACATAAGGCTTTGGAATGAGGTAGTTACCACCCACTAGTCACATCCAGATAGGGATCTCCGTACCACCAAACCATCTTGAGTTCAGAACATTTTGGAAAACTACATCAACACCCGGAGATCGTCTTTCCTGATATAATCAGATTCTGTCAGAGGAACATTCATAGGGTCCTCAATGTGCTGATAGCATATCCCAATAATCAGGTCCTCTTTTTGTGCAGTAATCAAATCTGTACCTGGGTTTTCTTTATTACACCGGTCAGTTGAGAGTTCATTGTTGGCATGGGTGTGGGACCTGGTGACAGCAGTGCCTTGGATTACACCCAACAGCGATTTGGTTTCTATGAAATCCCAGTGAATGTCTTTGGTTTTTGCCAACTGGTTGGCCAAGTCATTTCGGGTCTTGTCTGGTCCCTCAATTTTGGAGTGGCCTCTGATCTTTTTCCAATAGATCATCTTCTTATTAGAGGTTACCAGATCATCAATTGATTGGATTAATGTCCCATGCTTTAGTAGTTTATTGTTTGCACACAGCATTCCTCAATTTTTCCAGTTAATCAGGGGTTCCACAAACCCATTCCTGGCATAATCAGAGTCAGTGATTATGGCCAGTTGTTTGAGCTGGTGGTGTGCTGCAGTGAGTATGGCTTGATGTCCTGCCATCTACTCTGTCACCTGACTACGTCAGGGACCTATTTTGTAATCAGCAATGGTTCTGGGGTATCATTCATCCAGGCATTCCCAATGCCCGCCACTAGTTACTTTTCCCTGTTATTATCAACATGGTAGGAGCACCCATCCACATAAACTCTGGGTATCCCTTCACACATGACTTCCTCATATACTTTGTTCAGGGAAGTAAGGTACACCTCCATATTGTCATTGGTTCTTAGACTTTCATCCTCCAGGCAGTTTTCTTGAGCACAGTGATGCAAGTCAGCCAATCCTTGCACTAGAGGACTCTTCTTGTTTTGGCCATATCTGACCTCGACAGGAAAGCTTTGCATGGACAGAATCCAGGAAGTCATTCTGGAATTACTTATGTTCCCTGTTCGGATTCGGTCACTTTGTGGGTGTCGCAAGGGTTGTTGAGGAGTCTCCACAATGATGTGCTCTCCGTGGATAAATGGGTGTAATTTTTCAATGCCCAAACCATTGCCAGGAGTGCCTTTTTGCATTCGTTTAATTTTTCCTCCACAGAGAACAAAGCTTTGCTTGCGTACAAGATTACTTTGTTGACCTTGTCATGCTTCTGATACAATACCACTGTTAGGCAGATATCTGAAAACCCTGTCTCCAAGAAGAGCTACTTATTCTTAATGGGGTAAGCCAAACAAGGTGCTTGGCAAAGGCTTCTTTGCAGTTGTTTAACTGCCTCAATTTGTTCCAGACCTCACTCTCACTTGACTCCAGCCTTTAATAAATGGACCAAAGCTCGAGTGACCTCTGTGTAGTCTTCAACAAACATTCTACTATATTTAGAGAGTCCAAGAAGGCTTCTTAATTCTTGCAGAGTAGTACAGTCTTTCAATTTCAATAAGGCTTCCACCTTTTTTTGCCTGTAGACTGAGACCCTCAGGGGTGATCTCATGCCCTAAGAGGTTCACACAGGTTGTACACCACTGTGCCTTCTGCAAGTGCAATTTAATTCCGGCTTTCTTCAACTGGGTCAGAACATAGCATATTTCTGCTATATGTTCTTCTACAATTCAGCTCTTGATGAAAGCATTATCCACATAGGCCAGGTTTCCCCTTTTGCCCAAATCAGGCATAGCCTTATGCAGGAAGATGTTAAATTTGTTGCTTGAGTTTATGTATCCAAAAGGGGTTTCAGTCTACGTGTATTGTTGCCCCCCGAAGATAAAGGCAAGCTCGAATTGGTCTTCCATACTTACGGGTACAGTCCAGCAGCTGTTAGTCAAATCAATGGCTGTGTACACTTTTGACCCTTGGATCTGTGCCAGCTCTTGATCGATGTAAGGAAGTGGCCATCTTGACATGGGGACCCGTTTGTTTAACTGCCTTCGGTCTGCACATAGTCTACATTGGCCATTGTGTTTGAGTATCCATAGTACCAGTTTGTTAAAGATACTGTGGATTGCATGAATGATCCCATGGGATTCTAAATGTGTAATAATCTCAGTGAGTGACTTAATGGACACGAGAGGTAACTGGTATTGTTTCACAAATACTGGAGCCATCTTGGGGTCCATGGGTATGGTGGTTGAATGTATATCTGTACATCCACAGTCATATGAGTCCGCTGAAAAGATATCCTGGAAATCAGGGAACACCTGTTTGAGCTTCTGTCTTTGCTCCTCAGTCTCACAGGCATCAGCACGATTGATCCCTTCTTTGACCATCTGCTTAAAGCCTGGAATGCCCTCAGGCTTGGCAATTTCGGCAGTTTCCTCCAGTTGGGTGGAGAGCTCTCTTGTTATTTGTTGGCCTTGATTTGAGGTTCCAGGGATGGAAGGTAGTCACTGTTGTCTCGGAATACCACCTCATCCTTCTTGATGTCACAGGTCACCTCTTCCACACCATATGGGCAGGAAGAGTACACCAAGAAATGTCCCCCTTGTCTGGTGAAAATGTTTTCAGGAGTGATACCGATGTTGATACTGAAGTAGTAATTTGGAATTGGTCCAATGATTTCATTACCTAAATCAATATATTAATGTTGGGTATCAACCACCATTCCAATTAATGTGTCGGCGCCCAAAGTGATATTTTGAGGGTTGTTGTTATCCACCAATATTCGAATAGTGTCGTGTTCTAGGTCGACTAGGTGTGTCGGATGTTAATACAAACTGTTTTGTTGGCGAAGATAATTCAAACTCATATAGGCGTCTTGATATTTGAGATTCTGTCATTGCTTAAGTTTTATGGGAATTGTAATTTGTCGCACCTGCCCTCGGATGGTGACCTCTTCTGTAAAGAACTTGTGGTGGCAACAGTAAAGACAGACTCAAGTGATCACAGTTCAAGGGTGTTTTTAAATTGTATATGCAGGTTGGAAAAACGCCTAATTTAAACCTAAATCTAAGGTGGGAGCAAGTTACAACCATCAAATAATAATAAGGCAGTCCTAGTAGCTTCTTGTCAAAATAAAAGGGCCTAGCTATACTGAGAAAAACCTATTGCCAATCCTTACGTTAAATTATGAACAAAGAGTGTGGGATAATGTTCACAGAAAAGAAAGAAGTGTTCCCAAATAATAAGTCAGGATACAGTAGTCAGGGTCTCCCTTCCCCACGTTTTGAGCATGGGGCAAGGTGGGATTTCAGAGCACAGCACACACTCAAGCTTTCCCAACACAAGCTAACAGTCCACTTTCAACTATCAGGGCCTTCGGTGGTTAAGTCTCCTTTCTGCAGTAAGTCTCTTGCCTCTGAGGATCTGATGTGTTCCAAAATAATAAAAAAAAGTTACTTTCTGCTTGTACGTTGGGTGATGCCTTTTCACCCCTGGATCCCCCTCTTCCGGGCTCAGACCCTTCTCAAATGTGGGCCTCCCTCTGTTGGGTTCACTACAGCTGTCAACACAATCTCCTCTGTGACATTCACAAATTTTAATGCATTTTTAAACAGTTCACTGTGGACATCCCTCTGCCGGGTTCACTCTTGTCAACACACTGTACATTGGGAGACTTCAGACTTCACCCCCTGTTCATCGGCATCCCTCTGTCGGGTTCACGCTTGCCAACTTTTGCAATTCACCCAGTGTGGGATTCATTTGCCTTAGATTTATTTTCCTTTGCTGCTCAAAGACTTTCAACTGTACGAAGGATTTTACTAGACCCCCATATGACCACTTTGACCCTCTTCTCATGCCTTTCCCAAGGTCTTGTGGTAGCAGTAGTTTCAACCATAGGGTAATCTTCCAGAGTTTCTCAAGTGAACACCCACGTGGTGTCTGACTCCTCTCTAGCCGGTTTTTCCCTCTCGTATCAAAAACAACAGTTCTTTGTCCTTTCTTCAATTAGCCATTTGGTACTTTTGTTCAACACAGTTCAGTTTCTTATCGGTTCTCCCTTCGACTCACCTGCTGTGATGAACCGCTTGGCTTTTCTTGTCTCTGGAGTCAAGGCCAGTACCATGGTGGCAAGCGTCTCCCCTCAGCTTGGTTATCAGCAGAGGAGGGACCCGTGTACCATTGACATCTGCTGCAACACATGCTGGCTATTGTTTGTGGCCTTACAATTCATTCTGTGGAGGTTTCACAGGCCTGGGTCGGAAAGGGCAAAGTCGCTTCTCTCCTTGTCAGGCTCTCAGTTCGGCTCCTCTCTCTCCTCCTCTTGAACTGCCATGCTGAGTTAGCTCTCTCGTCGCACGGTCTGCCTTGCTCGTATTGTGCTCTCATGCTCCACCTTTTATCCCTCTGGGGAAAGGAAAGGGCTATCAGGTGTGTGTGATTCTGGTCAATTGGCTGACTTTGCCTGAACCCTTGTGGTGGGATATGTCAGGTAAACGGCATTAGCGTTAGTGCGTTGTCTTTTGTGTTGGGAGAAAGTGTTTGTGTTGGAAAAGAAAGGAGATAGAGTTCCTGTGTATTCTGTGTGGTTGGATGGGGAGAAGGTTTTATAAAAAGGGGAAATTGTATTCTTCATCCTAGGGGGGTAGTTAAATTCAGAAGTGTAAGCTTGGTGGGGTTTGTGAAATGAGTAGGGGGATTATAGGAACAGTAGAGGTTTTTCCATGCTGATTGGAAATTCGGAACATGATAACCAGAGGGACGTGGTAAAGAATGACTGGGAGTAATCCGGTAGGACACAGGAAAACAGGGATTCTGGGTTCAACAGTATTTGGGATCGTAGGGGATTGGTTATACATGGAGGGGGTCATTGGATCTGGGCAGGAGAGATTCAATGGGAGGAAGGGAGGCAGATGTCATACAGCCCACAAAGGCCTCAGCGATCTCATCCTCTTCTCCTTCTTCCTCAGTAAAATACTGCGTCTCACCTGTGGTATTTCCCTGAGCACAACCCCCGGGGCCCCCCATCCAAGTGATCCTTTCTCTCTCTTATCCTCTCCTAGGGTTGGGGTCTGAGAGCATCAGTCCTTTCCAGGCTACCTGAATAAGGGATTTTCGAGATCCACTTGGGAGAATACCCTCAGGTTTCTCACCCTTCTCAAACTTGAACTTCAACTGTATAAGGCAGCAATAGAGCTGACGGAAATGCTTTTTTAGTATTGTCAAAGCCCATGGGGCTACCATGGGGCTACCCCCCAGTTGGGAACAGGCTTTATTATTAATTTGGTCCAAATGTCACTGCCTCAATAAAAGGCTCTAAGGACATCTCTCATGACCCAACAATTATGTTCTATGTTTCTGTCTCGGGAGTCACAACTATCACCGGGTGTTTCACCCTATGTGGCTCAATTTGTATTTCGAGATCCGCAGTCCCTTTGATGGAAATATTCCCATAGAAGTTTTGGAGTTGTCTGGGAAGAGGTGTGAGGGGAATTTGGTGACTCTCCCCCTTCCTGAGTTCAGTTGGTTGACAGCATTTTCAGACAGGAGTGTGGATCCAGTTTCCACCAACGCTGATAATGCACACTGACTCTGTACCTCGACGGGAGTATAACATCTTCCTTCTCTCTCCTCGAGGGGGCAAAGAAAATGTGCATTCTGTGCCAGCTTGGTGGTTAACTTTTTTATGTTGAACTCCGACACTGTGTGATCTTGGACAGTTTTCTGTGTTGGAGTCCGGGAATCTGTAAAAATGATTTGACATCCATGCAAACATGGAGATAGGGGATCCTCTTGTCAATCTGCATTTTTTCATGGTGAAGTTAGAATGGGCTAATCCGTTAATTAATTCATTCATGCATTTAGTATAAATTATGTTTAGCACTATAGACCTGAGCTATCATTGATTGATTCTTGTTGAGAGCCATTTTGAAAGATATACTTAGCTTGTTATTTTGTAAAGCGCATATTGTAGTGTTTCGAAGCGCTATGATGTGCTCTGTTTTTGTCCATTATGAATTTGGCTTTTGCTGAGCACGGAAAGGGAAATGTGTTTCCAGCTGAACACAGTCCCTCATTACGACCCTGGCGGAAAGTGACTGACCGGACCGCCACAGCGTAAATAGCGTTTCCGCCATTGCACGATGGAGCAAAGTGCGGCCCATTCCGACCCATCGGGCACGAGCACCACGGCATGGCGGAAGTGCAAAGTCCGCGATGGCGGAAATGACCCCAAAACGGCCCACACCGCCACCGTACGGCGCCCTAGGTGCAATACCGCCACCCATCTTAGCGGACACAGCAGTGAGCGCCAACCGGAAAGTACGGTGACCGTGAATATACGGAAACGGAAGTAAAAACATGGGCCCGGAACGGGAAACATCCCGCCGTACACCTATAAAACCACAAAATCCACACAACCACTAAAAACACTACCCTGAAACACACCCCAACCCGTCATCCACCCTAGCGAAACCAAGAAAAATGGGAAAAGTAGCGAAGAAAGCGTGCGACCGCAAGCGGCAGGTCCACTTCTCCCGTGAGGAACTCACCGTGCTAACAGAGACCCTCCAGGAGAATGCTGCCGTCGTCTTCTCCACGCAAATGACCAGGACGGCACTTGCGAACAAGAAGGCCATATGGGCTCTGGTGGCACAGCGGGTAAGTGCGGTGGGGACCCCACCCCGCAACCCACAGCAATGCAGAAAGCGATGGGACGACCTGCGGATACGCGTCCGTAGCATACTTTCTGCCAACCGCAACATTGCCACAGCCACCGGGGGAGGTCCTGAATCACCCATCAAGTTGACCCCCTGGGAAGAAATCTGTGCCTCCGCCATTGGAATGGAGAGCATAGAGGGAGTCGGAGGGATGGAGAAAGGAGTGCAGACATCCGAAGAATCAGGTAGGTGCCCCAAATAAAACAATGCTAAATCCACAATTTCCAATCATGTGAAGTACCATGTGTCCCCATAGTGCAACAGGAACACATGTCCAGGAGAACGTCCACACACATTGGCCTGATAGCGCACTTTAAAACTCACAATAAATACATAAATAATTAAAAACCCCTAAAACACCCACTACACGTGCAGCAGGCACACCCTAACTGCAGGCTGCCAAACAACTGCACCCTCACTCCACACACAAATGAAAGCACCTCCAAGGCCCCGACCCAAATCACCCTCAGGTACCACCCCAATGCATGTGATACAATGCCATTCCAATTCCCACAGACCCATTAATAACCCTCGCCCTCCTTTACTCCACCACAGGGTCCGATCCAAACGACGAGCATCAGGACACCCCTACCAGCACACCTGCAAAGAGGGCCAAGACCAACGGCCAAAGACCCTCCACCTCAGCTGCACGCATCAAGACACGGCAGCAGCACAAATCAGGTGGCAGCACAGAGGAGGGAACATCAACAGGCACCCCAGCAGCCAGCATGCCCACAACACCACCACCACAGGTCCCCCCAATGGATGCCACAGAAGGCACTGCCTCTGGTGGCAGCAGCACCATAGGTGACACCCCATTGATGGCAGCATGCTCCGACACAGAAGACGGGGATGTCGAAGTCAGATCCATCCATGACCTGTCCCAATCCCCCTGTCTGTCCCATCCCGTACAACATGAGGATACCACGCAGGGGCACCCACAAGACGACGACTGGCCATCCCCCACAAGCCCTGTGGCAAGGCAACATGAGGTCACCAGCCCCTCTGTGACACCACCGCAAATGGCCATGGCCCAGCAGAGGCAACAGTCCCTCGACCAGTTAATCGTGCAACAGCAGCAACTGGCCACGCTCCTCAAGGACCATGCCGATGAATGTGGGGGCACTAAGGCAGACATAGAAACATCAACTGAGACACTGAGGGCAGAAATGGAGAGAAGTACAGAGACACTAAGGGCACAAATGGAGAGTAGCACCGAGAGCCTGAGAGTACAAATGGAGAGTAGCACCGAGAGCCTGAGAGTACAAATGGAGAGTAGCACCGAGAGCCTGAGAGTACAAATGGAGAGAAGCACCGAGAGCCTGAGGGGGGAACTGCATGCGACGTCCAAAGACGTATGTGCCGAACTTGCCGCAGTGCGCCGTGTGCTCACTGAGCTCTCACAAACCCTTAGGGACATGCATGGACGTGAGCAGGCAGAGACATCATCCGTTGCAAGTTCCGTCCAGGGCAGCCCCCAACGTAGATCTGGGAGGAACCTGCGCTCCACAGGCAGGGGTGCCCCTGATACCCGCAGAGGGGGCTTGCAATAGCGACTGCCCACTGACAATGAGCATCTTTGGACACTGGTGTTCGGGGGGGAGGTAGGAGGGTGGAGGGGGTGTTTTGGGCTCACTTGGGTGGCGGGTCGATAGGGTGTTCAACATGATATCACATATGCCATAAACAATGCACGATCAACCAATGAGATGTGTGGACAATGATCTTTGTGTACTAGGCCATCATAGGCGTACAGTCCATATTGTGCATGTACCAGACACACACAGTGCCACGAGTACCGTGTCCATGTATCAGCCACCAGGCGTGAGTGCTGGAAGCATGCATCAATGAGATGCTGACGAATGTCACGGCCCTCCGGTGCCTCGCAGACTCCTTGAGGTGCTGCCACATCCCCACCCTCATCATGACCATCTTCAGGTGCTTGCAGTTCTGCGTCAGGGGGCATGGGCACATTTCTACGTACGCACATGTTGTGGAGCATGACACATGCCATGACCATCTTTGCAACCTTCTCATGGCGGTACAGGAGTGCCCCGCCAGACCTGCTGAGGCAGCGGAAACGAGTCTTCAGTAGGCCAAATGCCTGTTCAATGACTACACGGGTACGTGAGTGGGCATGGTTGTAGTCCTCCTCATGCTGGTCCCGTGGGTTCCGGACTGGTGTGAGGAGCCATCTCTTCAGTGGATATCCAGCATCACCTGTATGTGGACGATAAACGTATGATGTGGAATGCCATTGCTACGTACGCAAACCCCCCCCCCTTCCTGCCAGGTCATTGCCGAATCACATACCCCACATCATCATGCATGAAATGAGACTCACCGAGTAGCCAGGATCTGTTCCCTGCGTGTCGCTCCATGTAGCGTGGTATTGTAGAGTTCCTCAAGACCATAGAATCATGGGTTGATCCAGGGAATCGGGCACAACAATGTGTAATGATCCTGTTGGAGTCACACACCATTTGTACATTCAGGGAATGAAATTGTTTTCGGTTGCGGTACTGGGCCTCCATGGCATGTGGGACGACCAATTCCACATGGGTGCAGTCGATGGCACCAATGCAACCCGGTATGCCGGCAAGTGCATGGAATCCCACTTTTGTGTTGGTAATTTCCTGCTCCGAGCGTGGTAGAGAGATGTAGTCGTCTGCGTGCTGCAGGAGGGCATCGAGCACTTGCAATAGTGTCTGTGAGAACAGTGGCTGAGAAATGCCATGCAACTGTCCGACTGTGTGCTGGTAGGTGCCTGTGGCCAGGAAGTGGAGTACAGACACCACCTTCAGTAGGGGTGGGATGGCGGTTGGGCTATCTATCATGCTGACAAGGTCAGCCTGTGTCATGTCCACAATGGCGGCTATGGTGTCCCGGTAGAGGGTGTGAGGGTGTGGATCTGCTCATCAGTGAGGTTGAACGGATGTGCTCGGAGGCGTGGGATTGCGGGCTGCCTGCGTGGTGGTAGTGGCTGTGCTGGCGGCCCTTGCTGGCCCTGCCTTGGCCTCCTCCTCCTCCTGCGTCTCCTCCGTGCGGCCGGTTGTAGTTGGTGTTCGTCTTCTTCTTGGAGTTGGAGTACTTGGAGTGCTATCAGGTCCCCCAGGGCCAACATCGCGAGTCCTGCCGGTAGCATTTCGGAGTGTGTGTGGTTGTGGGAGGAGACTGGGTGTGCAATTTATGTGTTTTCAGGCTGTATGGCCTCCACCTGTGGTGATTCATTCCACCTGTGCAAGCTGCTCTCCCCTTTGGCCGAGCACGTCCCGCACACAACGCTGCAATTCGAGTAATGGCATCTTGCTATTGCAATCATGTATTTGTACCCGATGGCCGTGTAACATTGGTTGATATGTACATTCGGCTATTGTCCCATTGTTTCACATACAATCTTTGCAGTCGCGAACAGACTTGTGAAGGGTCAGTGGAACGTAGTACTCGAGTAACGGTGGGCCCTCATGCATCACTGTACAGAGTTGCACCGACGGGCGGGGCGTCCCATTTGTGGGTGAAGGCAGTTGCCATTTTCACACACAGCCGCACTAGATGGATTAATTTGTGATTTCAAACGGCCACAGATGCCTTTTCGACGTGGTGTTGCAAATGAGGAATTCGAAGGGCGGCGCTTTCGGTTTTCAGCTAGCGGCGAGGAGATGCCCACAGGTCTGACTGCAAATATAACGTTCTATTGTTCAATGTCCTTGAGACAGGGGCCATGGCGAGGATGCAATGATTGATATGAATAGTTTGGGATGCGCAATAGCGACGTGGGCGATGAGGCCGGACGTTCCCAAATACATGTTACTTCATAACACTGGAATTACGGGCTGGGGCACTGTGGATTTTGCAGGCTGCATAACGCACAGACTCAATGGATATTTCTAATGTTATGTGAGTAAATATTCAGGCGTTTTTATACCGGGATGAGGGAATGATGAATGGATGCATGGGCAGATGATTTGATACAGAGTTTGCCATGTACAGGGCTTCTTGGAATCTGTCCGCCTCCCCTGCGCTATGTGATGCAGGGCTGCCATAGTGGGACCATCGTCTATCTGGCCTTGTTGAGCCCTCCCTGTCTCGACGCGCCTTCAGACACTTGTGTCCATGCACGTTAACATTCCCATCAGATGGATTCTGTTTTCACAGACGCATGCACAGGTACACTCGTTTGTGATGGTGTTTACACCTCGATATAGATGGTTATGAGTCGCAAGTGGTTTTGGGGTGGTGATGATCCTTTGGAGTGGGCTAGCATGCATATGGCTGTGGATTTAGTGTGATCATTGAAGTGAGTTGTTCGAATGTAGTTCTGATGGCCATTCTGTTCTTTTTCTTTTCTTTTGGTTGACAGGTATCTCCTCCCCTTTTGCCACTGCCATCTGTATGCCACTCCTGCAGATGGCTTTTACTCCCGACACCTGCTGCTTCGTGTTAATCAGTGGAGCAGCATTACGATCTTATGGGACGATCGCCAATGGGCCACATGCCCTTACGCAGTACTAGTGGCTCGGAGCAACATTTCGGCCTTTCAGCTGGACTAGTGCCTCCCCATTGGGACGGCCCTGCGGTTCTGTGCGCTTCCATGTTGCCTTTTCGTACGTGAATGTGGCTCTGTGTACCATGATGGAACAGGGCGTCACACAAGTAGTAGCTGGTCATTTCTTGCGGATGCAGCCCACAATGGTGAAATGTGTTTTGGAGTTCATGGCCTAATGGCTGTATGGGCTTGGTGATTTTGTTGTGCATTAAATTTCTATTCTGATATGGGCCGTGTAGCGTTCTTCTTTGCAAGTGATGTGGCATATTCCTATTTGGGGAGCGATGTATTGTGAGGAGATCTGCATTGGGTTCCAGCTTCGGAGTTTAGTTGCGTGGTACTGTGCTGGGCGCGTTTGCCTACGGAGCCCAGTGAGGTCAGGGATGGGGGCTGCCAATATGACTGTTTGAATGTTGTCATGCTCAGGGGCGGGGGATTGGGTTTTGTATAACAGATGCCGGTCAGCCAGGTGGACTGGTGGAATGATGTGATTTTCGGAATATTGCTGGTCACAGGTGCCTGTGTTTGCGTGCGTTTCTTGGTGGGGGACTGTGATCATGTCCATTGGAATGGCTTCTGTATTCGTGCCATCTGTGCCCTGCAGCTCCCATTGGCCCCTCTTGTGATTCTTTTGTTCGTTGGCATGCATGGGTGACTTGTACATTTCACTGGTTGCATTGTGACTTCATTGCACCTACGGGGAGTTGTACTTTGTGGGCAGGGAGCGGTGTACAGGCACTCAGTGGGGCCGTTTACGGTTGATTCGCGATGCCGTACTTCTCACCATGGCGGAATGGTACTTTCCGCCGTGCTTGATGGCGTTAGGTACATGTCCGCTAGGGTCGGAATTCACGTACCGTTGCGCCATGGTGGTATTTACGGTTTGGCATGGCGCGCGCGCGCGTACTTGGTGCAGTTAGCGTTGGCGTTCACTACGGTGTCGCTAATGGCATCGTACTTTGCGGTGACGGGTCATAGTCGCACCGAGCGCTATTCGATGGCGGTATTGCATTTCCGCCATCGTTTTTCGATTTCCGCCAGGGTCGTAATGAGGCAAGTTATGTTATCATAACAAATGTGTCTCTTGGCAGACTGTCATATAGCCTTCACTGCGAAAATAGTCTTGACTGAATGTTTTTGTTCTGCAGAGTCATTCTGGCTAATGCGAGACATGGGAAAGTTAGCACAATATGCTTGCTGTTCTTAAACTATTATAGAAGAACATGTCACTGTGTCCCAGTCCAGTACATGGCTATGTTGAAATATGCATGTAGGTAGGCGAAATGCTGTTGCCATGAAATCCTTTCTACACATGTAAAATGTAATATACGTCAGATGCCACTATGTATAACAGTGGTTTTCAGTTCAGTCTCAGTGCTGGGAGGGAGCGAGGGAGCTCTCAGTGCTATGGTGTGCTGTGCTAATGCTTTTTGCTAGTGCAACAGCTGAGTGCGACAGGGCCTTGGCTTGTATGCGACAGCTGACTTCCCCTCTATGCAAAATAAACGGTGTTACGCTTGAAATCTATTTCTGTGTCTTGTGATCTCTCTGTATCTGTTGTGATTTATTTTGTTTCCTCAGTGTAGTATTTCTAGTTTCACACTCTTTGATTCTTTGCTGCCCCCCTATTCCTGGAGACAGTTCCCAGAACCTTTTTGAGGGGAGGATACCGCTGTGATTTTAGGGTCATCTGGGTGACATTGTTGGGGTTTAAGAACTTCTTGCTCTGGGTCAGTCTCCATACTTACCCAGTCAAAATCAGGGTCTTTTGGGACCCATTTCCTTTGGAGGGATCCCTCCATCCCTGAAATTGAAGATTGTCTTACCTGAATCCTCCAGGGATTCTTCTCCTTCAAAAGGGATGATGAGGATTTCCTCTACAAAGTGGGTTTTCTTTTGCTTTCTCCTACTTACCCTCTGCTCTCTAGGTTCCAGCATTTCAGGGGTAGAAGATTCATGTTCAGGCTCAGAGGTTTCCAGGGGGTTTGTACTGGTTGGAATAGCAGCTTCCTTTTGCGATGTGCATCTCCCCTCCACCCGGGCCTCCTCTTCAGGATCAAGTTGTTTGTCAGAATGTTCTTACAGTTATCCCCCCCCTGGGGGCATTGGACCCGGATGTTGGGTTATTCTGAGTGGCAGGTTCTAGTTCAGGGTTTGACTGAGCCCTCAGCATGTGACTCAGGTCTTGGGTTAGTTGTTGGACCTGTCGCTCCAGTTGTAAAACTTTCTGGTTGGTAGGGAGGTCTTGATTCATACCTTTGCTACTCCCGGAAAGGACAACTGTCCCGTCTCCCGGATTAGCTTGGGTATTGGAAGTTTCCCTGATAACTTTCCATTCTAGGTCTCCCTTCTCCTGAGTTCAGGAATCTATTGTCTTGTTGTCCAGAAAGCAGGGAGAGAGAGGGGTATTATTCTGAAAATTAGTGTTCGGTGGGGTATCTGGGAAAGAAGTTTAAGTTGGAAAGTGGAGTATTACTTCCCTCCGGAGGGAAGTTTGGAGGGAGGTTTCCTGGGGTGGTACTTAGCTGATAGGACCCCCCCTTGTGCTGGCGGAGTATATGTATACCCAGGTATGGGTCTTGTATCTTTGTATCTGGACTTACATAGGTGGCAGAGTGAGAAGGGTAATTTGTCTGGTATCCTGCCTGACTGCCACTCAATTGGACTGAATCCGAGGGTCTCCTCTGCCTGTCATTCTGCTTGTTGGCAGAAGGAGTATGTTTAAGCCCCCCCATCTCCAAGTCCAATGGAGGGGTATTTTTCACCTCTGCCACCTTCACATCAGCAGGTGTGTTGGATGGATTGGAGGTTTTTGGGTTATTTTTATTTTCAGAGGGCTTTTGGACCTCATAGATCCTTGTGGCCTGTTCAATCACCCAATTCAGGGTCCTACACTCATGAAGATCTCTCAGTAATTGGGCCATAATGTATTTCGGGAGCGCATGGAAGTATATATTGATAAACTCCCTACTATTGGTATTCACACACCTAGAAGTCTTGGCAAATGCTTGTTTCAAATCCTACACAAACTCTCCAGGCACCTGATCTTCCCCCACACTCCAACAACCTCAAGGAAGCCTGGGTCATGCCCCTCCTAAAAAAACATCCTAGATCCTAACATACCCACGATCTAAAGGCCCATCACCACCTTTCCATACATCCTTAAGATCTTGGACAGAGTGGCCTACCTCCAGGTTCTCATCACCCTCTCAGGGAGCTATGAAGCTGATTGTAAAAGAACCAATGAGATATACCTGGAAATCCACAACGACGATAAAACTGAGCTCTTGATCGTCGGCTCCCAAGCTCGCCTGAACAAATTAGAACCCTGCTATGCCTCCATCAACATTGATGGAAACCCAATAAAAGTAGCCAATGATATCAAAACTTTGGGAGTCTAATTAGACTCCACACTGTCTTTTAAGAAGCAGTTGAACTCAACTGCATCCTCTATGGCCTACATTAACAAACTAATTAACGCCTACAAAAAATTCCTTTCGCCCAGTAGCTGCATCACACTAGCCAGGTGTTAAGATGGATTTCTGGACTCTGACATGGAGGGGCAGAGGTTCAAAAGGCCAGCCTAGTTTCTTGGAACAGGGTATCCAATCAGGGTACCGATAACAGTAGGCCAAGACTAAGTCTCAGGAGGGGTGAGGGTGACTGAAGGACCTCAATGAGCACACAAAGCAAGGACACTTACACATTACTCCAGACATGTGTTATATAAAAAATATAGACACATTTATTACAAGGCCTTTGTAACATAGACCATAGCAAAATAATCACAGTAACACTAAGTAAACCAACACATCACAATCAATACAATATATATACAAGACCAGTGGGGTCTAAAGGGGTTCAATGCACAAAATATGTCGACAACCTAGATGGGAAGGAAACAGCTAGTGCAGATAGTTTTTAGGCCCCTTCGACATCGACAATACACCTAAGAGGCAGTCCAAGCCCTAAGAAGAGAGGCGCCTTGTGCTCAATAGTACATGCAATGCCAATGCACACGGTTGTTCCAATGGGCAGAATAGGGTCTCTTCAGGGGTCTCTAGCAGCTCGGGAATGTGGATGAGGTGATGCAGAACAAGTTCCCACTATTTAAGAAGGACCTCCACTTGAAGGCTGAGGCAGTTCGAGAGTTCAGGAGGGAGTCGCTATTTCGCAATAGCAGTGGAAAGGAGAGGGACCCCCAAGGGCCACTTGTGCGTAAAAATGGGCCCTTGCTCTAGGGGCCACTGGTTGGGGTATTGAGTACTCACCGGTCCCTGATGCAAGCGGACCCAAACTTCGGCAGGTCAATCCACTTCGCTTGCAGGTCCGAATGGGGCAAAAGGGACGTCTCATGAGCTACAGCGATGATTACCAAACGGGACAGTGGTGATTTCTCCGCTCCAGGTGGATGAATCGACCCAGTTTCACTGCAGCAGGCTTCAGGGGCAAGAGGGTCAAAGATACAGCGGACTTGCAAGGGATGTTGCTGCGGCAGGGCAACACAGTAACCACGTTCACTCCGGTCCTAGCGCACTCATCTCATTTCAGACCTGGGAATGACAAGTGCACAAAATTGGGTGTGAGGGTGCCGGGTACACAGAGTTAGCTGCATACCAAGTTTTGAGGGCCTCCTCAAAACGGCGGCGGGGATAGAGCAAAGCAACTGGGTAAACTGGTCAGTCCACTGGTTGGCCCAGGGACTCTTCCGAGAAAGCTTACTTCCAGGGTTTGATGAAGGTGCCGAGAATAGTTGGTCCCACTATTCCAATGGGTTGAAGCATCTTCGCAGACCTTCTAGGACGAGCAGATGCAGAGGGGTCCCCCAGGATGACAGCGGGCTCAGGGTGCCAAACCTTCCAGTGGGTCACCAGCGGTTCCTCGACACGGCTTCATAGTTGCAGGATACTTGGATCCTATCCTTTGTTCAGTGAGAACTCAGGAGATTGACATGGTATGAGTGTTTTTGGCCTCCTCTTATCCAAAGTTCCCTTTGTGCCAAAACAAAGAGGACCCAGTGGGAGATCTGCTCACAAACACACACTCCATACGTGGACCAATTACGGGCCACAGTGGTCCCAGTCATTCATGGCACTCCAGACTCTCTGGCACCCAGGATGTGTATTGGAACCAGACGTTCCAGCCCACATCCTGGAGGCACAAACACAAGGCATGCAGAAGCCCGCAAAAGCATGTGGATTTGCGGGAAAGTGCATGACCAAATAAGGACTAACCCGGGTTGACTCAACCTGGGGAAGGCGAAGGGGCAAGATGGCCAAAGGACAGGACAAAGAACCTCGTGGCATGGACATTTTGGAGCCAGGCCACCTATTTGTACCAAACGCAGTTAACGCGGTTTACAGGGCAGGAAAGGGTTAAAAACAATGTGAAAAGATAACTGCCACCAGTCCTGTCCGTGACACATCTGCACAGTTCATAAAAAGTCCAGCAAGAGTTTCTAGGGCCTTAGGAAAATGACTATAGACCCAAGTGTGTGTAACGCTCACCTGGTATCCACAGGGCTGCTCCCAACTTGGTTGGACCGCTCCCGACCTTGACTCGCCTCCCCCGGGTTCCCGTTCTTCCGAGGATCTAGTCTGGAATACAGGAGTTCTGGTTTAACCCACAATCTCTCTCTCTTTGGGCCCACCTCCCTTGTGAACCCCAATGACCCCTGTAGAGTTTTCCTCACCTTGGATTTCGGTAAGATGCGCTCTCCGTCCTGCAATTCTGTGCAGGGGTGCATCGTGAATGGGGAGCTTCGCTGGCAAGTTGCTTCACTGGCATGGCCCGAGAGTCCAGACCTGCTGCGACTCCGTTTCTCAGGTAAGTAAGTTAAAATGATGAGGGGAGCCGATATTGTGAGTTACTTAGTTTATTACATAGGAGCCCGCCGGCTAACTGCCTCTGCTGTCACGCGATGCCCCTCACTCAAACCATGACTGCACGAGGCTAATCATAACTTCACAAACAAATCCCCACATATCTTAACCCCTTATGGAAACCTACTTATACAATGCTCAATTAATTTAATAATAACATTTAACCCTAAACAATTAAAACACAAACTTAAATTGTAGAAAATTAAGATGAGATCCTACCTAAAAGCATAAGGCAAAAGTATGATTAACAG
Organism: Ambystoma mexicanum; assembly: GCF_040938575.1. Classification (NCBI taxonomy): domain Eukaryota; kingdom Metazoa; phylum Chordata; class Amphibia; order Caudata; family Ambystomatidae; genus Ambystoma; species Ambystoma mexicanum. The sequence goes on along the minus strand of NC_090941.1, from coordinate 963,427,738 downwards.
CAGTCAATATGCCTTAAAATATTCTAAATAAATCTTAATGCCCTTAATACACATAATCATCCATCCACATAGGTCTTGACCTTGTCCTATGCAAACTGATGACCGACTCTCCTTCTCTTGTAATGTTCTTAGTACATCCATCCTCCTCCCCCAACAACTTCTCCTTCCCCTTGTTCTCAATCCCTTCACTTGCTCTTGCAATCCTCCTTTGGACCAGACTTCTCCTCCTTCCAAAATCACCACACTATTTTTTACTGCACATATCTTCTTCGGACCCAAAAACTTGCTTTCTACACATTAATTCACCAATCTGGGATTTTTCACATATACCATCTCTCCAACCATCCAGTGTCTATCTTTCACTCTTTCTCTAGAATCAAACCACATTTTGTTCTTCTCTTGACTCACCGTGATTAGTTTCATAATCAGATCCCTATAAACCTGAACAACTCTGGCCATCCCAGCCATCCTGGACACAACTTTGTTCCCGGTTCTCTCCCCTTCATGGACACAAATGGAGAAACCCCGGTCACCGAATGTGGTGTAGTTATGTAATTCCAAGTCAATAAATTCAACACTTCTCTCCACGGCTGATTCATCCTCATGGCCATTTGCAATCCTCCTTTAAGGTATCTATTAACTCTCTCAACAAGACCATTGGCCCTGGGATGGTACAAGGCAGTTCTAATATGCTTTATACCATAACCACTCAGAAACTTTCTGATAGCCTCTGAAACAAATTGTACCCCATTATCTGACACCAACTCTGTAGGTACACCTTCTTTAAGAAACACCTTCTCCAGAAACGCAATCAAATCCTTTGCCGTGACCTCCTTAACAGCATCCCATTCGATCAATTTTGAAAGATTATCAACAATCACAAAAAGAAATCTTAAACCACCTCCTAATCCTGATATGGGACCCATGATGTCCACTGCCAGTTTTGACCACGGCTGGTCATGTACCACTGGAGTTTCTCTCACTGTTCTACTCTTATCACTGCTTTGACAGTCCACACAATCTTTCACCCATCTCTCAGCCATCTTATCAATACCAGGCCACCAATAGCTCTGCCTTAATTTCCTTTTCATGGCCCCTTCCCCTGGATGCCCCTGCTGCGCGAGTTTGACCAAACTCCGTCTAAGACTCTCCGGAGGAAGCACACTCCGTCCTCTCCTTAGTGTGCCTTTAAAAATGTTCAAGTCTTTCTTTATCTCCCACCAAATATCAACATTTCTAACTAGTCTCTTCTTAGGAGGCCATCCCCCTATTGTCCACTCTTTGATCATTTTCAATTCCTCATCTGCATCCTCTTTCCTTGTCCACTTTTCCTGACCAACAGCATCCATCATTTCCGCTGCTACTTCTGCAACCACTGATTCACTCGCATCCATATCCATTAATTCTTCTTTCCTTTTTACCGGAAGCCTAGAAAGACAGTCCGCCACCACATTTTTCTTTCCTGGAAGATAACTCACCTCAGAATTGTAACCTTGAAGTCCCAAACCCCACCTGCTTATTCTTGGTGACCCCAAAACCCATCTATCACTTCCAAATAACTGGACCATCGGTTTATGATCAGACCTGACTATGAACCGTCCCCCCACAGAAAATATTTGAAGTGAACTACCGCCCAATACATTGCTAAGGTTTCTCTCTCAATCACAGAGTATTTGCATTCCACTCCCCTCAGCGCCCTCGATGCAAACACTATCACTCTTTCTGTGTTATCCTTATCATATTGCTTAAGGGCTGCTCCCAACCCCATCACACTTGCATCCACCACCAACACAGTCTTGTCCTTGGGGTCAAACCTCCCAATTGAAGGCGCTTCACTTACAGCTTCCTTAATGCTCTTAAAGGCTTCATTACACTCCGGAGACCATACAAACTTCGACCCCTTTTTGAGTAACATTCTCAAAGGACTGGACACAATAGCAAGGTCTTTAACAAATCTATGATAATACTCCACTAGCCCTAAAAAAGATCTCACTTGGTCTTTGTTAGCCGCTACCGGCACCCCCTTAACCACATCGACCAAACATCTCTTTGGTTTTACCCCATGCTCATCAATCTCATGCCCCAAATACTCCACTCTTTCAACTGCTATCTTACACGTGTTCCTTTTCACTGTCAACCCAACTTCAGACAATCTGTCCAACACTTGAGCCAATATATCATCATGTTCATCTTTGGAGCTAGCATATATCCACAAGTCATATTGGAACACCACTACATTTTTCACTCCCTCCATTATCGTGTCCATCACTCCTTGAAACACCGCCGCTGCCGAGGCAAGCCCAAACGGCATTCTACAGTACTTGAAAGTTCCAAACACTATTACAAACGCTGTCAAATGCTGACACTCTTCTTCCAGGGGAGTCTGGTGATATGCTTGAGACAAATCAATAACTGAAAAAACTTTAGCACCCTCGAGAGTTACCAACTTATCGCCAATTATCAGTAGTGGATGTCGGTCGACCAAAATATTTCTATTGATGTCCCTCAAGTCAACACAAAGCCTTATGTCGCCATTCGACTTTGCTGCCACCACCACCGGTGATAACCACTCCGAGCTTTCACTTTCCTCTATGGTGCCTCTCTGTAAAAGTGTATCGATTTCTCTCTTCAGCTTTTCACTGAGGTCTTGTGGTATCGGCTTCACCTTGTGTATTTTAGGAATAGCCCCTGCTTTTAAGTGTATTTCATGTTCAAACCCCTTTAACATCCCCAACTCCCCTTGAAACACTTTAGGAAATTATTTTTCCCATTTATCCTTGATCTCCGCAACGGTGACAGGCTCTTCAGAACTCGCTTGAATTCTATTTCCCAACTTCCTCTGTTCACCCCATCCTACTAAGGACGAACCCTGTTGGGTCACATACACCTCTGACTCACAACTTCCCCCTTTATATTTTATGGCCGCTGGAAATTTTCCTAAGACCTCAATCTTCATGTTTCCATATGCATATGGTTCAATCTTGTGTTCCTGCAAGTCACTCACATTTCCCTTCAGACAGTCTTCATATGTTCTCCTTGACATCAAAGCCCATGGTGAGCAACTATCCACTTTCATCGTTACAACTCTACCATTCACCAAGAATACATCTGTCGGTGCATTTCCTCTATTTGACACCTCTGCCACCTCCAGCACATGCTTGACTTAAGTACTTTGCACCACTGCCAAATTCTCTTCCTGTTCCAACATCCTTGCATTCGACTCAATGCTCTGAACTTGGTTTAATTCACGACATACCCTTGCAAAATGTCCCCTCTTTTTGCACTTAAGAGAAGAAACATTTCTCACGGGACAGAATGCACTCGTGGAGATATGTCTGTTACTGCCACATAGCATTTGACCTCCATATTTGCATTCGTTTTCCTGAATCCTCTAACTGCTGCCACTTCTCCTTCTTGTCTATCACCTTTCATTGTAGATATAAACTTGTGTGTCTGCTCCATGCCTCTGGCTATATCTACTGCTGCATCCAGCGATACATCTTTAGATAATAACCTTTCTTGTATCTTCAGATTGTTAGTACAACGGACTAACTGGTCTCGAATGAGAGAGTCTGTTAACGGGCAAAATTCACATGTGTGGCTGAGAGACCTCAATGCTGCAATGAAATTTTCCTCTGGCTCTTGTGAGTCCTTCACCCTTTGGAAAAACTTTTGCCTCTCAAATGTGATGTTCTTCTTTGCCTCAAAGTGAATCTCCAACTTCTTCTCCGCCACAGAGAAATTGGTCTACATCTCCTTGACCCTCTTGTGGAGGTTCTGGCAAGCCGTCGTACACACTTCTACCTTCCGTACCCAGGTTGTGGAGAAGAATCGCCTCCTTTCTTCCAGGAGCGAATTTCTCTCGACCTATGGCAACTAGGTGGGTGTCAAACAACCTTTTCCACCTGTCCTATCTTATAGGCGGAGCACCTGGCTCTGATAGAAAGGGTGGAGGTGGAGACATACTTGCCGCAGCCATGTCTATGGTTAAGAAGCTTTGCTGACAGTATAAAACTAGCACTCTTGTAATGCACCACAGACGGTTTGCAGTTCAGTGTGTTCCTTTATGTCTCCTGAGAGACCCTCTACTTGCTGTGTCCTTGTTGTGTTGGTCCTCCCAACAGTCTATTCAATGAGGCAACGGCCTTAACTATATAACTCCAAAACCAAACCTACTTTAAATGGGCTCCTTTAATGCTTCTCCTTTTGGCAGTTCCCTTAATCGCACTCAATTGGGCCAACCGCTCCCATTGGTTGCCTTCACCCTCACTCCTCACCTCCTTCAATTGCAGTACTTTCAAATTCGGAAGGAGTGGGACCCAGTACGCGTTGCATATGGTTGGAAGGCGGCTGCCTCTGGCGCCCAGTGTGGGCTGGGGAGACTGTCCCCCTGCAGTGCCGCCGCTCCGCGCACCTCTGCAGCTTCAGGGCCTGTGAGGCCCGTGAGGCGGAGGAACCTCCTTCGCCATCAGCCGATCAGCTGTTGCAGATCGCGGTCTGCGTGTTCCTCATTTTCTGCCGTGGCGGGCCTCGTCGCCACTGAAATGATGACGGGAGCCGATACTGTGAGTTATTTAGTTTATTACAGAGGAGCCCGCACACGGTCACACAGCCGACTCCGGCCACCGGCTAACTGGCTCTGCTGTCATGCGACGCCCCTCACTCAAACCATGGCACGCGCGCGTGACAGCACAAAGCTAATCATAACATCACAAACAAATCCCCACATAAGTCTATTGTTCTTAATTATTGTCCGTAAAGGTAATTGCTCTCATTAATGCCCCCCTTCTCTCTTAGGTGCAGAAAGGATGATGAAGATGTCAAGCCGGTTGGTAGGGCGGTGCACGGCGCTATGTGCGCTTTTGTTGCTTTGTTAAACTCTTAATTCTTCTCTTGTAGGCCGCCGAGGTGTTGTGGATGGTGAGCGGCCGGATGGATGCTGAGCGAACAGTGGATGTTGTCCGGAATGCTGTCGAGTAAGTATGAGAACCACCCGCCCTGCCTTTCTGTTGCTGGTTTTGAAGGCCGGCGTGGAATAACTAGGCAGCAGGATTCGCTCAGGTAAGCATGCTTCCGAATGATGCTTGAATGAAGGATGCGAACGCTTACTAATATTGTCTTTCTTTTTCCTCCTCCAGGTTGCTGCTTACAAATGTGGACGAGCTTCCGAGGTGACACTGGAGCGGACGACTGGAGCTGGATTGAAAAGCAGGTAAGGATGGATAATGATGTTCTTCTTCTCTTCCTTGCAGGTGCAGGCCAGGAATGCTGAGGACAGAACGTGGTGAACATCACGCTGCGAGTGCAGAGCAATGCGAAGCGTGTGCTGCAGCTTAGGCGTGGCTTAAATAGTCTCTAGGTATCCCAGGTGCCTTCAGGCCTGACCACACCCTGGAAGCTAGACCGCATTGGTTCTGAACTGAACCATGTGGGGGCAGCCATGTTGTTCCATTCCCATTGGGACCTCCAGCTCCTTCTTCTGCCTTATGAGCCTGGCGCCAAAGTGCCAGGACTGGCTCCAGGAGAGTCTTGGGGGGCATGATTGAACCCTTGAGGCCATGCAAGGACACTGTGATGCGACCCTGAGGCCCCGAGTTCCAGGGCCTGGGGCTATGGCCATGACAGTGTGCTGTATGGTAAGATACATTGCACACTTGTTACATGTTGCACCAAAGTTGCAGCATGAGGAAAGGACTAAGGGAAACAAAGTCTCCCAGTACTGACAGTCTTAAGGGCATGTCAGATTCCCCATAAAATGTGAGCGAAAGCCCAGAGGAGGGCAACTGAGGGCTGGGCTCCTCTGGCGAAGTCAGTCAATGGTGTCTAAACACCAGCAGAAAGATTGGGGGTTGACACATGGAGGGAAAATTACATACAATTATGAAATCTTTGCTAACACCAGGGCTCCAGTGTTATCCAAGATCGACTACTGCAATACTCTCTTCCTAGGCACTTCTAAAGGGAACCTCAACAAACTCCAGGTCCTTCAAAATAGCACCTTAAGAGCAGCACTAAATATACCAAGACCCACGCACATCACTAGTTTCAGGCAGGATGCCCACTGGCTCCCAATACGGGACATAATCGCCCTCCGCACGCTGGTCATCACCCAAAAGTGTCTATCTAACACCGCCTCCAAATACCTTGATGATGAATACAACATAAACCAGCCCACTAGACCAACTTGGACCATCTACTCACACTGCCTAGCCGTGCCTAGATTCCATCTAAAAAGAGCTGGGGGAGCAAGCTTCCCCGTTCTAGCTGCCAAACAATGGAATGCCCTCCACTTTAGCCCCAAAATCGAACCCGCATTCTGTGCCTTCAGAGTAAAGTGCTGGCTCCTCAGGAAACTCACCATTTGATCAGTCCCTAGCCCTGACTCTACCCAGCCCATTGTTATTCCCTGCCGGAAACTGCATCCTACTTCTCCCTTCCACGACCACATTCTGTAACTTGGTCATCCTGCACTTATCTCAGTTGTTGTATTCTGTCTCTGTATATCCCTGCGTCCAAACTTGCGTCCAAACTGTATCTCCTGTAAATTACCTGTAGTATAATGATCATTGTGTTCATAACTCTGTAACCTATGTTTAAGCTTTAAGCACCCTGTTACCTGAGGGTTTGGAGGTACAAATAAAGAAACTAAACTAAACTAAACTGCAGATTGTATGTCACGTTGCAGGCCTCCTGTGAGTTTCTTTGAGTAGAAAAACATTTAAAAATGGTTGCCTTATAGGTGGACCATTTATAGTGATCTTGACCTCCAGCCCTGCAGAAAAAGCTGGAGTATTCAGGGTTGAATGTCTACTTGACAAACTCCATGCAATTTCAATCATTTTTAATTCCAAACTATGTCATCATTTGCTCATAAAACTCTAGATGCTCCCATACCGAATATCTGCCATTCTTATGGTGGGGAGTCATAAAACTCTTTATAGCCTGTATCTGCTGAATTGGGACTTTCACAAGACCTTTCTTCTGTTTGGCAAAATTCCTTTTCTGCTGCACCTGAGTCCACCCACCCTCTGAATCAGAGCCACTGCTGTTTGTGGTCCATTCCCTGTTCTCTAGCCCACCTTCCTTTCAGCTTCGTAGAGATGAATATTCATCAATATCGATAAGGACTCGCCTTCTGGCTCTGTTTGACCATGCATGGGTGGGTCAAGCTGCCTCATTTTTCCCTGTTCTTGATAAGTGGTATGCGTGAGGTTAGCTGCACTCTGGACAAATGAAGTTGTTAATTGTCTTGAGGTCCCTGGGATAGAGATCACTGCTCTGTGATCGGAGGGTGCTTTCCATACCCTGACGGATCAGGGTGCCTCAAAGCCTGTTTTTATCTTGCTATTTCATCTGCCAACCTCTTACACCAATTTTTCATGGTCCCTATCTCTTGCTGGGATGCAGAGACCTTAGTTTTTAATTCTGACACAAGAGCTTGAGTGACATCTAGCACTTTACTTTGGGCCATAAATCGATCTTTTAGTGCCTTGATTCCTTCACAATTGGACCCATTTTCATTTTGTAAGGCTTGCATCGTACTCACATTTTTAGAGCGTTTCATTTTCAGGAAACTAATCTCTTTGTTTTACGCAGTTCTGCACTGTATTGCCTGCACTAGGTCTCCTCTTGCCTCGCACATTCCATTAATTGTGCATTTTCTCACCTGATGTCAGTCAGTTCCTGAGAAATTGACTATTTTTTCTCTGCATCTGTCTTTAACTGGCGCATTCCCTGAGAAAGAACACTTGGTTTATTAGGTATTTTTCCTTCATCAATTGCTTTCTCTGTTGTTTCAAGGTGTCAAAATGTTGGTGCATTTGATCAAAATCACCTGGGACTCTATCCCTTTGATAACTAATTGTCTATTTTCGGTTTTCATTTATTTTATTTGTGATTGGAATGTGATCATGTCTTCTAAAAAGACTCTATTATGAGTAACCTGATCATGTCATTTCTGTTGCAGTGCGCCCAGATTGTGAACACATTCTTTATGCTCCTCTTGCAGTGCAGAGAACTGCATTTAATGCTCTGCATTTTCTTGTTGCTGCACTTTTAACTCATCTGTTAGCTGTTCAATGAGACCTTCTTGCTTTTTCACTAAAATGTGTCTCTGTTGCGCTTTAGCTTCTAATTGTTTCAGCTCTTGCTAGGCATGATCCAAAACCTCAGCCTGGTTTTGCACAGAGGCCATACTATTCTGATATCGTTCTTCCTCTATCAACAAATGGAAGTACCTATATGCTGTAAACTGAGCCAATTTAATTGGCTCACCTCTACTGTTTGTTGCAATATAAAAACATGTTAGAGCTTGATATAACAGACCATTATCCTGCCACATGTCAACATTTGCAGAGGTAACCTCCTGCATCATTCTGGCTTGCCATCTATCATGGTCTTCCTCCACCCATTCACCTGTGATAAATAATTTGGATAGGAGGTGCTTATTGGCCATTTTGATTTCTACAGTGTTCATTTTGAAATGTGTTCTGCAACCTTATATACTCTCTATGCAGGGGCAAAATCTCAACCCGTTCCTGCTTGGTTTCTTCTCACAATGTCAACTCACAAAAATTCTATTCAATCTTATGCTTTCTGTACACACCTCCCTGGGACCCAGGGTACAAGTCTGAGTGACACCTTAATAATGCAAACACATAATTTCATTTGGGCTTTTTATTTGCAGGGCAAGGTTTGGGAAATTAACTCAATGGGAAAATCCTTTGGGGAGCACACATTCAAATGAAATGCAGGGCTTTGGGATTATAATTTGGAAATAAAATTGAAAATGTGTTTTGTACACACTGCATTCACTTGAAAGGCAGAGTTTTAGGGATTCATATTTGGGGACTAAGGACATCCCTGTAAGAAATTCAGGGGTTACTGACAGAAAATCGGGTCACCCAATTACTTTATTGACTATAATGGCTGTAACACAGTGGGCATGAAATTTGTTAGTTTTGAGATCTAATAGAAAATCATCCTGTGATCTTTTCTATATGGGATTTAACTGTAGTTGAATGTGCTATGGTTCTACACAGTTTCACCCCCTCATGCACAATTAAATTGAAAGGATTAAGGCAGGTAGTTCCCAACACAATGGATAGGTTTGGGGACATATCTATGTGCATAGGAGGTCTCTATTCTCAGCTCAGGAGGTCAACCAGATTGCAGACGCTCTTTTGGGAATAGGTAGGCAGCTCACACCTCTGGTCTCTATTCACAGCAAGATCCCTCCAGCCACAGGTCTCTCTCAGATATGGCTCCCAGCTTTGAGGCTGAAGTCTAAGCAAGAGTCCCACGGTCTCCTGTCTATCTGCTCTCCTGGATGTTGCCCTTCCTTTTTTGGCAGCTCTCAGTCATTGTCAGTCTTAGCTAATCTGTCTGCTCTCTTCTTTTGTCCTTCTGACCCCCTTAGATTGAAAACTGATATCATATAGTGCTGATGACACTTATATATTATGAAAACTCTCATGCTACAGATTGGGCACCTCTTTTCCTCCCCATCCCAGCAATCCACCCACTGCCAGCCGATAGGACAAGGAGTTTTAGGGGGTCTGGATTTTGGATAATGCGGAGGAGAGAACTGCAATATTTCAAATAAACATGTTTTTAATACATATTTGGTTTTTTCTTAGACTATCACTACATGGCAACTATTTTCTCCTTTCAGATAACTGCATTAACATATATATTTTAAATTCTACAATTTATGATGAATCAGGGAACACTAATTTTATTGTAGCATGCCCTTCCTGGGGGAGCTATCGTTTTTCATTGTTTATTCCTGAGTTGAAATAGTTATCAATATCAAACTTTACAAAACACACATGAATTGTTCTTTCTATCAGCTCACCAAGTTTCTGATTTTATTCTGATTATTAGGAGTATCACAAACCCATTTTCATCTCTAAATTTAATTATGCAAATGGCATATGGTTAGTATTTACATATAATTGACAGGCTTTAAGTGATCTTTAATATAAGTCCTGGATGAGCTCATTGAGGCGCACAGTTCTCCTGTTATGAAGGCAAAAGGAGTCTAATGTCAATAAAATGGCAAGACATAATATGGACCATCCTTGAGTTTCCATTTCTCAAAACCCAGGCAGTTTCATTTTATCCAAAGTTACATGACTTGGACATCTGCTTGGCTCTCTGTTATTCCAGCTCAGTAATTAAGTGCCTTAAAAGGTCTCTTGTTTGAGGCTTAATGCCCAGTTTATTGGGAGAGAGGTCAGGCCTGTGTTTCCTTATCTGACCCCTCCATGAGTTTGATCTCCAAAAGTGTATTCCTTAGCATTTTGCTGAAACAGACCTGCATTCCTGCTATGCATCCCCCAAAGGTCTCTGAGGTCACGTGGTAGCAATGCGGATGATTTCAGATCTAAACTAGTTTGACTTCAGAGTTTCGGACAATCGGGCATCCTCTGCCATTAGTTGGAAGATTGTGGGGTTGCCTCTGGAGAGCAGCCGATAGAAATAAACTTGCAAAAAGAACCGAAACGGTGGGCAGGTCCCTCTTTGAAGAAATCCCTGCTCGGTTTCCACGGGCGCTCCTTGGACAGAAGGCGGAGTGGTTGGATTGGAGGAGGAGTTGATACCGAAGGCCTCGAGTTGATTAACAGATGTAAGTAGACTAAGCGAATTGGAAATGTAAAGGGCCAGGATTGTGATATGTTTGGATAACAAGATATTGTGTGTAGATAAAGGAATGCCTAAGTTCAGCAGTTCAATGGGGATACTGCAAAAACAAACTACAATCACATTTGGAAGCTGAAAGCAGTGCCTTTTTAAATCAAAAGATGTGTTTTACATGTCATATATTTTATTTCCATGCATTGCATTTGGGCCTTCTTTCCATGGGTAAATATATTTCTTAAATCTGACAATTGAAAAGACATGAGTGTTCCTTCTGAATTGGCCATAATTTAACATGGGAAACCAGTGTTCATTTTAAAACAAAGTTGGCCTTTCCATTTCGACAATGTCAGTTTGTGTGTTTGAAAGTAAGTGTTTCTGTTTCTGTCAAATGAAATATGTCACTTGGCTTTGCTTTTTAGATGTAACTCACTGTTCCTTTTTATTTCCTAATTGAACAGCATTTTGATGTATGAGAGGCTCATGTATCATGCTGCTGTTTCTTTTTCTCAGTCAAAAAGTGCATTTTCCCATTTTACATGAAGTCAGCATTTGCAAAAACACATGTCTTTTGGAATCAATCGAGCACATTCTGCTGCATTAATATTTTAAGGCACACTTTCCTCCACCTTTCTATTTTGGTAAATTTGAGTCGGGCCCGCTTTTCGCATTCACTAGGCCTCATGTTGGAAAGTATGTGTTTTGAACTGGCCTGCATATTCCAATGGGTCGCAACATCAGCCAGCTTCATTCTCACAATAGGGCCTTGCATGCCCTCTCAGTCTCCGTCACGCTGGGGGTGAATTCGCACTCCAAAGATGGCATAAAAGGTATAGAGACATGGAACTTTCATACCCCTCCCACTGTTCAACTGTGTGTTGTTCTTGCTTGATTTTTGGTAGATAAGATCTGCAGGCATCCCCTTCTGTCTTGACTGATAAGGATAGTAAGGATACTATATGAAAACATTTCCATGCTCCCTCAGCCAATCTATGCATGCATCCCCACATACGGACTACTCTTGGTGGCTTTGATAGTATAGTATACAATGACATGCCACAGTAAGGAAATATATCCAGACTGTGTTTACCAATGTAGGTCAGTGTGGCCATGTCCGAACAATAATCATCTAGGATTTACCATTACTGACATTAAAAAATGTCATGCCAAAATAAGAAAATATGACAGACTTGCTGCATCAGTATAGGCCACATAAGAACACTTTGATAGTATAGTATACAATGACATGCCACAGTAAGGAAATATATCCAGACTGTGTTTACCAATGTAGGTCAGTGTGGCCATGTCCGAACAATAATCATCTAGGATTTACCATTACTGACATTAAAAAATGTCATGCCAAAATAAGAAAATATGACAGACTTGCTGCATCAGTATAGGCCACATAAGAACACTCATAATGTTGGCTTTACCCTTGGTGCAAGTACAAAATGTCATTCCATAATAAGAAAACATGTCCAGGCTTACTACATCAAAGTAGGCCAGTATGGCCATGTGAGAACACTCATCATATTTTCTTTACAATTGCTGTGATTAATAATGCCATTCCACAGTAATAAAACATGTCTAGACTGCCTGCACCAATATAGGCCAGTATGGCCACATACGAAAACTCATCATGTTGTCTTTACCCTTGTCTGCTGTAAAACATTTCAGGCCACAGTATGAAGTGCTCTTGTGTGGCCATACTGGCCTACATTGCTGCTTCCCGTGGGCGAAGTGTCCAATAGATAGGTACCAAGCATCTGTGTGGCTGATGGTCTGCTGTGTATTCATGTTAATGAGCTATCTGTAGCCAAGATGCCTGAGTCACTGTTTAAAACCTCCGCAGACTGGATGCACCAATGTAGTCTAGTAGGGCCCTGTAAGAACATTCATCTTTGGGTTACCCTTGATGCCAATAAAATGTGCAATGCTACAGTAAGAACAAATATTCAGACTGACTGGACTAATGTAGGAAAGGATTGTATGTATAAAAATAACTCATGCTGACAGCAATAACATTGTTGCCTGTAAAATATGCCATGCCACAGTAAGAAAATATGTCCAGACTCGCTGGTGCAGAACCAATGTGGCCCTCCCACACTCTACTCATCAATTCAGTGGCCTACTTTCCCTTTCGGCACACACACAAGAAAGTATACGCAATCATACAGCATGCACTCTCTCATTCACATGCACACCCATGCAACATACAATCTTTCAATCTCATACCCACCCGAACAACATGCACTCTCTCATTCATGCAGACACTTACAGGCACAAACCCTCTCATGCACACATGTATGCATCCAAAAATCAGTACAAACATATAAATATTTTTTCTTACTTGCAGTCCCGATCTGAACTCCAGACTCTGCCTCATGTCACTTTTCACAATGGCCCTTCGGCTCCCACAGAGCATGCAACAGGAATGAGGAATCATGAAGAGCTTCCCGGTTCCTGCACTGGTACAGTGAATCCAGAGCGCCTCCATCTCTCTGCCCCTGGCCCTCACAGTGTGTGGGCCGGAGCCCCCATATGCACCTTTGGCCCTGCACTACCACAGTTTGCATCCCCAATGCATCATACAAAGCTGGGGAAGCAAAACACACCCCACGGTGCATAGTCCATTGAGCATGCATGCTAGGGTATTAGAACTGTGAACGTGAAAGCACATTCCCTGTATAGTTAAAGCCCATGAGCACTTCCTCAGCTTCTTGCTGCAATGGAGGTGGTGCTCAGTGTTTTCATTGGGCTGGTCTTGGCTCATCCATAATTGGTTGCAGGTTGGCATGGCATCACCCATTATGGAAAGCATGTGTCTCCCACAAGCTGCCCTGAGGGATTTCCTTCTTCTCTGACTCTTCCTCCCAGGTGTCACCAGATGGCACTTGTTTTGTCCACGTGTTTCATGTGGGATGCATTGACCCACTAGCTCTGCCCTGCGACTTCACTGTGTGCTGGTGGCACCGGAACCAACAAAATGGCTGAAAAAAGCCATATGTGCGCTAAACCTCTGAGAATTGCGCTGTGAAACCAGAAAGTTGGCTGCCAATCTACTTTGCCTATGTCTGTGGTGGAACAGGAGACCATACTGCTAAAACCTGTCATTGGGCTTCCCACAGAGGGAAAATGGAAACTACATGAAAGATAGTGCTTCCTTGCAAGGAAACCCAGAAGTGCTCTGAAATTCGTTTTTCCTTGGTTGCTGAAATTACAAAATAATGGTTCCCAAACATCATAAAAGATCCAACATCCTTGCTGGGTGTTACCCGTCACTTTATTTAAAGAATCCACAATAAGCACACAATGTCAGGAGAAGCAGATTTCATCACATTATCACATATCCACATTAAAAAAGATGCTTGTCTGGGAAAATCTGTCAGATATGGGCGCAGTACCACTAGCCGCCTGTATGAAAGCTGTTATTTAATTACACTGGAAGCTTAAACTTGTACAGTAAAATCAAATGGTAGGAATGAAGTGACTTGCTATCAAAAGCAATATAGGTTGCCACTATTTAATGTTTATGTTTAAAAAGACTGGAATTGGAGATATGTTTGCCTGTTTTAAAATTGTAACTTAATTTCAACAAAGAACAACGTAACAATTTACTTTAAAGTAACCTGATTCAGCAAAACTTCAAAGAAGCTTCCTACAATGGGAATCACACCACCCTCTGCTTCCCACCAAAAGGACAGGAACTCTTATTTAGGTGTTAATGAAGAGGGGAGGAGATTTTGCTCTGCTGCTCTGGGGAGGGACAAAAGACTCCCTTGATTGAAAAGACATTCAGATGCAACTGTCAACAGAAACTCCTGCCAGGGGAAAGAGGCAGGGATTGCTCTTGAGCCACTAAAACTTTGGAGGCGGGACAGACAGTTATGTGTATTCTTAAAGCCCAAGAAAGTATATTTTTGAAAAGGACTGACAGAGGACTGTGCAAAATTGTAAAAATGTGTAAAATAACAGTATTGTTAATATGAAAATGGTCAAGTTTTAAAACTACTCAGAACTCTGTGCTATGTTCAGGGACATGACTACAGACTTTGTGGTTTTGTAGCAATTGTGGCGATGCCAGAAACATGAAACTTCACTTGATTATGCCCAGATGTTATGCACACATATGTGGAAAAATGTGGACAAATCTGACATTGGGTACCGGACCAAAAGTGCGAAAAATTGCCAAATCTAGACCCAACCTCTCACCGTGACGGGGCTCGGATAAATACTTGCTCCAACAAATATCTGTTATAAATATGCTATTGGTATTAAGGTTGCAAAATTGTAAATATGTCTTGTATGAAAAATAGATTTCATGTGCAGAAACAAAGGGGAGGTTCTCCCTGGATTATAAAATACAGTGTCATCATGACACCATGTTTTCTTCTCAAATCAGGGGAGATTAAAAACCCTAACTAATAGAATACCAGGGGGTGTGCCATAAATAGAGACTGCTTAGGACCTAGAGGCAGACATTCAACCTCCATCCGATTGCTTGCGAAGCACTTTGCAAGAGAAATCCATATTCCAGACTCCAGAACTTTAAAAGCAGAAAGGCCCACTTCCAAAGCTGAACCATTCTCAGCTTGGCCTTTAATAAATCCTGAAACCAGATTTTACCCCAGACCTCTAAGGGGAACAACAAAAAGAACAGCCTGGCTGAGCTGTGCTGCTTTCTTGCTAAGAATTCTTGCCCGCATCCAGTGTCCAGATAGCAGCAAACCAGAACCAACCTGTCAGATTCAGTCCAATTCCACCATGCAGTGTCCAGAGTGCCGTGCTGAGTGCAGAACCAGAGCGCCTTGAGTCCAGTCCGGCGTGCTAGCAGAATTCCAGTTCAGAAATCTTTGACCAGATCCTTGACGTGTCCATTCCCAACAGTGGTAGTGAGTATCCATAGCATAGGATTGTCTGTAGCATATGTATTATCCATAAGTCATCCCTATCCAAACCCATTCTATTATTTCCAGAACTGCATTATAGAAAATCTTTTGTCTTACCTGAATCTTTCTCTCATCCCTATAGTCCTTTGGTAATAGTAGTGTTAAAATCATCTTTGCGCTAATATATTTGCTGAGGAAAGACAAGCGTCTCGGCAGGCAAAAACCAGCCAGAGGCGTCGCTGGACTGGTGGCTGTGCTGTCGTGTAGTTTGTGGCTGCATAGTCTCCCTAGTACAAGAAACCTTGTTTGTAAGTTTAAAAAGCGCAACCTTGTTTTACAAATGTTGACTCTTTCTGAAAAAAATGACCTCTACAAAAACCTTCATAACTTCCTCCACGTGTATGCTAGAAACGAGATTTAAGTGTCTACTTGAAGCTAACATCCCCCGCTTTCAACGAATTCTAAATTGCCTCCTTGTAGTTTTTTCGCAATCGCGCTTACCGCGCATAGAAAAGTTTGCTGTGAAATGTTCGTTTGGCTCAAATCTATCACGTGTGAAACAGCTGTACATTGCATCCGACCTCAGAATTAAGTTTTCAACTTGCTAGTTACTCAATAATCATTGCTAGTGGCTATCTGAAATGATACAAAGCGGCTCCCACTAGTATTGGAACCATTTTAGTGAATTAAATCAATTTTCAGTGTTTTTACCATTCCATTCAAAGCCACATTCAAAACCATTTTGACAAGTTGCAATCATTCCTGTTTTTCTCTGTGTTTGCTGGGGGAAATTGGGATTGATACTGTATTTGTTAAGTGTGTATTCCTGAAACCAGTTTTCTCCCCTTCCATCTCTTTATACTGCATATTGGGGGGATTGAGTAGTGTGCAGGGGGAAAGAGTGATCACTTGCATTTTGATTGAACCCACACATAAGTATTATTTCTATGCTGCATTATTTTTCCTACCATTACTCAGTGTGATTAAAGAGATTTTTTGTGACATCACCCCATTGGTGAACATTGTATAAATATTAAATAGTGTGATATATATATATAGTGAAAATACATAAAATAAATCCTTTTTAACTTTGCAAACCAGCCTGCTTCCTGGTTCAGTGTGACCTGTGGGGGGGATTCAAAGAGAGGGGCGTGATATAAGGGTATATCATTCAGAAATAAAAGAACCTATAGACATAAATAAATAATGAAGGGTTCCAGCTGTGCATCACACGCTAGGCATTGACTTAGGTGGAGTGCCAGGTTGAAATCACTTACATTCAACAGACAGACACTGCCAAGCTTGCTACCTGCCTCCCCGAATATCTGATGCTGCTTCCAAGTAATATCAGGCAAGCATGTCCTTCTCACAAGCTTCACTCAGGAATTGCATGCTCTTGCTTCACCTCCTCCCAGAGAGCTCAACAAAAACACTAATCTGAATGTACATGAGAGTGTGTGTAACTGCTTGGTCTACGCCAATAAGTGGTTATTAACGCCAAACAAGCGTACTTACAAATGACAGGAGCTAGCAGCACCTGATCCCCTCTATTATTCAAACAGTTTTTTTATTTGTCCCATCCCCGTGGTGTGTGTTCATCGCTCACTATGGATCACGGAATAGCAGCTATTCAGATTAGTGTTTTTGTTGAGCTCTCTCATATCTCTTGACTAGGCATAGAGAGCAAGCCCATCACACGTGGACTTGACTGCAGCTAGCAAGTATACATCCATGTTTGTGCCTAATGAAAAGCAATTAATTGGTAAATACCTGGGCAAATGTGCTCATTGGTAGTCCTGATGAAGGTGGCCACAACCTTTGAAAGCTACTGAAACCAGTCGACCTTTATAGTACCAGACCTAGCGCCATAAAAAGAGCCTAGCCTGTTCTTTGTGAAACCGAGAGCAGTGCCACAACTATAGCATGCTTCGGGTAGTACAGACTGTTAAAGCACTGCCATACAGATCTAATCCACTTCTTCACAGTTCTCTTTTAATTAATCTATTTTAGATTGGGACACCACAGGCCCAGGGAGAATACAATTCGAATATTGTAGACTATGGTTGCTTGTTTTAATCTTTTAGTATGTGTGATACTTGTGATTTAAAATACAAAAACATTTTAATAAAATTGTGTAAGAGTGAGTTACGAGAGGGTCGAGTGGCAGACCGCATTGGTAAGGAGACCAAATATAGACTTATTTCTTGTCCGATCCTTTCAGAGAGGCGGCACACCACCTAGTCCTGGGTACAGAAGGCGGGTCTATCAGGGACAGATATATGTGTGTGCTTTGCCTCTTGACAGTCTTGATTTTGCCATCTCTATCTTCTTGAGCATTGGATAGGATTGTAAAAGGCAGAGTGTGTGATACTATATATATTTATTGGCTAAGGGTTCACTGTCTTGTGTGACAGAAACTGTCTGATAACGGCAGACCCCGTAGAAAATAGTTTGTGGTGATCCCTATTTGTGTTTGATGCTCTCTTTACACTTACACCCCACCATAGAATTAGCGCACATTGGTTCCTTCTACCACCCTGGTCACCTCCCCTTCCTCGTCCAGCAACGAGGTGACCCTACATGCAGTGTCCCACAAAGGACTGCAACCGTTACTGGGGGTCTCACAGCTTGTCACTTAATGTTCTCTCACTTACACCCCTGTACACCTTCTATCACCTTCTCCTCCACCCTTACTTTCTCTCTCAACTTTCCTCTCAAACCCTCGCTCTCCCCCGCCCGCACCTCCTCTCTCTGTTTCCATAGCTCTCAACTCACACGCTCACCCGCCAAGCCTCCTGCACGCCCATTCATTTCAATGGGCGTCTCACCCGCCAAAAACAAAATCCAGTGATTTCACCCGCCTTTGCAACAGAAATGGTTGAGAGCTATGCTGTTTCTCTTTCTCTCTCTCTCTCTCTCTCTCTCTCTTTCTCTCTCTCGCTCTCTCTCTCTGTCTCGTTCCCTCACGCTCTCATGCTCACACTCTCACACTCTCACACTTCTTCTTGCCCACTCTCTCTCACTGGTAGCCTCCCTTTCTCACAGTCACACACTCTCGCTCTGTTCTCATCCTCTTGTTCACTGTGACAGTTCTTCTGTCATCCACCATCTGACCTTTGTGCTAGCCCCTTTCTATGCCTATGAATGCAAAATGCAATCAACAACAGCAACCGCTTTGCCAATGCTTCACGCTTCTACAGGGGGGACACGCCTTAGAGTTATGCGGGCAGATGTCAAGATGGTTACACCTTGACCTGGCATTTGGATTGGGTCCATTGTGCCACCAGTGAATGCTTACTCTGTCAATATACTTGTTTTACACTCGATGGTTTTCGTTGAGTCACGTGATGGCATGATTGCCATGCGTGCGTTTTCAATTGGCACGGCGCAGAAAATATGTAAGTGCAGCGTATCGTGGCCCAGCTTCAGGGAATTCAATGGAAGGTTTTCTCATTAGTCTGCATCGGACACACATCCTGCCTTGTGGCAATGTCAGACACACCTATGCAAAGCGTGCCAGCAGCAACGTTGTCAAATCGATTGCAACGTCCCTGAAACATTTGCAGTTGGCACTTTGCTTCCGCCTATTTCCAGTGCAAACACATCACAAATTCTTTATGATGTGCTTTAATGGTAACAAAATATTTGTGTCAGTTTTGCCCTCCTATAAAATGCCTCGTGCTGGTAAACCCTTCCTTCAAACCTGCGGTTGTGTAAGGCTGCTGGGCCAATGTATACATGTATTATTTCAACAGTTACACTTCCTTCCGCACCAAGACAAGTGCAAATGATTTGACAGAAAAAAAAAAAAACATTGAATAATTTGGATGCGAGGAACGGCGCGGGTTCACAAATTAGGACTGTGTTACGAGCCTTTCATCTGTAGTTGCCTAAGCTGTGGGTGCACAGGTTTGATCCCAACGTCAGCGAGTGGTGGTACTGTATACATCTGTGAAAGGACGTCAGGGGTCTCATGGTGGCTCATTCCTCTGCAGCTGTGGATTTATTAAAGAAAAGGGGCCTACATATTTTCCCAGAATTGTCCCTTGCAACGAAGCAAAGCGAGCGAGCCCAGACCAACTTGGAGCAGGTCAGTAAGGGCGCTACCCCTGTCACTTTTTAAACAAAATAATTGGTTAAAATGGGGCATTTTACAGCACACATTTTTGAAAAAAATGGTTAAAGGGGCTACAATTTATAATCAGTTTATAATCAGTTCGCTGGGTAAAATGTATTTAATAAATCCAATAATTGCCAGGTCCCCATTGCTAACCCCACTTGCCCATAATGTTTTCTCACATCACCACTGTAAAGCACATTGTCATGATGGTTGTGCCCACAATTAATACCAGCATTGGCGATGTGAAAATTGTTCATGGTGCCTCCACCCACAATATATGCAAGCATTGTCAATATGAGTTCACACATTCATGCCCACTGGGTCCTCAATATGTGCTGGTATTTCCACCATAAATGCTTTCATGATATCTGTGCCCACAATATGTATCACCATTGCCACTGTAAAGTACATTTTGATGATGCCTCTGCCCACATATGTCAGCAGAGTCCTATGAAACACATTATCATGATACATGTTGACACAATATGTTCCAGCATTTCCACTCACTAATAGAAGAAGAGGATGAAGTAACATACCCTTGGCATTGGTGTACAGACAAAATCTTAACCCCTCAACATATTTCACATATTTAAACTCTGTTTTTAAAACTTTGCATGCATGTAATATGCTGCTGCAGATAATGTATTCCAGCCCCCCCTTCCTCAGGAGTCCTATATATTTAGACAGTCTAGAATCTTGACAGTGAATGCTTCAATTGATTTGAATCCTTCGATTTGCAATGAACAAGGTCCTGTAATATAACAACATTACTAAGTCTAAGACCTCTATGATTCCCTCTACATCCTCTTTCATGTACATCCCAAACATTCTCCAGAGGTGATCATTTATCACCTTTTCATCTGGGCACTCATATGAAAGTTCTCTCATCAGTTCCAGGGCCCTTCACAGCCCTGCCTTTCTACTACTTATGATGTGACATAAAACTATTGCTCTGTCTTTTGATTTCTATTCTGCTCCCATACTGAACGCCTATACAGGATGCATACTAAATGAGCCTCAATTATATCCCATCCAATTCTTCCATTAAAGAGATGATTATTTTCAGTCTGACTTGCATTATCTACAAACCATTTATCTACTACAATTGTCATCCTATACGTTCAATAAACTACTATAATTGCATCATGAATAAACAAACAAAACTTCTCAAGCATTGCAAAGAGTGGCCTACCACTACACCGGGTCTTCCAGAACATAAAGTCAATTTGTCCATATCTTAGTCTCTTCACGCTTCAAGCATTCATCATTGAGTTCTAATTCCCTGCACAAAATTACGTTTTCTTAATATTCTAAAACGGATCAAGGATACTGACACAGTTCAAATGACCTGCATTCTCCTTGATCAATTAAACTCAATATTGTATAGTTCTAATATATAAGGCATACCTATTTATCCAAGTCCTCTCCCAAGATTTCAACATTGAATGACATTTGGAATATGCTATTATCTGATTCAGTCTCTGTAACTCTGTAAGACCAAAATATTGCCTTCTGTAACTAAATATCTTTATGCTGCCAAGGTGTCCCCTTTGCATATAACATACAATTAAAACCAATGAGTTGTCATATAACCTGACTTATTTCCTCAATTTCTGTTCTCAAAAAGTGCATTCATTTGATGCATTCATTTCACGCCCAACGTTCCCAAAATATTGTTTGCAATATTACATTTATATCAAACAGAGAAGGAAATGATGCCCTTCGAACAGCCTCAAAACGATGTCTAATGTGGGTGCCTTCTTGATGCTATTTCATCTCACATTACTTCAATGATATACTTTATTGACATATTCAAATGCTTAAGATATTTTTCCATTCTACAACCAAACATCATGTAAGTAAACCCTGGGAGTCCATACACAAATGGGTTCATTCAATTGTTCATCCTCTGAACTCACAATGTTGTCAGATCTTGTATGGCACCCAAATGCTACATTCATATCAACAGGAGAAAATACCACTGTAACATGTTTTTGTGATGTCTTTGCCCACAAACTTGTCTAGAAAAATGTGTTTATGCTAAAGATCCACAAAAATACAAGCTGGCCTTGTTCTGGCCACATACAATAAACACACACGTATAGCTGTGCACACACTTACACATGCGCATGCATATATGTGGCCCTTTTTTCATCTGACAGCTGCCTGTCTCAGCCCAGTCCCCCTGGCCACATCTGCTATACATCTTCTGATGGCAGTCTATGGGTTAACTGGCCACAGAGGCTCTGGTTTGTTGAGGAATCTCAATCAATATTCCAATGTCTCATGAGCAATAGGGATCTCCACTGCCTTCCAGCACTAAATAGTATACTCAAAGGGCACCAAGTCTGGTTCATAAGACAACATGTTACTCTACACCCTGCCAAAAATGTTGCATCCCCTGACAGAAATTCCTAGAATTCTCACCATTAGGGAAGATCTTTGAGGCTTGTGTCTATCCCCATTGAAGTGTATACTATTCACTTTATACTGGCATGTGGTTGTCAGCACCAGGATGCTCTGGGTGAGCGTGTGCTTTGTAAATGCATACACACAGATAAAAAGGGATCTTCTGCATTCAGCGGAAAACCTGGATGGTAGTTGGAAAGGGAATTGTTTGCAATAAATTCAGCGGGTGGTTTGGTAATCAGTTGTGTTTGCCATTTATTTGATGGCAGATTGGTTTATTCTGAAGCCATGCCCGCTTTGTTTTTCCTCACTTTGTTATTAAGAGTACCAGAACAAAATCCAGGCACTCCCAGCAATCACCATTTTTGACAATGTGAAGTACCCAAAAACAACTATATATTTTTGTATTTAAAAATAAATAAAATAAGCAAGAGGCATGCACTGCCTTGCCCTCTTAATCACAAATCTGATGCGTGCTCTCAGATTTTCGTTAGGATGACAAGGCCATACTGTGGTATATCAGAAGCAGGAGTCAGACACAAAGGTGGCATTTTGGCTATAGACTTTTATTTTAGATAACAACACCTGCCTTTCCCTGGCTCTCAAGGGAAGTCCCTACATAAAGTAAAGATAGCTGGGTGATCGTCGTCAGTATGAATGTCCAACCAAAATAACTGTTCACTGTCCCAAAATCCTCTTCTGTCCCTACCACTAAACGAATTAAAGAAAGGTCAGGAGCATGACTCCCTCCTACTGAAATAGTGCACCACAATCATGTGACAAATAATTAGAAAATAGTTGAAGTTCAAATGAACGGGCAAGAGAATGACTCCCTTCTCCAGCTTTATGAAGTTTCAACCGTGATGACAGTCTTTTTATTTATTTTATTTTTGTATTTTGTTTATTGGTTACAATTTAATTCAACCTTAACAAAACTTCACAGTAAAACAATACATGAAACCATCACATATACATTGACATATACATTTCATAAATATCTTCACTCCAATCATGCAAACGTTAAAACCTATTAATCAAAACAATTAAAAAAACATTCTTTTGATCCGCAGGAATTCATCTGCATAATGATCACACTAGTCATTTCCGTAGACAATTCTACCAAATACCTCTAAGATAAGAAAATCACCACGGATATTACAGTCGATGATTGATGAGCAAGTACACATCTTTCCCAAAATGATTCACAGTCGACTGTAGCACAGATATCAAAGAACTTCTTAAAATGCATATATCTCACTGTCCTCAAGCTAGAACACTCCACCAACAAGTGTTTCAGAGTCTCAATCGTATCTGCAATCTTACAGAATCTGCAGTATATCTCATATGTGTCTACCAATTTGCGTCTTAATAACACTTCACTGGTTAAGTATGTGTTCCACAGGGATATGTAAAAAGTCCTTTCTGATCTTAGGACACAAAAAGATTTCTAGTTAATGGGCTATAGTGCCTCTAAGCTTAAGTTCTTTCTGAAGTTGGGTCAATCTTTGAAAACCATGAAATGATTGCAAATTCAAACACCAATCCTGATCAAACATTGACTTTTTTACCTTTATTGGGTCATTCACCATATCTTCATTCGGAAAACCGAATACCTTCAGAATTAAAGAACAATGGTCTACATAATCCACCACAGTTATACGATTACCCAAAGCATCACATTTATTTTAAATTACTCCCAAAACGGTGGTTTGCAGCCTTACCTCCGCTTTGATATCTTCGTACAGGCTGACAAATGTTGAAATTACCTGATTAAGTGATGTATGTGCCCTCTGTGCCTGAATTTTACTTCCTGGGGTTTGGCGATACTGAGCAGAAAGGACTTCTTCTAGACTCCCGATGAGGGGTTGATACATATGTTGTACATGAGTCATTAAGTCTGTTCTCGTCCTCCTTATAAAAAGAAGGCAAAAAGTCTCCTCCTTGCACAGACTTTTCTCCCTGTATTTCCACGTCTCGCATTAATTCCTCTTCTGATTGGTACCCCGTTATGCTCTTCGATTGAATTGCTTGTCTGGCTAATGGTACTTGCTGATTTGTATCGTGAACTGCGGGACCTCCCCCCACCATCAAGATTTTAGTTGAATCAGTTTTAATTTCTATTACCTCCTGAACTCCTTTAGCCTCTACTGCAGGAGGTGAGTCAGGGAGCGGCAGCTATTTAGCCATCTCCAACATCTGTTCATATAGAGACATATTGGAGTTCTTCGAAAGACTATGGAGACTGAACATAGTATTTTAACAAGTTTCTGCCCAGAGCACTGAGAAGGACAAAATATTCTGAGAATATTGCAATCAGCATTTACCTTCACGTTGTGAGCCCCTGTGAACCACGGTAAACCACTTGTGCTCTGTTCTCCACATGGCAACTGAATTTTAATAGCTTTCTCTTTCAGCACTGTCTGGTTAGCTCCACCTTGCACCACCACAGTGGAAAGACTCAGTCTTAGCAAGATTCAGTGTGTCACCACGGTAAACCACTCACACTCCTCTCTCCCAGTCAGTCGCTAATTTACTGATGATAATTCAACATAAACAACACTCTCTTGTCTTGAACTTCCTTTCAGGCTTAACTCTGTATTATGTTGCTTTATGTTCTCCTGGTACAATGTATATTCTTCAAGATCAAACAATACTTCTCAAGAGCCCTTGTAGCTGAAACTCCTTTTAGGGTCAACTTCTTAAACTCCTGCTTTTCTTGGCTTCTCCCCCACTTAGGAGACTTATATTATTTGCCTTTTTGAACTTGAATGTCTCTCAAACAAGCAGTGAAATTCAAAGGGCTACTAGGACTAGAAATAACAGTCCTGATGTGATCTTCTTCCTTCTGGCTATCAGAGGTGCTTCTTATTTCACACTCACAATGATGAAGGAAATCACTCCAAACTTTTTTGGTACTTGGGTTTCTGTAACCACAGTCTCTTTGATTAGGGAGACCACTCTAGTAGCTTCTGTGCGGATGGACCTTCAATCACCTAAACCCAAACAGGCCCACCACTTAAGAAGTGAGTACATGGTTGTACATAAAGCAAGTTTATTGTACAATTCTCTGGTGAGAAGTTAGATGGTGTTGCAGGGCCAAACTAATCCAACTCTCAACAAATCACATCCGTTCACATCTTTTATACAAATTTGCAATAGTTAAACCACTCTCATATTGCAATCACCCCCAAACATGATTGGACAAAAACCTCTTCAAAGCAATCCCATATTTTCCCAATTCCTATGTTTCCATTGGCCAGTTTTATCTTAATAGATACCTTCAAATCATATTCATAACACACCTCTTCTGTCCGTAGTAGGTCATGACATCAGCACATGGTAAAACACTGTTATTGAAACATAGTTCATTACTAGCAATAACTGCCCTTATCCATTTAAACCCTATGCTTGATTTGCTCATGGTTCACCCAGCGATATGAGGAAGGCTGGGTGAATGTTTTATCTTTGCGTTAGTAATGCTATCTCATTCCACAGGTCATTAATCTAAGTGGAAAATTATAATCAAAATACCCTGCTGCTTTCACACATAGCACATTTTACAATATAATTGCAACTCCGGTTTCTTATTAGTTTAGCCTTGGGCATTGGCTCACCCCATGTTTGACTGCTAGCTAAATTAAATAATGCCGTCTGCAACTGTGACATTGATCAAACCATAAAAATTCATGGCCAGTTTCTGCAGCGCTGTCCGGAAAGATCATGGAGTTACTTACTAACCTCTCCCCTGGCACAAGAGTCAAAGTTCACCTTGCATTCAATCCCCACTACCATGGGTTTGATTCATTTGCAAAGGCCCGCTATATTGTGATGCATGAATTCCCCATGCATTTGTATGAATGTGCATGTATGTTTTTACATTTCGTGGGTTTGCCATTTTATCTTTCTATGCACGTGCAAGCTAATATGCATCAATTTCTAGACAGAACAGTAATGCTAAAGTAACATATCCCATCCATAATTAACTATACTTTGGTACCTATGAAATTGCAACATGGTTCCCAGCTCGTCGCCATCCCCAGTTAGCAATATGGTGCATGCAACATTTTATTTATTGGTTATTTAGAATGCGCCTGTGCACAATGTGTTTCGAGGCACAACAAGGCAAGAGGGAGGAGGAACAGGGAGGACAAATAAAATAACAACATGAACCCCTCATAATCATTGGGACTTTTTCTGATCACCCCAACACTTTTCACACTGGCTATCCATTCACCACTCCCTCTGAGACAAGGTACTTTGTTGGTAGTCACAGAGACAAGGGGTATTACTCCTGAGGTTTCCCAGATGTATGAATTTTTGAATTTGTCACTGAGGCGAGGGTGATTACCACCCGGACACTCTCCCCTTTTTGTAATTTAACTTGACTACTGGGTCGAGGGAGATCACTCTGGATGTTACTATCGGCTGCCCCACTCCCTTAGCGGGTCTCCCATGTTCCCCATTACCTATGTTTGTAGTGAGACTTACAGGGGCAGTGGATCACCGGGCCAGCTTCCGTGACTGCTTTCCTCGCACTCTTGCATCCCACAACAAATCCGAAGCCCCTCTGTTGTGCAACCGTATCTGCACCATTCATGGACTAGCCATCAACCTATACGAGGTTGCAACACAGTCTTATAAATTCAATAATCCGGGTAAACCCTTGTTCAGTTGGGCTGCAGCGGACTCCCTCAGTTTACCCCTGGTGTCCTCAGTACTATGGCTCAGCTTCCCCACCGTTCTGTATGTTTGCCCATTTCGAATCTCCTTGACTCTCCTTGACTCCCCAGGCTTCAAACCTAGTGCTTCTCATTTCAGGTAGTCCTTTCTCACTTTTTAGACAAATGGGCTGAGGGATCCCCACTGTA
This sequence comes from Ambystoma mexicanum, assembly GCF_040938575.1. Lineage (NCBI taxonomy): Eukaryota > Metazoa > Chordata > Amphibia > Caudata > Ambystomatidae > Ambystoma > Ambystoma mexicanum. Next base: position 963,400,811 of record NC_090941.1, on the reverse strand, counting down.
AGCTCACAGTCCTTCCCCTTTTCCTTTGGGACATCTTCATTCTTCCTAGTGGCCTCCTCGTCACAGTAATCAGTAAGTGAACACTCAGTATACTTCCTTGAGTGCTCTTCCTCATCTTAATAGTTTCAGGAAAGACTCATCATTGTTCCGGACTTTTATTGATTTTATTGTGTTGACCCTCTGAGTAAGTATAGGTTAAAGAATTACCATACATAACAGTATTGCTCTCATAGGGGCTGATAAGAAGTTGAGGAGGTCTTAAAGTCTCATAGATGAGAGTTAAAAGGGTTGCTGAACGGAAAGGGAGACCCAAGCCCCAGAAGGGTGTCTTTCCCTGTGAAGTCCTGCAGTTTTTTTACCACCCCCTAGTTGGATTATTGGGTAGCAGCCTCACCTCCCTAACCTCACAGAGAAGGGCTCCCCTCTGGGGAGAAGTGGCGAGATCCTGTGAATCTTTACAATATATAGAATTGTACATTGGTGTTTAGCAACTATATGTAAATATTAATCCTAGGGGTTGAGAGTTACACCTGATGGACAATGAGATCGATGCTTGAATTGTTTATGATGTGATATGAACCCCAAGGTGGAATATTTCTCCTTGGTTGATAGTCATCCAAGCACAATGTTATGTTTTCTATATGCGTCTATTAACCCATTCCGTTGTCTCAAAATAAAGGTAAGCACCTTTCCTCTAAGAGTCTGTCAATTCTTGTGGCCTGTGTGTGGGTGGGCAACAGGTGGGATGTGGGAGCCTGTCATCTGTCAGGGGCAGCGCAGTGAAGCGGGACATGCCAAGCTTTTCCATTGGGGACAGCAGCAGCTGGTAGGTGTGCGAGTGTTTGACATCACCACAGTAAAATATGACTTTACATTTGTTGTATAGTGTGTGAATGGGTTCAATGGCAACCATATACAAGAAAATATTGGATGCTTGATATGATATGATAAGTCATTTATAATGCGCCTGTACACAAGTGTATCTAGGTGGGAGAAGACAAGGGAGGGAAGACTGAGGGAGGACAAGACAAACGATCTTACTAGGCCTTGTGTCATTCAGATAGTGCAGGTTCAACAATGCCAAGTGCAGGGGGAAGGGAGAGGGGAAGTGTCAGGGAGAGGGAATGAGGAAGTGCCATCAGGGCAGCAATGCTCTGATTAAGTGCAGCCAGGGCAGCGTGGCTCTGGGTAAGTACAAGGCGGCAGGCAGGGGACTGTAGAGGTTATAGTTAAAGCCCCTAAGTGCGCGGTAGACCCAGAGGCAGTGCACTGCAAGGCCTCTGACCTTACAAGTTAAATGTCAGACATATTTCCTTATCAGACATATTAAACAACAATTACATTTAATGCATACATTGTCGCCCCTGAAATGTTATGTCTTTGAGAGCTAAGAAAACCTCACAGGGAAAATGGTAACATAGCACCTGGCACCAACCATTGCTAAAATTCAATGGGCCTCATTACGACCTCGGCGGTAGCCATGCCGCTTTTGGCGGCATGGCTGCTGCCGAAATCGCGTCCGGGTTCCCAGAATGGGGAATTACTGGGCCATTCTGAGTTTGGAGGGCCCGGTAATTCCTCCCTCCAGGAACCCAGGCCCGGACCTTCCCCATTCCCATTTCAGCCCCCATAGGGCTGAATGGGAATGGGAGAGGGAGCAAACAACGGGCCAATTACGAGTGGCCCGTTGTTTGCTCCCTCTTCCCCTCGCGGGACCCGGTAAAACGCCTGGTTTTACCAGGTGTCCTGAATGACATCTGAATGACACAAGGCCTAGTAAGATCATTTGTCTTGAAGATTCCCTGTAAGGACCTCGTAATGTGGCGGAACGGGTTTAACGGGTCCGCCTCCTTTTGCGGAGCCCGTTAACCCATTCCGCCAGGGTCGTAATGAGGCCCAATGTCTCCAAATTTATTTTTTAAAAGTCAGTCTACGTTTTTCTCACTTTCAACCACTTTCCTACCAAATATTTCAGATTGTGTGTATTTAATAACGTTGCACTATTTCCTGTGCTTTTTATATGTGTCAAGAAAAGTTGCGAGCATCACATAATGTTAGTTGTTTTTTGTTACATTTTGCTATGATAGTATGTTTTTCCTATATTGTGAATCACATGAAAAAACAATGTTTAAAAAAATGACCAAGATCAAAAGGCGTGTCATTGACAGAGCTGTTACTTGGCAAACTATATCTGTCCAGTCAGATGGCTAAGACTGCACACAGGTGCACCGTGTATTAATTAATCATATGCTTTATAACAACTGCCAAACAAAGGGACTCATTACAGGAATTACCTCAAACCCCGATTACCTTTCCTCCACTTTAATCTTCCTCATTGGTGATCCCCATGTTCTGAGTTCATCGCCGGCACTCCATGGGTGTGTTGGTAGAATTACCCTAGGTGGTCAGTCCATTGTGTTGATTTCTCCGGTGTTTGGTTCTACTGTGGAGGAAATTTCTCCAGACTGGTTCAGGCCCACCTTTCCACCGCACACTAGTAGTGTGGCAGGCAGTGAACGTTCATGTGGTTCTTTCGCTGCCACTTTTTCCTGCACCGCCATTGCCCTGGGGACTCGCATTTTCTTTCAATGTGTGTCCGACTTCTCTGTTTGAAAAACAAGAATGAGACCCCCCAGCTCTAAACCAGCGTGATATTTAAGAGCATGCACAGACGCAAAGAACCCCATTCCCAGGGGGCACCTTCAGCCAGTCCAGGCCTTTCCGCCAACGTCGCTCTGCTTTCTGGTATTTGATGTTTCCGTTTTGTCAGAGCTCGATATTGAAATACTGAAGAGTAGGTACTCACTATCCCAGAGTAACCGCATACTGTTAAGAAGTTCCAGTACTTGGCCTGATGAGAAGTGCCGGTACTATGAGGCTCATTACGGGTTTGCCGGTAACCCGCCAGTGATTCCAGTCGCGGTAACCCGGCAGTGATTCCAGTCGGTTCACGGCAAATGCGCCTTAGCCCGGTATTACATGGATATTAAGGGGTGCCGGCAATGGCCGAATGTTCCTGTTCCAGGGAGTCCTATAGATAGTAGAGGTGCCGGTGATTGTGGCAGATATTTGCTGGAAGGTGCATGAACTACCAGAAGGTCAGCTGGTGGATCAGAGCCCCTATCAGCAAACTTTTTCTGGTATTTTTTGCCAGACCGGCACACTCGTAATGAGCCCCATGTCTTTCAAATAAGTGCAGGTACTTAGGACCGACCAGTACCTGCCCATTTAAAGCCTGGGTTTTGCCGTTATCTGATAGGCTATTTGTAACACGCTTAAAACCCAGGTTTCTAAGCACGCAACCGGGGATCGAACATGTGTTGCGCCGTTTCGTTTTGCTTCCAAGGTGAGCACGTTGCCCCTAAGCTATCCTCCCGACACGTCCCAGAATGTCAAGTGCTACTGGCTCTAATACAAATCAGGAGTGTGGGAAGGCGTCAGATATGACGTGGTGCCACTTGGAAGCTGTGACACATGAGTTAAACTTGGTGGCCGAATGTATGCCAAGGAACTTGCTTCTCCGCCGGTGGGGGGGGGGGACAAGAACGCACATTGGACGGGAGTCCTGAAATCCATACGTGCCCCGCTCCCTCCTCATCTAAGATTACATTTTATTCGCATGCAGTCCCGTTCCAGCCTGTTGTAATGTTGATGTGTTCTGTCTTGGTTTCGAATTGGCTGAGGTCCTGCTTAAGAGCAGAGCCTGACCAGTAAATTAAGTGATATTAAGTCATCACCGGACTCACCGAACTCTCCCGCTCCCAGATGTGGGGGACCCAGAGGAATGCAGTGTTATTGCAGGAGCATATGAACCTTTCACTCACTGAGCTGTAAGCCCTTAGCCCGGCGATGGAGATTAATTGCCCTTGGCTGTCTTTTGTCCCCCTTTGTTGACAATTATATGGAAGTAAACTATGAAGAATTGCAGTCCAACGCCAATGGCGCATGCTGCATTTTTTCCATAAAGAGCAAAAACCTTGAAACAATAACTATTTCATTAGCTGCCAGACGGTTAGTGTTCCTTTTAGGAACTAACATAGGAACATTTCACGCACAATATACCTCCTTGACGCTGTTTCAGGAATGTACTTTTTGGAAGGATCCCTGCGTCTGCGGGCCGTAGTCGTCTCCTTCCACACGTACTGGTTCATCTCTGACAGACTTGCGTGCTGTTCCCAGTAAGACTAGTGGTTGGATTTCGAAAGATGAAAGATGTGTTTGGACCAAACCACTGCTCGCTGAGCCCACGGACTTAAAACGTTTATGCCGCTCTTCTTCGGAAAATGCCTCATGCTGGAACTGCACCTGGCAGGACACGGTCGAGCTGTTATAATTGTACCTATAGGCTGATGTACAAATGTCTCCCAAACTATTGGTGTAGTTCCAAGTAACAGGATGAGCTTTGAAATTAGCGCTTACGCCTGGACTCTGCGGTGCAAATAGTAGTTTTTCAGTGCAAAGGGACTGTGCTCCGCAAAAATACAGTTTGTACTGCTCTATGAATTAGGCCGGGTTCTACGGGCCTCACTACACGGTAGGTGGTGAGGGTTTACCGGTACCGGTAAGGGCACCGGTACCGGTAAACCCTTACCTCCTTACTACGAGGTCCCTTTGCAGGACCCGACCTTAACGGCTGGTGTAGACCAGCCGTTAAAGTTGGGACCCACAAAGGGACCTTGGTGCTAATTACGGTACCGCAATTTGCGGTACTGTAATTAGCTCCTTCCCCATTCCCATTGAGCCCTATGGGGCAAACATGGGAATGGGGAAGGGCCATGGAGAAAGAGGGAATTACTGCCCTGCCAACGTGTAATGAGGCCCTACGTGTTTATTGGCAGTGCACAGTCACATAGCACCGTGCTAAATGGTCCATGATTTCCGCCCTGTACGATTATAACAGCACCTAAACATGGGATTAGACAGCAGACATTTGAAAGGTGTAGATAAAAGAGCAGTAAAGGCAACAAGAGCCCAACAAATGCACCCCCAATACCGCATGGTGCCACATGCAGCCAACTGGGACTATTGACATTGGGCCTCCTTACAAGCTTGGAGGTAGACATGCCCTTAATAAGGGCATGGCTGCCTCCAAACTCGTGTCCGGGTCCGGGTTCCTTGAATGAGGAATTACCGGGTCATTCCTACCTTGGAGGACCCGGTAATTTCTCATTCAAAAAACCCATCCCCATTCGAGCCCCCATAGGGCTCGATGGGAATGGGGAGAGAGCTAATAACGGGCCCGCTAATAACGGGCCCATTATTAGCTCCCTGGTCCCCTTGCGGGACCCGCAAAGGACGTCTGGTCTGACCAGACGTTGAGAGCGGGTCCCGCAAGGGAACCTCGTAATAGGGCGGAATGGGTTTACCGGCACCAGCACCATTACCGGCGCCGTTAAACCCATTCCGCCCACCTCGTAATGAGGCCCATTGACTTACTAGAGCTACCCTTTGTAACGGACAGCAATCCCTAGCCTGGTGGTTCAGTGAGACCTCTCAGCTTCGTTAAACAGGGTCGACCACAAAGCACCGCTCAGCATGACCTCTGCATCTGCATGGAATTTTACGCCTCGGTCCCTCAATGGTTCTAGTCTTACCTTACCAATCGACCCTGGCTCATCTTACCAAAACCACTGTAACCATCATCTGTAACAAAACCGCTTCTACCCTTGATCTATTCTTTCGTCTTAACCATCATTTCCTCTGCCTAACTGAAACCTGGATTCCCCCTCATAACACCTCTGTCCCCGCTTTCTTGATGACCTCTTCTTCTTCTTTCCTCCATACTCCACGCCCCTCTGGACGTGGTGGAGGTGTCGGTCTCCTGTATCACCCTAAATACATCTCCTCCTCCTCTTCTCCAACTCTCCCCTCTTTCTTTTCCTTTGAATTCCTCTACAAATATTTCTCCTATTCCTCCTCCCCTGTCTCTTCTCTTCCTGTCTATCTCTCTGACCATGCCTTACTCTCGTTCTCCCTCTCTCCTCTCTCCTCCTCCACTATTACTAATCCCTCACCTCCAATCTTCTCACGTCGCGACCTGCGTGATTTCGACACTACCCTCTGCTCTGACACTTGCTCTTCTTCTCTTCCATCTCACCAAGACTTTGCACTACTCTCTCCCGATGATGCTCTCTCTTCCCTTTCATCTTCTATCTCCTCTACCCTCGACCAACTCTATCCCCTTTCTCTCTTCCGCCCTACTCAGAAACCTCCTCAACCCTGGCTTACTTCCCATCTCCGCTCTATGCGGCACCTTCTCAGACGATTAGAGAGACTATGGCTCAAAACTCCCTCGCTCTCCAATCAAACCTCTTACTTCTCTTACCACGCACTTTACAACTCTTGCCTTGCAACGGACAAATCCTCCTACTACTCTAACCTTCTTCAATCTCAAGCCTCCCATCCTCGTCGGATTTTTCAAACTCTTTCCCTCCTTCTCTCTCCTCCCACTCTTGATCCCTCATCCAATTCCACACTTTCTCCATCTGACTTTGCCAACTACTTTTCCTCCAAAATCATCACACTCAGGCAAAAAATTAACTCCCTCGCTGACTCCCTCTCTCCTCCTCCCCCCTCTCTTCCCTCTTTTATCATGTCTGTCTTCTCATCTGTTTCCCCTTCTGATGTCTCCTCCCTCTATCCAAAGCCCACCCCACATTCGCCCCCCTCTGACTCTCTCCCCTCTGTTCTCATCCCTAAGATCTACCCACTTTTTATCCCTTACCTTACCACTTTCTTCAACTCTTGCCTCTCTTCATTTACCTTCCCTTCTGCTTTTAAACATGCAACGATTATTCCTATTCTCAAGAAACCCTCTGCTGATCCACTTCTCACTGCTAACTACAGACCTATTTCTCTTCTACCTTTTCTTTCTAAACGTCTTGAACGCCTTGTCTACTCTCAACTCTCTTCCTTTGTCTCTTCTTCCTCCCTCCTTCCTCCATTCCAATCTGGCTTCCGTCCCAAACATTCCACCGAAACTGCCCTCACCTCTATTCTCAACTCCCTCCTCTCCGCTCGTCATGCGAAGCAATCCTCTATCCTTATTCTCCTTGATCTCTCTGCTGCTTTTGACACTGTCGATCACCCACTCCTGCTCCACACTCTCTCCTTCTTCGGGTTCAAAGGCCCTGTCCTAAAATGGCTATCCTCTTACCCTTCCTCTCGTTCCTTTGCTGTCTCATGGGGAGGCCAGACCTCTCGTTCCTTCCCACTTAGTTACAGTGTTCCTGAAGGCTCTGTACTTGGTCCTTTCCTCTTCTCTCTCTACACCTCCCTTATTGCCCCTGTTATCTCCTCCTTTAGCATCTCCCATCATTTCTATGCCGACGATACTCAACTCTTTTTCTCTTTCTCCTCCTTCACACCTGACCTCCACCTTAAACTCTCCTCTTGTATCACAGCATTAAGAACTGGATGTCCTCCCGGTTTCTCTCACTTAACACCGATAAAACCGAAGTCCTTTTCTTCCCCTCTAATACTCTTCCTCCTCCCTCTCCTCCCCCTTTCATCCACTTTCTTCCTTCAAATCTCCCTATCTCCACTCATGCTCGCAACCTAGGTGGTCTCTTTGACTCCTCTCTCACCTTCTCGCAACACATTTCACTCACCTCCCCCTCCTGCAGATACCACCTCTACAATATTTGCAAAATCCGTCCCTCCCTCACATTCCATGCTACCAAACTCCTAATCTCCTCTCTCATCTTTTCCCGCCTCTTCTATTGCTCCTCTCTAATCTTCGGTCTTCCCTCATCTCAGCTTACCCCTCTCAAATCTATTTACCACTCGGCTATTCGTACCCTCTGTCTCCTTACCTCCCTTGACTCCATCTCCACTTTGCTCTCTGACCTTGGCTGGCTACCTTTCCACCTACAACTTAAATTCCACTTTCTCTGCCTTGTTTTCAAAACCCTCCATGGTCTTGTTATTCCCTATCTCTCCTCCCTTCTCTCCTTCTACTCCCCCTCTCGCCCCCTTCGTTCTGCTGACCACTTCCTTCTCACTGTTCCTCCTTCCCTCTGTGCTTCCTCCCGGTTCCGCTCCTTCCAACTTCTTGCTCCTCTGCATTGGAACTCTCTCCCCCTCTCAATCCGCTCTTCCACTTCCCTCACCTCATTTCGCACTTCCCTTAAATCCCTCCTCCTCCACTCCCCACCTTGAAGCACCCCCCTGCCCTCTTTACTCCCCCCTGTTCTTTTTTCCCCTCTTTTAATTCCTCTCTCCCTTCAACTTTTGCATTCTTCCTCCCCTCCTGTTACATTTATTCAATCCTTCCCCTGCCCCTCCCCCAACATTCCTGTTCCCACTCCACTTCCTCCCCCTCTCAGTCAATTGCTCTTTCCACTGTTTTGCTGAATGATTCAAGTTGTAATTTACTCATAAAGTTATTGTTATTACTCTGTATTTTGTTGTTCCAATGTACAGCGCCTTGGTGTAAAGCGCTCCATAAATAAATCAATCAATCAATCAATCAATCAATCAATCTTGATTGGCTCTTACAGATTCCAATGACTACTCTTGGGGTGCCACAAAGATCCATCATCTGACCAGTAATCATCAACCTCTACACAGACCCTCTGTGGGGCCCCCTTTTCTGACTTCAAATTCAAAATCCACCTGCATGCTGATGTCACACAAGTCTACGTGTGGGTTCATTGTGCCAGTGCAAGTCCTTAGAGCATTTCAGGGCTGCATGACAGAATTTGAATCCGTGGTATATCCTGTTGCTATTCTGTCCTTCCCAGGGGTGGGGAGAACATCAGAAATGCCATTCAGCCTGTCCTGGAATCTCTGCCATATAGGTGCCACTTCTTGAAGGTTGGCCTTGCAAACATTTGGCCAAAAAGGGCCTCTAACGCCTCAACTTATAGTTTTCCCTGTGGTTACATGTTATCCCTGACCAGATGCTGAGGGAAGTTGTGTGCCTTATCAAAGGCATAATTGATTCAATTTGATGGAATTTTGATATGCATATAGGGCACCATACTCTAGTTCATCCTGTCCTTTTATTCCTCTTGGGTTAACCTCCTATGTTGACCTAGGTGGTTTTGTCCCTTCTTTGATAAGTGTAATAATGCAGGCTGTGTCGGTTGGGATTTTCTTTAACATTGCATGTGGATTTATAGTTAAAATAGTTTTTGACTGATTTTTTATGTGCAAAACCTGTTTATGGCGTTAAGGTCCCTGTTTAATGTATAATTTTCAATACAAATAAAATAAAAAAATAACTTGTAGTTTCTCCTACTTCCGTTTTTGTTGCCCTTAACCAGTGCTACATCCTTGGCTGTTCTCGTTAGATGTCAGGTTGTCTTGTTTTCACACAATAAAAGATCATGTAGAGCCACATCTGTTATTTTCATGGTTTCTTGGCACTTTGGCACAGGTGAGAGATTGACTGGGGTAGATAGTGGGCTGGTGGAGCAGACCAAGTTTGTTGTTGCTGGACACAATGTTATTGTGAGGAAGAATGGAGAAACAGCACCCTCTATGTAAAAAGAAACGTGTGGTGAATTGTGTATGCAAGATAAGGTCACAGTGTGCTTTAACTGACAGATAAGTGGTTTGTGAATAGAGATATCATTCCAGCCTGTGTCAGAGTGATAGTGGGAGGCTTGGGTACATTGGTCAATTCGTGGTAAGAATTTCAATGAGGGAATTACATGTGTGTGTGTGTGTGTGTGGGTGGGTGTGTGTGTGTTGTGTGTGTCTGTGCCTGTATGTATGTGTGGCTATAGTACTCACTTCAGTGTTGTAGTGTAGACGAACATGGGTGTCACTTAGAGTATGATGATGTCGGGGGGCCTAAAAAATAATTAGTGACATTGCTCAAAAACATTTCACAGGCAAGGAACACTCAATTGAATTGAATTGAATTGATATTTTATTTCTATCACGCTCACTCGTACACAAGTGTTTCAGAGTGCGAGATATTAACTGTTAGGGAGAATTCCCAAGAATGTGCTAATTTCCCTTACCTTTTGAGACCCCCAGCAACTTTGCTGGATTTCTAGGATTTACATTTTTACCTGGAAAGAATATGAGCCTTTTTTCCCCACTCTTTCATGTATTTTGATGTGTGTTTTATTTTTGTGTTCTTTGGATATGGAGTTTTAAAACAACTCCATAGGCATCATCTTTTTCTTGTGTGTCACACAGCACCTTTATTTTATTTATTTATTTATTTATTTATATTGCGCCAGTAGCTCGCAAGCTTCGGGGCGCAGAGACAAGAACACGCAGAGACAACATGGAAACATAAAAGCATGCTACTAAAGACGACAGCTGAAGAGAGGGAAAGAACTAGGTGACTTTATTTAAAGATGTGGGTTTTGAGTAGTTTGCGGAAATGCAGAGAATACGTTTCCCTCCTTATGTGATCAGGGAGATTGTTCCAGAGGCCAGCGACTATTACAGGGAAGGATTTCCCAGCTCGATTTTTATGCTTGTGGGTGGCCACTGCAATCCTACCTTGATCTGCTGATCTCAGCTTTCTGTTGGGCACAAAGGAAAAGTTTAGTTTTTAGATTAACCAGGGATTTTCCAAAAATGCACCTGTGCACCAACGTAAGAGTCTTGAATTGGACCTGGTCTTCGATTTTCAACCAGTGGAAGTCTTTCCTTACTTTGCTGATGTGCTGGGTTCTGGTTTTTCGTTTAATAATTCTTATTGCGTTGTTTTGAATGACTTGATAGCTGTGAATGCATTGTTTGTTAGATCCTAAGATAAGTGCATTGCCATAGTCAAGGCCTGATAATGTAGTGGCTCTTGCGATGGTAGCACAATTGTCTTCTGATAAATATGGTCTAATCAGGGGTCGAAGTGTATGAAAAAAAGTAGTGGTACTATGTTCCCTACTGGCGTGCACCGCTCCCCACAGACCCCATCGCCGCGCTCCCTCGCAGGCACAATAAAAACCCCAAAACACATGTGCCTGCTCTTTAAGGAAACGTCCTGTGCAGTGCATTGAAAGTGCAAGTTCCAACCTCTTCAAATACTTTTATTTTAAAACGAAACCGTTCCGGAACGGTTTCTTTTTTAAATAAAATTATAGGAACGGTAAAACTTAATTTAAAGAAGTAGATGAGCACCGCACCCGCCCACTTCAACCACTTGGTCTAATAGCTTTTAACAATCTAAAATGGTATGAGCAGGTTATTTTTATGTATTGTGCTTGTGCTTCAAACCCAAGAGACACTTCGAGCATCATACCAAGGGTTTGTACCTTGCCCAGGACTTGTATTTGGGTGTCTTTTATCGTGAATGAGCTATGGGATGTCTGTAGCTTCATTCTGGCTGAATGTGATCCAAAGACCATGAGCTCAGTTCTTTTGCCTTTTAGGCACAATCAGTTTGTATCCATCCATTGTTCAACAGTGGTGTAGACCATGGATAGTTGCTCACTGCCTTTCTGGATGTCCCCACATAGTTCAATCACCAGCTAAGTATAGTCAGCGTAGTTGGTGAAAAAGGTATTGATGTTATCAAGGATTAGGCAGAGATATCCCAGGTACAAATTGAATAAGAGTGGGGACATGCTGGCCCCCTGTGGTACACCGCATGTGATTTCTTTTTCCAGAGAGAACTTATCCCCACATTGGACGCTAGATATCCTGTTTTTATGAAAGTACATTATCCAGCCAATAGCTTCATCTGAGCAATTTGCTGTTTTCTTCAATGATGTTTCAAGTAGGTTGTGATCGAGCAGGTCGAAGGCAGTGCTCAGGTCAAGAAGAATGAGAAGGCTGGCTTTCCCCTTGTCTATAATGCTGAGCATTTTGGTCTGCAAATCCAACATAGCGGTCTCTGTGCTATGTGTGGCCCGAAAACCCTACTGTTGGTAATGCAAGGACTCTGATGCTTCTATATGGGCTTGGAGCTGCATAGTGGCGATCTTGTCCATGATCTTGATAATAAAATTGCAATTGGTGATAGGATGAAGATTGTTAGGATCTCTCTGGTCCAGATTCAATTTCTTAACTAGTCGGGTTACTGTGACACTTTTTATACTTTCTGGCACTATTTGGTCCCCAAAAGAGGTGTTGATTACTTTTGTCAAGATTGGAGCGAAAATGTCTGGGTTATCTAGAATTATTTTAGGCGGGAGTATGTTTTGGCACAGGTTGTGGGTTTCATCGTAGCAAACAATTTTATCATGTCGCAGGTGGTAATTTGTGCGAACTTGAAAGGGACAGTGGGATGGATTATTTCCTCATAATATAATGGTGTAGAAGCCTTACTACTGGATTGGGATTTTGTTATAATGTCCCTAGCCTTGGCACTTTTGTTAAAGAAGGCTGCCTGTGTTGCGTCACACTCTTCTTGAGTGGGTGAAAAAGGGGGGTAATTTCCTTAGGATTCTCAATCGATTTCAGGATATTAAATAATTTGCTGGTGGAGTTAGCTGCAGTGGTAATCTGTTCATTGTAAAATTATTTTTGGCATTTGTTATCATATTTTTATAGGGTTTCTCAATATCTTTCCAAAGTGTCTTTTTCTGCAGAGTGGGGTTTATTTGCCATTCATTTTCTCTTTTTCTCTTAAGCTTCTTTTGTTCCAGGAGTTCTCCCGTGAACCATTGCTGTTTTCTGCGATTGGATCTAATGGTCTTTGTTTGTGGTGGTGCCTTCTGGTCTGCCAATTTCTGAAGATAGCATAGCAGATTTGTCAATAGAGAGTCACATGTGACTTCCTTGCTTTCATTGGTTTCGATGTTATCTATGCAATGCGTAAGTTGCTCTTTACATATGTTTTTAAAGTTCTGCTGTGTTATTTTAATTGGGTGGTTAGGGGTCTTGGGTTTCGGTTTGAAGGGGAGATGTAAAAAGTGACGCTGTAATGGTCGGACCATATACATGGGCTGGTTATGAAGTCTCGGAATTAAGGTTGTTAGTAACAACCCAGTCCAGTAGATGGCCATTGTCCATGGTGGGTTTGGAATTCACCACCATAAAATCGATGTTGTTTATCAGTTTCTCTAATTTAATGGCTTCTTTGTCACTAGGGTCTCCTTGCCAGCGGTTAAAGTCACCTAATAATAGTGTTGCAGCATTAGGTCCTCTAAGCATGTTCAAGTAATGAGTTATTTCTTCATTAAATTCAGGTGTCGTGGAGGGAGGCCTATAGACTATGATTATATTCAGACGACTGTTGTCTGTAGGAAGATGTTTGAGGTGTAAAATCTCAATGTCGCTGCATGTTATATTAACGGGGAACAATTGGATGGTGTCTTTAGCAATTACTGCTATGCCTCCCCCTTGTCCAATTTCTCTGTTGGTATAGTAAATTGTATACCCCTCTGGGACAGCAATGTCACATGTGGGTCCAATCAGCTCTTTTAGCCATGTCTCCGAAATGCACATGATATCTATATTTTCGTCTGTAATCCTGTCATGTACGCATTGTCCATGTTTGTTTAAGGATTGGGTATTAAGCAAGCTGGTCTGTAATTCTGATGTGGAGTGTTTTGTCTGCGTCTTCTGCTGTGGTACATTTGAAGGCTGTTTGACTTTTTTTGTGTGTCTTCCGGTTGCTAGAGCTTCCTGTGCAGGACTTTGTATTTGGCTAATTCGGTCTAAAGTAGCGTTACTAGCTGCTTTAGCCAAGTTGATACATTGTTCCTTGTGTATGTCTAGAAGTAATAGACGAAGTGGTAGCAGCCCCATGATTACCTGCTGTTTCGGTGAGGGTTTTCTGTGTGTTCTCGGGCAGCATGTTGTGCGCCGGACGCCGTGGACGGCGAGGACTGGCACATGACCGGCTTGGCACCTGAAGTGCCGGCACTGAAGCACCTGACGTTTCTGTAAGTGGAGCGCCGGTGCTTCTGGGGGTTGTAGTCCCAGACGTCGAGACACAAAGTACAGATTGTGCCGGAGCACGGGTGGCGGTCCTTTACAATGTGTGTGTCTGATACAATATGGCTCACGTGCAACAAGGAAGTTGTCCTGATACTTTAGCAATCAGTAGAATAGAGGTAAGTATGTGAATACACGAAGCACAAACACGCTTAAAGAAATCTTAGCGCGTGAGTCAGCTAATACAATTACAAATTTCAAGATATCAAGATTTACGGAGTATTCTGATTCACAAGCACAACACTAGTTCAGGAGGTGGGGCAGTCATTCATCTCTTCATTCACACGTTTCAGCTTGCTCACAGACTGACAAACTGAAAGTAAGAGAATATCCATAAGAAGGAAATCATCAGTGTAAGCCAGCCACGATAGTTGAATATTCGTAATTCTGGGTGGAACTAGGCCTTTGTTTGACAGAGCCACATCCGCACCACTTACATATAGATTGAAAATCATTGGTGCCAATCTACACCCTTGATGGAGACCATTGTGGATTGTCAGTTTTTTCGATAAAGTACCTTCTGAATCCAATCTGACCATCACACCAGTATAGGTATAAATGGCCATTATTATATCCAGAAGAAACGGCGGCATTTTCAGATTTCTTAATAACTCCCACAGTGTAGCTCTGTCAACACGATCGAAAGCGAAGATTAGGTCCATGGATGCAACAAAGGTCGACGTGGTACCCTTCCTCATGGATTTAGCTCTTAGCTATTTATCATCAAGCCACCACAATCAGTACCCATCAGTTTCCTAAAGCCAGTTTGTCTCAGGTCCAAGATTTTCTTTTCTTCAATCCAAATCTGGATGTCTCTTAACACCAGGGACGAAAACTATTTAGACTCCAGGTCTGCAATTGCAATGGGCCTATAACTGGAGGGACATTGTCAAGAGCCCTTTTTAAAAATGGGAATAATTATAGACACCCTCCATGATTGCAGGATAATTTTAGTCATTTGAATGTTGTCAAACATGACAAACAAGATTTTATCCCAAATGTCTGGATCCTTCTTAAATATTTTATTAGAGAGATTATTTGGTCCGGGTGCATCTGAGTTTTTAGATTTCTTAATTGAATCTACAATGTCCCTCTCAGTATATTCCAATAACCCAGGAGGATTGCATTTCGGAGTTACCACAGTCTCACTACATTTGTTACTCTACAAATTAGCAAAATGTCCCAACCACATATTTTCATTTATGGGATTCAGGAGTACCTTTTCCTGACTCTTGTCCGTATCATTAATTAAATTCCAGAAATTAGCAGAGTTAAATCCCCTTAAAGCTTTTAACATGTCTTCACCATCTCGCTGGGATCTAAGACTGCAATGCTGTATTGACCAGTTTTTATAACTCTGTCTAATTTTCTTCTTCATAGCAACCATACAGACCATAGAATGCCCTGCTTTAGTAATAATACGGATGTCCTTCCTCATCTTGCGTTTACGTTCTCACACTTCCCTGTCAAAACGATGGGATTTTTGGCTCCTGACAAACTCCTTGCCATTAAGAGACACCGCCATTGCAATCAGCGCCCTACTAATATAGTCAGTAAACTTAATGGATGAATATTGATCTGCATTCTGGTAATATAAGAAGCGTTCGTGGTCTTTGATTATCATGGTCGTGAATCTATTATTTTCTTTCTCAGACCATTTTATTCTGTTGCCTGCACAGTTCATTGCCAGGCCATATTTATAGGTCCTTTTAGCAGTTAGTTGAACCACAGAGTGAATATCAATGGTGAGCATACAATGGTCACTAAAATTATTTTCGATAGTATCAAACTTCCCTGTGCACTTGAAAAGACCCCCTGAAGAAAAGATATAATCAATAATACATTTGCAACCCCTAGCTTTCCAAGTCAGGAGATGGTTTATAAACATTTCTAACCCCCAACCTCCACGAAATGTGTCCAAATCCTGCCCCGCAGCTTGGGGTTACCTCCTAGTGACACTAGAGAAATAGAATTAGAGATATAAAAGTCACCAATTAAAGAGTCATCCAAACAGTCTGCGTTCAAATCTCCTGCAATTACAATGTGCCCACCTGGGTTTACTTCCAACCAAGTATCAATTAGAGACCCAAGTTTCTGTAGTTCTTCCCAAAGTTGTTGATCCAACTTTTCTGCAGGATTCCAGTAGACATTAATAAACAAAAAATCTGTGTCGATTGTATTAAACCTCATAATGTACCCCACTACTAAGAAGTGGAGAGGAAAAAAACATTCCCCTTTAATTCTTGGCTTATTCACATTCTTTATGCAATGATGAGACCCCCCTTTGGTTGGTCCACCCTACCTCCCAGTGCACATAATGAAGAAACAGTAAATCCCTCCCAACATAAATGCACCCTTGCCCAAGATTCTTGGATAAAGACAAAGTCACATTGTGACAATTCCTTCAATAGATTCCCATTGTGTAACAAGTTAGATGAACCTCTCGTATTCCAACTTAGTCATTTTAAAGTTTGTAACGTGCTATAGGGACTTCCCCAGTTGTTTTAGGGAATCAATGGATTCACGTAACGACAAGGCTAACCACCTCCAGTCCTGTTTTTCCAGGTTATCATCACATGTCTGCCTTTCTTTGGCCACCGACAGTGAGGGAAGATCCTTCACATAAGTATTATTAGTCAGCAACCTATGTTTAACAGGCAAGGTATAAACAAATTCAAAAATGTCAAAGCCATTACATTGTAACTGCTCCGCCTCTTTTAGTACCAGATTTCTTACCAGTGGTGATGGAATCACCAGCCGTACATAATCTAATCTGTGCCTATGTATAAAGTCCACTAGCTCAATATCTGCAGACGAAATCAGATTTAACTCCTTAATTTGAATCAGTAGGGATAGTGTGTAGGACCTGTTTAAAGATATGTTGCCCGAATCCTTAAATAAGGTAGTCAAAATAAGCCCAGGTAATTCAGGACATACCGGCTCCCTTAAATCTGGCACCCGTACTTCCTGAAGTGGTTCCATTCCCCCGCCCTGAATGCCCACCTTCAGAGGGTTAGTTGCCTGCTTACCTCTACCTTAGTCCACACAATAATCCTCATAAAATCTCTCCATTTTATTGTCTAGTGCGACCCCTGCCAGGAGTTGCCTTGTTTCTTTTGAATGCCTTTCCGTCAGGACCCTTAATATGGAATGATATGACTCAGTGTCCTTGGGAGCATGCCCAGTTGCTGGCTCTTTATATATACCAGAAGAGCATATATCCTGCTCTAAGGAATTATTGCTAATACCCGTTGAATTAGAGACAATTCCCGCGGGTCCCAAAGGGACCTTCCAGTCAGTAGAGCCCATGCCCAAATTTACCATACACCCACCATGTTAGTCAGCTGAATTTTTGGTAATACCTGTTCAATTAGCGACAATTCCCGTTGGTCCAGCGTGGACCTTCCAGTCATTAGCGCCCAGGCCCACATTTGCCGTACACCCGCCCTGTTGGTCACATGAATTATTGGTTGTACCTGCTGAGCTAGAGACGCTTCCCGTTGGTCCAGAAGGGACCTTCCAGTCACTAGAGCCAAGGTCCAAATTTACTGTATACCCCCCCTGTTGCTCAGATAGATGGTTACTGGTAATGCCAATCTTTTCCGAGCAAACCTCCAGTCTGTGTTGCCTAGGCCTGTATTTACCGTGATGCCAACCCGACTCACAGGTACAGATTCACCCCTGAGATCCTCCCCAGAGGACATCTTGCACTCTGTCATAACTGACCCATAACTTACTGATTTCTTGATGTCGTCCCCCCTCGATTGAATAAGAGGATCAAGAGCATTGGAATGATTTGCTCTCGCATTAAAAATTTCAAACATTAAATCACTCTGGTTCTTTTTTTCTTTTTCATAATGTCACCTAGAGGCAAATCTCCCTCCGTATATGCACTCTTTGTAGATTGAGCTTTGTGCTTATTCAAGTTCGGGAACTAACTGTTTACAGACTCTTTATCATGTTTTTTTTTTATGTGCCGAGACAACCATCACTTCATCACAGTCCATCTCACACTCTCTCAGGAACTTTCTCAAGGTTTTCTTTAATGCCCCATTATTTTTATTGTTTTTTTTCCTCTCTTTAGCAAATTTTTCCCCTTGTCTTTTGGACATTTCTGGGTCAGGAATTCCATTTTCATTCATTTTCAAAGGGCCACTTAAAGCCAAACCTAATTTACCTATATCAGACAATTAATTATTTATCTGTTCCAAATCTAGCTGGGTAAAATCTTCCTGCGTTGTGGGAATAACAATGATCTCATCAGTAGACAGAACCGAGACAGAATGGAGGCCACCATAACTGTCGGCGTTCCTCTTCTTAATTAAAGTAAACTGTTCTGTCAGTATATTACCCATTGAGTCAGCAAATCTAGATGGTAACAACAAAATATAATTTGCCAAACCCTTAATAGCATCTGTTTGCTTACGTAACTCTGCCAACAAAAGCCTGTTAAAGAGACTCATCATTACTGAAAAATCGGTCGGTATCAAATCTGTGTGATTAGTTGAAGAATTCCCAACCTGATTCTTATCCTTCGTTAGTAAGTTATTTGAGAAGTCCAGCATACCATTAAAGTTGAAAACACTCGTTATACTGTCTTCCCTTTCCAAACTTTGGGACCCCAATTCCTTGAGTACATCCAAATCTTTCGATTTCAGTGACATGTCATTAATCATTTCTTCATCCCCAAACAATAATTGCGAAGGATCAATGGCTTCTTCCCTTGGTTTCTCCAGAATAGAGCAGTCATGTGCACACTTCAGGGGTGATGCCTCCTCATCACTCACGTCAGGCAGCGGCAGGGCCACAGCACGCGCAAGACTTGCCCTTCTTGTGCTCACTGCCGCAAAAAAATCAGCACACGCTTCCTTACGAAGTAACAGGAGTTTGTTCTTTCTCATGCTGTTACTATCTATAAGTCACCCCAACGAAATGAATGCAGAAATAAGTATATAGAAAAATAAATGACGCTCACCAAAGTAAAGCCCACCCCCAACTCCGCCAACCGAACAGCCCAACAGCCACACTTCCAATGCACTTTGGATGCGTGCGAGATGCGCGTGCACCAGTGCTTAAGAGGAAGTGGCTGTGACTGGAGGGCGGTCAGGAGGGCGGGCCAATAGGAGGAGCTGCAAAAGAAGCAGAGAGCAAATTTAGCATTATAAGTGTCACTCTCAGAACATCAACAAGACCCGCGGGAGACCCGCAGTCTTGGGTGGAGAGAGAAACAAGAAAACACTAATGTATCAAGTCCAATGTTCAATGGATAAGTTCCTTCACGCGTTTCAGCGCGTTTCAGCAGCAACAAAAACGTCCTCTTGCCGACGGCACTCTGCAAACAGACCAGGAAACCTGCAGAAGTCCCAGCCCAACAGCCACACTTCCAATGTACTTCGGATGCACGCGCGAGATGCGCGTGCACCATTGCTTAAGAGGAAGTGTCTGTGACTGGAGGGTGGGCAGGAGGGCGGGCCAATAGGAGGAGCTCCAAAAGAAGCAGAGAGCAAATTTAGCATTATAGCTTTCACTGTCAGAGCATCAACAAGACCCATTGGAGACCCGCGGTCTTGGTTGGAGAGAGAAACAAGAAAACACGAATGTACCAAGTCCAATGTTCAATGGATAAGTTGCTTCACGCGTTTCATCGCGTTTCAGCAGCAACAAAAACTTCCTCTTGCCGAAGGCACTCTGCAAACAGACCAGGAAACCTGCAGAAGTCCCAGCCCAACAGCCACACTTCCAATGCACTTCAGATGCGCGCACGAGATGCGCGTGCACCAGTGCTTAAGAGGAAGTGGCTGTGACTGGAGGGCGGGCAGAAGGGCGGGCCAATAGGAGGAGCAAGTCCAATGTTCAATGGATAAGTTCCTTCACGTGCTTCAGCGTGTTTCAGCAGCAACAAAAACGTCCTCTTGCCGACGGCACTCTGCAAACAGACCCAGCCCAACAGCCACACTTCCTATGCACTTCGGATGCGGGGGTTTATAGTAAGTTTGTGTGCAAAATAAACAATATCAAATTGGATCAATTTTGGACACACAATTACTTTGGACGTCGTTTTATTGTCATTGCAGCTCCATTTTTCATTTGGAAGGTATTTGAGAAAATAATGACATGATGCTTATTTTTTTTAGCTGTGTTTATAAGTATTGTGCCGATCTTTAATCGTGAAATCAATAATTTTTTTTATGGCGTAATAATGGATTGATGTATGGATGTATTGATGAATTCATGCTGCTGCGAGGGCTGAATGATGCCCATGACTGATGCTTGCTACCCGTTGTGCTTATCATTCAGAGGATGGCATGTGTCTGATTTCTCTGTGTAGGGTAGCTATTCAGCGATAGGTATCTAAGGTACGGTTATGATCCAGAGGTGCAGAAGAGGCAAAAGCTCTGTGTTTGGTACTGGTGTGGCTAGCTTTTTCGCTACCTGGATTCGAATGATGCAATGGGTGACCTAGAAACTCTAGCATCCCAAAGAGAGCTTGTGCAATGGGATGATAGAGAGGCTATGTGTTGCACAATAGAGGGAAATCTCATCAGCAGGGGTGTTGCTAGGTCTGGAAAAGATCTGGGGCTATGCTAATCTTGGGACTGTCAGGACTCAGAGCTAGCCAGCCTTTTGGTTGTAGCACTTGAGCCTCTATCTGGAGCTACAAAATACCCTGGGCTATAGCCCCCTCAGCCCCCCTCACCTCCCTAGCAAAGCCTCTGCTCATCAGACCAGGTCATCTGACAGGAGCTTCAGTGCACACTTGAGCAGTGTATTTAAGGCTTATTGACTGAGACATCTGTGATCAGTGTAAGAGTGGGAGTGCAGTAAGCAGCGCCAGCATGTGTGGCAGTCGGTGGCTGCTCTGCATCCTTTTGTCTTAAAGTTATCACACTGACTGCACTGAATGTTTTAACATTTTCCAGGCCCTAAATCCCCAGTGCTCTCTTGCTCTCAAAAGGGGAACTCTAAGTAGATTTCCTGTTTTCTAGGCAGGTGGCCATTTGAAGACATGCACTAGTACATGTGTCTGATGTACTTGTTTCGCAGTCTAGCCTCTGTGACATCTAATTGTTCCCACATTGTTGACAGTGACACAGGCAATCCTGAGCTTCAGCCACAATAGGCTTCATGTATAAACAAATGAAACAGTACTTCAACATAATACATAAGCAGCACCTTAAAATGCCTATACAGTGCTTATACAAAAGTCAGAACTATTTGCTTTGCTAATTCTTGTCTCTGCTTCCCAACAACCATAGTCAACGTGTTGTTCCTTTTACCATGTTTCGACATGATTGTCAAGATGTCGTCTGCCCTAAACAAAAGATCCACAGGAAATGCTTTCAATCCAAAAGAACCAAACTCATAATCATTGAAGGAACAAAGAAGTTAGCTGGCTTCGGACTAAGTGGCCACTTGGGCTGGTCTGTAATTTAACTGATTCAAATCTAAGTGAACATCATGCGTCCTGCTGCATTTGTCCGGGTAAAGGCCTTGAGCCCGAAAGGTCCTGTGATGTAAATCTTAAGAGCTAATCCCCTGTGACAAAAGTGTGCATGGAATGATATGTAGTAATACAAATTTAAGTGTTCAATACAAAACCGATTATAATTATGGGTGCACAATCCAAATAAATCAAATTCAACAACTAAACAGCTAAGCAGAAAACATCTGCTTGCAAGTAAAACATCAGCGAACGCGTGTTTCGGCCATTCTACGGCCTTTTTCAAAGCTGTTTGCAAATTTTGCAGTATTCATAGTCAAATCACCCAAAAAGTGCGTCCTAAGCATTGAACATTCAATTTGGAGAGACCTCCAATGACTCGAGTGCTCCTTCCCAATTCCACATTGAAAGTTTGTAGCAGGGGTCCGAGAGATATGAACAAATGTAAGATGGTTTAACTTCAAGGTTAACCTGACATGCTGCAGTGAAATCTAACTCTGTTGTTCCCTTTAAAAATATATATTGTGTTCTTACAAGGGACAAGGTTAACCACTTCATGACTTGTTCATCAATATCCGGGCAAGTCTTCATGATGTTGAGGCGTGTCAAGGTGCGCAAGCCTCAACATTCTGAAAGGAGTGCAGAGTGCTGTTGGCAACTTAAAATATGGAGGCTTTGGTCCTGAATCCCAGTCAGAAACCAGAATCATATTCATTGAGAAGATTGGTTTCTGTGAGGTTCTTGGTTTAGAGACAATTCAGCTTTTAGCAGGTCATATTAGAAAGGAAAGGGCAGGCAATAAACCCGGAATTTCTGAGATTCATGTGGTAAGCTTATGTCTTTCTAGGAGAGGGTCTACTGTGTTTGAGGGCAACACTAGAACATGTGACTTGTTCTCTCACCCATACAGCCTACTGATTCATTCATATTGCCATTATATTGCCCCCAAATATCCCTCATATACAGCTGATAAAGCAATTTGATGTGTTGCTATTATTTTGACAATTGCTGTTTCCTTGTCATTTAACAAAGGTAATTCAACACAGGTCATCATGCCAGTACATCCATGTTCTCTCAACATTGTGTTCAGACATCCTGGGTTGAAAGCAGGCTTATATACACTAAGCAACATATATCCAGAACAGTCTTAAATCTGAAAGTTGATATGCCTACATTGGACTGGACAAACATTGACACCCTCCTGTCTGTAGATAATACTGAACTGATATCTACAACCCGCAGTGGCCTGCAGAGGGAGTTGGTCCTGTGTTACTCTAAATACATTGGGGAAACATCTTAAAATAAATAAATTGAAGCCTTAATGTATTCTCTGTCATCCCACCCAGCACTTAAAAGTTAACATAGTACTAGCCGGCGAAAGTACTAGAGTGGTTGACATCTATGACTATTTGGGCATGGGAATTAATAGGAAATTAGTCATCAGTAAAGAGTGATTTCATTATGTCCAGATGAGAAGGTGTAACAAATCCATTTGTCAAAGTACTTGGAGGTCATATGGTCGGTCCAGTGGTTAACATTTAGATAGTTCAAAATATTTCTTTGGCTTTGTGTGGGGTTCATTTAAGGCCCTAAGCAGATATTGAACACTGCCACCCAAGGAATGGCTCTGCACTGGCTTTACTTTCAAGTTGAATCATAAGGAAAAGACCTGCATCCAGAACGGCTCTACATTTGCTGTTCTGCCCTGTGAACACTAAAGCTGCGTATAGCATTCAAGACGGCCCTGCAATTATTCTTTATTTCATTTAAAACATCACAAAGTTGTGCGCTCTATTGAAACATACCCCTGCAGGTTTATTTCATCTGATTGCCAAAAAGTTAGGCAATACCTCCCAAGAACAGGGTTTTCTACTAACAAGTCACAAGAGGGGCAGAGAGTTCTGCTTTTTACTCAACAGAGCTTTTGATTCCATTTGCTGTAAACCATCACACTCAAATTGCAGTAAATGAAAGAAATAATGTGGCGTTTCGTTTTCCATGTCAATATCAAAGAAATACTGTACAGCATCCTTTTGTGTCCATAAACCAACAGTATATGCAAAACTCCCCAGAAGATTAATTGAAGGTCAATCCTGTGAGTTGCAGAAACCACATTTGTAAACTTGAAATGAACACACGTGTCAATCTACTCTTTTGAAAATAAGGAATATGCAGTTTAAAATTTAATGTCAAATGACAGCTTTTGCTCGCACAGAAATGTAATTGAATACGTGGGTGGCGGTTTTGCTATATAATGCACGTTATATTTGTCCCCACAAGACTTGGTTACTTAGAAAAGACACAGAAACAGGTAAAACTGGGCTTTTGGCCCAGACACTGAATTCAATGACCAGCTCTGCCTCCCACTGAAAAAGTTGCACCCATAAGTGAATCGGCCCATAGTGACATATGAAAAGGCCAAGAGTGTGAGGATTCACTGCCCTGCTAGACTAGCAGGCAGCTCTGGAAGAAGGAACAATGGAAGTCCGTAGGGCTGGTGCTTGACCAAGAGGTGTGATTTCCTCCAGCACCCACTCTGAAGGAGGAACTGTCAAACTTCGAAGGGCATCAAAAAAGTCCTTTGTTGTACTCTGAGCCTGGCAGGGACATTTTGCTGTGGGGGGTCTGCAGCACCGCCCACACATGTGACAAATCCACCCCATTGACATTAAAGGACTCCGGTATTTTTAGACATTTTTCCCAGCTACATGAATAAGTAGTAATTTTGTATTATGCCAGTTTTCCATGTGATTTTTGGACAAGTGTAAAGAGACCAAGTACATGTTTCTAGCACCTGGTAAACTGAAATGGCCATGAAAGATGCATTTTGGGGTGAACTATAAATTGGACTAATATGAAACAAGGTGGTATGATGCAAATTGTTATTGGGAATATGTGTAGTCTTTAGCAGAATTTTTAATATTATGCATTTCATAAAAATGGTAAAAAAGTGCCAAAGAGCGATGTGACCTCGCACAGAGTCGGTGATCAGATTGTCCAACTCCCTGTGACCTAGTGAATCCACAGATCTACTTCTCATAGAGGTGGCTAGTGTAAGTTTGAAGTTTTCATCTATAACTCATGTTTGGTTAAAAATAGGCTGGAGAGACAATGAAAGGTCATAAAAGCAAACAGATAAATGATGTCATTTCCCCTGAACCAATCGGCCCAGGGGGAGGCGGGAGGACTGGTAGGCTGTCCTCTCCCAGAGAAGAATATTTCCAGAGTACTTGATATGATATGGCAGAGCGCAAGGGGACCCCTCCGGTGGTGATAGTGCGCGGTACAAATGTCCTTTAACATTAACATTAACATAACATATGATATGGCATTTATAACGCGCCTATACACAAGTGTTTCAAGGTGTTTCACTTCCCCCCAGATTGTAAATTCGATGATGTGATTTTGGCTATATAAGGGGGGGACAGAGAAACACAAGGGACTGACTCACTCTCAATACTTACTGACTGAAGAATCAAAATCCATTCAAGATCCAGGAAACCTGATACATGCTTCCAGGCAGTTCCATCCATTCATCCAGATCCAGGCACATGCAAGAATCCAGGGAGAAAGTAGAGGAAGCAGCTGATCCCATCCTAGAGAGTGCTGTGACCAGACTTTGCCTAGCTGTCCAGCATCACATCCAGGAGAGCCCATTGACCAGATCCCTTGGATCAGCCATCCCAGTGACCATATCCCTTGTCCCAGCCATCCAGAGTGACCAGATCCCTTGGCCTAGCTGTCCAGAGAGCTTGCTGGCTGTCCAGAATCCCAAACTCAAGCTTACATTGTAAGTAGCACATAACCCCATTTCCCCAAACTGCATATCCCACTCTTTTGACCCTTGCACCCAATTGAAGTCCCATTCAAGTCCCAAATTGCCAGTATAATTTGTTCACCTTTCCATAGACTGATCTGTATTAGCTTGTGTATGTTAGTGCATCTCTTTTCATAAATCTTTCGAAAATCTCTATAAATTCTTAGCATTAATTTCAAGTAAATCAATTAATTCCCCTATGAAGAGATCCACAGTGAGTTGGTTGACATTCGAAATCAACCACCTCATGTCAAATGACTTTCTTTAATAATTATAGCCATTAAAATATAGTCTCAACAAAACTAGCCTTTGTCTAACAAACAACAAATTTGCCCGTGTATTGTGCATGCTTTTCTACCAATCCCGAATTCCTACTGTGCATTTGTCCCATAGAAAAACCCAAACTGTAGTCCCATTAAGCGTAACCCCTTCTATCAGAATCCTATCTGTTATGTGCTCTGTTCCTTGGCCCGTTAACTGATTTTCGATTTTGGCAGTCAAGCCCTTTCTGTGGCTGCCTGTCTTCCCAAGTCCCGTGTAGAAATGAATTTCCATTCTGTTGTGTGTTTTTTCTTTTATATTTGTCTGTTTTCCCAAAAATCTATTTTCTTACCTTGTGCTCACGTTGCCTTGGTGCCCTGCTTAGTAGTTTGTAAGCTTCCTTATCTCTTAAGTGTAGCAACAAGAATTTCTGTCCTAGCTATCCCAAAGCGGTTGCAAACTGCTGTGCGAGTAACAAGTGAAATCTGATTATGCTATTTTGCTCATAAATAAGGTTTTCATTTTCTTTTCTGGCCTCCCATCTTGGGGTGGTGGGCTGAATTCAAAATCTGATATTTCCCACTTCATACTGACTCCTTTCCACTGCCTTCCATCCAGAAAGAATTTAGTTAGCAGAAGTTTGGGGGTGAGTGCTGAGGTAGCTTGCATGCTAAGGAACCTAGGCCCACCCACATGGTTTGTTACTTTAATCTGCGCAGAGTACGCATGGGATGACTTGCACGACTTCTCATGCACTGCAAACCAAAGTAAAGATGGAATAGATAAAAAAACACGAGGAGAACTCTGCTCTCTTGACCCTGACAATGTTTCAAGGTACTTTCACCATCGCTTCATTGCCATGCTGCTCTTCATCTGCAATAAAACTACCCTCCACTCGAAGAAGTGCAACACTTCTTTTGGAGAAAAGAATATCAATCCAGACCTCCACATTTTGTGGATAAAGTTTGCTCCCAAATTTGGCCATGACAGTGATGCCACTGTTTTACAGTTTATTGAAACATACGTACCCTGCAACATGCGTTCAGAAACCACAAATAGTGACCTATGTACACAAATTTTACGCTTCCAAAAACATAACTGTGGAAAATACTGCGGATGTAGAAATAAAAAGAAAGGTAAATACCATACCAAATTTCCCTTTGGCTTGCCTAGACCCGTTTGCAAAAAGGACAAGTGAATAGCTTAATATCTTCTGTTAGACACAGCGCAAAAGGCAAATCCTATAAAAACACATACAACTTTAAAAGGGATGAAGCATCCAAGTACATCAATGATTACAATGCAATAATTGCTTGCTTGTGGAATGCAACATAGACATACAATACATTGCAGACATTTCCACTTCAGTTTCAAGATATGTCACAGCCTATTTCACCAAAGTTGAGAAAACAGAGCTAAAAGATGTCTGTGGTGAGATATCATCTGCCAAAGATTATCACTAAAGTTGTACAGCTTCGGTATAAAAATGCTCTCCCATAGAGAATACGACAGCAGACCATTTAACAGGTACAGCCTTTTATGGCAAATCTGAGCACATTGGGTCTCATTACAGGTTTGGCAGAATTCAGTTTGGGCGGAATTACCACTAGCTATTGTCTATTTTTGGCAGTAAGTTGGCGGGACCTCTAGTATGGCGGTGCAATATTGCAGAGGTAACAGAGCTACTTCTGTTTTACCACCATTTCTTACTGCACCGATGTACTTGCAATGAAGCACATTGTCTGGCTAAGCCTAGGACCAACTTCATCCTGAAAAAGAGTACTAAAATCCTACCAAGAGATAGAAACAATAGCCACAAATGAAACCAACAGCTAGGACATTTTAAAAAAACAATGTAATTGACACATACTACCCAAATAGAAGTACTGCTTTAGGAAACATGTGCTTGTATGACATAGCCCAAAACTACCCCTACAAATACAATGTTAAACTAGATGAGACAACTGACAAATAATCAGTCTCAACTTGTGAAGGAATCCTAGTAAAACTTACCAAGCCCAGCCTAATTAATCATATAAAGTTGTCATTTAAACCTCTGCAACATAGAGAACTGTGTAACATGGAACTACTGCAACTTTTTAAACCTTGGAGAAAATAAGAACTATTATTAGGGGACTATGACTAATTTCAAATTGCATTCAAAGCAAATGAAAGCAGTAGGTCAAATGCCATTTTCAAACCATTCAAGGAAATGTTGGACAATGAACGCCAACAAGAGGAAGAAATGAGGGCAGTCACCCTTCCCTTACAGAAAGTCAATAACCACTTGGAGAACCACTCATTCTAAATGAAGCAGAAATAGCCATGACTGAGGTACAAAATACCATGTGTCAATATAAACAATCTGAAGAAGACTTGTCAGTGCTCAAATCACAGCTAAATGATCAGCAACTCACCATTTATCTAGAAGTCACTGAAGAAAGTGAGCATTGTCTTAAACATGAAACTAAAATGTGTAGTTGTACAAACTGTAAACCTCTGCTCCTGTATGTAAGTGGTGAAGCTGGTTTTGGTAAAACATTCTTAATTAAAATAATCAGTTCATTTCTGCATACCTTAACAAACAACAACCTTTCAGCTGATGTTAGAGCCCCCACAGGTTTAGCTGCCTACAACATAGGAGTTGTAACTACTACTCCCCTTCGAGTAGAACACCAAAATAATTTAGAACACTTCAAATTATCAGCATAGGCTGCTACAGAAGTACGCAGAATTCTGAAACAAATGAAAGTGCTTTTAATAGATGAGATAAGTGTAGTTTCCAGCCTCATGTTGACTTTAATTCACCTCAGAATGCAAGAACTCCTAAAAACTGACTATGAAGAACTGTTAGGAGGAAAACATGTTATTGCTTTCAGAGACCACCTACAGTTAACATGAGTAAAAGTCAACCTATTTTCAAAACATTAGGACACAAACAATGCTGCAACACACTTGGCAGAAATGGAAATGGAAATCTCTGGCAACATGTTCAGTACAGAGAACTAACTCAAAACATGCGTCAGTCTGCAGACCTCCCCAATGCTAACATTTTTAAAAGCGTCAGAACTAGTCTGCTTAGAGAAAATGCAAAATCCATCTTAAATACTAGGCTAATCCATCAGCTATACTGGCGAAACTCATCTGCTCCTGATGTCATTGAAAAATTAACTCAACAAAATCTAAAATGCGTGTCCTTAATCTCAACCCTTGCCAGCTGTAGTCAATTCAATGGAAAAATGTTAAAAAAATAAATGCAACTCATACCACATATCAGCTTCACAGACAAACTAGAAGTGCATGGCATGAAACTCCCAAAGTGTCAACATGCAACCGCACAACTAAATACCTCAGAAAGATCTCTCTCCAACACAGCTGGATTGGAGAAAATATTAACTTTGTCCCTAAATAGCAGAGTAAGTCTAAAATGAAACCTTGATGTAGAACAAGGTTTAGTTAATGGAGCAATTGGTACAGTTGTTGGCTTCCAAGCATATCCACATGATAACAGAATTCAGTTTCTCAACATCCACTTTAAAAAACGTGCAGAAGTTAAAGCAATTGGCTGCACATTAGCATGTTTCCTTCTTTTCAAAGCTATGTACGTATTCAGGAAACAATTTTCCCTATCTCTTGCATATGCTGTCACTATTAACAAATCGCAAGGTCGAACCCTATATCCCGCAATTGATTGATATTGGCAGCACAGTCTTTAAGGAAGGTATGAGTTATGTAGCACTTTCACATCTGCGTATACTCAATGGTCTATTCCTAGTTAACTTTGATGAAAACAAAGTCAACAATGACATTCCGTGCATTGTAGAATATAACAGGCTATGTGCACTGTGCACCCCATCTAGATATGTAATCTGTACCTCAAAAAATAAAATCTTTAAAAAGAAAAGTAATGCAAACAGAATCTACTACAGATCTCTCAATAATACAGCTAAAGAAACAACGATCAACTCCTTCTCCATCAAATAATGCAATCACAAAACTGTCTGCTACAAACTCAAATGCACATCCATCAGAAAAAAAAGAGACACATATCTCTTCTCCAAAACAATGTGCAGGCCCATCAAATGATGCAGACAGACAACTCTCTGGTCCATTTAAATTCAGCAACACAACTGGAGTAAATAGCTATGCAAATGTGACAATAAATCTTCTCTTCCAATTTCCACCAATTGTTCACAACATTAACTTAAACGGCTCAGACCAGTTGTGTTTGCAAATGCTCGTCCTTCATAGAAATACAACAAATAATCCTGACAGCACTTACAGGGACTCAGGTATAAGGCAAGAATTGTACTACTCTGCAGGAATGGTACAATTTACTGTAAACACACAAGAGGATCCTCAAGAACGCCTAATGTACTTACTACAAGTACTGGAAACCAAAACCATCCCTCTAAATGATATCCTCCAGAGTTCATACACATGGAACATACATGTAAACTCTGCAACCATAGTTCACAAGAGCAAATCTCTAATGAATGATTTGTATCCATACCAAATTGTAAATCCATTCCATTTCAGCAGCTTCTGTAGAATGCAAATCATGGCATATTATGCCATTTTTGCAATATAGACAATCATTCCAGTATTCAAATCAATCCACATAGCCAATAAATTATACTAATGCTTCTTAGGAACAATGCAGATGATACCAAAAATAACTGCAAAGTTACTAGTTTCACACACCGCCAAGTATCTCTTGGCAAAAAAACGTTCACAACAGTAGGTATAATATACCACACTGGTGCCACAACCACTTCAGGGTACTATACTGCATACGTCTGAACAAGAAGTTGTTGGTTTGAATGTAATGACACGTCCGTTACTCCAAAACATAGTTTACCAGAAAATCTAACAAATGCCTACTTAATATTCCTTCAACCCAAATTTACTCACTAAACTGCAGCACAATAAACAGTTATAATATGCCACAGCTAACCAGTGAGGTTTCATCCTGAGGGGGAAAAGTTATAGAGGGGGTCACAATATGTGTGGTTTTCCTCATAGGCTCAATGGAAAAATATTTTTGCTCACGCCTACAGCCCAAACAGCTGGACGGATTTTCACAAGATTTTGTGGCAGGAGCGTTGGCTTGGTCCTGAAAGCATGCTTTTGTAAATTTGTTGTACCGTCCAGTATTTATTTTTACATGGCCAAAAATGTAAATAAATTTGCGATATTTGCATTTGGTCTGTGGACTAAATTCCCTGTTCGGTCAACGGACACCCCAATGGGCCAATCAGGGATCGACATGAAGTCTGTGGACACCGGACGCACCCACTGGTTGGATGTTCAAAAACGTGAGGTGTGTCCAATATTTTGAAATGGACGCCATGTTGGATCCATAAAGTGCTGCCGTTGTCTGCAGACTTTGCAGTAAAAACATATTAAAGTACACAAAATTGCACTTGTCAAATTAATGTAACCATCTAACATTTTTAGATGGTTTATAACTATGTTGCCATTTGATGAATGTGCATAAATTTGTGTTAGGAGCATTGGCAAGGATGTGAAAGTATCATTTTGCAAATGTGTCTGTGTTTTATTTTTTGAAAAGTCTTATAATGTGGGTACAAAAATTGTGATATACCCTTGGTGACTGATGTATAGGGTGTGGCCTTGGACAGTGGCCAGATTGTTCGAGTCATAGCCAAAGGCCATGACCCGGCCACCTGGCTACTGGCCATGACCACGAGGGACTGGCAATGGGGTTAAAGTGGGCATGACCACCAAGGATCGGCTATGCAGTAAACTTTTTCAAAATCAGGATAGGTTTCAATGGGAAAAAATCACCTTTGGTGAGTGAGGTATAGACTGTGGCCATGGCAGTGGCCAGATTGTGTGAGTTATGGCCAAAGGCCATGATCCAGAAAATCTGGCTACTGGCCATGACCACGAGGGACTGGCAATGGGGTTATAGTGGGCATGACCACCAAGGATTGGCTATGTACTAAAGTTTTTCAAAATCGGGATAGGTTTCAATGGGAAAGAAATTACCTTTGCTGAGTGAGGATGGGTTGGGTTTGAATGGGCAAAAAATTCTGCTCGTGGCTACAGCCCGAAGTGTTGGACAGGATTGCAGCAAACATTTGTGAGGAGTATTAGCAAGGACCTGAAAGCATGGTTTTGCAAATCTGTCCTTTGTTTTATTTTTTCTAAATTGTGAAAATGTAAGTACAAAATATTGTGATATACATTTTGTGTCTGGGTAATGGGCCTGGCCCTGAGCAAAGACAAATCTGTAGAGGGTGAAAGGAATCAAACAACTGATGGGGTTCCCTTTGACCCCAAATAGTGCAGGAATACCCGCATTCCTATCCCAGAACCAACAAAAGCATGGTGAAGGCTTTGTAAAGGTAACAGAAAGTGATACGATTTCACTCACTGCCCCTGTTATCACAGTTACAGGTTATTGCTAATTGGTACTTCGGACTGTTACATGAGGGCACACACAGGTTTGAGGATTCAGGGGAGCCCAAAGAGCATGCAGAGCAACAAGAGCATGTTTTTCAGGGAGGGTGCAGCCTCACAAAATGGAAGGACACATTCTAGAAGCTGCGTGTCTCATATAGAGGATGTAATTGTGGAGGGTATTATATCGAGCTTGGTGGGCAGATGTTTACAACAAGCACAGCCATGAATTAACATATTTGACCCAAAAAAAGTAGAATTTATCCAGGACCATTCCCTTCCGCCAAAGAACACCAAAACCTCCCCAATGGGGTCTCCAATAAGAGGCCAAATGATTACCAATTTTTTAAAGAAATCCATGTCAGGTACAGAAGCCAGACCTGTGGTTGGGCCAAAAGGAATGGCTGAAATCGACCATTCTTATGTAAATGATTCGAGCATGATGGAATTTGCTAATTCAATGGCACGCAAGATGCCCCAAGCTCCTGTGTTCGAAAGTGCGATACGTTTTTAGCAGGAATCACGCAATGCCACAGTGTTTGGTTCTCCCACAGACCTGACAAACATATTGGACATGTCCCCAACCAACCGACTTCTACAGCGGGCAAAAATGTATTATTCGTTCGAAGAAAATCCAAAGTTGCACCATACATTGCTTGAAGCAGATGAACAAATTCAATTAGCTTCTCACACTATTTCAGTCTTAAATATAGTACTAAGTTCTTTTGTGCCCCTGTATGATAATGTATATGAAGAATTAAAAGGCCACTTGAATTACTTGGATGCCATTGCATGCAAACTGGATATTATGGGAGAACCGATGTGCTTGTTACCGTCAATAATACCAATAACGTCTCTGGGTCAGGTGCAACAATCACAAGGACCCATCATGATTTATTCTTCAGAGGATGAAGCAAGACCCAGGGAAAAAGCCCAGATCAGTCAAGAGAAGAATGTCAAAAAATCACTGCCTGAATCACTATCGCCATCAGTAATAAAACATCCTATGGCCAGAACAGACAACATTACCAAGAACGCCCAACAAATGGTTCTTCCTTTCAATCTAGGAAAAAAGAAATTAAAGAACCAAAAGCGTTCAATGTGGAATCACAGAGGTTTCTGCGTAACCTGCTGATTGAGGACCCTTTTTAGGATCCAGGTGCAAAACAAAACACACAACTGAGTTACAGGCAGATGGGAAAGAAACATCTATGGTGGGCACAGAAAGCCTGTCGAGACAGCATTGCACAGAAGGCAAAAACCCTGAGATGGTTACCGCCACTATAGCACCAGACAATGTGACCGAAAGAGAATGGGATTTCAGTCGGATAGTTTGGCCACAATGAGCACTATGACAGAAGAACCCTCCACTGACCAATCAACTGGAAAGTCATCCATTCATCAAAGGGCCAATCAAATGATAGTGTCACTCAGAGAGATGACATGGTGGGGGAAGTGCAAATGACCAATCCAACCCCACGTAGGGTCATTGAAGGGATGGATATACCAGGAGGTGACATGACTGTGGAGCCATCAGCAAGTATGGAAACAAATAAAAAAGAAGACCCAAAAATTAAAGAAATAGCAGAAGAAGATATGACCAATCCCACAGCAACATCTCTAAAAACAAAACCGAATATCGATTTGGATGAATTGCTGGGCAAACTATATTGGCCCGGTAGGATGGAGGTATAGGGAGTAATCCCGCAAAAGGGGAAGATCTCGGAACGAGAACATGACTTGGCCAACTGTGAAAGAAAACGTGACCAGAATACCAAACAGCTCCACTCAGGTATCTACAGGGCCCCAAACCTTCACATAAGGCTTTTGTGTACCACACAAAGGCTGGCATGGCCCTGGGGACTTAGGTGACAACATGCATTGTTTGAGGTCTCCACCAGCAGACTATGTATAATGGAGAAACGAGAATGAAGACTATTTTTGCGGCCCTCAAGAACCTCTGAACACTTTCAGGCATTTTGTAGAGCACCACAGGGTCAGCGTGGAGGAGGCAGAAATGAAGATCACTATCCTGCCACCACATATCAGTAGAAGCGGTCAAAGTAAACAACGCTTTGAATTCATGCCATATATGCAGCCAGAGGACAAAAAAGTTCTCATGTCTTGTACCTTGGATGACGAGGTAAATGTCTAATTGAATAGACTGAATGTTTTGACCATCTTCTCTTAGATTCGGACACTAAGAACAATCTCCTCTGGACATTGAGAGGATTCAGTTTTGAAGACATTTTCAGTCTAATGTATGTGTCATTAATTTTCATTCATACTTGGTCAAGAGATTGGTATTAGCACAAAGTTCTAAATTGAATGCTTTAGGATTTAAATTTGGAAGAGTGGTGGAATCACAACCCCCTATGCTTGGGAGGAAAATCTAAAATGCACCAAATGAAGAGGTTGACTCAAGGAATTGTTGAGAATGGGTGACTAGGGGCAAGCCCGGTCACTCTGAAAGGGTGAGATGTGGGGTACATGGTCAATGTTGTGGGGCAAACATCACCTGACTATGGCAGTCAAACGGCATCAGTGAAATAAGTGACAAAACCAATGGAGTGGGCCTGACTGCATTTGGGTTCAAACCTGTCTCTTGGAGCTGTCAAGGTTTTGTAAATTTGAAGGGGAATACTGAGGGATGGGAACAACTGTTAGGAAACACGTGTATATTTTTACAAGAAACCTGACTGACCGCATGCCCAGTGTTGAACGGTAACAAGACCTTCTGCCAGGCAGCAAAGGTTGGTGAATTGGGTAGGCCCTCAGGCAGATTAATAATTTCAATTCACACAGATCAGAGACTGTCCGTAAAGCCTCTCCCCAATATGCCCTTTGGGATTTTAGGGGTAGAATTCAAAAGTAAAAATCCACAAAACAATGCTCTTACTGAAAATATACTGACACAGAAGGTTGTTGGACAAATTGTTTGAGTCACATTGAAGAGCGCATAATGTCATGGATTGGGGCAAACAAGGGCGGACTAGTAATAGTGATGGGGAACCTTAATGCAGATTGTCCGGATTCATTTCCAGGGGAGGATACATGTAAAGTAACTCTCGATTTGGTACCCCTTAACTTTTAGTCACTTGCAGGGCTAAAATGGTCGACTTCCATGATGTCGGTGGGACTGAACATGATCATTCACGTAGATGGAGATTCAGGAAATCCTATGTACACAAAGAGAAAACAGTAACTCATTATTAGACTATGTTTTTGTGGACAATGCGTTATTCGATGCCTGTACCGAATTTAATATTGTACAGGATAACCGGATTGACCACAGTATTGTATCTGTGAAATTTGACATATACTATACATGCATGGGTCAAAGTACCTTAAAGAAGCTTAATGTAACTAATGGCATGAATAGACTGAAATGGACAATGGGCAATGTAAGTAAATGTAATCAACATATGTCAAGCATGAGGTTAGCTACCTCCTTCGAGATGAAAAGGAACTGTTTTGGATTCCAAATTATGCAAACACTTTAACCAAATGCTTGGATAAAGTGTCTACTTATCGGCCCAAACATGGGAAGGAAGGAAATACTACACATATCCATAAATATGATGAGCACTTGGTCCTGAAGAGACAGGAATTGAGAAAGGCTATGAGACATACAAGAAATAGCGCAGCAAACCAAATTGAGAAAAATAGCAAAATATGAGATCTGAAACAGAAATATAATTGTAAAAATCAAAGAGCGCCTCTCTTACAGGGTGATGCTGAGGATATGCTCAGAACTTGGGCCACCGTGAATGCCAAAACCAACCTCAGACACTCATCCAGATGAATGCAGTTTCAGAGAGTAAGTGGGTTAAACATTTTGAATCTTTGTATTCTCTGAATTCTGTACACTCAGGGGAGTTTGAGTACGAACAGACACAAAGTGGTCCTTTTAGTACACTCTGGAAGTAGATCCTGGCTCAATTACCACACTGATTAAGAAGGCAAAGGCCTCAGTGGCTCCAGGACTTAGTAGTCTCACGAATGACCTTTTAAGGAGAGATCCAGATACATTGTCAGTCGTACTGACCTTTCTGTACTCCAGTATAATGGAATGCAGGTTGCTCCCAGAGTCATGGATGTCAGCTCATGTAGGACGTATTTACAAAAAGGGAACTAAACGGGCCCCAGGAAATTATAGGCCCATTGTCCTATTAGACTTTGAGAGTAAAATCTTTGCAGCCCTTATATTGCAACATCTAGAGGAATAGGCTTCCGCAACGTGGAGACTGGATAGATTTCAGGCACGCTTCCATCGCCAACACTCAACAAACATCAGTGGGGCTGTCATTAGACAGCTCCAGGATCGTAGCAGAGGTACGCAAACAGTTACTGTGTTTATAGCCTCAATAGATCTCTTTGTGGCTTTTGATCGAGGTGACCACCCGAGACTCTGGGCAATGCTGGCAAAATGGGGCATGCCGCAGGGCTTGCTAAGTCTGATCATTAGTCTGCATGACAACTCAGGTATCTTTGTCTGTTTGGACCAAAAAGGAATTATTTCCCATAGAATATCCACCATTTCGGAATTGTGGACAGACAAGTTACCAACCTGTCTGGACACAATTGAAGGGAAGAATTCAAGACATGTATTGAGAGACCCCAACTGTGTTCCACTTGCCGCAATTCGATATGAGCTGGGTCTCTTATATTTAAATGTCTGGGTACAGCGGCAGTGCTTGACACTATAGCAGAACATTATATGTTCTAACACCAATAATTTGTGTATGGTTCTTTGTCTTACCTTGTCAGCAAAAATGAATTCCCAATTTAACTGAGACACATTTGTGGGCTAGTTGAGAGCCAATTATGAACTCCTGCTAAGAGAATTGGGACTCAACAGTGATTCCCTTAGGTCAAACCCAGAGAAGGACAAGAAGGCCATGTACAAATAGGATTGGGTGAACACTACTAACCTATTTCATGAGTACTCTTCCTTGAGCCACGTATCTCAGGAGCATAAGCTCAGAGGGAAGATCACGCCATATATTCCCAAGCCGCTATGATCGCTCGCTTATCATGCGGTTTTGCTGGAACCCCCTTTGTTCGAAGGAGATTCTGATGAGACTAAGAGAATAATTTATTCCACTGACAATATATGTAGAAAGTGCAATGGGGAAGAGTCGGTGGAAGCGGCTGAGCATTTGTTCATGGAATGCGTGGCTTTGTGGATGGAAAGAATGGCATATTTTAATGGGATAATGAGGTTGCAGGGACAACCAGAGCCAAAAGTCTTGTGAAAAAGATTGTTGACCCCTATGAGAACGTTGGAAGCTCTGGCAGAGTCCAGATTTATAGAATATTGGAATATTTTTAACAAAGAAGATGAATCCTAGTTTAGTAGTACATTGTTTCCTTTTCTTATATGTGTTTTGAGCATTGTATCGTTTTGTAAACCCCTCTATGCTCTATAAGATACTTTTTTTAAAAGTAAAAAGAATTCACAGGCTACATGTTTTTAGCTTAAAATGTCACTTACTTTATACTCAAGCAATTGGCGAAGGAGTGAATTAGAGTGAAACCTATCACAAAGGGTGCTAAACTCATGTCAATGCTTGTGGTAACATCGAAAATAAGTTTTATCGATTATTTGAACTTCCTGCCCATGAAGCTCAGTAAACTCCCAAAAGCATTTTCCCAGTTAAAAGAGGTTCTTTACACATCTTTTCAACACATCATCTAATCAAAACTATGTAGTCCGATCCTGGCCCCCGATCAAAATGGCATTCAATACATGATGTCTGGCGAAACAATTACCAGTTCATGACGTGGTATAATGCAAATGAGCATAGCGTATTTGACGTTCGGCAGGAATTAAGGGCTTCCTGTAAAGAAGATGTCAACATTTTAAGACAAGCATGTAATTTGTTCAGGTATGGGATCATTCAACCGACCCATCAGGAAACACCTATACAGCGTGACTTACGTCGATCCTTTTAAAATTGTCATGCTGGCTAGTTGCTGTATGCAGATCCAGAGACAATTGTATCTAAAACCTGAAACAATCACGCTGTTGCCCTAGGATTTATACCACAAGTACTAAAAAATGTTATAGTTCTCAACTAAAGCTCCAGGGAATTTCCAAGCAAAGGAACTGAATATACCAATCAGTGACATGTCAATCCAAGATATTGAGGATACATTTTTAATACGATCATTGGTAGAGGATGACCAGTACCAAGTACTCCATCTTTTGGACAATTTGAAAATTCAATCTGATACATTGACAGTTAAAGAACTCAAAGCACAATCTTAATTTGTGCCACAACTGGCACCCGATAATGTCATTGATACATTCTATAAAGCAGTCTCATGTGATTTCTATAAATTGAACCAAAGCCGGAACCAAGCAAAAGAGAACAACTAATAACTTGACATCAGGAGAGAAAATAGCTCTTTAATCACTGAAATCGGATACGCAAATAGTGATCAAAGAGGCAGACAAGGGGGGCAATATTGTTATAATGAATCGAGAAGACTATTTAACAATGGCTTCTCGGCATTTGACAACCCCCGGCTGCTATTTTACAAGAAATGACAACTTCAAATTTACGGCACTGGAACAAGTTGATACACATATCTTGATGTGGCATAGGGAAGGCTTGATCACTGATGAGGAACGTGCCTTTCTAGGAATCAAGGAACCGGTGACTCCAACTATGTATTTCTTGCCTAAGATCCATAAACATTTTGATACCATACCAGAGGGCCGCCCATACCAGAGGGCCGCCCAATCATGAGTGGGATTGGTTGGGCCACTGAGAACATATCGGAATACCTTGACTCTATCCTTAAACCAAAGGCTAGCCTTTTGTTCTCATACTTACAGGACACTACTAGTCTCATACAGAAATTACAGAGTTTTACTTGGCATAAGACTTTTCTGCTAGCTACTCTTGATGTGAAGGCATTGTATACTTCCATTCAGCACAAATGGGCTATGATAGCAATTTACTATACCTTCAGAAATGAATCAGCTTCTTATTACAATCATATCCAGATGATCAAAGACATGTTGCAGCTCACTTTGGATCTCAATGTATTCACGTTCGACAACCAAATATATCAACAAACTAAAGGGGAGGCAATGGGCGCCAGGTATGCCCCAGCCCTAGCTAACCTGTTCATGGGCATGCTAGAGGACAAAGCAGTTTATCTGGAAATTTTTTACAGGACAAAAATCAAGATGTGGACATGGTATATAGATGATATTTTCTGTATCATTGATGGAAGCACCTATGAGTTTCAGAATTTTGTGACAGCTCTGAACTTGAATTGCTTTGATATACAATTCAAAGGGGTCTGTGATCAACACAAAATCAATTTCTTAGATTTGACAATACATACAGATGGCGATAAGATACAGACATGGACATTTAGGAAACCAACAGAAGTGAACTCGACGTTGCATGCCAGCAGCTGTCACTCTCACTCAACAATCTTCAACATACCATCAGGTGAATATATTCGAGCGTGACGAAACTGCCAACATGAAGATAAATTTGAAGAGGAGTGTACTCTTTTACAACAACACTTTAGGAACAGGGGTTACTCGAATACATCTGTGACAAGGGCATATAAGAAAACAAAACCAATGAAGCAACAAGACACTTTGGGATATCGACCAAAGAGGAACTCTGATTTGAATACGGCAATAACTTTCATTACCCGATATTGCTCTGACCACCGGAGAATACAGAAAATACTCAAGAAACATTGGCACCTACTCAAATTGGATGATCACATTTGTAACTTTGTGGGTGAGCATCCACGTATGATTTACAAAAGAGCGAGCACACTTAAGTCCATACTTAGTCCATCTCTGTTGCAGGACGTTACGAAAGATAATCAAGGCACATGGCTATATAGAAAAGATCTGGGTTTCAGAAAATGTGGCACATGCCCGCAGTGTAAATATGCACATGATCCTACGAAGGAGTTTGAAGACATTAATGGCAAACATTGGGCCATTAAACAGGGAATTAACTGTAAAACAAAATGTGCTGTTTATTGTATCATCTGCGTATGTAAAAGATTATATATTGGTAGCACCAAGCGAGCTTTGAGAATCCGGATACGTGAGCACCTGGCAAAGATTGGCAGCCAGGACCCAACGATTCCACTAGCAGAACATTGGCAGAAGGTCCATCAACTGCACAATAAATCTGAGATCAAATTTATTGGTCTACAGCAAGTGACTTTGAATAAAAGGGGTGGTGACAGACTGAAAGCACTGAGGAAAGCTGAAGCGCGAACAATATATTATTTCAATTCCACTGTCACAGGTTTTAACAGTGATAACGAAATGGTTTCCTTTCTGTAGTGTTGGCTAATTGCGACATAGCTCTTTAGTACATTTAGACTTGCAGTATTGTACACCTCAATGAATGTGAAATGTGTTTATTTTCCTGGAGTTTTACATTGCAGGTGCAAAGCTGGTACCCCTACTGTGATATATGTTTTTCTATAATGTCGCGTAATTAATTTCTTCTTCTTGCATTACATATAGTACTCTTCCAAATTATCACGTTTGATTGAGTCAGCATGAGGTAGATAAAGTTTCATAATGTTAACTGTTGACAACAGTTGGTAGTGGGCTTAGGGACCGCCTTGGTAATGGCTGCTGCCACCTCCAAGATGGTGGGAAGTTAATGACACTTGAGGTCACGGCGGACGTTTTCCAAACGTTCCGTCAGACGCAGATCTCTGTGGTAACGTTACACGCGTTGCCATGGACACCGTACATGGTACAGATAACAAGATGGTGCCCCCGGTCGGCACTCTGATTTCGCCGACGCGTGTGACTGCCTGTTCGCAGAGTGAAGGTAAGCCAGAGTGAGTTCTGGTCTTTGAATGCTCTGTTTTTCAACGGGTCTTGTTAGACGTAGACTCGTGAATTCGGATACGTAGCCAGATAGCTATAAACCATAGTGTTTCTGTTTTGTAATAAGACATTTTGGGATGAGTTTGCAACTAAACTTCTAACAATACTGTGCGGCGTGAGGGAAGTATCCCTTAGCATACGGGATTCCTGTTCTTTCTCGAATTTGTAATACACCCTAGCCCACGGATACTTTCGGACACATTGTGATTAATATTGAGTAGGGACATCACAACACGTAACTTGCACTAAACATAGGGGATTTTTGGCATGAATATTTTCTTTTAGAATGAGAACTTAATCAACATTTTTGTTATACCAATACTTGAAAGTACACTTACTTGTTTACAGATTCTGTTCTGGGGATCTTACCCAGTTACAACTACAGTGACAATAGTCTTGTGGATTTGTCTCATACCACTATGGGTAAGCATTAACACCACGTACATAACTAGTTAATACGCTGACCTTGTGCCTATATTGGCTCTATTATTATTGAGTTCACTAATCACTATACTTTTCTGGTTTTCTCTCCTTTGTGTTGTCTCCCCATTGGTTTATTTGGTTGGTTGATTTTTGCAACATTGTTAATTTTTTGATATGTCTTTCTATACCCTTGTAGCCTCCCCTTTAACCAACCCCTGTTTTTCTGTCTTTTCATTAATACTTTGATGTCATAATCTGTACTGTGGAATGACGCGATACTTTAGTGTCACAATTCTTGTAACTTCATCACTGCATTTATGCTGATATCATGCCTTTCTACAAACTTTACTTGATGTAATTATGGCAAACATTATCACATGCATATGATGATTGGTTGTGTAATATTAAGTAGCCCAGATTTGAAAAAGGCTTAGCATGGCCGAAACATGTTATCGTTTATGGGCTCTATTCGTTTTTGAATGTGTGACAATGCAACACAATTAAATAAGCACATATTTGTTGGCGCTGAGTCCTGGAATCACTTTTGCTTTACACTGTTTGTGGTGACGGTTAGGCTTTACTACCATCTGGATACAGTGACCTGCGACATCCGTGTTTTCGCTACATGATCCTATATGGATGGCATTCTCTTTGAAATAGATTATCGATTTTTTACTCCTGGGATTGTAAGGCGTCGCCCCCCAGAACAACGTATATCAAAGCCATTGGTTTCAGTTACGTTATTGCAGTTGCCATTGGGGCTGACCCGTTACCTCAATCTACGACTATTCAAAGTTTTCGCAAATGGCAGCTTATTTGAAGAACCTAGAGGAAGAAACAAAGAATTTGTTCACTCCCCGAGGAGATATGACCCATGCTTTTTCGAACCTTGGCAATAAACGAGAAGATTTACGATCAAAATTCATTAAACTAGAAAGAATATCCAAGAAAGAAATAGATATGTTTTGGGAGAATGTTTCGCTTGAAAACTATGTAGCAAATGACAGAGTACCAAGAGGGTTGAGGATCCTCATTTTTTCCGAATTTCAACAATGATCTGGATAAAGATTTAGCTGAAGGCTGGGAAGCAAATTTGAGCAATAGTTCAATGAAAATGATGGACCTATTGATAGAGCATGCGACTAGAAAACATCAGAGAGCAGTGGATGCAATAGAAATCATCAAAAAAGAAATTTCGGACATGAAGTCTAACGAAGCTACTAAAACTAAAATTTATAATAAAATGTATGAAATCTTACAAATCTACCAGGATGAGGTTAAAATCAGGAAACAGAAAATGTTATAGAGATGAACGCGATTACAAGGAAGACCGAGTGTATACATTTAAGACGAAATATGAATCTAGTTCCAAACCATCTTCGAGACACTCAACTCCCAATACCTCATCAGCCAGTTCAGATGCAGACTCTGAAATAGATAATCTAGAAAGTTCAAGTGCAAGTCGCAGGAACCAGGTGGCTATATGAATCAGATCAAGCGATATAAGAAGGGCAACCGTAACTTCGCTCAGAAATCAGTCCGTTTTCAACTGCCTGTAGACAACAATACTCTGACCCTGGTACAAGGAGGAGAGGAAGGAGGGGGGTAGGCGAAAAGGACAACGCAGAAGCCTCACAGCAGAAAAACAAACGACAGACAAGAGCCAGCTCCAAGGAAATGAGCAGTACCAAGTAAGAGGAGATTTAGTTTTGAACTTGTCTCACAGGGATATATCTCATAATGAAAGACTTATCTCATAATGAAAGACTTCTTCTGAATAAGGGCCTGTCTTTTGCACCTTCATGTAACTTCAGTCAAGTGGACATTCACATAGATCTGTTCAAATTTATCAGAAAACTTAAATTAAAACAATTCTTCCCAACTTAAGCTCCAGGGAATTTCCAAGCAAAGGAACTGAATATACCAATCAGTGACATGTCAATCCAAGATATTGAGGATACTTTTTTAATACGATTATTGGTAGAGGATGACCAGTACCAAGTACTCCATCTTTTGGACGATTTGAAAATTCAATCTGATACATTGACAGTTAAAGAACTCAAAGCGCAATCTAAATTTGTGCCACAACTGGTACCCGATAATGTCATTGATACATTCTATAAAGCAGTCTCATGTGATTTCTATAAATTCAACCAAAGCCGGAACCAAGCACAAGAGAACAACTAATAACTTGACATCAGGAGAGAAAATAGCTCTTCAATCACTGAAATCGGATACGCAAATAGTGATCAAAGAGGCAGACAAGGGGGGCAATATTGTTATAATGAATCGAGAAGACTATTTAGCAATGGCTTCTCGGCATTTGACAACCCCCGGCTGCTATGTTACAAGAAATGACAACTTCAAACTTACGGCACTGGAACAAGTTGATACACATATCTTGATGTGGCATAGGAAAGGCTTAATCACTGATGAGGAACGTGCCTTTCTAGGAATCAAGGAACCCGTGACTGCAACTATGTATTTCTTGCCTAAGATCCATAAACATTTTGATACCATACCAGAGGGCCGCCCAATCATGAGTGGGATTGGTTGGGCCACTGAGAACATATCGGAATACCTTGACTCTATCCTTAAACCAAAGGCTAGCCTTTTGTTCTCATACTTACAGGACACTACTAGTCTCATACAGAAATTACAGAGCTTTACTTGGCATAAGACTTTTCTGCTAGCTACTCTTGATGTGAAGGCATTGTATACTTCCATTCAGCACAA
Organism: Ambystoma mexicanum; assembly: GCF_040938575.1. Lineage (NCBI taxonomy): Eukaryota > Metazoa > Chordata > Amphibia > Caudata > Ambystomatidae > Ambystoma > Ambystoma mexicanum. Next base: position 963,356,951 of record NC_090941.1, on the reverse strand, counting down.
ATGGGCTATGATAGCAATTGACTATACCTTCAGAAATGAATCAACTTCTTATTACAATCATATCCAGATGATCAAAGAAATGTTGCAGCTCACTTTGGATCTCAATTTATTCACTTTCGACAACCAAATATATCAACAAACTAAAGGGGTGGCAATGGGCGCCAAGTATGCCCCAGCCCTAGCTAACCTGTTCATGGGCATGCTAGAGGACAAAGCAGTTTATCTGGAAATTTTTTACAGGACAAAAATCAAGATGTGGACACGGTATATAGATGATATTTTCTGTATCATTGATGGAAGCACAGATGGGTTTCAGAATATTGTGACAGCTCTGAACTTGAATTGCTTTGATATACAATTCACAGGGGTCTGTGATCAACACGAAATCAATTTCTTAGATTTTGCAATACATACAGATGGCGATAAGCTACAGACATGGACATTTAGGAAACCAACAGAAGTGAACTCAACGTTGCATGCCAGCAGCTGTCACTCTCACTCAACCATCTTCAACATACCATCAGGTGAATATATTCGAGCGAGACGAAACTGCCATCATGAAGATAAATTTGAAGAGGAGTGTACTCTTTTACAACAACGCTTTTGAGAATCGGGATATGTGAGCACCTGGCAAAGATTGGCAGCCAGGACCCAACGATTCCACTAGCAGAACATTGGCAGAAGGTACATCAACTGCACAATAAATCTGAGATCAAATTTATTGATCTACAGCAAGTGACTTTGAATAAAAGGGGTGGTGACAGATTGAAAGCACTGAGGAAAGCTGAAGCGCGAACAATATGTTATTCAATTCCACTCTCACAGGTCTTAACAGTGATAACGAAATGGTTTCCTTTCTGTAGTGTTGGCTAATTGCGACATAGCTCTTTAGTACATTTAGACTTGCAGTATTGTACACCTCAATGAATGTGAAATGTGTTTATTTTCCTGGAGTTTTACATTGCAGGTGAAAAGCTGGTACCCCTACTGTGATATATATTTTTCTATAATGTCACGTAATTAATTCTTTTTCTTGCATTACATATAGTACTCTTCCAAATTATCACGTTTGATTGAGTCAGCATGAGGTAGATTAAGTTTCATAATTTTAACTGTTGACAACAGTTAGTAGTGGGCTTAGGGACCGCCTTGGTAATGGCGGCTGCCACCTCCAAGATGGTGGGAAGTTAATGACACTTGAGGTCACGGCGGATGTTTTCCAAACGTTCCGTCAGACGCAGATCTCCGTGGCAACATTACACGCGTTGCCATGGACACCGTACATGGTAGAGATAACAAGATGGTGCCCCCGGTCGGCACTCTGATTTCGCCGACGCGTGTGACTGCCTGTTCGCAGAGTGAAGGTAAGCCAGAGTGAGTTCTGGTCTTTGAATGCTCTGTTTTTCAACGGGTCTTGTTAGACGTAGACTTGTGAATTCGTATACGTAGCCAGATAGCTATAAACCATAGTGTTTCTGTTCTGTAATAAGACATTTTGGGATGAGTTTGCACCTAAACTTCTAACAATACAGTGCGGCGTGAGGGAAGTATCCCTTAGCATACGGGATTCCTGTTCTTTCTCGAATTCGTAATACACCCTAGCCCACGGATACTTTCGGACACATTGTGATTAATATTGAGTAGGGACATCACAACACGTTACTTGCAATAAACATAGGGGATTTTTGGCATGAATATTTTCTTTTAGAATGAGAACTTAATCAACATTTTTGTTATACCAATACTTGAAATTACACTTACTTGTTTACAGATTCTGTTCTGGGGATCTTACCCCGTTACTACTACAGTGACAATAGTCTTGTAGATTTGTCTCATACTACTATGGGTAAGCATTAACACCACGTACATAACTAGTTAATATGCTGACCATGTGCCTATATTGGCTCAATTATTATTGAGTTCACTAATCACTATACTTTTCTGGTTTTCTCTCCTTTGTGTTGTCTCCCCATTGGTTTATTTGGTTGGTTGATTTTTGCAACATTGTTCATTTTTTGATATGTCTTTCTATACCCTTGTATCCTCCCCTTTAACCAACCCCTGTTTTTCTGTCTTTTCATTAATGCTTTGTTGTGATAATCTGTACTGTGGAATGACGCGATACTGTCTGTGTCACAATTCTTGTAACTTCATCATTGCATTTATGCTGATATCATGCCTTTCTACAAACTTTACTTGATGTCATTATGGCAAACATTATCACATGAATATGATGATTGGTTGTGTAATATTATATAGCCCAGATTTGAAAAAGGCTTAGCATAGCCGAAACATGTTATCATTTATGGGCTCTTTTCGTTTTTGAATGTGTGACAATGCAACACAATTAAACAAGCACATATTTGATGGCGCTGAGTCCTGGAATCACTTTTGCTTTACACTGTTTGTGGTGACGGTTAGGCTTTACTACCGTCTGGATACAGTGACCTGCGACATCCGTGTTTTCTCTACATGTGATCCTATAATGATGGCATTCTCTTTGAAATAGATTATCGATTTTTTACTCCTGGGATTGTAAGGCGTCGCCCCCCAGAGCAACGTATATCAAAGCCATTGGTTTCAGTTACTAAAAATGTTATTAAACAGCAGGGATTCAACACTCTGACAGGTACTACTTACGAACAGTTGCATAGATGCACCCTGTTGAAACAAATGTTCCTTCAAGTCAAGGAATTCAAAATGTCATTATTTGGGAACATGAGCGGTGCAATGGTACAAAGGAACCCAAATGGTACAAAGCAACTCAAAAGTGGGTAGTTGTCTTAAAGAGAAGAAACTGCTGGATCCCATACAGCCCTTAGATGCATTGTTTGGAGGTTGTTTGAATGTTTTAAAGTTACACCATTGCATCTAAGAGGGTGAGCAAATACACTATTTAGATTTCACCAGTCTATACCCAGCTGTGAACAATAAAAAAACATATCCTCTATGACACCCATAGATCATCTGTGACAATTTTGGACATATAGACCAATACTTTGGTGTGATCAGGTGTGAGGTTTATCCACCCAGAGGCCTTTACTTACCTGTGTTGCCCTATTGATGTGGTTGCAAGCTAATGTTCCCACTTTGTCGTACATGCATCCAGACAAAGCAGTTTGCTTGTAAACACCTGGATGAAGAGCAGGTGCCGACAGGCACTTGGGGCACAATAGAATTACAGGCCACTTTAAAATGTGGCTATCAATTTGGGCACATACACGAGATGTGGCATTTTAAAACAATCACCCTATTGCTCTTCTGTGAATGCATCCAAATGTTCCTACAGCATAAACAAGTGACCTCTTGCTTTCCTTCATGGTGTGAGGACAATGTCACATATCAGGTTTACGTGGATGAATATTACAAACATCGGGGCATACGTTTGTGAATGCAACACATCGAGGACAACACTGCTCGTCTGCTGTTAGCAGAATTATGTCTTTATTTGCTATGGGGAAAGTTTGCACAACAAGTTAATTTGTCAAACATAGTCATCATCACAGACCCCGACGAGCTTCATGCTTATTAATTCGATATTTCTTATGACCTGAGCAGCTGCATGTTCATAGATCATGAAGCAGCTTGTTTGTGCTGGCGATATTCCGAGGAATACCCAACAACTTCTGGCATTACTAATATGTTTGTAGCTGCATTCACAACATCTCATGCACGTTTAAGGTGTACTGTGTGATGGAGCAATTGCAAGAGAGGGTTCTGTATAATAATACCAATGGTGTTATCTTTATCAGGGCCCCTGGGGTAGACAATCAGGCCACCAGTGATTACCTAGTGGATCTAACTTCAGAGATAGCCCCCGGTGAGTACATTGTGAAGTTCGTATCTGCAGGGTCTATAGCATGGTCCTATCGCACATCTCTAGGGACTGTCAGTATCCAAGTGAAAGGTATAGCACTGAATGTAAACAGTACAGCTGAGGTAAATGTTGACAGTGTAAAAGATCTTTTACAGTCATATATATAGGGAGGTGTGCATAGCAACCCTAGCACTATCACCGTTACACAGCCGTGCATCATGCGTGTCAAAAAGCAATGAGATTCTCTGTGTCATGTTTTCGATAAAAGGACATTAGCAGAAGGAGGCTTGATGCATCCCTACTGCTATTGATTACCAGGAGTTATGGATACAAGTCTACAACATCCATTTGCGTGTGTGCTGGCTGGACCTTCCAGCTGCGGCAAGGATTATTCTGTCTGTAAACCTCTAAAGAATGCACACACAGCGATGTCACACATGCAAACCAGCATTGCCTGACAGCCTCTCTATACAACTTTACCAGTTTAAACATTACAGATTTGTAGACGGTATGCCACCAGTCTCAGCAATGATCCCTTACTACCACAGAGGATAGTGAATATTTCCATTGTGGATGATTTGATGACAATGGGTAGTCAGAGCGCTGAACTAGAAAAAAGCCTTTACTCAGTATTCATATCACTGCAATCTAAGCATTTGCTATATTGTGCAGAACTTGTTCAACAACAGCAAGATTTACAGATCTATAACACTAAATGCAAGCTATACAGTATTATTTAAAAACCCCTGTGATAAACAATTAGCCATGATAGCTTGACAGGTGTATCTGTCCAAAACGCATTTCTTCAGGGAGGTTTTTGAAGATGCTACCAGTAAACCCTATGGATATCATTTGGTTGATTTAAAAACAGCCACTTTAGAGGATTGTAGATTGTGCACCAATATATTCCCACTCAGTCTACCCTCTATATACACGCCTAAAAAGGCCTCTGAAACATCTAGAAAACACCCCTAGCTACAGTACCCCTCAGTACCTGTTACAGCTTTGAATATGTGTGCACACATATGGAAAAACATTGTGCTGCTCAACATGATTGTATACACCACCATCCAGCAATGTAAGGCCATTCTAGCTATGGCCTCTGATGATTTGGTGGCAGCTATTTCTGAGATTGCCCAGAACATTTTAAAGGGGCTGTAAGAGGATTCAATTCAACACTACAGCTAAGTCAATGCCTAGTCTGGTATACTGAATGGAAACCCTTATTAATATATCTTTATGTCCAGTTCATGCGTTCTGGGTGACTACCCCTATATAACACCCCTCTCTTGGAATCCCCCTGACCCCACTGAGCCAAGAAGTAGTTCTGTTTTGCAAGTTTAAAGGTTTATTTGATAATTTAAACACTATATATATATATCACACTTTATAATAAATTAATAATTGAATATCACACTTAATCTGAGCAGTAATCAATAATGGATAGTCTGGCACTAGCACACTTGTGAATAGGAACAGAAGAATAAGGTGGTAGAGAATGCTTTATATAAGTTCAGATGGATGTAATGTTGAATGAAAATGCAATACAGAAAATACTCAATATGATTTCAACAAAACAATGTAATCACTTTTCTCTGGCAATCCCCTAACCCCTTGATGCAAAACAAGGAAAAGGAAGGAAAGCACACAGTTCTCAGAAATGCAATCAAGTGTAATTCAGTTCACCCCAGCAAGCTTAGACTACAGAAGTTTGAAACACAGGCCCAAAATGCTTTTATATGTGCTGGCAATGAAGTGAAAAATATGCTAAAATGCTTTTAATTCCCTCTAAAGGTTCAGGGTGAGTGGTATCTAGTTAATATTAGTCCAGGCTCACTCTAGCAATGATTCAGGGATGGTTCTTAAGAGGCAAACGAATTTTTAGCAAGGAAACTGCTGTTTTCACACGTGGAGAAATTTGCAAATCGCGGTAAATTCGCGAGTGCGTTTTACGCGATTGCAGCAAAAGTGTATGGAATAGGAATGTGGTTCTAGGTTCGTTGAAAAGCCAACATTCCCAGCTTTCAGAAGAAAGTTACTGCAAGCCTCTAAGACAAACAGTCATGGAGATATGAGCGATATGGTAAAGGTCGTTTTTCAGATTTGAAATTTTAAAAGTTCAAAGTGACAATTGACAGCTAGCAACTAGAAATGACAGGTGACAGCTTTTAGGCAGTTCTACTTACATTAAAATAGATTGAATTATATTATTTTAACTAAGAGATTGGTTCTGCACAGTTCTGCTAGGTACTCACAATATATTTTTGAATTATGCCTCGCCACGGATCTGGTCAGGTTTTGGACTGGACGCCGGTCTGGTCTGGGTCTCTTCACAGTGATCTGGGTCAGCTCTCTGGTTCTGCTAACAGCGGTCTGGGTCAGCTCTGCTCTGCTGGTCTAGCCTCTCTGGATTCTGGAGATTGATGGATTTGAAGTCTGGATCTCTGGATGTTGTATGGTCCGGCAGCATGCTCCGCAGCAAATGGAATTGAATGTCCCTATCTGTCCTGACTGTCTGCTTTTATGTGTTTTGAAAATGGGTGGAAAGGCTACCTTCCTAGGCCCTACCCCTCTCCACTTGTCATTGGCCACTTCCTCCTCTTCCCCTTGATTGGGGGAATGAAATGAAGTGTCATCATGATGAGGTCTGTTTATGGTACAGAGAACCCACCCCTGTAAAATTACACACAATCTATATTTTGACCCAAAAGACATATTTGCACAGGTACACATTTGTTTAAAATTACATGCACCCATCACATATCACAGGAGGTATACCCTGTCCAAATCTGCTCTTCCTGAGAGCTTGCATTGAGAAATGGCAACATATTTCACTTTTTGGTCAGGTTACCAATATCAGATTCTTACTCAAATTTACCCAAATGTGTGCAAGGCATGCAGGCATTAATTGATGAGGTATCAGACTTTTAACATGCATACATTTTAAGTAATACCCTCTTAACTGCTAGCTTGCCCCCAGATCATGCCACCGGTTCTAAAAACCTCTTAAAATGTGGGCAGAAAAATCACAAGAATTATGCTATCATTTAAATAATTATGACAAGTCCGTACTATGAGTTATTCATCTTTTTCTAAAAACCATATTCTGGCTCCAAAGGGGTGTGGTTTCCCCCCAGCACAAGGTTGAATTTCTGGTTTTTCCAGTTTTGCCAAGCCAGCTTGCTCTCACAGGCAGTGCTCCTCCCCTTTCCTTCCAGGAGGAAGCCACTTTTACGACTCCCACCAATAAAACATTTGCCTGAGTCAGGACAGGGCTTTGTTCAATTTCCTGCAGAGCCCAGGTAATTCAATCAGAGAAGTGTCAGATCCCTTTTGGTGGGAACAGCAAAAGGCAGCTGGCCTGGGAACACAGCTGTAGTGCAAGTCTCATCTCCTGTCGGGGGTAGCTGGTGGGCAGAATTCAGTTCCTTAAGCCAGGCCCCAGCTAATGTCACTTTTAGTTACCCAGTTTTCTGCATTCAAATAAAACTAACCATTTTTTACATATGCAGCTAGAATGCTGATTCTAAGTTTAAACTATGACATTTAAACAATTGCAACCTATGTGACACTCAAAAGTAGGTCACTCATTTCTTTTAAACATTTAGATTTTTAGTGTTTTTCAGTCCAAATTTACTTAAACTGCTGAAATCCACAGCTCAGCCAGTCTTGTTATAAACCTTCAAGTCACTTCAGAATATAACTTTACATTGGATCCACCTCTCAGTAAGTCTTTCTTTGGCCTGCTTTGGGTTCATTTATTCAGTTTTACACAAAAAGAGAAAAAAGTCTGGTGTTGTTTTAAAACGCCGGCTTTCTGATAGTGGTGAGTACTGGTAATGCACCCATTTTTGGGATTTAAGAAAATGAATTCCCCACAATTCTAGGTTTCTTTTGGCAATCAGCATTGCCATTCCCAATGGTTTCAGGCTACTGTGTGGGTAGTCCAATGGTGGTTTTAGGCAGTGCCCTTCTGTGCCCATAACATCGGCAAAATGGGTGGCAGCCTATTCTTCATGCACTTCCCTGGGCATTTTCTGGAAATCTCTGGCCATCATGATGTTTTCCATGTCAGTACTGCACAGTTTTGAGGTAGGTATTGGATGCGTGGATAAAAACATGCCACAGGGCACATCCCCTTAACACAAAGCTGAGTAAGTGTGTTCAAAAATAAGAAGGGTGTCATCAAGAAACTGGTTAATAAGCAGGTATCCATATGGGCTAAAAGAAAAGTGGTCTCTCAGGCCGGTGGATTCATAGGATCTCTCATAGGCATTGCCCTACCGCTATCACCAGATTGCTCAGGGGGCAGTGATGGAGCACACTCACAAAATGTATTTGGTGGACAAACGACAATTAGAAAGCCTAGAATCCACACCCCTGAAGGAGTGGGATATATGGAAGGGCGCAAACATTCGTCTCAACTCTGAAAAGAAGGATGTTTTAAACAGGCTTGATTTAACGGCTCATGATAAAGCAGCCTATATGCAAACATTCTATATAAATACTTAAATCACACTAGGCAGAGTGATGCTTAAAAGAACAAACTAACATTTTAAATGCCATCTGGTGAGTTTTATAGTGTGATGGTTCCACAGGCAGTAAAATGAGTTGTGGCCAAAGTGGTAAATACACTTAGCAAGCGCTATAGACCTAATGCAGAACTACTGCTGTATAAAATGGAGTTTGAAAAGGATGTGGCAGCATGGACCACTAGGGGAGAATGTATGTACCAAAGGTTGTAAGAGGCTCGAACATGCACAATATAGTACAGGGTATTACAATTTGCCACTCAATATATATACCAAATGCCTGCAGTGGCTTGAACGAGTTCATGCAAGCGGTTACTGATTTAAATATCCCAACATCCGCTGTAGGTAATGTTACCCAGCAACATATTCTGGAGAGGTTAAAAGCGGTTGACCCTGCTACCCCGCCACCCACACAGCCCTATAAATACATCCAGACCCCACAAAACCTATAATCAGTTCCTGATAGCCCAGCCCTGAAACTGGCATTTCTTGGGCTTTAAACACGTTTTACCTACAGCATCACATTTCTATGATCTCTCTGCCACCTATACCTCTGAAGTGCCATGCCCTTGCAGATGACATATACGTCCGAGTTGGTTGTCTGAATAATGTGAATAACCCATTGTCTAGCTGTATTAGAAAATGACTGTTCTAAGTATAACCATTGCCTTTTATCCTTAATGTATTAAAAATGACTGCTTTCAGTATAACTACCCTTTAGCATCTATGTATTAAAATGATTGTTTAAGTATAACTGATGCGTTTTCTCCTTTCACTATTAAATATGTCCTTTATAAATAAATATTTCTACATGTAATAAAACAGACTGGTTGTTTATTATGTTGCCACATCTATGACTAATAACACACAATCCTGATTTTTGTTTTAAAAAAAGTTATTTTATTGATACAAGATAACACTAAATAGAACACACACATCTTCATGTCTGTCACAAGGTAAAAAAGTCTGTGAGGTCTCTACACGCGGTGTAATGTCTAATTATCATTAACGACTCTCATCACCATTTGATCGTTTTGCTTGCGTTAGCTCGAGTACATTTTCTAAACAGCCAACAGTGATCGCCATTCTGATATTTGACTGATGAATATACAGTGTTGTTCACATGTAATAGCTTTAGAGTCTTGCACCGACACAGTGATATAACGTAAATACTTTGCAATTCTTTGAAAGTAATCCATTAAAACACTGGCATATATGGGGTGTTGCGGAAAGTGTGCCAAGCTGTAAAACACCATTAGCATTTTAGCCTCCAACGATAGAACTATCCAATGAGTTCCATCCTGGGCCTGTGGATTAGTGATCACCACTAGGCTAACAGATCGACTCTAGGGTAATCGCGATGGGCATTTATCGCTGGCATACACACCTTAAAACTTTTAATATTTTCCTGCCTGGTCTATTGTTACTCAGGAATTCTTTCATATGTAGACTATCCATTACATACAAAAGAGTATGGGCCTCATTACGACCCAGGCGTTAACCATAGCGCTATTAGCGCCATGGTTGATGGCGGATTTCCATCATGGTAAATGGTGGAATTACCGCCCCATTCCAAGGTTGGTGGGGCGGTAATTCCCCATTCACCATTGGCCCTTCCCCATTCCCATTCTTGCCCCCATAGGGCTCAATGGCAATGGGGAAGGCAGTAATTACGGCACCGCAAATTGCGGTACCATAATTACCTCCAAGGTCCCTTTGCGGGTCCCTTCCTTAACGGCTGGTAAAACCAGCTGTTATGGTAGTGTCCCCCAAAGGGACCTCGTAATTGGGCGGTAAGGGATTACCGGCACCAGTGCCCTTACCGGTAATCCCTTACCGCCCGGGTTTTAATGAGGCCCTATGTTTCTCTGCACGTTGATCTCGAAAATGCTATCTGAAACGCTCCACACTCGAAGTGAGTGCACAGCCACTAGGTTTCTTAAAAACGTTATCTCAGCTTGTAAGTTCCCACTCCTCATTGGGCTGAAATGGCCTGATGATGAGTTTTTGGGTCTTAGGTCAAAGGCCACTAGATTGTATCCACGGGCATAGTCATTGCATGGGAATACAACTGCAGCATCACACAGATGCTTCCCCGTTAACAACAGTACCGGTTCTTCCTTGAAACTCTGCGGGCGGGTGCAGTTTCGCCCGGCAAATCAGACCTGCCAGGAGGGAGGGCACCCGCCCGGCAGACTTGTACTTTGCCAGTCTGGAAACAATGGTGCCGGTAAGCTTACCGGCAAGCTTACCGGCACTGCTGTTTCTGGACCGGCATGCTTGTAATGAGGCATGTTGTCTTCAATGGGATTCCAGCTACCGGCTAGGAATGCTGAAGACTTTAAGGGCTACCATCTCAACTGTATATTCACGTTAGATAATTGCAAAGCCTCCACATATCCTAATCTAATTGGTGGGGAGACACTCACACATTCAACGAACAAACTAGCCAATATGATGACTAGCATGTATAGTTTGGCATCCCCACTGATGAAATAGAAAGCATCTGTGTTTTGGGATAGTTTCACTTTAAGGTCAACTCCATTGATCAACAGTTTATCCTGGAAGAAAATGGCCAAATATAGGCCTCCTATTACATCAAATGTTCTGCTGAGTGTAGCATAGTGGGCTCGCTTCACAAACCCTGTCTTGTCACCATCAAGAGCAGTGGCAGCAAACTGTCCCACAGTGTCTCAGGGAACAAGACCGGTCGGGAGCTTGATTTCCAAGGCATCAGGGTCATAATTTAATATGCTCTCTATATATAGCCTGTAGTCATACATATTATAACTCTGTGTTATTATTCGATCACCCAGTGTTATATCCACCTGGTTGAACATTGGGGGGTATGCGATCGATCGTAGCCACTTGTGCACCAGCAGCAAGGTCTGTGCTGTTGGCATTTGTTATTTTAGAAGTTAGATGCAGCAATGTGTCGTTCAAATCCCGACCCTGGTCAGTTGACCCTGATACAAAGAATTCTATGGGGGCTAGCAGGGATAGCGCTGCCAGGGGTGACACCTTCATGAAACAACTGTTCTCAATTATGGTTAGAGTCGGTGGTACGCTGAAGAGATCAAGCTCCTATTGCACACACTCCCTGGAGGAACCATGTAATAGATTCTTGAAAGCTATTTAAGGAGTTCTTTGTTCCTCCTAGCATCATCCACTATGTTTTGCAGAGCCCTTTTGTTCATTCTTTCTTCTAGTTTAGAGATCATCCCTTTTATTTCTTGCATAGATTGTTTAAATTCCACCTTCAACAATGCAAATTGGTCTTGATATGACGCTGCAATCTTTTCTTGAAAGGCTGTTAGGCACTGCATTCATTTTTCCTTGGGTATTACTGTTTGTGTAGGGGGTTTGCTCATTTGTGCCATGGCTAAATTCTCTGCAGACTGCGAATCCTCTTCTGGATTTGTCCCCTGTCCCCAGCAGTAATGCAAGCTACCTTCTGTCGGGAGGTGTTGTGGCATCAGGTGGGCTGGAGTCTCTATCCTCTTGCCCCTTGGCATCAGGAAAGTGCTTGCTCGCCTGCCCAGGGCCCCTGATTTGATGATCACTGGGGTTTCTCTATACTCCATCAGGAGGTGTCCGGGGGGGTCGGGGGGGGGGCAGGTGATGTAGCCTAATGGCTCTCCATTGTACCACATTTGCTCCTGTTGTGCTGTGGGCTGGTGTTTCCTCCTTTCAATGATCCTCACCGGAATGTTACCTCACCAATGGAGTGCTATGACCCATTGGGCATCCGGGGTTGTTCCTCCTGTATTCACCCTCCAAGCCTATTGGTGGTAAGGCTTTATTCCATCTCTGCCGGCCCCCCGCCCTCAGCTGTCTCCCCACTGAACCTGCTAGGTTTACCCTCAGTCAACGACCACTCCTGAGGTTTCTCCCACCGACGTTGGTAGCGGGCACTTTCTTAGTCAACACTGGGTCCTTGAGTGCCTCAGCAAAGCCAAGCGTTTAGTCACATAGAGCCCATCTCCGGCGGTCCATTCTCATCATCCTTGCCTAGGGAGTGTTTCCTGTCAGCCACCGGTTCCGCCGTTGCTGCATGCTCTCAAGTCTCTGCTCTCCTTCTCCCCTCGGCCACTCAGGCTACACAGAGCTGGAGGGAGGGAATCACAGCCTGCACTCTGTGCTCACGAGAATGCACCCCGTCCATTTCGTAAGTATTTACTTCTGCAATCGCGGGGAGGGCTCCTCCACCTTTTTCCTCTACTAAGTAATGATTCTGTGGTTCTTTCCTCGATCACCATTTTGTCCTCTTTTTATACAAGAATGTTAATAAATATTTTAATCGGATTAGAATCAGTACAAAGTAGAGAAAGATGTATATGATATAGCATGTATCTACTAAGCTTGCTAATATCTCTTTGTCTTAATTAGTACATTCCTTGATTTACATTTCCTCTATCTCCATTAATACAGCATTGCAATTTTATACATTTTTCTCCAATTCCAGCTGCGTTCTACTTTTATCGACACATGTTTTATGCCATGCTGGCGCTTTTTTAATGTAAATGAACAATTATTTGATTATTAACATAATCGTCTCAGTCTAGAAAAAATGATAAATAATTGTTCAAGACTTAAATATGTTTATGTATAAATTATGTAAATAATTTCCCAAATAAAAGAAACCTTAAATCATTTTATGTGAACAACTACCAAAACAATAGAAGCAACATTTCTGTTCTTATTAATAATACCACTGCTACTGAGGGGGCAGGTTTCCTAGGCACCCAACCTTGTCTTCCAATTACTTTCTCCTAGTCTCCTAGTCCTGCTCCTCAGTACCTGACTGACTGTATCTCTGTCTACTCACCCTCTCCCCACTTGTGCAGCCTTGCGCCACCTCTTGCTGACGCTCTTTCTCCCTACTCCCCGTACTCTATTGAAACCCACTGCCCTGCACAATCAAAGCCAGCCCAACTATGTATCTCTTCACAGCTTGGCATAAAATGTACCCACTTACGGAGCTCCTTTCATCCCCTGGCCCATCCTCCATACGCAGCCCACCATTCTCTGATGGGTCACATAGTACTAATAATTTTGTATATGTGTTCAGTAATCCCTTTATTTTGCAGCTTTTGCCCACCTAAGTTAATGTTACCTTTCTAAGTCATCTGTTATTTATTTTTCTGTTTTGTTCCACTTAGTTGACAGCCTCATAAACCGGCTCATAACTTGTTCTCGTCATTGTGTTTTGGGATAGCCTCCCTTCTGGGGATTGCATCCACCATCTGTAAATGTTTTATTGTCAATTCTGATAGAAACTGACATCCCTGTTCTGCAAATAAATACATAATACAAATACAAAGTTGGTGGAAAGTAAAAGAGAATGCAGTCTTTCAATTTGCATATGTCCTGCTCTACTGAATCTGCAGTCTGCTCTCTTCTCATATGACACGTCCTGCTTCAATAACCAAAGACGGTTCAAAAATGGCCTGCCCAATTAAGCGCAAGGATTATCAGTGCTTAATGTTTTAACTCGTGTATACACATCAGACAGGCATTTGCCAGTAACTGCTGTCCTATGCCTAGGTACACCATTTTCCAGCAGTGCCCATGTTATTGCCATCTTATTATCAGATAGTACTGTATTGCCATTGCCTGGCAAATGTCTACCCATGCTTAAACAAAAGCTAATCCTGTTGACTTTGCAAATGTTTTTTTAACAGGTTTTGGATGCACGGTCAGCATTTCCAGCGATGCAAAACTATTCAGCCTGAGAAAAACCTATTAGCACGTACCATCACATAAGCATGGTGAGATTTGTGCGGTAGAAGGTGCACATATCATATGTAGTTAGTTTTGACACATATCGGATACTCATACATGGCAACACAGAAGGAGCAACACATATATTAATGTTGCAGTTGCAGAGGTTATAGATAGGGTAGTGTATAAACCCTGTGTTTAATAGTTGTATACAAAGTTATGTTCTTTAGTGAGGTGCGAGGAAAGAGCTGAAGCAGGTTGAAGATGCCGTCAGAAAGATATTGGGGTAGGAGCGAGGTCAGTGTGTTAACATGGCAGGAGTACCAGCATATTCAATGTTAAAGCCTAGTAGACAATGAACAGAATGGAATGCAGGCCTTGATGTGAAGCTGTGGCTCTGTTTAGCTCAGTCCCAAGACAAATTCATGAGAATCGGGTATGAGGTTTTGCGATGCCAAGAGGCCATGCTAAGATTTAGTGCACTACTGCCCCCACTCAAGGAGTAGTCATCCCATTTGAATTACAAGTAGACACACAGCCAAAGCAAATAAATCACTGAAATTCAGACTCAAGAGCTGTCACATCATTACTGGGCACCTGGGGTTTGAATGAGGTAAGGGGGAGCTGTGTCTGGAACGTTCTGTGATTTGGGATAGGAGGAACAGAGGTGATGCCAATAAATGTAGTACAAGATCAGGGGTACAGCTTGTCTGCGCCGCGGAGTCTGGTATAATGAGAAGGTCTATTTTCTTATTAAAGCAGAGTTGGCCTTGCCAGTTTACTGTCAATGTGTCTATATTAGAGAGGTGCACATCATGTGATGATCACAATTTATTAATGTGTCAATATCTTCATTAACCAATCCAGTGTGTGGATTCAATAGTTACGATGTAGTGGGGCATGTGTTTAGGGGACTGGGTTTCGATAAGGTGTGGGCAATCGGTCCAGGGACTATAGGGGGGTGGGAATTAGCATTTTCTATAGGTGGTAGCCAATGAGGTTGGTGGGATGCCATTGTAACCTATGTATGCAGATTTGTGGTTTTCTGCTATATAACCTGGAACTTGTTGGTAAGCTCCGTGTCAGTTTGAATCTTCAGGACCATCTGAGACCTTTTTGCATGCAATAAACATTGTTTTACCTTGCAAAGTGGTGCAGTGATTATTTGATCTCTTGGAATATTTTCTATTGGTCAGGTTTTGGGTTGCCGTTTCTCCTTACACTGGGCTACAGTGCAAGGTACAGATTTAAATCGAGTATCTGAGGACACATTTGGTTAAAACATGTTATTACACCATTAGCAGATTTACAGCTGCAATTAAACCTTTAACTATCAGCCGACAGCTTCGAAATAAGACTGGCAGGGCAAAGTTTAATGTTATTTCTTCATAGAGCCAGCTTCTGGGAGGATGTAGTTTGGGCAGGGTAGTGGGTGGGAATGGCCAAATGGATTAGCAAGGACACAGGAAGCAAATGGATCGGTCAATAATCAAACAACACTCGCAAGTTATGTGTCACTCCACACGTCACCTCCCTCCTGAATTTCGTCTCATAGGTGTTGTTTCATAACCCAAAATAAAAATGCTTACAAAAACATTGAAAGAAATTTGGGACGAGTTTTTGTTTAGGAAATCGGCAGAAACATTAAAGGTAAAGAGCATCATATTTTTTTGTAAAAAAACTACATCCACTTCAAAAAAGGAAATACAGTTTAGTGAAAAGGCCTGTTGTTGAAGTTAATCATAGCAAAATACTGAACAATAAAACAATCTAAATGGTTTAATTCCAACAATGAAAGTCCTGTTTATTTTTTAAATTAGCTGTTATTCCCCTTTGGCAACCCTTAGCACTCTCTATTTCCCTCCTGTTCTTGAAAAATGTAATTTCTTCTTCTTCTTCTTAATTATCGGATGCATGGGAGGACCCACGCAGGCGCCACCCCATCCTAAAGGATGATGTGCACCAGACCCACCAATCAATACTTAGCTTACATAAACTCACAACTCCTCCCACCGCCCCGTTTGCCTCACAAAATCCAACATCACACTATTCCTCCTCCTGCCTCTCTCCCCTTCACCTCCCAGCAAAGTTTTCCCACTCATTGTAGGGTTGACATGGTCTTTCTGAAAGAGAGACCCACTGTGATGTATCTTTGCCTTGCACCCAATCCGCTGCTTCCTTTCCGTATATGGCACTGCTGTAGCCACCTAAACAGTATGGCCAGCTCCTGACCTCCTATGTATCGCCCTTTCCCTGGTGTCATCTTTCCCTGTCAAGTTCTGGCATGTTTGTGTACTCTCTCAATACTAAGAAGCGTCACAAAGAGCTATTGTGAATCTTTTCATTGTTAAGAATAGACTTTGAATGTTTTGTTTTATTTTTTCCACTCTGGGTGAAAATATCGGACAAATATGTGTTTTTCATGATTTGTAATTATAGGACTTAAAAGGGCTCCAACCCTAACCGGCTAAAAGTGATCTGTGCTTAGTTTTCAACTTTACAATTCATGCCAAACTGCTTTCAATAATATGTGTATGCTTTATTTCTGGGCACTGGCCATAATGCAGATACATAGTTAGGTCCAAAATGCAATACACCGCAGTGGAGTCCTAATTGTATTGGTTAGAACTGGCAGAGGTTATGGCACTGGCATGAGACAAGTCCTCCAGGCTTTCTACCTTCAAAGTTCCTGCCACGTGCACGGGTTTGTTAATTGTGGAGCTAAGGATGAAGGGGGACTTCCAAGCTCCTAAATAAACTCCTGTTGGCAGGGGAGTTGCTAGGTCTGGAAAAGACCCGGGGCTAAGCTGATGTTGGAACTGTTGGGACTGGGGGCTAGCTAGTCTTTTGGCTGTAGCTCCTGAGATTCTATCCGGGGCTACAACCAAAAGATCAGGGGCTATAGCCCCCTTAGCCCCCCCCTAGCAACGCCCCTGCCTGTTGGCAAATAGATATGGAGAAATAAAAGGGTGTAAGTGTTTGCTGAGTCACGCAGAGGAAAAGAAAATTGCAGTTTAAACCAATTTAAAAAAAACAATGTTTATGTAGAAAAGTGATTGAAAGCAGAGAGCTGGAGCATTGAAGCGGGCTCCATTGCAATGGATCGAAAACGCTGAAATAAAATGGAAAAGTGCACTGAGGTATGACAGGTTTATCACACAGTGACAAGCATTGATGACTACCAGTAGCAAAAGGGAATAACAGTACAAACCAAACAAAAACCAAGGAAGAGCCCAGAAGAAACGCATCTAGGAACTGACCTGTTGTGAGTATAGTAATGACAGAGTCAATAATACTATTGGGTTTTGTATAGAAATTGGCTAGGCATCTCCACGCAACCCTGGACCTCATTTTGCAGCGTGGCGTGAAAGAAATGTGTAAAAGCCTTGCCAAATTTTTGGCCATTTTTACGGTGGAGTGGACTGGGCGGAACGCAACTTGCTTTTGTGCCACCTCCCTTCCTCTCCCCCAATCAAATGCCCCTGAAAATGCTGGGTATCGCTATGTAGTCCGCCGCTTTAAGACGGCGGGCTACATAGGGATCGATTGCACATGCTGCCTGCAATGCTTGCATGTCAGGCAGTGTGCACAATTAAACGCTGCCTTCCATGCTTGCATGGCTAGCAGCATTTACTCATTTGCATGGCGGATTTTGCACAGCTACCTTTTGCCCTGCGCATTTGCACTCTGCCTTGTAAATTACCCAAATTTGGCAATGGGGCGCTGCCTACATGTATTTCTAAACGTGACGGTTCCCTGCTACCAAAGTACTCGCTGGACCAAATGTGCTCCCATGCGTAGTTATTGCAGTCGTTTGCAAGGTATTGTCATAATGTGTTCTGGTAGTCACACCATGCAACAATTACTGCAGTCATAAACTAGGCATGACAGAAAATGTCTAGCTCCTGATACAATTGCCAGGCATGGGACTTAAAATCCCAGGTACAGACACCATTGCCAGTCTTTGTCATTCGAAGCTCTTGTACTCGCACAGTTGGGAGTTATCGTCACTAAAACCCCTAGTACTATACAATAGGTACTGACATGCGATGCAGGGATATGCCTGCAGCCGCCAAGGAGGTAAACACCTTAAAAGTGGGATTCGATGAAGTTCGAAATGTGCATTAAAAGCTAAGTAGCAACACAACATAAGCAACACAGTATAATATAAACAGTCACCAAAACTCTACAAGATGGCATTTTAAAGGATCAAATGTAATCCCGCACTATCACTAATGTATACCAATGAGGAAGGCACCTTAAAAGTGGGATTTAGTGAATTTCGTCTTTGCATTAGAAGCTGAGACATGTAACATAACCTAGCACCTAAAACTCTATAAAATGACATTTTAAAGATCCTAATGTAACCCCTCACCATCAGCAGAGTATACCAGTTCCTACAGTTATTTTAGTATTCCCAGATCAGATAATGGGATTTACAGCAGGTGCCAAAAAGAAGCGCTACCTGACTATTCTGCCCTGCACAGTTCAAGGGCTTCCAGAGCACACCTCTGCGCCACCGCACAGCCACGCGTCCACACTTTCTAGCACTGTTTCCATGGTTCCAGAAACCGCCATGTTACCACGTGTTTCGTAATTTTCCTTCCTTCCAGATGCAACTTGGTGGATTTACCACACAGGATTACCGCTAGTGGAAAATCTGACAAAAATCCTCTTGGATTCCTATGGACGTACACTGTCATTCCATCACTAGTAATACTCTGGTAATTCCACAGGACCGAGTGGTAGTAATGGTAAATGGGTTTGGCAGTGATTCTGTGGATTTGCCACCAGATTACTTCCCAGTTCGTAATGCGGCCCACTGTGTTTAGAGTAGCAAAGGTATGTGGAAACCCTACATTACCCATTGCTCCACCATGCCACCAGAGGTGGGTTAGGCTGCGCTACTCGCCAGCATCCTTAGTGAGTGTGGCACTGCCCACTGTTGAATCTCACATATCCACACAGTATCATGAAGGAATCAAGAGCAAGTCTGGCCGCAAGAATTCCATATGACACTGCTTGAGTACCCAATGACTATCCTAGTAGTGTTCTCACGCCACCCACTGCCCAGAAAAAGCTCTCAGAGTCATTAACATCTGCTCCTGATGGGTCTCTGGATTAGCGCCCTTAACCTGTTATGAGGATCAAGCCATTGTGACTCTGAGACCAGCCATTGCGATTATATTGGTTCAAGCCCTGCCGCTTTAAGAAACTAACTGCAGTTTTAAAGCTTTGCAATGTTCCCAAATAATGCAGGGCAGATGTACTTTGCTTTAGGGATGGGTTGAAAAGTTCAGGATTCTGAACGACTGGCATTGAGGGGAGATTTTGTCAGTCTTTACTAGGCACGCCTTATCGGTCCTGACATGTACAATGAAGAAATGATAACACATCCAAACCAATTGCAACTTAATGACAGCATGAAAAAGTTCAAAGGTAAACATAAAAAGACAAAGCGATGATTTCATATAAGATCTTTAAAGTATCCACTTAGTTTTTTATTTCGTTTTTTGATATCCAAGATACACTTTACAAGTGTAAATCTTTTCCTGGTTTTAGATTTTGTAAATGTAAATTTTTCACAAACTATCTGTGTGCACCGGTGCAAGTTTAAATTTTGATGTATTTTATCTTCATTTCACATGCTATTTTACTGACAATGGCCTCATCAGCAGTTGGGCTGTAGCCCTGAAATGCGGGGGTAATGGTATTCCTGCCACATTTAAGGGCTGGCCCCATCACGTGTTGGGCGCTAAATGGGATGTTTTACCTCCAGCTTTTCTTTGGAGGTGAAAATCCCATTTTGCACCCTGTATTACCGCCGGCTGTAACAGGGTGCGGTATTATTCCCCATTGGGACCACCGGACCCAGTGGGGTATGGGGATTTACCATTAATGCCCAACCCGTTATCTGGTAGTAATACCGCCGGACCAGTGGGCGCTAATGCTATTGAAATTCGGTGTTATTACAGCCGGGATACCGCACAACTCATGATGAGGCCCAATATGCTTGTATTTTCTCCATACGCCATGACAGATGTTTTTAATAACCCCTTGGGGACTAATCCACACAGATATTCACTGGAGCAAATCAGGAGATGACCTGAGTGTCTTAGATTTGCTCCTGCTACCTTCTAACATATTCACAAAGGTTAAGACTGGAGCAAATCAGGAGATGTCCTGAGTGTCTTAGATTTGCTCCTGCTACCTTCTAACATATTCACAAAGGTTAAGACTGGAGCAAATCAGGAGATGTCCTGAGTGTCTTAGATTTGCTCCTGCTACCTTCTAACATATTCACAAAGGTTAAGACTGGAGCAAATCAGGAGATGACCTGAGTGTCTTAGATTTGCTCCTGCTACCTTCTAACATATTCGCAAAGGTTAAGACTGGAGCAAATCAGGAGATGTCCTGAGTGTCTTAGATTTGCTCCTGCTACCTTCTAACATATTCACAAAGGTTAAGACTGGAGCAAATCAGGAGATGACCTGAGTGTCTTAGATTTGCTCCTGCTACCTTCTAACATATTCGCAAAGGTTAAGACTGGAGCAAATCAGGAGATGTCCTGAGTGTCTTAGATTTGCTCCTGCTACCTTCTAACACATTCACAAAGGTTAAGACTGGAGCAAATCTGGAGCTGCCTGGAATATCTTTATTATTATTATTGTATTTAGTGAGCATGGGGTTAGCTTCGAGATGCAACAGAGCACTTCACAGAGCTATATAACAATAACGATACACAACAGATCGCTTTACAGAGGTATACAACAGTACAGATGCATAACAGAGCGCTTTCCAGAGATAACAACAGAACAGATATACAGCGGTGGGGTTAGGATACAGAGATACAAATACAAAGGGGTACAGAGAAGGGGCACAGCTGTACAGGGTGGCAGGGATGAGAGGAGCAGACGGCGTCTCGCGAGACAGGTGGTGCGGGGTGACATGATGGTTTAGATGTTAGGGGGAGAGATTCCTTAAAGAGGTGGGTCTTGAGTTCTTTTCTGAGTTGTAGGAGCGTGGGGGCGAGTCTGATGCTGACAGGGAAGAGGTTCCATAGTCTTGGGTCATAGGCAGAGAAGGCTTGTTTCATTGCCCTTTACTTTTTGCAGCAGCAGATTTCAAATCTGCGTGTGTCCTGACTTATGGTCATGCAATCTCCGTCGGAGATGCTGAGTTTCTTCGTGAGATAGCAAAGTGACTTTGGGGCGACTGCCTTATAGATGATGCAACAAGACTTGAAGGTGATTTGTGCTTGCAGTGGGAGCCAGTGAAGGTCGATGAGGGACGAGGTGATGTGGTCATATCTGCGTAGACCCTTGATGAAGAATGCAGCTGCGTGTAGGCCACTTCTTAAGGGCACAAGGGAGGCACAGGATGACAGGAGGCCTTCGAGGAGGGCACAATGGGGTAAGACCAGTCCTTGGATGATAGATCTAAAGTTGTCTGGAGGGAGGAAGGGCTTGACTTTCTGCAGGAGGGACAGTTCACAAGCTTTTCTTAGCTATGTATGTCTTGAAGGAGAGGTGTTTGTCGATGTGGGACTGAGGGACTTGGCGCTGGAGATGATCTCAGGTATGTTGCCCTCAGGGTTCATGGTTGATAGCCAGGTCTGTATGTCTGGGTGTTCGATCATTTTGGTGAGGAGTAAGGATTCGGTCTTGGAGGGGTTGAGCTTCAAGTATACACTGGACATCCAAGACTGGATCAGCGAGAGGCAGGTTTTGAGCCTGTGGATGTCCTTGATTCAGTCGATCTTGAGGTATAGCTGTGTGTCATCGGCATATCGGTGGATGTGGATGTTATGTGGGGCTAGGAGTTATAATTATAATAATTATAATTGGTTATTTATAAGGCGCTTAATACCCAGAGTTTTCTAAGCATGGACCCGGGGATCAAACCTGTGTTGCTCCGCGTCATCTTGCTTTCAAGGCGAGCATGTTGCCCCTGAGATTTCCTCCTGAGACAAGGAGTGGCTTCATGTATAGATTGAAGATCACAGGGGAGAGGATGGAACCCAGCGGGACTCCACACGTGACAGGTCGAATTGGTGATGTAGATCAGTCTATCTGAAGAAACTGCTAGCTGTTGGCGAGGTAGGACTTGAATCATCTTTGAGATGCTCATTTGCAAATGGAGAGTATAGAGATTTGCTCTACAGCATTGGAGAGATTCCCCAGGCAGCTCTCTATTTGCTGGCGTTTCAGGCATAGTGTATAAGGCATAAGTAAGCAGGTGTACATCTGAGACACTCAGTGCATCTCCTGATTTTCTCATGTGCAAATCTTCTTTAATCAGGTCCCCTGTGTTCATTGCATTGTGCTCAGGGTTTTGAAGCAGGTAGGCCATTTTACTGAGCAATGTGAATATAATATTGGGTTTTAAAAGAGTAAAGCCACCCTTCTCTATAATATGTATGTTTAGCTATTGATCCAACGTATTCATGAACCACGCATCAGTGTTTATAATTATGTGAAAAATGCCCACTTAGTTTTCATAATTTATTCTAGAAAGTCAGAATGGAAACCCCTGCTAAATCATTATATTTCCATAATTGACATCCAGAATCCCCCGAAATAGCTTCACTCTGTACCCGTCAAAACAGAGATCTTGGTTAACAGTGTGCCTAATGTGGCTTGACTCATCCAACTGTAGCCAAATCAACGTGGTGACTGCCAACAATCGGGAGATTCGGTAAAGGACTTTGGTGTGCTGATAGATACCAGCCCGACCTGGAATAAGCAGGTACCAGCTGTGGTGATGAAGCTCAGGTTTGTTTCCCTATCTCACTAACCTCAATAGGGTGCACATCTTAATGTATTTGGTTCTTTCTTTGGTCCTAACAGT
This sequence comes from Ambystoma mexicanum, assembly GCF_040938575.1. Taxonomy (NCBI): domain Eukaryota; kingdom Metazoa; phylum Chordata; class Amphibia; order Caudata; family Ambystomatidae; genus Ambystoma; species Ambystoma mexicanum. The sequence goes on along the minus strand of NC_090941.1, from coordinate 963,334,028 downwards.
AGCGATTTGGGGATACCACAATATATTCTCTATTGGCTTCAACAGCTGCAAAATCATGTGCATGTTTATTGTTTCAGGAGATGTGGCAGTTAAAGACACAACAACCCTGGAATAAGAACATCCACATTTTTTATCACATACTTTTGAAGGGTCTCCCAGTGGTTTGCATTGTTTTGCCGACAGAGGTTTTTTTGAATGAATGTTTGATAAAATAATTCCATTGAAAAACTCATTTAAATATACGGGGGTGGGGGGGATTAAAGAGGTGGGGAGTGGGTTGGGATAGGGGGAATACCATAGAGAAAGTGGGGCTTTGAGGGGAACCTGCCAAAATACAAAATAAATAATCAATGAGCTTTTTCAACGGAATTGTTTCAATAAACCTCCTGTCAGCAGAAGAACATAGAGCCAGCCCCAGAGACATACAGACAGAAATGAGGAAAGTGGTGGGCATTGAAACGAGAGGATGGGTCAAGATATATGTACAAATGCTGGAACAGCATTAATATGATTGCAGGACCAGAGGGTACTTTCACAATGAATGCTATTCATGTAAAATAGCACACATCAACACATATGATGACCAGCCCGATCACTAAACAGCAATAGAGGGTCAGAGGAAAACTCTGATAGCTAATGCTATCAGCCTACCAGAATGCAGAATGTGCAACTTATCACATAGTACAACACATGGGAACCAGCCCACTGATTTAAAACCGCAATGCACATGGCAAACAATGCCTACTACGATGTGTAATGCAAGGGCGTCCTTTATGCATCTAGTTGATGTAAACACTTGACCGCTTTACGTTTTGAATGTAAAACACTTGTGTATAGGCACCATACAAATGTCCAATAACATAAAATAATTAAAATAACAATATATTGGTGTTTCTTGCTTTGAAAAAGAACACGAAGGGTGAAACTGATGGCCATGCAAACCTTTCCATTATAGTGGCATATGATTTATTATAAGAATGGTTATATAGGATGTCACCTACTAACCAACACATGTCTTAAAACATGAGTGTTTGATTGATATGGGTACTCGGATGTTAAGAAGTATCTGTTGTTAGTTTATGAATATAATAAACCAACTAAACTCAAGCTAATGTTTTCATAAACTATTTGTTTTCTTTTGGAGCGCTTGCATGTGGGTGTAATTTTGACTACTCCTGCATGCACACATGTTATCAGTACACCACTGAAGAGTGAAACAGGATAAAGAGAGAAATAAAGTAGATCAAGCTCAGAAAGTAGAAGCAAAATTGGTACAAAAGAAATTAGCAAAATTTAGTATGGAAGGAGCAGTGATTACACCAACCACAGAAGGACAACACATATACAGCCCCTCGCAGGGAGGGGTTGCAGGGACGGTATATCCACAACAAGGGGGGTACATTCCACAAGGGGGATACATCTCCCAAGGGGGTTATCTTCCACAAGGGGGGTATGTTTCATAGGGTGGGTATTTTCCAGAAACGAGGATTGACTTTCAGAGAGGTACAGGGACAGGACTTGGATATGACCCAGGCTCAGAGGACTGTGTTATGTTTGCGGGAAAAAGGGACACTTTGCACATGAGTGCAGAAGTAGAATTCAAGTACATTATGGCCCAGGTGGCATCCCAAAGTATCAGATGATCCCCTATACACCAAAGATACAACCCCTGCTGATACAACCCCTGCAGATGCAACCCACACAGATGCAGTCCCCATTTCATCTAAATGTTCCAAATGCCCCACAGCAGATGCCTCCGGTTGCCCAAAACACAGAGAACACTGCCCAGGAATAGCAGTTGCCCCAATATCGACAACAGAATGCCCTCCAAGCACAGGCGCAAGCATCGGCTCAGCAATGGGACAATAATTTGTTACCCCACGGTACAGTACCACACTACAGTGACAGTGTTGGTTGTTAACACTTTCACATTCCCAGGCACAGACACAAATTCCCCATAGGATTGTCCACAGAGGGCTCTGACGTGCCCGGTTCTATCAGTGGCTGCAGACCTGTAAGTGGAACCACAGGTTGCAGTGAAGATAGGCAACAGGACATTCTCATTTTGGTCGACACAGGACCTACCAAATCTTGCATTAATGAGGGAAAGTTTCCTTTGTCACACAGAATAATGGACATACAGGGATTTTGTAGGGCCTTTGTAATGGTTCCCTTCACTGAAGATTTACCCCATACCGTAGGCACACAAGGAGTTGTAGCACCCTTGTTGTACTCAAAACAAAAACAGATCAACATATTGGGCGAGATATTATGAGCAAATTAAACATGACAATTTTATTTTGCGAAAAGGCTACTGTGTGTTTCACCCCAGGTGTGTATTACACACAGGTCACCACAATCAAACTGGCATTTTGTACCTAGTGCACTCTTCGAGGTGCACCACTTTACCCAGAGTTATGTCTTTACGAGGTGCAAACACTGTTACAATGGGTGCCCACGATTAAGCACCACACATTCTGATTATCCACAGTATTTTTATTCAGACCAGAAGTACACAAGGAAGTAGCGCCAGGCACCACTATCACCATGCACTTAGAAGCAGCAGTAACAAAGAAAGACAAAGTGATTTTCTATGGTACAGATGACGATGGGATTGAATGGCGCACTGTTCTATGCATTGACCTAACAAAACGCTTAACAGACCTGCCTGGAAAACAACTTTTCACAGATGGTGATGACCTAGGGGAGATGGTGTTTGAGATATGCATACCATGTCAGGTGGTTGTAGAGCACAGAGAGATTTCCCAGAAGGTACTTCTCACAAAGACACTATCAGCCCACATAAATGAGGATTTTGGTATAGGGTGCCTAAAGAAATATGGACCAGAGGAACCCATGATGTGGGTCTCTTGAAAGGAATAGGGGCTGTCTGCATCAAGCTAAAACTAGGGGCAATATTGCCCCAGGTTAAATAATATCCCATGTCACAGGAAGCAGATGAGAGAATGCATGACACCATCATAGATTTGTGGCAACAGGGCATTATACATCAATCAGAATCCCCTTTTAGCATGGCTCTATTACCAGTAAAAAAAAAGTGCAGGGAGTCTTGGAGGATGGTGCAGGACCTACACCTCTAAACAGCACAGTAGAAGCCGAATTTCCGGTGGTGACAAATCCAGCCACCATTTTGTGTAATATACCAACAGCAGCAACATACTTTGCAGTAGTTGACCTAAAGAATGCACTCTTTTTCATTCTGTTACACTCTGAGTCACAACAACTTACTGCATTTACCTATTGCGGGCAAAGTTTCCAACACACTTATTTGACACAAGGGTATTGTGAATCCCCAAGCATGTATAACATGGTGTTACAAATGTACCCAGCGAACCTGCAAACAGAAAGCATAGCGATACAGTATGTAGATGATTTCTTGGTGTCTAGTACCACAGAAGAGCAATGCAGAAATGATTCACGGACGTTCTTGATGCTATTGTCAGAAAAGGGGAACAAGGTAGACAATGAGAAGTACAGTACTGCCAGAAAGAAGTAGTGCATTTAGGGCAGATGATATCATCGGCAGGGAGAAGAGTTACCCCAGAGAGAGTAGCAGCAGTGCAAGACACACCACAGCCGAACACCTTGAAGGAGATAGAACAGTACTTTGGCCTTTGTAATTACTGTCAGTCCTGGAGTTTTGATTATTCTACCTATACCAAACCCATCCTAGATTGGTTGAAGGAAGCATAGAAGGTGAAGGCCCCATAATTTGGACACCTTAGATGATCGAATCATTCAAGGAACTAAAGAATGTACTTAGCAATTCACCCATTTTAGCAACCTCAGATTATAATAAACAATTTTTCCTTTTTTGACATTCAAATGGTCAGGTGATGATGGCTGTCCTCACGCAAAATAAGTCCTATGGACAAAAACCTTTGGTTTATTACAGTGGTCTTTTAGACCGAGTTATGCAGGGATATTTTCCATGTGAGCAAGCTCTTGCAGCAGCAGGATTTGATATTAAAAAATCATCCACCATTACCATGGACTGCCCAGTGACGCTCTATGCACAGCAGGCAGTGTTTGCTAACCTGGAAAAATCCAAGTCTACCCTTACCACCCAGCGAGCCTTAGGATATGAGGTGATATTGTCAAACCACTCAATTAATACAGTGAGCTGTCACACTGTTACTCCAACAACATTTCTCCCAGAACTGGTGGAGCCAGGTGACTATCTACATGATTGTGCTACATGGCAGGATAATTTGGATGATTTACAACATGTTAAGGAAGACCCTTTGGAGGAAGGAGAAATACGTTTAGCTGACAGCTCGTCAACGTTCAATTAGAATACTGGCTATCGACATACAAGGCGGCAGTGATACAATATGAGGAGGAGGGGTTTGAGGTTGTGTCAAAAAAGAGATTACCACTACACTATTCAGTACAAGCAGTAGAGCATGTAGCTTTAATAACAGCAACAGAAATATCAAAAGGATGCTGTGCCACCATTTATTCCGATTCGGCATTTGTCACAACAGCGCATTCAGGGTTGTTCAAATGGAAGGGGGAGGATGTAAAAAATCAGATGGCACATCTGTGCAACATGCAGATTTGATTTCCAGATTAATAGAAGTACTGCCCCTTCCTTCAGCCTTTTGAGTTGTGATTTGTGCAGCTCATACCAAAGGCACTGGCTTTATATTTCAGGGCAATGATGTAACAGACAGATCAGGAAAAGAGGCAGCATATCTACCACACATTACAGAAAAGTTTCCTATGTTTACAAACATTCCACGACAGCAAGTAACATTTGTGGAACCCTACAATGCTCTATCCATGGCACAAATTATAGAGTTACAGGGATGTTCCCATCAGCAAGAACAAGCCCCATGGACAAAGAGAGTTCTTTATCCCCCATGTATTCAATATGGAGACATAACTTTTCAGAGTAGCCCGTCATGCCCCAGGAATTACTTGAAATTGCCCTTGAACTATTTCACTCCCCAGCACACACCTCCAAAGAGTACATTGCAGCCGATTTACAAGAAGATTGGTTTATCCCAAAATTGCAGAAACACGTGGCAGAGTTCATTACTAATTGTGTGACTTACCAATGTTATACCCCTGGTCACACAGTGAAAACAATGAAGGCAACATTGCCCCGCCCTTCAGGGTCTTTTGTCATCTCCACATAGATTTTGTAGACATGCTTACCAGATGCAATAATTGTCCCTATTTGATTGTTGTGGTGTGCCCATTATCCCGTTGCCTTGAAGTAGTTCCCTGTGCCCATCCTGATGCCAAATCCCAAGGTGTTCCCATGATGGGTTATTTGCGAGGTGTTGAGGTCTGATAGTGGGCCACATTTTTTGAAAAACCTCTTCAAAGAAATAACTTTGCTATTAGGCATAAAGCAAAAACTGTGTTCAGTTTACCGCCCCAAAGCCAATGAAATAGTGTAGCGCCTCAATGGCTTAATAAAAACGTCTTGCAAAGCTGTCTGAAACACTTCACAAGAGCTGGCTGCATTGCTTGCCTGTAGCTGTATTTGCTTTATGAAACCAGCCTGGTTCCAACCATCACCTAACCCTGCATGAGATCGTTACAGGCAGGAGGTTGCAAGCACACTTACTCCTGTCTGTACGGCTTCAGATGCTCACCGTTCAGTAGAGATATTGGGAGATGATTTTCAGGGCTATTTTAGGGAACTTACCCATTTTCTTAAGTAGGTTGAACCCAGATGAAGTTGGCTTGCTGCATGAACAGCAGAAGCACCAGCACCACAAGAGGAAGCATCACTGCTGCATCAGCCTCAACTTTACCCAGATGACCTGGAGTACATTCAATATTTCACACGCAAGTGGCATCAGCCTCGTTTTATTGGTCCCTGCAAAGTACATATTCTAAAAAAACTGCTGTGAAGGTTGCTGGCTGCAAAGTTTGGTTCCACCTACCGGATGTCTGGAAGGACAAAGGCAACACTCCCCTTCCAGCAGAACAAAAAGGGGGAGAAACAAAGGAATCACCTGCCTGCTAACTCTGACACTTTTTTTTTACCTCAATTCATCTCTATCTCTTCAGGCAATCAGCCTCTCTTTTTCAAACCCGCAGCCAACAAGATATGGAGGAATAATGACATATGTGTTATGTTTGATTATTGTTTTCTTTTTTCTCTTTCTTTCCTCCGGTTTAAAAATGGAGGAGGTTTTGTAAAACATAGTGTTAATGAAATAGATGTGTTAGGAAAAATGAATAGGTCCATGATAAGAAGCAAAAGAGATGTTGTTAATTCAGAATTGATCTTGGGCAGCACTGCGGATGAGCATCACACCGACCCCGATAACATGTGGAACAACCACATGAGGGCTGTGGGAAGAGAGAGGGCACATGATACATGTTATGTCTTCTCCCTGATTCCACATGCAACAGGCATACACACATTCTTTATCCCACAGGAAATGAGAGGCAGACACAAAGTTGTAATGTTCTCAATATTTGCCATTTTTATTACCATATAAAGGGGTTGGGATAAAGGCATATCTGTGCCTATCCTAAAAACAGAGTGTCCCTGCCTGTGAAACTAAAACTAAAGCAAGCTCACCTTGAGTCCAAAAGATATCTGACCCTCACACTAAGATACACAAAGGTTCATGATAGAGACCACAAGAGAGTGCAGGCTATAGGGCTGCCTGGTAGCAGAGCTCTGTGAACTTCCCCCCTTGTTCATAGGAGCGTATCCAAACATTGCATTGTTGTGGGGCACAGAAGATGACGGTGGAGAGAGGAAGCTGTGGAGCACCTGTGAGCGTACTTTGGTGGTGATCGGCCAGGTGGATCAGTGCATGTGAGTGCCAATCCTTATAGGCCCAGGACGAGAGCGCAGTGACGGCCGCTCTATGGTGTCACTCAGAGGGCTGCAGTTCGTTTGCAGAGTCACCTCCCTGAGCTCTCCCCATCCCCCAGCGACTGCATGAAGCATTTGGCCCAGTGCAGGGGCCTTGAGGCAGGTGAGGCACATTGTGGTGTCCTGGGCCACTGACGGTGACTGTGCGCTGCCTGTGACAGCGCTGGAGAAGGGACCTGCGCTGGACTTGGCAGGAGTACGGCAAAGGCCTGTGGGGCTCAGCAGGCATCAGATTGGGTGAAGGAGGCATCAGATTGGGTGAAGGAGGACCCGGGCAGACGACGGGGGTCCCTTATGCCATATTAGGTGATGAAGTGCTAGCAGAGAGTGAGATATGTGAGGGGAGACTGCGCTGCAGTGGTGTCTTTTGGAGGAAGCAGCAAGAGGGTCATAGTCCATCTGCACTTTACTGGGCTGAGGGGACCTGCCAGTGAGGGGGTGTTTGGACAACAGCAGTGGGGAGCCCAGGAAGTCGGGGTGCCAGCTTCCCCCACAGTGGAGTTCATGCACAGCACTCACCTCTCGGTGGGGCCACCACAAGAGGACTGCAGCAAATTGGGACACTCCTCCAACAGGTTACCTGTTAGGTTAGAGGCCTGGTTGGCGCATCTGCTGTGGAGTGTTGGAGTGGGACACTATCGCAGGCGGGCATCCACGGAGGGTGAGATGGGTATTGAAGCATGAACATGTGTGGGGGCACCATTCAACCCTCCTGGGGGAGCTGTAGTGTTGCTTGCCTTGATGGCAGCCATTTCAGAGAAGAGGATCACAGCGGCAGAGTGTTGACATTGTGGTAGGTGAGTTGTAGACAATCGTTGCAGACCTTCCAATTCCAGGGGTTGGAAGCCATAGCCAACATGGCAGGGGACCAAGCCGCAAGGGTCCAAGACACTGAAATAGGGACTATCAAGAAGGACATTTAGATAATCCTGGAGGAGATCAGGGGCATGCACACCGACATTGGTACCAAGGTAGCAGAGCTATCTGGTAAAATGGAGAACATAGAGGAGAGGGTAGAGAGCCTGGAGGCCAACCAGCCCTCCGTGGACATCTTGGAGACTCAGCTAGACATGTAGCTCTCTAAAGTGGAGCGTATGGAGGATGAGATTAGACTAAACATGGATGACATTGAAAATCAGCAGAGGTCTCAAGGAGCCCGAGGGCAAATCTCCTACATAACCACTTAACAGAAAAATACAGGGAATTTTGGCAAAGGTCCTTGCAGTGAAGGAAGACTCACACGGGGGGAGGTGGTAGGGGCTCACACTCTGTTTTGGTGAAGTTCCATTACTATTTGGAGAAGGCGAGGGGGGTGGTCTCCTTTGACTGTGAGGGTCAAATGTTTCTATATATCAGGACCTTTCCACCTACACCCTGACGTGTAGGTGGATCAATGTCAGGAGGCTGGCAGGAAGGTGGATGGTGTTGATGGGGAGCAAAGGATTCATCATAAGATCCAAGGGGCACGAGAATTCTGTAAATTAAATACCCTGTCACCGAGGAATAGGTGTACACGAAAGGGTCTGGGGAACTTGGCACGATTGAGCCATGTACTGTCTTGTCTTCATGGTCCCCAAACGAGCCTACTGGACCAGCAGGGTAGCCTTTGAAAAGGGGTACCTACCTGGCCTTGTTTAGGGTTGGTCTGGGGGTGTTCTGGTTATGGGTGGTCTTTTCTGGGAGTGGTAGACCTTGGGTTGGGGCGTAGGCGGGTGTCTGGGGGGGTTTACTGAGAGGATCCTACACTGTTACGTTGGTTACTGGCTATACAGTTCATTGTGAAGTTGGGGTGTTTCAAGTGATTAAAAGGGGGGATCCTGGTGTTTTGGCTTTTCATGTTCTCTGGAGGAGGGGAAGTCCTGACGCCTTGTGGGAGCAGACGAGGCTCCTGAATGGTGGGCTGCAGGGGTCGGAGTGGGTTTGTTTGGCAGGAAGGTGATAGTTGGGTTTTCTGTTTTTGGTGATTTTGTTCCCTGTTGTGTCTGTATTGGGTTATGTTGGGGTATTTCCAGCCTTTGCAAAAGGTACTGCAACAGGTGGGGGTGGCCGTGATGGAGGGGTATATTTGGATGTTGGGGAATTTCCTGATGGGAGTCACAGTCTTCAGGCTGTGGTGGCTTTGTTGAATGTGAGGGGGCATACCTCCTTCTTAAAAGGTCCCTGCTAAAGAAGGAGTTCAGGAAGCAAAGGTTGGGCGTCTTGTGTGTTCAGGAGACACACTTTCTGAAGAAGGCAGAGAGGCTCGTGGAGGGGGGATGCGGAAGCCTTCTTTATTTTGGGGTGTGAAGGGATAAAATATGGGGTCACCATCCTCGTAGGCTCGGCATGCAGATTCCAAAAGGTGGCTGTTGAGTGTGACCCAAGAGTGGCACTTAATTTTCATCATTGGTTTGATGCAAGGAATATCGGTGATGCTGGTTTCTATATATTGTCCAAATGCTGGACAGGCAGCGATTTGGGAAAGGGTGGGACATCGAATTTGGACTTTTACGGCAGGCATCCGCCTGGTAGTGTGGATTTTTATATCGTCCTCGATTCAGACACGGACAGGTTAAGAGGGAAGGAGTTGGGAATGATAAGGCTAGAAGAGGGGATTCTCAGAAATCCAAAGAAGCCAATGATCGTCTGGGTCTTGTTGATGTTTGGGAAGCGAGGGTCAAGGGGACTGGTGTTAGAACGGATCCACAGGCACTGTTTACTTTCTTTTCAGCGGTTCACAAGTCCTTTTCTAGGATTGATTGGTTACTAGTAGATGCACATACCGGGCCTGAGGTTCAGAGGACAGTAACGATTGCGGCCCCCTGGTCACACCATGATATGGTGGTAGCAGTGATGGGGGTAAGGGAAAGGTCTGCTAAGCAGGGACACTGGTTCTGTAATGATTTCCGTCTTAAGGAAAAGGAGGTGGGACAGATGCTGCTTCAGGATATTATAGAGTATTTCCGATTGAGTGACATAGGCAAGGTCTCCACAGACATTCTCTGGGAAGGTTTTGAGGCCACAATATTGGGTGTCCTTATAGGTATGGGTTTAAGAGCAAAGAGGGAATGCAAGGAAAAGGAAAAGAAGCTGAGGGCTCAGATTGACAGTTTGAGACCCAGGGCGGAGGTGGAAAAGACGTCAAAAGGACTATATTGGGAGAGCTGAGGACTTGTAGGGCAGAATAAGAGGCACTATTGGTGCATAAAAAGGACTGGGGACTCAAGCGCCTTAAACAGAAGTACTACGAAAAAGTGGAGAGAGCTGATAAACTCTTTGCGTTGAGATTGAGGGCTCAAACCATGGCTAGAATGGTCAACTTATTACAGAATGTGGATGGGTCGACGTCTAGGGGCAATAAGGACATTGCTGGAGTTTTGCTTCTTTTTATGTAGACCTGTTTACCTCAGAGAGTCAGGAAGACTTGGAAGGGATTCGGTCCTACCTGCGAGGGGTGGATGTACCACGGCTTTCACCTGAGGATGCGCAAGAGCTTGAGGACCCCATTGCGTTGGAGGAAATTATTGGCCTATAAATGGGATGAGGAGTGGGGAAGCCCAGAGAGAGGATGGCCTCAATGTGCGTTTTTATAAAATGTTCTATTCCACTCTGGTCCCTATACTTGCCTGGGTGTTTAATGATGTCCTTAGCAGGAAACCACTCCAGAAAACCATGCTTAAGGCCCCTAAATCAGTTATCCCGAAAGAAGGTAAAGACCCCAGTAGTTTCACATCATATAGATTGATTTCTCTTCTCAACACTGATGTGAAGGTTTTAGCAAAGGTATTAGGGAATAGGTTTGATAAGCTCCTTCCCACATTGGTACATGGGGACCAGATGGGATTCGTTAAGGGTATACAAGGTGCGGATAATGTGCGGAAGACCTTAAATCTCGTCTATTGGGTAGGGAAAAGGACCGACAGGGCCTGTCTGGTTTCCCTCGACTCAGAGAAAGCTTTCAACAGGATGGAGTGGAGCTTCCTCATGAAGGCCTTAAAAAATGGGCTTTGGAATCAATTTTTGTAGTTGGTTGAAAGCAATTTACACTAAACCTATGGCAAGGGTTTTGGGGAATGGTTGGGTATCAGAGGAGTTTCCTTTATATAGGGGGACTAGGCAGGGATGCCCCCTCTCCCCACTCCTTTTAGCCCTGGTCATAGAGCCGCTTGTGGCCACTATAATGGTGAACCAGGGATTTTAAGGCTTTGAGGTGGATGGAGTGGAATTTAAGCTATCTCTATTCATGGATGATATCCTGCGTTATCTACAGGATGACAAGGGCTCACTCACTACATTGATGCAGGTCCTTGGGGACTATGGAAGGTTTGCCAGGCTGAGAATCAACTACTCGAAGTCTTGTCTCTTACCCGTAGGTGGGGGTAATTGGGAAGAAGAGGATGCAGTTCCAAGTGTACAGCTAACAAGGCCAGGGAAGTCTGTTCCATATTTGGGGGTGCTTATACCTCGGAAGCTTGAGTGACCTAGAGAGGTGGTCGGATTTGGCACAATCATTGACAGGTAGAATGACGGTGGTTAAAATGATTCCCAAGGTTTTCATTTTTGTTCCAGATGCTCCCAACCATTCCATTCCCCCCCCCAAGGTTTTTTTGCGAGAAGGTGAGAGCATATGTATAGGTTTTGTTTGTCCAGTATTTTAAGGCAGCGCAGTTAAGAGTTATGTTAGAGCACATGACGGAACCATTGAGAACGTATTGGTACTATTCGGAAGACTATGCACCTTCCTGGTGAAGTTAAGGGACCTCTTATGGAGGTTTTTGTGGACGCTATGGTCAGATTCGAAGTAGAATAGGGAGCTATTGACTTGGCCTTCTCCATTGGGCTTGTTGTGGTGCCATCCCTTAAAGCTGGGTGAAAAGCACTTCGGGGAGCACAGGGATGGTCTGACTTAGGGTTGGAGAGGGTGGCGCACCTGCTGCAGAGGGGAAAATTCAAGGAGTTCGAGGAGCTGATATGTTGGGCAGGGCACATTTTTGAATCTTTGAATATCTCTGTCTCAAGGGGCTATTGATGGACCCAAACTGGATGGGGAAGGTGGCCAGGGATCATACACCATTTGAGTTGGTCTTAGAGAAAGCAGCGTTGCAAAAGGGTTATGTCTCAAAGCTGTATCAACCTCTTATGGCTCCCCCTATGAAGGTTACCAGGAAATTCAAGGGGTATTGGGATAAATTACCGGTGACGCCCGTGCCGGAGAAACTATGGGATAAAATATAAAGAGTAATATTTCACCGGAATCTCTCCATCCATGCTATTGAGCATCATTTTTTAAGATCCTCCATGACTGTCAAATGGATCCGGTTTGAGTCTCTAAAATGTTTCCAGGGGTGTTGCCGTAGTGTACAAGGGGATGCGGGGAACTGGGAAGACTGTCACATATTTGGTGTTTGGTTCTTTTGGACTGAATTGCTCACTTAGATTAACAATATTACAGGGTTACCTATACCCCTGGAACCCTTGATGTGTCTTCTGGGTATTCCCCTGGGGGACTACCCATCATGTAGTTTCCCTAGGATGTGGAAGACCCTGCTCAGAGCAGGGAGAATAACGGTAGCAGAACACTGGAAACTGCCTTCGCTCCCAGGAAAAGGGAGACTGCTTTAAGAATGTTTGGGTGGTCTTCCTGATGGCGAATCTGTGGGATGTATTGACCCACTCCGCGATGCTATGCGACATCACCCTGCCAGTTATGGTGAAAGAAACAGCAACAATTGTGGCAAAACCCTTGTGCGCACCAAAAACCTACAAAAACCGTGTGCTTCAGCACACAAAAAGAGGAATACACAACCTGCCACCCATGGTACATGTGTGGTGGAATAGGGCACACCCTGCAGAAATGTGCCAGTGGACTCCATAACCAGCAAACAGAGTGCAGAGAGAAAAGCAGCACTTTGCAAGCGAAACCCCAAAATGTGCCTTCAAATGACATTTGCTTTGTTGCCAAAAAACTCCAAAATGCCCATAACACAACACTTTTCAACATTCACAATCTTGCCTGGTGCTAAAATTCATGAATCAAATAAAGCGTTGTGAAACATCCAAAGTCTGTGAATTGACAGCCTGTGCCAAAATCTGGGTGCAGTACCAGGGGATACCTAAATGACAGCTGTCAGATGAGTACTGATGATACTTTAAAAGTGACCTAAAACTAAAAAGTCTGCTGGATTAGCAAACATAAAAAGGATTGTTACCAAAAAGGAATAAAGATTTTAGTAGTTTTTTCCCACATATTTTAAGGCCAAGAAAGAAATGTATTTATGTTTGATGTAACAAACTTGGGTTTTGCTGGATTTAAGAAGTTAGTTAGCCTGGCAGAAGCTGCAAGAACTGGAAAAGCAGGTTTTTCTCCCAGTAGGCATGTCTTCCTCTCAACAGAAACTCACTGGGAGGTGTTAATTGCGGCTTAGAACAGAATCTTGTCTACAGAAAGCGAAGGGACAATGACAAAGCTGCAACCCAGGATACTGAAGGTATGCAAGGTCGTAAAACTGCTGCAGCCCAGGAAACTCCTGGCTGACAGAAGAAAATTCCAAAGGAGGGCGTTACCACATGCATCAAGGAGTGACAAATACTGACCATTTGGTTTGAACATGATATGTAATGGACATTTTTAGAAGGTGTATAATAATTATCAGAAGGGGTGCAAAATCGGAAAATGGCAGATTAATTAACATAAAATTTGCACTACCTTTGAAAACTTAGTACAACCGTGTAGCTTATTCTGAACAGGAATGGCAATAAATGTGGGTTTATGAGGACTGTATTTCAGCTAGAATTGTGAAACTTTATACACACATTCCCATGGTAAACGTACATATTTGTGGAAATTAACAGAAATATTGGAACATTTTCTCATTACAAAATTGACAAAATTCTGCAGAAAGTTGAAACAAAGTCTCAGAGCTGTGGGATTTTAAGGATCATATACTCCATAAAACATGCAATCTGTGTATGTGATTTTTATAGAGGTTGCACATGTGTAAATATGTATTTTGCCAAAATTAGACTTTGTGTTCCAGTGGCTAGGGGTGGATTCTCAGCATCATAAAATTATACCATAAAGATGACACTCTGTTTCTCTCCTCCTATCAAGGCAGAGAGTAGACTCTGACCCAATCACCTTTCACAGGGGCAAGCTTAGCTAAACCGGCCCACACACCCCCTTTGTGATGTCATCCTATAGCATAAATAGAGACAGCTGACAACACATAGGGACTCACTGATCCAGCCACTTTCCTGATTCCGGTGAAGCACTCTGATCCAGCATTCTACATCCAGCTTTAATATTCTTCCAGATCCAGATGCCAAGACTCTTGCCAGCAAAAGAGACTATTGATTTCAGCAAGGCCCAAATCCTCAAATGTATTTTCTCTACCCAGTAAAGCTCTGGGTGGCGTGAGAAGGACTTTTGAACCAGTATACTGAAATTCTCTGGCTTGCCACCACTAGGCTTGCCTGAGGAACTTGCCATCCAGCTGATTCAAATACCCACAGACTAGGAGGGCAGATCCTGTGCAAATCCGGCGACCGACATAGCTGATCCAGTACCGTGCTTGAGGTGCTGTCTTTCCTAGACCAGACCAATCCTATGACCAGAGCTGACGGTCCATTTAAAAAACTTATCCTGTGAGTATTAATAGGAAAAACTGTGGCCCATAGTATATTTGCATTGTCTTATCGCGCTTAGATAAGTTTGCCACGATTTTCCAGTCAGAGATATTTTTACACCTGTAAAAGAGCTTTGAAATGCTTCCGACTTGGACCTTAAGATTTCAAATGTTTTCTTTGGACTAGATCATTGTTTCTGATTGTATGCAACTGTTCAAAGAGGCTCCCATAAGAATTTAGAACAATTTAAGCATTTTGACCACATTTGGTGTTTTTGCCCAGTCAATTTTAAAGACAATTGTAAAAGCCATCTGACAGCTGAAAAGTCAATTCCGTTTTTCTCTTGTGTTTTATGGGGGAAGGTGGGACTGATATTCTGTTTGATTTGTGCTGTTCCTGATTACCTGCTCTCTACCCCTATCTCTTCACATTGCCTATTGGGGGTTGAGGGGTGCTGCAGGGGAAACCTCTAACCATAGAGCTGTATGATCTGAACCAACACAAAAGTATTATTTACTGTGCTGCATTTGTTTTGCTCATTACTTATTCCTAGTGTATTAAAGGTATTCTTCAGTGTCCTGTCACCCCATTGGTGATTGTTGTTTATCTATTAAAAGATATTATGATAACATTTTAAATACATAAATAAATATTTACTTTTGCAAACTAGCCTGATTCCTGGTTCAGTGTGACCGGGGGGGGTGGAGGTCGCAGGAGAAGGGTGTAACATGAGTGGTATATCGTTCAGAATATTGAACTTATAGACAAAAATAAATAAGGTTTTCAGTTGTGCACTACATGCTGGGCTTTGACTTGGGTGTGTGCCGGATTGAAATCACTTACAAAGCTCACCTACTTGGCACACAATGACTTGAAGTCGTTTATGGAGGAGTGAGGCCAATTTGTGGACAAACATGGCTCAGGTGATGGAAATTAATTTAGGCTATGACCTGTAGGGCTTGGGGGGAAAATGCTCGCCTACCAGGGAGGTTGAGGAGATGGAGTAGTAGTTGGCCACTACAGGACCTAGACTGGCAGACTAGGCATTGTGGAAGACTGGCGTCCCTTCTCTTTCTTTTTGGGTTTCAGCCAATGGGGGTTGACTACTTGAGAGATCTTGAGAGTCGCAGAGTCAAGAGGCTGTACGTTATGGTGACCTTTCCTTATGTGTCCTAGGGAAATACAGCATTGTTGCTCTATTCTGCAACCAAGTCACTGTATTAGATTTTTATGTTGAGTATAGTATTTTTGCTCTGTAATGCGGTTTATTTGTCAATAAAACGAGTTGCAACAAAAAAAGTTGCAACGTAAATGTCTCTGTTCCCAACTCAACGAAAATGAGCACAAATCCAAACGTTTAGTTCCAACAAAACACTCTTTGTGTCCAGGAGTTGATTCCCTGACCCTGAACTATTTCAGGAGAACTGTTGAAAGTGTTTTGCTCCAACAATGTTCTGTTAAAGTCAATGAAAATATCTCTTTCACAAAATGTTTTCCTCAGATTGGCAAAGCAAATGGCTTTTCTATAGAACAATTTTCTCAGGATGGTAAAGCAAATGTCCTTTCTATAAAACACTTTTCTCAGCATGGCCAAACAAATGTCTTTTTAACTTCAACAAATGCCTCAACTGAAGATGTGTTTCTTTCACACAACTGGTCAAAATGTTGACTTTGTGGTATACTCTCCTGCCAGGAATTTCTCAACTAAATCTCTAGCTATCCTGGCTAGGCCCCTGCCAGGCATTTTAGAATGTATCTTTTCCTTTTCACCGCCTTCTGCATTCCTAGTGTACTCGCCTGCCACAAAATGCCCTCTTCTTGTTCACACAGATGCTCTGATGTACTCTCCTGCCAGGTATTCCTCTTCAAAAAGATCTGACTGCCTGATGCTTATCCTTCACCAGGTCTTTGTTACAAAGATCACTTTTTCTTAAAGTATAACACAGTTGCACTTCTTCACTGTTTATACCTTGTTGAATCCAGGTATCACTTGTTCCAACTTCCCCTTATTGCTATCCCACATATGGGTTTGTTCAAGTTCTGTATGTCAACTTATCTTTTTAGTGTCTTTTGGCTTTGACAATGTTTTTTTCAAGTTTCCCCAAACTGACATTTCATGTAAGGATAATTGTACAACTTGTGTTCTTCTATTTCTTGTTTAATGTCTCTTGGTTTATGGCAATGCATGTTCCAGGTTTCCCAAACGGACATCTCATGTAAGGAGAATTGTACAACTTGTTCCCTTTTATTTATTCTTTACTGTCTCTTGACTTATGGTAATTCGGGTTCCAGGTTTCCCCAAATTGACATCTCATAAGAGATTTGTACCCTTTTTGCCCTTGTTCTTCAATTCTACTTGGCCAGTATTCAAAATGACTCCCCAAGTATGTGTTAACTTGAAAGCATGTTGCAGGACCCACAACTCCTCTGGGTTGACTCACTAGTGTAACGTGCAGCTGCAGCAAAGAGTTTTCATTAGGCAGGCTTCCCCAGGTAGGCAGATACTCTCTGGTTCCCACCTCAGCTTTTCATTCCTTCGCCGATAGAACCATTGCCACTCCACAAGACTGCATCTCCTGTAGTCCCGCAGCAAATGACTTCTCGCTCCTAGTGATTCCTCTAGGCGACTCACTACAACTTCACTGGAAGTCCTCTCGTCCGGTATGTGACGCCTCCAAGTGGTTGCCTGTGAGTGTCTTCTTGATCCTGCACGGCTCGCCTCTGTGACTCTGTCTCTGCCTCTGCCTCTGAGTTTGCTTCCCGCTCTGCGCTCTCTGCAGCTTCCTCCTCCTTCTCCTTTCCTCCACCTTGCAGGTGATTTCCAAGTTGAAATATCCCACAGAGCTGATTGAAAACTTGACAAATGTATTGCACGTTGTCCTTAGCATCACGTTCATTCCATATTGTCTCCTTACTCCTCTTCTTCATCTCAGTACTTGAGGCTTTCAGGGTCGTGGAGTCCCAAGGATTTTTCAACTGTTGTAAGTTACATTGTTGGACACCTTTGTTACCCTTATAAACATTAGATGTTAAATGTATTTTAGAGGTGTTATGTACTTCTAAATAATGGCAATATGCCATCAGGGACTCTGGAATCAGTGGTTCTTCTTCACTAGATAGAGAAGAATACTGTGTCTCTCCTTTGGGAGTCATCCCTTTCCACTGATATTGATCCCCTCCCACATGATCCTCCCTCCATACACCACCGCTAGGGCCAGGATCAGGTAGCAGCTGACTTTCACTGACCATACGGGCAGAGACTACCATCAGGGAATCAGTGATGCCTCCGCAGGATTCTTCATAAGGGTTAGCAGGTTTTTCCAGGGATACAGGGTTTGGGCACAGTGGGTGGAAGAGGGCGATGTTGTTTATGAAGATACCTATATCATGCTAAAGAAAATGGCAAAGATGGAAGAAATGAAGAATATTGTATTGCATTATGAAACGAAAGGACCAAGGAGAGGGGAGCTATCATAAACAACACAACACACACTTTCTTGTAAAAATGCAACAGGACATGCGTTGCCCTGGTGTAGGGCGAGCCCACGATTACAAATAGAGGGTGCTGTTTTGTATCAGGGCGAGTAGGTGGAGGAGCTCCTTGGATGTAGGGCAGGAGGATTGGTGGGATTTTCAGAAGAAGTGTCTAGGCTTGAACAAGACTTGTTTTAATATTTGGGAACATAATGTACAGACACTATTGGTTAGGTTAAAATAAGCAATCCATTAAATTTCAAGCACTTAGACAATCGTCCTTGTCTTTTAGATCCCGGGGTAGTGTTAAACTGGGAGTGAAAAAGAAGTGCACAAGAACAATGGAGCTCTTGAGCTTATGAGAAGGAACAGCAGCACTAATAGACATATACTGGACATGTGGCACCCTGTAAAATACCCAACTTCCACCACGTTGAGCCGGAGTTTGTTCCCTAGTTACTCTGTACTCACCAGCACTGGTGGTACTGCATTCTGATGTGTCATTTGCTGAACATCCTGATAATAAAGACTGATACCATTAGCGGTCTAGGCAGTCGCTGAATTTACAAAGAAACCATTGCAACATTAATTACTTCTCCCAGCAATCATCTGATAGATTAGCAGAAATACCCATCGACTTCTGCCTTTTCAGTAACCAGAAAACAGTGTTATGTCACTTCTTGCACCAGGTATCCAGACTGCAGCCAATGCCACATGGTTGCAGATTACTTGTTTGGGAGTTGTTGCCGCTAGCAAATGGTACAGAGTGGGGTTTAAACGGTGTCAGAGAAGAACTCAGGGAAGTTAGGTGGACCACCCTGCAAAACAGAAATGTCGTAGATCTGATAACAGTTATGGAAGGAGGAGTGTGTGTGATGGGAGGAAGCTGCTGCTGCACTTTTTTCGCCCTCAGATGATGCTGCGAGCAGAAGCTTGACTGAAACTATCTGTGCACTGCACACACTCCACACTACTATGTAAAAAGAAATCAGCAGGGTGGTTGAAGGTGACTTGCACCCCACCATCTTTTCTTGGGTGCCCATCTGGTTGAGTAATATCGTAAAAGTACTCGTTACTGTCCTCGTAGTGGTGCTTGTTGCTCTTCATGTCCTCAAAATTGTTCTGGGTTGCTGTAAAGGGGTTGGGGCTAAACAGATGTCTATGTCACAGTAAAGATTCCCTGTGACGCTGCAAAGCCCCTCTCGAGACATGTTCACACACAGACAGATAAGTGGAATGGTGAGATCAAGCACCATATGGATCAGATAGGGAATGCAATTGATCCCCCATAGACACTTTTTAGCCCACCTACAGATCCCGAATACTACTCTGAACATTGGATAGATTGTTCAGTGATGGTGATTGTTGTTTTATTACCTGTACACCGGAAGAGCACGCTACAAAGGGAGAAAGCTTACTTGGTGTTTGCAAGGCCTGAGTTCCGAAAGATGATTGGGATAGGAAGGAGGAGGAGTTATAAGTTAATAAATTAACTAAAGAGAGGAGTGTTAATATGCAAGTGCAATGTCATACAAGTTTGCACAAGTATAAGTTGAGAAAACTCTGGTAGTGAGGCATTAGGTGATTTGTAGTGATGTCGTAATCACGTGCTTTCCGCGGTGTGACATTATTTTGAGAGTAGAGGTAGTTTTACCACACTTCAGGGAGCTTTTAAACTGTGTGCTCCGTACATAAAGCACAGGTGCAGAAAAGTATCTCTTTACATTCTTTATTATCACACTTATATCTTTAGATAAGGTTATGTAGTTTGGATGTATTTGGATTGTGTAGGTTGAGCTTTAGTAAGTGCAGTTGTTAGTTGACGTCTTGAGCAAGAGGTCTGCCATGTTTAAATACACTATTTTTAAAGGATGTACATTTTCCCATTCTAGTATGCTAGGCCAGATTTCTAAGCAATGATCATTTCATGTAAGGTTTATTGTTGCTTGGGGGCATAACACTCCAAGCAGCCAAGGCCAGGATGGAAAGAGATGCAGGATAGTGTTCAAATAATTGTTATGAGTGAGAAAGTTCTCAGGGGCCTACAATGAGACTCAAGATAGCAGGGGTGCCTACCCAGACGATAGACGAATGAATACATAATGATCATTAAGGACACAGTAAGATAAACAACAAGGCCCACACTCATGCCTTGTAGAATGAATAAAAACACAAAATGAATTTCCCAAAAGAGGGCCCGAGGCATGTTTTTTCATGCAGCTATTCATTGCAAGGAGATAACTAGAAGGTTGCTTCCAGAGTTGGCAACATGTCTCAAGATTGGAGTTGCAGAGTGAGCAGGTGCAAGGGGTGGGTAGCCAATAGGGCCAATTATCGGGAAGGGATTGCGGTGTTTCATGGCATGCAACAATGTTTTAACCTCACTGATTCCCTCTCACAACATGATTGGTCCGTCTCTGTGGGATGCTACAGCCGGAACTGTCTCAGGTGCTGCTGTCCAACTAGGTTTTTTCCAGCCAATGAAAATATTTTATTTTGTGCTGACAATGAAAGTATGTCATGATTCAGGGGTGGTATTTTGATGGTCATGAGAAAGGAAACTCCCAATCATAATGTTTAATGTATACTGTTCTTTAGGGGCTTGATGATGAGTAACCAATTGAAATGTTAGAATTAGAATTAATGCCCATTTGGAGAATACTTTCATTTTGAGGTTTCCACCTTATATACTGTAGCCTGGAATGGTTAAGATGTTTTTCGGTTCAGTTCCACAAAGCTGTCTGCTTCTCCCAGCCGTATTTGCAGATAAAAAGCAGTTTCCTGCAATTAGTGCCCTTTTTTTAAAATAATTTGTTGCCTTATTTCATGGATTACTTTGGGGAACTTCACCTTCACAGCAGATCCTGTGCCTGCTGGGCCTAGAGACCCAAGCTACCCCTCACTGATGACACCCAATGAGGCTGAAATATGTCTGAGGATGCTTGTGGTCTCATGCAGAAGGGAGATGACCTAGCAATTGGGGCTGGGCTGCCTCTTTGGGGGTGGCACCAAGCCTAATTTGCATATGGCCTTTCCCCTTTCTGTAATGGATTGGCAGGTGAAGAACAATGGTCTGGAGGGTTGGCTGGAGCAATTACCAGTGGTTTACAGGGCAACACCGTAGGGAGTCATTCACTATCTTGATGAGTTTCTCTTTTTGGGCAATCCTGTGCACAGCGTCTTGCCAGTAGCCCTTAAAAGCTTTCATAGACCTGTCTGTATCATTAGTGGATCCACTTGCATGTGAGAAAATGGCAGGTCCAGCTACATGCCTCACCTTGTTGGGGAAAGAGCTTGATTCAGTGCCAGGGGAATCAAAGCTGCCGCAGAACAAAGTGAAAGAGTTTATGAACTATTTGAATGTATGCCTAACTGTTAAGAAAGTAACCCTGCTGGTATGTCAGTTAAATGTTGCCTTATAAGTGATTCCCATGGTAATGGCTTTCTCTCATAATATATCTAGGGCACTGTCTGATCTTAAGGAGCGACATCACCACACAAGATTGTTCAAGGAAGTAAGAGAAGACCCGAAGCTATGGTTGGCTATAGCTATGGTTGGAGTTCTTCTCTAGTTTCAAAGGCCAGGTGCTGTGGCCAGCGCCCCCAGCCATGAGTTTGTTTATGGATGCTGCAGGCTTGGTGTGCTTCAGGGCAATCTTTGGGAAACATTGGTGCTTGCAGGTTTGGCCTAGTGAATGGTCAGAGTTTGGGTTAACAGGTAATGTTACATGTCTGGAATTATTCCCATTTCAGGTCCCATTTTATAATAAAAAGGCGTTCCAGAAATGGGCTAGGTGCCCCTGGATTCCCGCCTCCCTATTAAGCTGGCTCTACTCCAGAGCATGTTGGGGGTTCTCTTGTGTGTCTGTGCTTTAGCCTATGAGGCAGCGTTATTCTCAGAGGCATACAGTCTGGCCTTTTTTGGGGCTGTTAAAGTGGGTACACTAGTTGCACCACCTAAAGGAGATGTATTGCTGGGGTTGAAATCTCAGAAGCTCATCTTTTCGTGGACCAATTGAAGTTATATTGTCGCTGGTCAAAGACACTTTTTGCAGTCCGGTCCTAGACGTGGTGCCCGATTCTGTCCAAAAACAGTTCTTGATGATGAGACCGGTGCCTTGCCATCCTAACCTAATGCATTCGGGTGGAGATCTGCTAACGTAATTTCAATTTGGAAATGTCAGGCCTTCCTACCTCGGGTTTCACTTCTCACTCTTTCTGCATAGGAGCTGCCACAGAGGCAGCGGTGGTGGGTCTCCCTTCTCAGTACTTATAAAAAATAGGCCATTGGAAGTCAGAATGTTACCAGCGGTATGTCAGGCCCGATTTGATTTTGCCTTATTAAGTATGTAATTTGCTGTGCTCCCTTAACTTCTCACTGTTTCTCTTCCTGGGGTTGTGCCAATACGAATGGTTGCATGGCACTCATTTATATCGAGAGTGGTGGCAAGGCTTAAAGACCCAGTTTGGTGGGAGGGAGACATTTACAACATGTTATCGTGTTACTGGTTGGCAGTTGGGGGCCTGTGTTTGCGGCATCGGCAGAGTATTTGGTTCGACACAGTTCAAAAAGGCCTGTTCCCAGTCCAGGGTGTTTTAGTGCTACTCGCGGGTGGCAATGATCTGGCTCGTTGGGATAGGCTTAGAGTTAGAGAAATCCTCTTAAATGAGTTTGCAATTTTGGCAGGTTGTTTCAAGGACACCACAATAGTTCTGCTAACGTGATGTATACTGCACACCGCTACCACCCAAGGGCAGTCTTCAGTCGCTCACGTGGCTCAGCAAGAGAAGAGGGCGGGGTGTGTTAGTGAAGATATGATGATAGGATAGGTTCAGAAGCTGGAGGATCTGGCGTCTGCGAGTGTTGTCTTGCGTGTGGGAATTGGTTCAGGATAGTGTGGTCGGAGATGATTGCTAGACACTATTGGGGCAAAGGGATTCACTCTCTGGCCAAGAACACTTCAGTGAAGACACTGAACATTGAACTATGCAAGTTCACCCGCTCCCTGAAGTGGCACAATTTTAGGCATGGACTGTTAAGGCTCTCCTCCCCAGCGCTGTTTCACAGTGATGGTGTACATCTTTCAGATGAAGGGATGGATGTCTTAATTCATAATTTACTTGGGGGTATTCACATGTGTTTTGCCCTAGTCTTGGAGGGAGGGCTGTTGGCCAGTAGCCCACCAGCCCTGTGGGGCTTTTGTCAGGGACCGTCATAATGTATCCGGAGATGTTATGACCATGATCAATTTTGAACTTACTGAATGAATTATATTGTGCTACCCGGGCTGTGGGTGAGGGGTCCACTCCCGTCGAATAGGCCAGCTATCAGGATTGGATAATTGGGTGGCCACTCGGTTTGACCATTGGGGAGAAAGGCAAAGGAGGATCCCAGGCTTGGGTCTTTGAATGTCTGTTTGACATGTGACTTTTTAATTCACCCCAGAGCAGCTCAGACAGCTAGTAGGCCAGCAGGCTACTGGTGGGTCAGAGGGGGCTGCTGGGGACATGGTCATTTTATCATATTAATTTGGTAGCAATCAGATGGTTCCCGTCAAGTTTTGGAAAAAAAAGGTTTGCAATAAAATTCGGCCTGTTTGCCTACAAATGGTTTTAACTGTTTTTTGTATGTAGACTGCATGAAGCCATGGGCATATGCGAGTGCATCCCCTGTACTGAATGGTACCCCTGCACCGCCAATGGCACTGAGTGCTGTTAACAGAGAGGTTACTTTTTTTTGGAATACGGCCCTTGGTGAGCTTTCATTAACTGGGCACAACGACCCCACACTCCCATAAACATTTAAAATAAAAATGATGCAATGAACAATTTTTTCTTAGTGCCTCTTGAATTTCGAAAGTGTCTCATCATGTTAGACATTTACATATGAGGCTTTTGTTGTAATGAGTCTTGGTGGTCTCGTGGTGCAAGCGTGTTGTGAAAGAATGCTGAATGTAGCGTGTGTGTGATGTGCAGGCATTCCATGTGTGGCAGTTGAAGATCAGAGCTTGCCGGATGGGATAGCCAGTGCCCTTGCCTAAGACGAATATAGATACATGAATGTACGGTGAACCCCCTGTCTTAATTATATCACTGACGACGAGGATACAGGAGCTGCTGTGAGGGGAGGAAGAAGGAGCGAGAAAACTGCCCTCCATTGCATTCATCCCTTCCGGCGGAGGGGTGGGCCAGCGGATCCAAAGAGGTCCAAGGAGTGTAGTCTGGCCGGCCGGAGCCGACAGAGTAGCGCTGAAGCAGTGTCTCCAGTCCAGGGCACGTGCAGGTGTCAGGGGCGTATCCAGTACCTCTGAGGCCTGCCGAGAAGTGGCCAGGGATCTCCGAGGACAGTGGTGGCGGAACTGGAGATGGGGCAAGTGTGTGCCCGTATCGGAGGTCAGGGAAAGTGTGTGCCCAAATAGGGAAGTTGGCGGAAGACAGCATTGTAGGGAGGGCCGGGTGAAATCTGAATGGTCAGTGTCACCGGACGGCCCTTTCGACATGGTGAAAGTGTTGGCAGCCGGCGGCAGTAGTGAGGAGGGGCTGTACTGTCTGAACATGGACGTTGGGTTACCGGTGAGCACACCTCATGCGCCCACAGCAATGGGCGATGTTAAACGGCGGTTAGGACACTCTGGCCGAAGGGTGTCCAATCAACATGTTCCCTCTGTGGAGCCAGCAATAATAAAGTGAAGACGTCGCCAGCTCCGAAGGGGGCGTTTCGACATCGGTAGTTGGAACGCAGCGTGGAGAGCGTTGGTTTGGAACGCGCTGTGTCCTCCATGAACTTGGTGAGGAGGAGCGGTTCTTTTCCGGATCGTAACAGTGATGGATTGGAAGTAGCAACGCGTGCCGTGGCAGTTCCGGAAGGTGCAGAAGTTACTTCTATGGTGTCGGAGAGGAGAAGGATCCCACCTAAAAGGAAGTTAGTGGGGATCCAAGGTGCCAATAATTACCCTACATCGAACAAAGGGAAGAGGTCTTGCCAGTCCACTTGTGTTGTCTGCGACAAAGAAGTTTGTTTTTGCAAGAGTTACTGTGACAGTTGTGGTGTTTTTCTTCAGAAATTGAGGGATTTTGATCCTGAACTATGTGACTACTTGGAGAGGATGAACAACCTCACATTAGCAGAAGACTGACAACCAGGGTGACGGGTGAGGCCAGTGTGCGTGTAGAGTGGTGTTTTATGTAGTGGCCTCCTGGTAAATGTTTAGTTAGTTGTTGGGCCTGTGCGGTGTCTGTGCCAGTATGAGTGTTCATGTTGTGGCCCTTTTATGTACTTATTGTTTCTCAATGGTTTAGGATGTGTTATCAATGATGATGCAATGTTTTTTTTTTCCAGATGGACTTTGGACTCGGGGGCGCACGGATGGCGCGGTAAATACATGAACATGATTTTTCCCTTGCAGGTGGGATGGACTTGAGGGTGGGTGTTCTCCCTCAAAGTGAGGAGTGACTTTTGTGACTCTTTACAGGATTTTTGGGGGGAGGCGGGCTGCCCAGTTAAGTAACGCAGTTTTTATTTCAGGAATTGGGACATTAAGTAGCAACTACGGTTGAATGCGAGTGTATTATTGTCATGGGTCATATCGCATTCAAGGGTGTGTGCACAAGGTTGTGTGCAGGTGTGCCGTGAGGTCGAGCATACAGAGTGGGGTATTTGTTCACTGATAGCCAGGGGTGGTGTCAGTATGCAGATATCTCGATTTAGCTGATTCTAGGTTGTGTGTGTGGCCGTGTAGGGTTACGGCTCACTGTTGGGAGTTGCGGTTCGGCTATGTTCCTGTGGTGCGTTGTCAGATACCGGCCGGGTCCTGCTGCATTTGATCATTGGATTGAGGAGGTAGACCACCTAGTGTCGCCAGGAGGTGCGTGGTCTACATGTGGAGTATTCAGGGTTACATGGTGGTAACTATTAGGGTTACTGGGGTGCTAACCCGTGGTGCAGTGTTTATTGTGCACGTTGGCAATGGCCTGGGGCCATAGGGTGATGTGTGGTCGTGAGTGACCATGGTGGAGGCTGTGACTTAGGGTCACGTGGAAGCAGGTGGATGCAGTTCCGTAGGTGGTGGTAGTGAGTGTTATTGTGCTATCAGGTAGGTGTCTCCTGCTGTGCTGGTTCACAAGATGGGTGGAGTGGTGTCGAGTTTAGGGGTAGAAACGTTTGTTGTTATACTCGTTGTGTTATTGCCACGTCTCTTGGTTGTAGTTTGGCGTGGTGGAGTTTTCCCTGTTGGAAGTTTGTGGGAGGCGGGACACATCGGGTTAATTTGCTTGTTGTTGCAAACAGTCTGAGTGGGTGTGTACTCAGGCGTGGCAGGCTTGAGGCCTCGAGGGGCAGCTCGGGGCGTATGGAGGTTGCTGAACTGGTGGTTTAGTTGGTTAGTTTGTAACTTTGATGGAATGTCTAGGTGTGGCAGGCCTATGTTCCGAGGGGCAGCTCGGGACAGTGGGACGTACGTTTTATTTTGTTTTTAGTCCTTGAGGGTAGTTGGGTTCCGCAAGTGGGGTTTTGTTGATGGACACTGAGGACGGGGTGGAGGATTGCGTAGGTACTTTGTTATTGGGAGCGGTGAGGAGTTCATGTTATTTCCTGTGCTGGCGGATTGCGAATTATGGGTCAATGTTGAAGTGTTCGTGTTATGAATAACTGGGGTTGAAGGTTTCACGCTTGGCGTAATTGGAGTGTTGTGCGGTAGTTCTGGTTGTGGGCCATGTGGTGATCCATGTTCCGGAGTATGATTTCCATCGGGTTAGGTTGGTGCTGTACTTATTCATTTACGTGCTGGCCACACGTTCATTAGTGAATGTAGGAGTGTGGTTAGGGTTTCCCTTTCTGTAAGGTCTACGGGGGTGGGGGAGTGTTGTAATTAATTGTAGGTTACGGGGGAGGAGTTTTATAAGGAGTCTTGGTGGTCTCATGATTCAAGCGTGTTGTGAAATAACGCTGGAATGTAGCGTGTGTGTGACGTGCTGGCATTCCATGTGTGGCAGTTGAAGATCAGAGCTTGCCGGATGGGATGGCCGGTGCCCTTGCCTAAGACTTATGTTGTATCTAGAATACAGATACATGAAGGTACGGTGAACCCCATGTCTTCAATGTTATCATCTTTCTTCAAAGCTGTTCATAAATCCCCCATTTTTATTTATCAGTTTTGCCCACTCTTCATGGAGTCATTACTGACTTATACAAAAGGCCCAACCAAATAAATGGGCAGAAAGAGCTGCAAAATGGTTCTGCTAAGCTGCCATCAGCACCACAAACTCATTGAACCATGAAGAAAAGATCCGTTGAAAGCAATTGCAAGGCCTATATTTCTAAGTCAAACGATTATACATACATATATATATTTTTATTCCCGATAAGAGGCTATACACTAGAGAGGGCTGTGTGTTTTTATCATGGCCTAACCATTGCATTCTTGGCCCGTCTTCTAGGAGAAATCTTATGGGGCAGCTCATCTGGTCTGAGGAACCGTCATATCATCATATATTCACAGTCCTTGAGTGAAATGTGGTTTTCCTGATAACATCATGATAATTAAATTATTATGTTGCTGCTCGCAGGGAAGTCTGTGCCTGGATGTATATGCATATGAAATATTGCAACTGGGATTAGTAACCGCTCAGCAGCGTCCATGGGAAAGGAAAATGAAAACCACAAATCTGTAATGTGCAATAACGGTGAGACGCTGTCAGGACCTCCACTGGACCATTTCACAATAGAAGAGATGCCTTCATCAGGCCCCACGAAAGCTTTCAGCACACAGAGGCAGCCATTCCAACGCTTCGCGGTCCTCGTAGGACACGCCCCTTGCTCGTGTTACGTGCACGTGGTTCACAGTTCTGTCCGTTACTTTTCAAACGGCGGAGCCGAATGAAATAACCGCCTTTGTCTGTAGTCCTCGTTTAGGGGGAGTGCTGCAAATCTACAGTTCTGCATGAAGAACTTTACGCAGGCCAGGGACCAGGGGCCTGGAAGAATTATTCACACACAACGTGGATTTTGCATAGTCAAGAAAACGGTGGTGTATTTGGCAAAGACTTGTATGTCTACCATCATTTCCCGCAGCTATACTGAGTTATATAATTAAATCTAAATGGTGAAGTGAAAAAGAAACATAGTATCACGGTTCCCTTTTTCAACATTTCTTATTCAAATAACAAGCGCAGGATTACTTGCCAGTTGGCAATGGAACAGCACATTTAGTGTTCCAATTTATTTTCTTTTATTTTTCTCTTATTTTGTAGTTTTTGAATGTGCTAACTTGCAGAAAAAATGAGTTAAAGAGTGGCAGGAGGGATGGCATTAATACAGCAAAGGACAAGGGATGGAAGCAAGGGAGTTTTATTCTCACATGTGCATTCACCAACTAGTGATGGGGAAAATCCGGAGAGGATAAAGAGTACAATTCATCTTACTAGTTCACAGTACTTGGAAAATAAATTACTCTAGCAACAAGCAAAAATAAGTGCTTATGGATTCATAGGGGATGTGCTCTCAGCACCGCTGAAACAGATGAGGCATCTCCAGGAGTGGGTTCAGTCCTCAAGTGTGATCCGCTGAGTTCTCAGCTGTTCTGGGTGGGTGATGGTCTGTGATCATATGAGGGTTGTGAGGTTTCTGGTTCTTTCCTTGGGGCATATCACTCTATAAAGGCTTGATTAAATACTTATGTTTTCAAATACTTTGCACATTTCAAAGTTTCAGCTCTCTAAGGAGACTACTGTTCGACAATTTGAAGCCCACCCCTGCTGGAGTCCTGGCTTTCGGTTTATTCTTTTAAAGGTTGGTGTGTACAAGATATTGATTTTTGATGCCATTAGTTTGCTTCCTGAGATGTGTCTGTAGATGAACGCGCTAAGAGAGGACTACGTTGCTCAAAGTTCCAATGGATGATGCACATTCACTTGTAATGTAAGGGATACAGGCAGGTGCTACAAACCCAAAAGCATCTAACCTAATAACTTGAGTCTTTGTTCTGTAGATAAGCAGTGCAGAGCATTCAACATGGAGGTGATGGGATTGCATGGTTTAAGGCCGAAAAGGAGTACGGACACTTTCTTCTGGAGCTGGTGCTTGGGTTACTTCTTTAGGCTCAGGTATAGACTGTTACAATAGCCCTACCGATTTATCTAACTACGTGTAATAGAAAATGGTATGTCTGCAGCAATAGGTGAATCTGAGATTGAAAAGTATGTTGGTGGTCAAGCATAATTCTAAGGCTTTAGCTTCACTCACTGAGATGGTCAGTAAACCCATCACGAGGAATTCAATGAAAACTGCAAGGATTTGACGGTAGAGCGGCAGGATCATGATCTCTGTTTTTGTTCTGTTTAAAGAGAGGTTGCTTTCCATTGTCAAGGCTGTTTTTATTTTCCTAGGAGTGAGGCTTGATGCGGATTTGTGCGCCTATCAGGGTTAAGCTTAAGCCGTGTTTGGTGCTGTCTGGATAATTTTGAGAGGTGGAGGGTGACATTTTTTATTAGGTTTGCTTATGCAACCTTGCTCTGATCTCTGCTCTTCTTAACCCAAAATCTTACATCTTGACTCCTCATCTGCAGCAACAGCCTTTGAGAAGTGGGTCTTCTCTGCGCTTGACAAGCAAATCCCCCATGAAATCCAGGAATACTTTTTCTAAAACCAAACATGGGGCCTCATTACGAGCTTGCAGGTCCGGATACAACGGTACCAGTAAACTTACCGGTACAGTTGTACCCGGACTGGCAAACTCAGAGTTGTGCTTGCGGGTGCCTTTCATTCCACCAGGTCTGACCTGGCGGAATGAAAGCGAACACAGCTTGCCTGTAGCACCGGCATGTTAATGAACCATGCCAGTGCTACAGGCATCCCCATTCCCATTGAGCCCTTTGTGGCTCAAATGGGAATCACCCAAGTATATCAACCCTGAAATAATTCATAAAGAAATTTATGTTTCCAAAATGGCAATCCCAGTAAAAATAAATATGGCTAGGGAGCACTCCCTGCACAAACTGTTTGTCAGGGGTGAGTGGTCAGAACAGAATGAACATGTCTGGCTGCAGGAAATAAAGAACAGGTCACCGCCATGGTCCTGGATATATGGCTGGACAAGGGCCCATTACACCAAGCTCTTAGTGAACTGTACAAGGGCCCAAAAGTGAAAGAGGAGCAGAGTAAAATTGCCAAAATAGCAGCCTACCTATACCTCCACATAGGAGTAATGCAGTAAAAGCATGCTGAGAACATAGTTTTGACAAATAATCAAGTGGGAACACTAGAAATAATACAGAATGATCTGGAATCTGCAGAGCAAAGGCTACAGATCAGCCAAGAATTAGAGACAGAATCTAGACAGTATGTTACAAAATTAAAAGAAGATCTGGCTCTCCTACAGCAACAGAATGCAGAGCAAGACACCCAATTACAGGCACTGAAAGAGGAGTGTCAGGAAAGGGTTGACTCTTTACAACAGAGTCAGCAGAAGCTGGCACAACAATAACATTTTAATAGAGCCTGCGCAGAGCAGGTAGTTACCCTACAAAACCACATAGAAATCTTGAAAGCGGAAAATAATAAATTAATTATTAAAGACCTCCACTCGCAGGAGAAATTTGATGAGGAGCGCCAGAAATGCAATGCATTCAAAAAACAAAGGGACGACCTGGCTGAACAGAGGGGCACCCTATGTCAGGAGAGGGACGCGTTAGGCCAGGAAGTGAGCCAATTAAAAACCAACCTAGAGGGAAGAAAGCTGGCCCTTCAGGAGCTCAATTCATTACAAACAGAATATGAGAAGCTACTAGAGCACACCAGATGGGTGGAGGATGCTCTGGAAAAGAACACCCAGACCAGTGATGCTAAAACTCAGGAGGTGAGTCTCCGGCAGCAGAAATTAGCCCAGTATTTTCAGACCAGGCAGGAAGCACAGAGAGACATTGAGGCTCTCTGTGAAAAGAATGATAGGCTCCACCAACAGATAGCAATGCAAGAGCAAATCATTGAGACCATTAAGGCCTTGATAGAGGAACAAAAGGCTCATATTTTTGCACATCACTAGGGAATAGGGGCTGAAAGAGAAAAGGTAGAGGGGGACAGAGCAACCCCTGAGCATCACATCAGGACCCCTGTACTCAGGCACTCAAACCCCTTCAGTACCATGGACTCTGCCAGCTTCATGTCCTCTGGCTCATATGAACCAGGGGACATGGGGATGGTAGACTTCAACAGAATTGGTAAGGGGGGACTGACAGATCAGCGCCTCCCTGAAATTGATGGACGGGTGTCTCTGTACAGATCCCCAAATGTTAGAGCTAACCTCTCTGATCAGGAACACTCCTGTGAGGGGAGAGTCAGGGAACTGGATCCACACAACTACTGCCTTACAAGAGATCAGTTTGGTAAATTTGGTGGGGAACCCCAGGAAATAAAGCCCAAAAAGAGTATCCTAAAGACCTCTTCCCAGGTAGGGCAGTGGGGGCTGGGGGGTACTCCGCCAATCCTGGGAGCAGGGGAGAGTCAGAAAACTCTTCTGAGCACCACAGGCATAGGGAACTAGGCCCCCACATTCTGCAAGCCTTTCTCAAGCTCGCTGAATCAGGGAGTGCCTAGAGGATCAGATATCCACCTCCAGTACTAGTGCCTCTGAGTCAGAGGATGAGTGGACGCGGGTGACTAAGACCAAAAAGGCAAACAAAATCAAGAGGGCTATGCAAAAAGATCCCCTGAAGCAGATCAAGGCCATTAGAAGTGTTATGACTCCCTATCATAAAAATGCCAAGTATTCAGTCTGGGAACACCTTGAATTATACGAACAGATGATGGACACTTTTCATCTGAAAGATAGTTAGAATTGCATCCAATATGTGAAATGGACATTCTCCCCTGAGTACTCCAGCTTCTTTGCGGTGCTGGAGGATCAGAACAACTCAAGATGCTCCACCTACAGGGCTGCCATCTTGAAACACTTCTCTGTCCATAGAAACCCCCAAAAGGCCACAAGGCAGCCTACAATCTGCAGTGTGGGGAAGATCAAGCCCCACAAGAATTTGGGCAGGAACTCAAACTTGCCTTTGCACAGACCACCAGGATGGTGCGCACAGATAGTATGGCGTTCATTAACACCTTCTTCCATGCACTCCCCAAATACATCATGACTCAGCTGGTGAGGGACCTTCACAAGAAGAGATCGCTGGACTGGGTCATAGGTTATGAGGTGCAGAAAACTGTAGAGAACAAGAACACCAATAAAAACCGCAAACCAGCAAACACCCCTGCTGCTGATAAGGTGGCGGAGGTGAAGGTTGCCCCCATTTTAGATCTGGAGATGGCGCAGGGCTACAATTATACCTGCACAGAATCCAGCCAGCCAAAGAACCAGAAGGCCCTCGGGCCAATCCCAGACAGGCAGTCAGGGAGGTAATCCCACAAATGGCACCCCTAACGCCCCTGATTACATTAGCCCCCGATGCAAGCAACAAACCCATCCTAGGGTATGAGTGGACTCCCCCAGCCCAAGGGGGGGGTCCAATCAGGTAGGTGCCAACCCAGGAAACTTCCCTCCTAACTTTCCCCAGGAGCGCAGTAATCCCCCAAATGCCGGGTTGAGTTTCGTGCCCCGGTACCCTCAAAACTGGTGCTGGAGATTTTAAAGCCGACTCTCAAAACTGGTGCTGGAGATTTTAAAACCGAACTGACAGTGGAGACTATGTGTTGACTTAAGGGAGCTAAACAAATGGGTCCATAAGTCCCGATGGCCTCTTCCCTACATTAACCAAGGGCTGTCCCAGATCCAGGGGTCAAAGGTATACACTTCCATTGACCTGACCAGTGGGTACTGGACCGTACCTGTCAGTAGGGAGGACCAATACAAGCTGGCCTTTACCTTCGGGGGGGGCAGCAGTACACATGAACCCAGACTCCCTTCGAATACATCAACTCAGGCAATGAATTCAATATCTTCTTACACAAGGCCATGCCCGACTTGTGTGAAAGGAGTAACCTGGCCTATGTAGACGATGTTCTGATCAAAAGCTCAACTGTAGAGGAACACATAGCGGAAATCCGTTATGTTCTGACACAGTTGAGGGCTGCCGGAGCAAAACTATCTTTCCAAAAGGCACAGGGGTGCAGGACCCGTGTCAATTTCGTGGGGCATGAGATAACTCCTGAGGGTCTCTGTCCCCAGGAAAAGAAAGTGGAAGCACTCCTGAAACTAAAAGACCCCACAACTCTGCGTGAGCTAAGCAGCCTCCTTGCTTGGACTGACTAATTACAGTGGAAAGTTCATTGAGGATTACACAGAGATCACAAGACCCCTGATCCATCTATTGAAGGAAGGGGGTCAAGTGGGAGTGGGGTCCAGAACAAGCCGAGGCAGTAAATCAACTCAAAAGAAGCCTCTCACAAGAGCCTTGCCTAGCTTACCCTGTCAAAAACAAGGAGTTCTTCTTGGAGACCTAGTTCTCAAATACATGCTTGACCGCAGTATTATACCAAAAGCATGACAAAGTCAATAAAGTCATCTCCTATGCAAGCAAGACTTTATCCTCTGTGGAGGAAAAATTCAACGATTGTGAGAAGGCACTCCTGGCAATGGTGTGGGCATTGAAGAATTACCGCCCGTTCATCCAAGAGGAACACATCATAGTGGAGACTCCACACAAGCCTCTGAATATCTTCAAAGTGACAGAATCCGGACCGGAAATGTGAGTAATTCCAGAATTACTTCCTGGATTCTGTCAATGCAAGGCTTTCCTGTGGAGGTCAGATATAGCCAAAACAAGAAGAGTTCCCTCACGCAAGGTCTGGCTGACTTGCATGATTGTGCCAGAGAAAACTGTCTCAAGGACGAAAGTCTTAAAATCCAGGACAACATGGAGGCATACCTGAATTCCCCGCACAAAATCTATGAAGAAGACAAGTGTGCGGGAATGCCCACTGTCTATGTGGATGGGTGCTCCTACCATGTTGACAACAACGGGGAAAAGGAACAAGTGGTCGGCATTGGGAATGCCTGGGTGAATGATGCCCTGGAACCCTCAGCTGGGTACAAAATTGGTCCCCGTAGCAGTCAGGTGGCAGAGCTGATGGCAGTTCATCAAGCTATCTTCACTGCTGTCCAACACCAACTCCCCGAACTCGTCATAATCACTGATTCAGATTATGTCCAGAACAGGTTTGTGGAGCACCTGGTTTATTGGAAAACCAGAGGCATGCCATGTGCTAACAACAAACCACTAATACATGGAAAACTAATACAAAATATTGATGATCTGGTCACCTCTAGTGGGGTGACCATCTACTGGAAAAAAATCAAGGGTCATTCCAAAGTAGAGGGACCATACAAAACTGGAAATTATCTAGCTGATCAACTGGCCAAAACCAGAGCCATCCAAGGGGATCTCCTTGAGATCAAGTCCCTGTTGGGGGAAATCCAGTTCACTGCTATCACTAGGTCCCAGACAAATGCTCACAATTAACTCTCAACTACCCAGTGGAGTAAGGAGACCCCAGATGCTGATTTAATCCCAGCTCAAAAAGAGATCCAATCATTGGTAAGTTTTATCAACACATTGAGGCTCCCTGGAACTTTCCCCTGACGGATACCGATTGCATTGGGAAAGAGGACCTCAGAGTGTTGATGAAATGTCAAAAAACCTTCCGAATCCAAGATGGTTTGTTGGTGAGGAGATCCATATCTTGCTGTGACCAGTGGGTGGTCCCTACCTCATTCCAAAGCCTGATGCTAAGTCACGCCCATGATGCGGCCACAGCCAGTCATCGGGGGTTTCATACTACATTAGAAATCTTGCGAGAGGTTGCATACTGGCCACACATGGGGCAGGCCCTCGACCAATACTTGAAGGGGTGTCTTGTGTGTGCACAATTTCAGTCAACATCACTCGAACACTGTACTCCCCTCCAAAAGAGGGGGGTGACACTGCCTTGGTCAGATTAACAAGTAGAGTTAATCAGGCCCGTGATTCGCTCCTCTAGGGGGAACAAGTACAGTGTTAACCGTAACATGCTTGTTTACTAAGTGGGTGGAATGTCTCCCGGCCCCAAATTGCAAGGCAGAAACAGCAGCTGCCATGATGATCAATCACATCTTCTCGCGTTTTGGACTACCCCAAAGGATTGAGTCAGACCGAGGTAGTCCCTTTACCAGCGAGGTGATGACAAAGATGTGGGAGATACCTGGGGTAAAAAGGAAACTACACATTGCCTACCGGCAGTCCTCTAGTGGTGGAGTTGAGAGGTATTTAAAAAGTTTGTGGCAGACTCTGGGCCAAGTTGGGATATTCAATTACCCCTTGTCCTGATGGCCATCAGAGCTACCCCTTCTTCTGCAACTAAAATGTCTCCAGTTAAGCTGATGACTGGACGAAGGATGGTGCTACCCCAGCATATGCTCTATAGAACCCAAGAGCAGACATTGATAAATGTCTCCACAACTCACGAGTATGTTGAGAATCTGAGAAAACATCTTCAACATGCTTTTGTGTATGCTCAACAGAAGCTAGAAAGATCTGCAGACAGTTTGAAAACCAACTATGACCTTAAGACAACCAAAAAGGAATATCATGTAGGAGACAGGGTCTACTTGTACAATTTCCAAAGCAACCAAGCCAATGAGCTTGCATTTTTGACGAGCTGGCGGGGACCTTTTGAAATTGTGGACAAAATCTCACCAGTCGCCTACAGAATCCACATCCCCAAGGGCGACTTGACAGAAGAAGACAAGTGGGTCCACATCAACCAGCTAAAGAGTTGCCACCCCAGGCATACTTTGCGGCAAATAGAAGAGCCTACAGAAAACCCAGAGGGAACGAATTCAGAAATCTAGGAAAAATTTA
This sequence comes from Ambystoma mexicanum, assembly GCF_040938575.1. Taxonomy (NCBI): domain Eukaryota; kingdom Metazoa; phylum Chordata; class Amphibia; order Caudata; family Ambystomatidae; genus Ambystoma; species Ambystoma mexicanum. The sequence continues at coordinate 963,298,240 of NC_090941.1, read as the reverse complement.
AATTGTCATTGAAGACATTCAGGGAATATTGTAATTTGTCACTGAATGCATATGTATATCCCACGGCTGTCATCCCTATTGGAGGGCAGTAGTGGGAACATTTTCATAACTGGGTTGTGTTCTGTTTTCTAGTATTGGCCCAACAACCAAGGCAGACCTCCTCGGGGGCCCGGGAGGAAAAACCAGAGAAATCGGGAGTGTCGGTCCACACAGGAAAAGAAAGCATGAGAGAAGACGGGTGTATGGTTCCTATTCCAACCAGAGCCAGCGAGGAGAGTGTGTCGCATCATTCGCTGATGGAAGAAGAACTTGCACCTGAAGAAACCTGTGTTCTTCATGAGAAGAAAGAAAAATCCCATGTGCCTGACTTCCCCACGACTGGAAGTCAAGCCGAAGTTGGGGGGCGCTTCTGTGGGATGTTTTGACCCATTCCAATGTGCCCCACTGCATCACTTTATAAATGGTAAAAGAAACAGCCCAAAATGGATGCGCTGACTCCTTGCATGCCAAAATCTTGAAACTGCATTGGGTCACAACCAGGAAAAGGCTGCATACCATGCCACACACAGTCAGTGGGGGTGAAAATAGACTTCTCACTGCAGGAGTATGCCAGTGGGCTCTGACACATCAACATGGAGAAAAGCAGCAGATTTGTGCTGAAAACTGAATTTGCCTTTAAAATGTTTGCTTTGCAACCTTAAATAGTGCTGTTTTTGGCACTAGATCCATTTATTTCCATTGTATCATTTAGAGTAAAAGGGTATTGCAATGCCCAGGATCATTCAGTGTGGCTCAGAGGAACCGGGCCTCATTGACTGACAGCTCTATAAAATGTATCTAATGAAAAAGCAACCCAAGAACCCTTGTTTTCATGTTCCACAGGAAAAACACAGCTAACTTTGCAACAAGTAAAAGAATCAGCTGTGCAGAGAGAAATTCTAAACAAAGGCAGGATACATGTATCCAGACTGCAAACAATCCCAGCACTCAAGGGAAGACCTAATGCTGAATAAATTGTGTATGTGCTGCAGAGGAAAATCTGATGTAAAGAACTCAGTTTAATGTGCTTTTTCAGGAATGAAGTGCAAAATCCCCCTCCGTCGTATTGTTTCCTCAAGGACTCTGCACACTTCCAACCACCTCTTACATTCACACATTCAGGCCGGCCTCATGGCACCGCTGTCCCCTACTGAAGCTGACCTAAGCCGCCAAACTGAAACCGGTGCCAGCGACGGGAAGCCCCGTCAAGCAGGCAAACTGTTGCCTGCTTCAAGTACTCAGGGAAACCCGGAGACCACTACGCCTGCTCCACGAACTCTAACAAGGTCACCCCAGTCCGTGAGCCAATGGGCGCCCTCCAAAGAAGAAGGCGCAGTTCCCTTGATAGTCCAGACTCCATCGGGAGTGGAGGGAACTACCCACAACCAGCAAAGAGCTGCACCTAGTAATACTAGTCCGCCGCCTACCCAACTCCGCCGCATGCTCCCGACCGTATCTCCGTATCGACGAGTGGCTCCCTGTCGACGATGGTCGGAGGACGGTCGCGGCGGGGGTCTAAAAGGTCGGGGGCGTCACTCCAGGACCATACTTCCGAGGCCACTCACTTAAACCTAAACCTGCATCTCCCAGCAGCGAACTGCCTCCATGTATCCGCCATGAAGGCCATTCTATCGGACTCAGCTGAGCAGGCAGTGGCGCAGTGTGGCACAGGACTGGTGACCACGGCGCAAATTCACACGAGTTTGAAGCTTTTTGATGGCCAGTTAAGACAGTCACAGCCGGCATTTTCAAAAACTATGCCCTTAAGGACCAGCTCAAATGACTCCTAGAACACAGACTATGAGGACCAGGCGAGTCCATCTAACAGGCGGGACGAGGATGACTCAGTAATCAAAGTGGATCACGATGTGTTTTCGAATCAGGAGGTCCCAGCCTTGGAACCTCGTATCAGAACGAAACAGACCTCAGTTAAAGCAGCTGGCTTAAATGATGTGGCTGGCGAAGGTCCAGTCATAGCCTCACCTATCGCAGCCTCCACTTCAAATCCAGTCACAGAATGCCCCAAAGTCCTAGTGAAGGACCAGTCTATGGAAAAGAGGACTTCTGACAGTGTCATAAAGAGACCCAACCCTTCTAAGAATTCGAACACCAAGAAAAACGGCTTTCAAAAAAACTCACTAGATAAAATGCCTACAAAGAAACACCGTAAAGTAGGCCTCAAAACTCAGGTGGGTTCAAAATGTTTTCCATCTCCTTTGATCTCGGCCTGAACTGAAAATTCTGGGAAAAGTAGCAAAGCTTCGACATCTAAAAACTGATGACTTCAAGCTTATTGAGCCTTACCATCGTGAACATAGAGCTAAAGCCTATCTACATATAAGAACCAAGGCCATAAGCGAACTTTCTACAGAAGTAACAAAAGACCTTCACCGTCTAGGGCTTAAATTGCAACAGCTTCAGAAACCCCATAAAGCTCACCAAGAACAAGGAAAGTACAAGAGGGGTCCTTCAAACAAGCCCAGTGAGTTACCAAGATCAGATGGTCATTACAAAGACTCTAGGCGGCAAGATTCTCCAAGGAGGTGTGAAAAGGTGCTGATGGCAGATTCTTCGGATTACTCAAAACATCGGGCGAACGGAAATTATACAACATTCAAAACCCCCAAAAGATCTCCAGAACGAAGATTTGACGGACAAAATAAGGAAGTGGGCTCGGCAACCTCTAAAAATGAACTAAATGAAACGACTACGCTAAAACCATGGAAGTGGATTGCGGACACCTTTAACCGCAATCAGGAGAAATAGCAGCAAGCTCAGTGTTCCTCAGATACTACTAGACAGGTTGAGAATCCAACGACTCAAACCAAAAAGAGCGTCCTGTTAATGGCATCATGGAACACAAGAGGCTACCACCACCTTACCCGACCAAGTGACGTCAACTTGGGCACATTCGATCTGATTTGCCTACAAGAAACCTGGCTAATGGATAAACCGTCCTTGGATGGCTACGCAATCGAAGTTTCGCCAGCATCCAAGTCAATCTTAGGTAGACCATCAGCGGGGCTACTTACTGCAATCCGTTTGGGCTCAGGGATCGGCCCGAAGGAAAAAATCAAAGAAGCCTACGGTATACTGGTCATCTTAGCTACATGGTGCCACCAAGACCGAGATCAAGATTCTTGGGTTAATTCAGAATTAGCCATAATCAACTTGTATTGGAACCCTGACAGAACGACTACTAAAGAATTTTGCAACTCAGTAGCCAACGCGATTGACGAAATCACTGTCGACCGTAACGTGGCTAACATCATAATATGTGGAGACCTTAATGCAAAATGTGAGGTGACGCCTGCAGGAGGTCCAGTGCCAGTGATTTGCCAGCGGGTCGATGAAAGAGGCCTAGCATGGTCTAACTTAATGAAGTCGAGGAAATTCCACAACGCGACGACACTTCAAGACCTAGTCAATTTAATCCCCACTTGGGAAAGGTTGGGCTCGTCCGCCACTTTGGACTACATCTTCATCACTGAAGACCTCATCCCCTATATTACTTCCATCAAGGTCATGAAAACCACCGAAAGTGACCACAACCTTCTATGTATGTCGTGGTATGGAATGTCGCAGGAAAAGATAAACTATTCACCTGCGATTGAATAAAACAAACAACAAAACCAACTACGTATGACCTCCGGAAATATTAGAACTTTCAAGGCCAAATTATGTAGGAATCAAGAACTTCTGAGTAGAGGCACATCGGTGAAGAGACCGGAGTACGTGTCTTTACTGTCTCCCCACAAGGTGAGCTTCACTGGAAAGAAACAAAATCAGTTAAAACATAACCACATATATGACATCACAGTGGTTGTGAAGCGGCGAGAAGTGAGAAAGCTAAAAAACCTTGCACTAAGAAATAAAACTGAAGAAGCGTGGACCACCTACCACAGTGGAGAAAAACAATACAAATCATGGCTTAAACACCATCGGGGGGTCTTGTACCAAAATGACGCAGAAGCCATGCTAAACACCTGGGCCTCAAGGAACATAAGAGACTTCTGGACCTTACTCAAAAGTAACAACGGCCAGAAGGCTTTCAAATGCTGTCACTGAACAAAATTGGATCACGCACTTCACCAAACTGTACCGTCTTCCACCCACCTCAGAAACAAAGATGCTAGCCACGAATGATGAGGCTTGGATCCAACTTGCAAGTGTGACAGACATTACCAGAGTAATTGCTAAGCTAAAATCATCAAGGGCTCCTGGTCCGGATGGCCTGACCAATTTAGACCTAAAAAGGCATCCGGACGAATGGGCAACTGCAATTAGCGAACTCTTTCACTACTGCCACAAGGCGAAACAAATCCCTAAAACCTGCACTGAAGCAGTCCTGGTCCCGATTTTCAAAAAAGGGAAAAGAGATAGCCCGGCTAACTACAGACCAATAGTGTTGCTTGACATTGTTGGTAAGATCTTCGCATCTCTTATCCTACTACATTTTAAAGAATGGGTAAAAAAATCACGTGCAGTAGATACCTTTTAAACTGGCTTCCAGAAGGGCGCAGGTACAGCAATCAACCTCCTCATTCTTGATATCATCAAAGCCAAAGTAAAAGGAGGAGCGCCCAAGGTATACATGGCACTGGTAGATTTGTCGCAGGCTTTTGATATGGTTGACCGTAACAAACTATTGTTAAAGTTAAAAACTTGGGCCTGTCCAGACCCCATCCTCGAACCAATAATGGCACTACAAATAGCAACCTCATTGAGGGTTCGATTAAGCCAACAAGGCATTCTTTCAGAACCGATCTACACGGAGCGAGGAATCAAACAGGGCTGTCTGTTACGCTCACCTGGACCCCACAGGGGTGTCGATCGGACCCGGACAGCTGCGGTCTCCTTCAACGTGATGCGTGACTGGCCCGCCTAGTCTTGTCTGCTGCACCCGAAGAAGTATTTTCCTGCAAGTGGAGACAGGGATTAACCACCTGTGGGTTTTAGTGATGGCCTCCCAACTGTTCTCGCTCTCCCCCAATAATCACCTCCAATATCCCCTTAGTAACCTCACCTTATGTTCGTAAAAGATGAGCTCTCCATCCTTCGTGTATTGCAGGGGCGCGTAGATACCAGTTACTTCACTGGTTTGAAGGCTTTGGGAGAGTTGCAGTAGGTATTGACTCTGAAGTCCCTGGCGGGATTGGTAAGTATCAAGTTCAAAGAGTTCAATGTGCCCGATGTTCACTCTTGTCCCCTTCCTTCTTTAAGTTGCAACTGAGTTCGTGAGAAGAAGGTCTCGTAGCTTCTGCTGGCGTTCAGGTAAGAGTCTGTGTTACCCAACGCTGTCCGGTAACTATTGCATGAGTGTTGTTTTTCTCCCTCTATACAGATGCGGCATATGAAAATGTGGAGAGTTATGGAATAATACCGCCGGTGGTAAATCAGGTAAGTCTATGGTGGTAAGAGGTTGTATTTGTTGATTCCCTTGGCTCACCTTGTTTTTTCTTGTGTCCCCAAGGTGCCGGATTACGGCGAAGAAATGATGGAGACAGTGCCGGATCGAAAGATGCTGTGAGAACTGGTGAGTATGGCGCCGTGCTAGAGCTGGCGAATCGACGCGTGCAGGACTGATGTACTTTCCAGGTCCGGAGATGAAATGGTTCCGGAATTAGATGAGGAATTTGAAATTCACGCCTTGAAACACTTGTGTATAGGCGCGTTACAAATCCCATATCATAGCATATCAAATAAGTTCGTTTTCTAACCATGTCCTTTTCTTCTTCTTTTTTCTAGGAGCTCCGGATTCTAGGCGGGCGTGGCAGAAGACTGGTTGCTGGCTGCAGGCACGCGGGTGTGGCAGAAGACTGGAAGCTGGCTGCAGGCACGGTGAGCGTCACGCTGCTGGATGCAGAATAACGCAAAGCATGTGCTGCTGTTCGGGTGTGGTTTAAATAGCCTCCAAAGTAGTTCCAGGTAAGAAGTTCCCTAGAGCCACGCCCGAGTAAAAAATAGGCCCTGTAACAAAATAGTCCCATCCAGGCCTCATGTAGGCTTGGACTCTTTTGCAGCATGGTCTGCATCAGGTAAGTAAAGTCTATGAGCCTGGCGCCTGTGGCGCCAGGACTGATTTCTATGATGATCCTGGCGCCTAAGGCGCCAGAACTGAACCCAGACAGCCCCTAGCCAGGGCTGCTGAGGTTTAAACAAATGTTTGGATGCGTTCTCCCGGAGCTGAGGGCCTTGGTCCTGATGCCCAGGGGTAGGCATCATGACACTGTCCACTGGCACCAGCCCTATTTATAGCTTTCATTGGAGACTTTCAGGACTCAGAAAAAATGATTCAATCTTTCCCTCCGAAGGTGGGTGGAGTCAAAGTCTCAAGACTGTGGTATGCTGATGACCTGATCCTTATGGATCAGACCATGATAGGTCTTCAAAGGCAGTTAACCAACTTATCCGCATACATGGTAAAGAACAACTTAAAAATCAACAAAAACAAAACAAAAATTCTCTATTCTCCAAACCTTTAAAGGAAAATCAAAACAGCCCAGCTTGGTTCCTGGAAAAGACAAAAATCGAAGTTGTAAAAGATTACAAGTATCTGGGTGATATGATTGATAACTCGCTGAACGAGAACTCCCTGCAGAAATCCTTATGGGACAAGATAAGAAATCTGACGGCGCAAACTCGTGCTGTGGACAAAAAATTTGGGAAATTCTCATGGATCCCAGCACTCCAATTCTACAAGTCAAAAGTAGTGTCAGCTCTAACCTACGGAATGGCGGCCAACCTAAATCTGCCTGCAGACATCTGGACGCAGTTGGAAGGATTTCTGTGGAAGTCGGTGTTGGGCCTGCCCAAATTGGCTCCAATGGTGGAAATCCGGCACGACTTGGGCCTGCCATCTTTAGCATCAGTGATGGTCCAAAGCGCTTTCCAACTGTACAGAAAAACCCTGTTACCCAGCTCGCTTCCTATCTTTAAGGTAGTGGTGACGGAGATCATTAAAGGAACCTGCAAACCATTAATCTCATGGGTGACTAAACTGCAAGCTAAATTAGAAGAAGTAGCCTGTAACGAGGAGACCTTAATAACAAATCCAGGACGAGTAAAGAAGAAAGTAGACCAACAAGACTGGATTAACACGAATGAGAAGATCTTGTCGTACAAATCCCTAAAGCATCTACCACCGAGCCATAACAGGCTAAAGGAGCCTCTGAGGTATTGTGTGAAATTCCCGGAAAAGAAACTAAGAAAAACCTTCATGTGAGCCCGGTTAAACCTCCTCTTAACAAGGGAAATTGTGGCCATTTGAGCACAATCCCCCTCATCAGACGCTCGTCTCTGCAGATCCATCAATCAAGCTGAAACACTACGTCACCTTCTTATGTCCTGCCCAGCATTAGCACCCGAGAGACAAGCGTTCTTGGCACCACTTACTTCACATTCGTCAGTTTTAGACGAAGAATCTGGATGGTTCAGATGGATTGTAGGTGACTCTGCCAGATGGTCCAAGATGGCAGCAAAATTTCTGGTGGTAGCTCTGAAAAGGGCTAATTCGACAGACACTATTTTGCCCCCTGCTAATAGACCCCACGAATCACCAAAAGTGGTGTATTAAGTAGCTCAAAAATGACACAAAATTCGAGAATGTAGAACTTCTTTTAAGCATTGTAAAAACCTAAAGGGTTAAACACAAAACAAAATAATAAAAAAAACAGTTCCCACCGACTTGGGAGTTGGATGTAAATGTAATCCAAAAAATATGTAATTTATGTGTCCGATTTTCTTAGAGGGCATAAGTACATAACTATGTATTTGGGGGAAAGTTAGATTTTGGTTTCAATAGCTGTGGGAGGTTCCCAGACCATATCATAAAACATGACAGCCCTTTCTGTCATATAACGGGAACTGTGCCTTTGACCAATCATAGCCTTGTGGGTGTGGGTTGTAAATCTGCCCCTACCATAAACTGAGTGATGTCATTTGGCAGGATAAATAAGGGAACCTCACAACACACAGACACACCCTGATTCCTAGATCCATCCTGATTTCCATGTGGCGCCCTGTTCCTGAATTCTCCATCTTGTTCCTGATCCAGATTACTTTGCAAAACCAAGGCCTCAGCAGTGCTGAATTCTTTTCAGCTAGGCCCAAACCCTGAAACAATCCCAAAACTTAAGGGAAGAAATTTGGATCCAGTCTGGCATGCTACCATTCATGTTTGCCTGCTGAAACTCGCCATCCCATTGATCTACAGTGTCCAGCAACCAGAAGGGCCAATCCAATCCAGTCCAGTCTGATGTGCCAGTCCAGTTGACCAGAACCGTCCAGCTGAACCAATTCCACCAGATGTGCCCTGCTGTCAGTAGACCTGATCTGTGATGACCAGACCCCTTGACGGTCCAATCTTAAATTACAGTGGACTGTAAGTATCAATAGGAATCATAGTAAACCATGGTATATTTGCCTTATCTTGTCCTATCCCCATCTCTCAACCATCCCATCTTTAACTTAAGACCCTACAATATTGTCAGAACCATTCTTGCAACTCTGTCTGTGATTCTTAGTGTTAGTGCCAATATTCTCCTCATTTTTGTTTTACTAGACCATAAGCGATTAGTGATTTGGATTAAATAAATTAATTCCCATAAAGAAATCGGAGTACCGCCACGTGAAGGGTTACCAGCGGCTAATTGTAACTGTGGAGATTCACGGGTGGCATTCTCTTTTTCTTAGCCGTTAAACCTTGTTTAAGTAAAAGTAACCTGTCATTTTAAAACCGATTTTCCTTTTTTCTCTGTTCTATTTTTCTAAAAACACCTCTCATTCAAACCTGCATAACTTCCTCAATTTAATAGCTAGATACTTCATTTCAACTCTGACTTAAACCTAAGACCTTAAGCTACATCCCAACCCAAGATGCGCATCCGAAAACAGTATATTATTTGTAAAAATCACATAGTGAAAATTAGGCGGGGATTCGTATTTCTGCAAAAGTGTTACACGTGTGAATTCCACTTCAAAGTATTTCCAAACTTCCATAACGATTCAAAGTGTGTATTGTTGCTCATATTATAGTTTATGTTTGTTATGGTCTTTTCAGTGTTGCTCTCATAGAGATTTATATCCATTTAAGGACTTTTTGCACACTTTTCATTGTTTTGCTCAGTAATTTTCAAATGTCATTTTAAAAGTTTCAAATTTCCAAAACGTTTTTATCTCTTGTTTGGGGAGGGAAGATTGTATTCAAACCCTGTACACTGTTCTATATTCCTAAATACCTGCTCCTTACTTACATCTGTGTAAAATTGCTTCTTTGTGAGTTGAGAAATATGCAGGGCAAAATCTTAACTTAAGCGCTATCTTTTCAATAAGCCAAAACTGTTCTTTTCTCTGGTGTTCTATATTCTGTGTTGCTAAAAGTGAATTCAATTGCCTTACCTACTTTCTTATTTGTATTGTCACCACATTGGTGATTGCTGCCCCTTCTATTAAAACATATGTTTGATTTAAATTTTAAATACATAAATACATATTACCTTTACCAACCAGCCTGATTCATGGTCCATTGTGACCTGGGGGTATTTTTAGGAGGGGTGTGATATGAGTGGTATATCGCACAGAATAATGAACCCATAGACGCAATAAATAAGTATTTAGTTTGTGCATTGCATGCTAGGCTGAGACCTGGGTGTATTGCCTGATTGAAATCCTTAACAACTCTTAAGGTAGGCTTTTGCCCAATGTGCAGTACTGAATCAGTATTGGCTTCAGAAGTCAGCTATCTCCACGCAAACAGTGATAATTGGACATCTAGTGTTTTAGACCTCTTCTTGACCTTTTGGCACAGTTGATCAAAATATTCTAGTCAACCCTCTGAATTTGAAAGGGCTCAGCATTGCAATCCTTTGCTGGCTTCATGTCAGACCACCTCTGGGCTGTCTCACCGCCCCCCCTTTAATTCCTCTTTCTTTGCCCCTAGCATGTGATGCTCCCAGGCATCTTCTATTTTCCTCTCCATTTAAGCCTCCACCATCATTTAAGTGATGCTAGGGTTGGTCATATCAAGCTCATCAAATATCATGAGTTATGTTTTTTATGATATCTATTCACCTCAACTGTGACACTAATTTACCAACCATTGGCTTGAAAAACTGCATAGCTGGCATCTCCAGCTGGATAAACAACAGCTTTCTGAAACTAAACTTGGGTAAGCCCTAGATTATGGTCAATTTACTCAAGGTTTTAAATTGGCTTTAACTTGGTTATCACCCATTTAAATATTATTATTGCATGTCAGCAAAATCTGACACAGCCACACATTTAAACAGTGTTTTTGGAAGGCTGTGCTACAGTGTTGCAGTACACAACATTGGTCAAAGCTCAAAAATATTTGCACACCGTTAATCTCCCACTGAATCCTGGTGATCGGCTGGGTTATTGGCAGTTTTGGTTGATGGTTTCTGGCCCTTATTTTGTATTGAGGATCAGTTAGCTAATTTTATATTGTGAACCTCTCTGTAATATAGCATTGAGCTGTGTTTATTTGCATTCTTGAAGATTGTACCTGCTTACTTATCATCTGTGTGTTTGTATTTTCATCCGTTATATTCCAGTTGTACTAGTTTATTGTGAAAACATGTGTTTGCCTTTTAGATGGTGGTTTGATTTGTTTACATATTGTTGGTGTGATTATGCCTAGTGGTCTCACTGGTTGCTGAAGGAGACTGTTAAGTAGGGCAATCTGGAATTTGAGGTTTTTGGGGTCTTGGAATATTTCCTCAATGTTTTGCCTGTTTATTCTGTGTAATAGTCTTACAATTATTTTTGTTTTGGAATCTACATTATTTTCATAGAATTGGGCATGGGAGTATCTCAATGATTTAGGAGTATTTGTTGGTCTGACCATGATTGCTCAAAATATTTGATGCTTTTTTATGGAATGGCAACTATTTGTATGATCCAGGAATTGCAACTTAGGTTGACCATCATTTTAGGAATGCCGTGAGGTCAACCTAACCAGGATTTTGATCGCTATATACTGTTAGGAAACTTCCTAGAGATTCCACTCATGACATCACATTCTTCCTGACAGCATTCACTCACAACATTCAGCAACTCAGACATGAACCAAGGAAAGCAGATACAATGCTATTGTTTGGATACTATATAGGAAAACTGAACATGTTGACAAGACAGTTAGGTTGAGGTAAGATGGTTGATATGTCACCACAATAGTTATAGTCATGTTTGATCTATCTGGGATTTGGACACTACTTTTTCAAATGAGTTTGGGGAGGAAGTAGTAAGGGAAGTTGTGACGAATTGACTTCTGCCCTGCGGAATTACAAGGGTGAGTAGAGGCTAAAACACCCACTCAGCCCTTACACTTCTACAAACCAAGAGCCAATACAATCATAAAGTTAAAACAGGCACAGTTAAGAGATACACCTCCTTTGCCCTTTGTGGTAACGTTGGCTGAGGGAATTCTATGTTCTTAAGAGGGGTGTGAATGTGGTTCAGTAGCAACCCAACCAAAGTATAACATTCCAAAATAAAGGAATGTGTCCCCAAGATTCTATAAAAAATATATTCTTTAATCAGACATGCCATGTACAATAACTAACTAGAAAAACACTACACAAAACCCACCCCTGAGGACAGAACACAGATTAATCAAAGATAGTAGATGCATCACTTTGGGTAATGACTCAGGGGTGAAAGGCAAGCAAAAGCAACAACGTTCTTGACAAACGATATGTACTTGTGAGCATAAATGGTTAAAAGTGTCCTAACCAGTCTCTAGCGCCCAAAAAGGAACCAAATGGGCAGTTAGCAGTCAATAACACCTTCTTTGCAATTCTTGGTGGTTCAGCAGCACCGAACCAGACCTCTTGGTGCTGTGTGAAGATCGGGAAAGAACAAAAGGCAGCAACGGATGGTCCTGCTTGTCCAAATTTTTCTAACCATTCTAGAAACATGCTCCAAGCAGTTCAATGGTGAAAAACACTAGGATTCCGGCTTGCTTGGCTCTCAGGGTGCTCTGAGTCCCAATCCAGTGGCTCAGGGACAAGATGATTCCATTTTGTGTGCTTCCAAACACAGGGGAGGCGTGCACACAACACAGTGAGGTCTTGGGTGCCACTGTGGCTGGCAGAGAGGTGGTTTTGCTCCAGCAACAGCTAACATCTTAGATTGCTGTGAATCCCAGTCCAGGAACTCAGGGAAAAGATGGGTCCTTGTTCTTGGGCTTGCGGACGCTGGCACACAACTGCAGAGGTCCTCCAACAGAGTGAGGTTGTGAGTACCGCTGTGGCTGGCAGAGAGGCAGGTCCTGTTCCAGCAGCAGGTCACTCCCTATAGTCCCTGGGGATAGTTAGGGGAAAGAGTTAGCCACTGCCTTAAAAACCAGCATTCACCTCACAACTGGAGGACGTTATAAAGGACTGCCCTCTCAGCAGGGTCCAGTGAAATCTTCAGGATGGTTCAAGATGAGTCATGATGATACAAAGAAGTGGCTGGTGACCCCTTCTTTTATAGGCAAAAGTCCCCAGGTGATTGGCCTAAGGATAGCCTGCTTTAGGGGTCCAATCTGTGCTCTTCAAGTGTGTGGATTTTGAACTTCTGATATGACACCCAAAGTTGTTTGCTCCAGAGGAAATTGAGGGCACATGAAAGAGAAAGAGAGTCAGAGAGTATCAAGTAGGCAGGACCTTCATAAAACTGTAGAGACCACGCTCTTGCTATCTTAGCTCTGTCTCTCCCTTTCTCAATAGGATCAAAGGGACTTTACAAACTCAGGTATGGCTTATTTTTACAGTTTAATGTGCCACATGACAATATCTTCAGGGTTATGTCGTTTTTGGATCTGGGTGTCACTGCAGCTGTCATGAGGGCACTTATGGAGTCTGAACCTGCATGTGTCACTGGTAGAGCAGGTGTTGTGGATCAGGATACTGATGCAGCAAGGCACAACTACACACTATATTTATGGCATGGAGCTTAGGAAGGGGAATCTGATTTGCAGATTTTCCTTTCAGAGATGTAATTACCCGGATAATTGTGTTATCTAATACGAATAAAAACGCCAGGGCTTTCACATCATTGCCAGGTGGCAATTCATCACAGAAGACTAAACATTTCTTGCATAGGTTAACACTCCTTTTTCTTTATTTTTTAAAAAAACATGTTGTATTCAGGGAGTTTGGAGGTGACAAATGTGGTATCATTTCCAGTGAACTACACCTCTGCGACTCGTTCAAGTCGATATTGAATTCTTCCATTGTTTGGCAGATATTGGTAGGTTTATTCATAGGGTATCTGTGATTTACAGTGTGCATTGTCAACTTTAGGCTTGACATTGTACATTGTTGAGTTACATTTTTGGGAATCGTGTAGGCAATGAAAGTGAAATTTAGATCGTTGGAGGACTCCATTCTGCAACAAAGGTGGATTTGTATGCATCCACGTAGAGGATAGACAGCGAATGAAAGCTCGAGCAAAAGTCCGGCTCTGAAATGGCTCAATGTCATATTTCACAAGAGAGCCAAACCCGAGCCAAGCCAAACCTTGTGGGTCCTGACCTCTCTCCCTGTTGTTCTGCCTTAGCCTTTTACAGTGACTGTTGTATCATAAAATAATACAACTATTCAGTGAACCTTTTGGGCAGCAGGGACTAGGTTTCTAACGTGTATCCAAATATTAAGTAGATAGGAAAAGAAAAACTAAAAAACACCCATCGTATACCACCATTGGAAAGTGCCTGCTACTGAATGTACTTCAGGCAAATACCATGATTTAATAGCACGACTCAGCCCAGTGAATGCAACTTTATTTCTGAACATAAATACCCCTGGGCAGGTTATTGGTTGTCTAATGAAGCTGGCTGAGGCTGGATCCCTCTGGCTATCCAATTCTGGCTGGATAATTGGTGAACTCACACAAAAATGTTCGTTCAACAATCAAAATTGTACCTCCACCTGTCAATATGGGTAAAATGAGGCTCCTCTAGACAGCCAATGCTGGTTTCTTTTGATTTTTGAAACTCTGCTTCCCTGCCCATGATTATTAATAATGATAATAGTTTTTATATCGAGATTGTCATTCTATTGGATTCTGCAGAAACTAAACAAATCTCTTTATTTTATTTTATTTTTGTTTTTACCACCACCACCACCACAGCTTCGTTAATATGTATAACCATATTTTGTGCAACTGTTTATATTATTATTGTGCTGTTAGTGTAGGCCATTTATGGGCCATATCTAAAAAGTAGCATTGATGTAAAAGTTAGAAGCCTACAAGTAGAATGTCCTCTCTACGCTTCCAATGGTGAGGTTCTGAAGCCCATAACGTGTATTACAACTTGAGAACAGCACTGTTCAGCACTATGTGTTTGGATCACTTTACAGTAACTCCACCAAACTCTTGATTGTATCCATCATGGCTTATGTGGGGAAAGGACACAAGAGAAGAATATGGCCATGCTACTGCCCGGGAGCACTAGAGGTTAACCAAGGATTTTTTAACTGATGTGCATTTTGGAGGTGCGATCATCCTCCCCCATACTGCGTTATCCACATTTGCATTTCACCTGGAGACAAGTGTTAAACAGCAGACTCATTAGAGTCAGCAGCCTCTGTAAAATCGCTGCTCACCAGTTATAAAGGTTTCTGTTATTCAGGTATTGTAAGACTCAATTACTATTACAGTAGCTCTGCACTTCTCTGTGATTTTGTGCAACCATGTCTCAGCAATAATGACTTTGGTTCTAGCTTAAGATGTACAATGACAGTGTATGAACTTTTTCATACTCCTGTTATTTTAGTTAACTATAGGCCATTGATGGGGGTGCTCGTGTGCAATGGACAAGATGACTGCGTCCGTGAAGAGCTCCAATGCCCGTTGCCGGCCAGGATGAATTCTGCCTTCTCTCAGCCACCCTCCTGGGCCCACATTTACTAGGCAAGCTCTCCAATAACCTGAGCTGTCTGCAGACCTTCGTCCGACCCGAACGGTGCCCAGAGGGTGAGAAACAAGCCATCTGCTTGGGATCCGCAGCAAGGGACAGCAAATTTGCGCGCTCCGGAGCAGAGGTTAGGGACAGTTAACACGACGCAGTCCGCTTCATGTCTGGGGCCCAGGTTGAGGTCAGAGTCAAGTGCCTTCTTACGGTGAGCAGCGGGGGGCTAGGGCTGTGTGCCTATATTCAAGTAGCAGGTGGCCCTTCCACCCAGCCCTACACCTGGGGGACTACAGGCTGTGCAAATTGGGAGAAAGCACACCATGACCTGATCCAAGTCCCTCACACCATTTTGTACCTGAGAACAAGAGACCACTAACATAACACTATGAAGCAGCGTGTTGACTGCCACACGCTGGGCCATGTGAGTGTCACTCTGCAGAGCACATCCTAGAGCCACTAGCCCAGCTTTAGTGAAAGGCAGCATCGCAGGGTCCCTGTGGCCCCTCCCTCCAGACTTCACTCCATGTAGCCCAGATATTTGGAATCAGGGGCGCAACGCTTCCCAGTGACTTACCCACGTAAAAAAGGCGATGTCTGCGGTGCAAAGGTGTGACCCCTGGGGAACATTTGAACAGCAACTGGAGAGCCAACTGTCATGGCCTGCCTGCTAATAACCAAGTGAGGTTAAACACCAGATATCTAGTGGAAAGACAGGAGCCTCACGTAACACTGACGTTACCCTATGCTCTGACTACCTTATACTGTGGAGGGGCTCGCTTTAGGTTTGGAGGGCTCTCCTTGCCCCAATTCCACCACCAGCGACTACACGCCAAACAGGAAATCACTGATCTTCCACCATACTGAGAGAACTGATTACTAGATTCCAGCGTTGGTCTGCCTAGAGCCGATCTAGAAGAGGGATTGCACCTCCTACCCCTGCTCAGCATGACCAAGGGAAGTGCTAAAAATCAATGCTCTCCGAGCCAGTACACCATATCTGCCTCTAAACAACTACCCATCAGTGAAACGTTCACAGGCATGGAACCAGAAGCATCGCCAATGGAGCTTACTGAAACCCAGCATATGATGGCTTGTATGCAGGAGGGGTTTGCCAAGGTGTACAGTAACCGAGACAATATAACTGCTACCCTCGACACCATCAAAACATGCATAGACAAAAGTGATCAGCTCCTAGCTGAAGCGGAAACAAGAGTGAGCACAATGAAAGCTGATATGTCCACCATGAGAAGCAAACTCGTTACACTCTCTAGTTGTGTGCTCCAGGTCAAAACAAAGAATGATAATTTAGCATCTCGCTCCTGACGAAATAACATTTGCGTCATAGGAGGTCCCGAGAGCAATTTCGAACAAGCCTTGGAGCAGTGGGTAGAGATCACCCTACTAACACTCCGGGGAAACCCTAAACTATCACCACAGTTTGCAATTGAGTGAGGGCATAGATCCCTGACTCCCAGGCCTAAACCCGGACCACCTCTGCGACCCATTATCGCCCATGTTCTTAACTACCAGGACCGCGACATGATCCTCCGAGTGGCCCGCGAACAAGGGAACCTGATGTTGGGGTCCAATAAAATACATGTCTACCCTGACTTTAAAGTAGCTGTACAACAGGAGAGGAAATCCTTCTTAGCGATCAAGAAGCGGCTGTGTGACCACAATATAAAGTATGCAATGCTGTTCCCCGCCAAGCTACTTGTTGAATGGAACAACAAGACCTTCTTTTTCACACTACCTTATGAGGCCATGAGGTTTCTGGGCAACACACTCCCAACGCCCTGAACCTACAAACGTGACCCCTGAGACCTACCTTCAAATGGGTGACCTAACAGCGTCCAACAATTTTGTTCCTATGATCTACTGCGCACCGAAAACAGTGCACCCGAAGTACTACTGGGGCATTACCCACTACTTTGTTAAGAATGGAAGCCCTCACATTCGCGGACCAACATATGATTGAGGGTGCATTGCACCCTGTCTGGGCAATCAAGTGAGAAGTATGTTGTCAAGGGTTTTGACCCATGTTGAATTATTAGACGGGGTAGATGTGGGGATGAGATGTCGCCGCCCATCATTCTATCCCAGAACAAAACTAAATCAATAGACTGGGTGGATGTGGGGATGAGCTGTCACCGCCCATCATTCCATCCCAGAACCAGGAAAACCGCGCGGTTGTGTGCACACCAAAATGGCTGTCTAACCTGCCAGCCACCAGTGCCAGCATGATGGACCGGAAGCGCCAGGGGTGAAAGGTGGTGTCAAAGGAAAGATAACAGTGTTGTTAGACCAAAAGCGCCTTAAAATCGCCTTTGTTTTCCTGAATGCAAGCTCAAAGTGCCTATTTCGAACATTGCAGGATATTCAAAAATCTTACTGAACACCAGCAGACATCTGGCAGAATGAAGTGTTGTTTGCATACAAAATCTGGGAAGATGAAGAGCCCAAAACAATGTTTATAACAAAACTGGCTGAGCTGTGGATGTCAGCAGCTTAATTGAAATTGGATTTAAAACCACTAAAATCGAAATGTTTAAATTAAATGAGTGACGTACTTTTGAGTGTCACATAGTTTGCAACTGTTAAATGTCATGGTTTTGAACTTAGATTAAGCATTATAGCTGCATGTGTAAAAATTGTAAGTTTGATTTAAACTGGGAACAAACAGGACATTTAGCTGACGCTTGACTTAAAGAAATTGAATTCTGCCTGACAACTACCCCCGACAGGAGTTGAACTGGCTCAGCCACTCTTCCCAGGCCTGGCTGCCTCCTGCTGCCCCTGCCAAAAGGAGATCACATGGCCCTGTTGATTGAAAGGAGAGTGGCACCTGGGGACTGCAGGGAACTGAACAATGGGCCTTCTTTGGCTCAGGCAATTGTTAAATTAGGGGGGTTGTAAAATGGCTTCCTCTTGGAAGGAAATGGGAGGGGCAGTGCCTGTGAGAGCCAGCTGAACTTGGGGGAAATGGATAAACCAGTTATTCCACCATGTGATGTGGGAAGCCACACCCCTTTTTGACCAGGGCATAATTTTAAAAAGATAGATAACTCATAGTGCGGACTGGTCAAAATTATATAAGTGATATCATTATTCTTGTGATTTTTCTGTGCACCTTTTAAGAGGTGTTAGGACCCTGTGGTGTATTCTGGGGGGTTACTAGCAGAAAATAGGGTCTTACTCCAAATGTCTGCATGTTAAAAATCTGACACTTCATCAATTAATGTCCATACTCCTTGCGCACATTTGTGTAATTTTTGGTAAATGTCCAATATTGGTAAACTGACCAAAAAGCGCAAAATGTTGTCATTTCTGAATCCCAGCTCACAGGAACATGGGGCTTGAACAGAGACCTGTCTTAATTCATCTGTAATATGTACATGTAATGTCAACCACTTGTGTATCTGGGAAATATGTATTTGAATCAAATATAGATTTGTGGGCAAATTGGCCAGGGGAGGATCCTCTGACCCATAAACAGACCTCATCATGATGACAATCCATTCCTTCCCCCAATCATGGGAGAGGGGAGAATTGGGCCAATGACAAGTAGAGAGGGGCAGGCTCAGTTATGCCACGCACACACCCACTTTCTAAATACATAAAAGCAGACAGTGCAGGACAGGTAGGGACATTCACTTTCCACTTTCTTGCGGGACGCTTTGCCGGGAGACTTCAGACTTCACATCCAGACTCCAGACTTCAAATCCATCAATCTCCAGAGACCTAGACTGACTCCAGCTAGACAGAGACCAGAATTTAGAACGCTGACTCCACAATTTAAAGCAAAGGCCTAAACCACAAGCTGAGTTCTCTTCAGCAGGCCTCAAAACCAACCAAACTATTCAACAGCCGGGCGAGCTGTTTGAATTCTTTGCCAAGAACTCTTGCAAGAACCTGTAGCAGTATCCAGAAAGCAGTGCTGTATCCGGAACCAGAGAGAACCACAAACCAGACCGTTGTGAGCAGAACCAGTGCTTGACAGACCCAGAGAGCAGAGCTGACCCCGATAGCCGGGACTTCACAACCACCCGCCTGAAGTCCCGTCCAACCTGACCAGACCTTGACGGCTTATTTCAAAAATATAGTGTGAGTACTCACTGTGCTAAAACCAATCTCTTAGTTTAAAATAATCTAATCCAAACTATTTTAGCCTATTAGAACTGCCTCCTAGAATGGTGTCATTCTGTCATCTTTAAAACTGAAAACTGTCATCTGTCATTCTGAGCTTTAAAATTTCAAATCTGAAAAACTACCTTTATTAAATCGGCCGTATCTCCGGAACCGTTTGTGCTAGGAGCGAGTTTTAACTGTCATCTTAAAGCTAATATTCTAAGCTTTCCAACGAGCCTAGAACTGACATCCTACTCCTTATAATGCCTCCGTAATCGACGCACGCGACTAAATTTGCCGCGATTTGACATTTTGCACAATTTCAGGCACGTGTAAAAATCAGCAGCTCCTTGCTTTCCTTTGCTAAAATTCGTTTTAACCTGCTAGGTACTCATAGAGCATTGCGAAAGTGAGCCTGAACTAATATAAACTAGATATCACCCACCCTGAACCTCTAGAGGGAATCAAAAGCATTTTTAGCATCATTTCACTTCATTGTCATCACATTCAAAGCATTTTGGGCCTGTGTTTCCAATTTCTGCCTGTTTTCCTCTAAGCTTGCTGGGGGGGAACTGAATTTCGTATTGTATTTGATTGCATTCCTGAGAACTGTGTGCTCTGCTTTCCATCTCCTTATATTGCATAAAGGGGGGGAGTGAATTGTCAATGAAAAGTGATTGCATTGTCTTTTGTTGAAGCCATACCAAATTTATTTTCTGTACTGCATTTTCATTTATCATTGCATTGTCCTTGAAGCCATAAAAGCATTCTCAGCTACTTTATCCTCTCTATATCACTTCTAAGCCATCAAAAAGAGTGTACCACTGTAACATTATCCATTGTTGATCACTATCATCTTCCCAAGTGTGCTATCAAACATTAATTTATTATAAAAGTGTGATATATATATATATTGTTTACTTTTCAAATAAACCTTTTAAATTTGGAAAACAAACCTACTTCTTGGCTCAGCGGGGTCGGGGGGATTCTGAGAGAGGGGTGTTATACAAGGGTTCATCATCCAGATTATAACTTGCCATAAAAATATATAAATAAGGGCTTCCCTTGGGCATCCCAGACAAGGCACTGACTTAGTGGGATTGCTTGATTGGAGTCACTTACAACGTGAACACTTATCCTCTTTTATTGTATCTAAGCCCTGAGCTGGCCCGGGTGTCCCGTGCAGCAGCTCCCCCATGCAGAGTTCAATTTACAGTTTGGGCTGTTTTCTGGGTGTAACATCTCACTAGTTCTTGGGACAATTCGGAGGGAGGTGAGAGGAGTTTGTTAAATTTGTTTAAGAAGCACTTGGTACACACTGGACCTACAACTGAGATACTTGGAAGTACAACCAGGACCAGGAAGACACTGGGTGGGCCCGGTCTACACATGAAACGAGGCACCATTGACCAGCCCACGCACAAATGGGACACATAACCTGCCTAAGTGTTAATGTCCGGGGCCTTGGGAACCCTAACAAGCGGTGAAAGATACAAAGTGCAATGATCTAAACTTGGGTAAGAGTCAAATTGTGTCTGTTAACTAATCTGCGTCATCTGTCACGTGTCCTGCGCTGCCGTCTTTTAAGCGTATACTTCTTAATATAACAAGTGAAAGGGTAGTTTTGCTATGCCTTCTTGCTAAAGGAAACACTCATCAGGTATACCAGTATTTATAACAGGTTTGACAGCTTGAGATGAGAGGCTGCAGTTCAGTCATGGTTCCAGTATTGAGTCTAAGACGCAACAACTTAGGACCCAGAAGAAAAAGTGCACAAGACAAAGAAACGGGCACCACAACTGCAAGCTCTCCGTTGACAGTTGCGCAGGCACCCTAAGAGTCTCAACCACGTGCTACTGGGCATTCCATTTCCTGTAGGCTGCCCATCCTCAGGTGCTCATATTCATGAGCCGTGTGTACTGCATACAGTAACAGAAGTCCACTCATCTCCGGCTCTAGTGCATTCTCTCTGCTGCTGCTTTTCATGCTGGGGCTTTTATTCTTCCCTGCTGTTCCACATGCATGTTTACTGTGGCCGATTTTGATGCAGCCCCATAATCGGCGTGAAGTGAAGATGGACTGCAACCGAGCAGTGTCTCCTGCATGTCCCGCCCCATACTGCAGAGAAACTAATAGGCAATGGAGAATGCGACTCCCTTAGTAAGAGCGTGCACCTTGTTCTGTCCCTGCCATCCACAGTATGCAGGTTTGTGAGACATGGAAACACAGATATAGCCAAACCTAGCCAGGAAAAAAAGCCCAAATGTAGCCAGAGTGTGTGCACTGCAGATAGCTTTGCCGGTAGTTCTGGTTTGATGTTGTTGCACATCTTTCCAGGCGCCACAGAGCACATTTCATGTGTTCAAACTAGTCCGAACTATTTCCATGAATACATACAGTTTGCAAATGTTTGCCCCACACAATTAAACAGGTGGGAAAAAGCCATTAACAATAATGAATACAAAAATGTTAAAAAAGTTATCAAGTTGAACTGAGAAAACAATCAGCTTTCCATCTCCCAAAAACATCCAATTAGGTAGTGCTTACATCACAAACACTAGACCAACCACCCACAAGTAAGTACATGGACATTTTCAGAGACATTGCTCCTCATTACAACTGTGGCGGCCACGGAATGAATGGTGCCGGTAAGGGACCGGCACCGTTCATTCCGGGCCGCCACATTACTAGTTCTGCTGCGTGTCCCGCTCTATACGCCTGGCCAGAACAGACTTGCAGAGCGGGATCCACTACCAGTCTGGGATGCTAACAACGAGCCCGCCATTAACGGGCCCGTTGTTAGCATCCTCCCCGTTCCCATTGAGCTCTATGGAGGCTCAAATGGGAATGGGGACGTACCGGGTCCAGGTCCTGCAAAAGGGAATTACCGGTCCCTCCAAGGTCGGAATCCCCTTTTGCGGGACCCGGACCGAGTTTGGGGGTAGCCATGCCTCTAAAAACGCCATGGCTACCTCCAAACTCATAATGAGGGCCATTATTTCTAACAAACATTTCTATAACAGTAAGGTGTTTATTTTTAATACAAAATAAATACAAATATATTGCATAACGTAAAAGCACTGGTATATATTTTTTTAAAATCAAAAACAAGTAAAATGACATTTTAAAAACATTAAGATATAGTGGCTGGCATTTTGGAAGTAAAAATGGCTGCCAAATTCAGCACACAATACAAATGTAGGCAAAGAGTGCAAAAGGGGTGTGGATTTGGGTGGGGATGGGTTAGGAATGGGTGGAAAATCATGTAGATTTGACTTAGAAAGGGCCGTTAAATGGGTGGACACATAACCAAACAACATGACAAGCCTATTTATCCATCCTCATATGTCATCTCCATTGAAAAGCATAACAGACCCTCAATAGTTTCATCTTAAAAGTAGCGCTTTTAGCGCCACCTAATAGCCAAAACTAAATAATTTACTGAGGAGAGTTATCTGCATGGGGCCTTTTTGCTTAGAAATTGCTTCAGTATTGCAGAAAGCTTAACAAAGAATTAGTTTAATGATTTAGACAACTCGAATGCAGTACTCTGGAAAAATGCCTACCACTCTACGAAGTAACTTACCACTTTGTAATTTATGGGGATGAAATCATGTAAAACCTTTATGGGTATCTAGTCAATCCATCGAAAAACCATTCCATTGAATGCTATACCATTGAATTATAAGCATCGAAAAGCATTTCCATCAAAATGCCTTTCCATTGACTATAAATCGGTGGTATATTTGAAACTAGGGTTAGGGTTAGGGGTGAGGGTTAGGAGTTACGGTTGGGCCTATGGTTAGATTAGGGGTTAGATTAGGGTTAGTGGTTAGGGTTCGCGCTAGGGTTAGATTAGGGTTAGGGTTGGGGCTAGGGTTAGATTAAGGGTTAGATTAGGTTCAGGGTTAGGTTTAGGGTTGGGGTTAGGGTTAGAATAAGGGTTAGATTAGGGTTAGGGTTGGGGCTAGGGTTAGATTAAGGGTTAGATTAGGGTTAGGGTTATGGGTTAGGGTTGGGAGGGTGCGTTTGGGGGATAACCCTTCAATATACAAAAAAAATTAAAGTTTTACAAGGAGCAGGCCAGTGCCGAAATTTCAGCACTGGACAGCTCCATGTAACGTTTTAACGTTACCAAAAAAGCATTTAAATGCTTGAATGTGTTTTTACAGGGGCAATTACTGGCCTGCCTTGGCAAGTCATCACAGGTATTTCCTTACTGGAGCCCATCCTGGCCTGTTGGGGAGAAGCCATCTCAGTTGTGTTCAAACAGGGTCAAATACGGCCAGGTTGGGCAAATCCATCGCAACATGTTCTTACAAGGACACATGCAGGCATGTTTGGAGAAAAATCATCACATGTTTTTTTTAAAGGGGCACATGTGGGTATTTTGTTGCAAAGCCACAACAGGTGTCCTTATAGGGCCAATTGCTGGCCTGGTATGGGGCAAACCCATTGTGTGTGTTCTAACACGGGCAACACTGCCATTTCTTTATTGCTGTCTATACAGTATATTGTCAAAACGGTCACATTAATGGCCAGGCATGTGTTTGCTTTTCTTCACCTGTACCGCATATTCATTTGTATTTGCCTCGTTGTGTAACTCTGACCTACCGTTGGGTGGAATGTTTTGTACATTATCAATGACTCAAAAAAGAAACTTAGATTTACTCTTCACTCACTCAGAAAGAAAACACGAAGGGCCTGATTCACAGAGGGTTTTCCAATGGGATTGCACCATTATAAACCGCTTCTGTGAATCAGACCCTAAATGTTAGCATGAGTTACTCTCCATGGGATATTTGCAAATCACATTGGTTTTTGCAAGTTTAAGGTTTAAGTCAAAAATAAATCAGGGGACAACTGCCACATGAAAAATAATAGATGAATGCATTGAAATATTTGACAAATTATAATGACGTTGTCCATTTCATTAATTATTAATATTTGCAGTATTGATAGTGGTAGTTAAATTGTTTTCATCATTACTACAAATGAAAAAGAAAATAATCCTCTATTTTATTATTATAATAAATATTGGTATTAGTAGTTGTAGTAGTATTATTATTACCTGCTGGCCCTCCATATCCTCCCGATGATATTGCCTGTTTGCCCTATGTCTGATATGGTTTGAAATAATAGAATGATTTTGAGACACTCTGATGAGAACACACCACTTTGATAACTTGTTTCCTCGGTATAAGAGGGAATTAGTAGCATGGGGGTAACAAACCCCATGGTATCCTCTGACATTCAGAAAATGATTTTGCACTCACAAAGGGATCTTGAAATGGTTGCAAATGACACACTGGCATGTATTTAGCTTTTGCCAGTTGAGCACTAATCATTGTCGTGTTCAAGGGCCTCTTTATGTGCATGTGGCAGTTGTAATTTACAGCCTGATTTGAAGTTAGCTATTCTCCATGTTGGACTCCATATGGAAAAGGCAGGTTTACCACATGTGGGAGTTCTGCCTGGTTTATTACTGACCTTGTAAGTGGAGGTAATCCCATAGTGATAGATTTGCCCTGACATGCCGACTTTTGCACTAACATGGGCACAGCTGTGATGGCTTGCCCCAGAATGCCAGCATTTCCCCCTTTGTGGATACAACTGTTGGCTTTGCTCCAACATGCCATAATGTGCCCTTTTAGGTGGAGAAAGTACCTCCACTTAGTAAAGCCGACAATATTCAGAAATACCACCTGTTTTACAATTTCCACCCCACTCACAATGCATCTCATGAGTGTCATTAATAATATTAGCTTTAGAGTACATATGTTTCTCACATGCTTCTTGTATGAACACCGTCATTACAATAATCGTTTGTCTGCACCAAGTCGATTTTGACATCTCACTTTAGAAGGCATGAAATGGCTCAAGTTCCCTTTTTATTTGCCCTCCATTATGAACAGATTTACAGCTGCGGTGCACAAATGGTTGTTTTGTTCAGATGAACATGGGCACTGCAATTTGCTTGCCTTGTCTGTCCACACGCCACTTTTCAAGGTTACCTGTTTTGTCTGAACTGAGCAGAAGTGCTGCGGGTTCTTTTCAAGTTGTTGATACTGTAACTTAGACAAAGGAGCTAAAATGACTGTCAAACATACCTCGGGTTAAGCCACTGACAGAGCAAGTAAATGCCTGTCACAGCTGACAGGTACATCAAGACATAACAAACCCTGCTCACTCCCGGCAGGATAATGGAGCCGCACCTGTAGTTACAAAAGGAGAGCTATCACACCGTGCCTCTATATTAGTCAATGGAGCAGGAATCCTAAGCTCTAATGACTCCAACATATCAAAGTCATTCATTTAATGTATTCCATTGATAAAAGACAAACGTTCAGGGGTATTTCAAGGAACTGCAAATATACATTTGTTTGATAGCTATACATACATGAGTGGTGAAAAATACTCTGCAGTTCAATTATAATATTAATAAACTAGTGACATGCATATTGCACTGCAAGGTAAATATCGAAGAAGAGCAAGGATGGAGCTGGCGATTAGGTTGACTCTACGGCATGGCAACAGGAAGACACATGGGCAGCCTGAATGAGTCTGGAGGTCCTTATATGCCATCAATATGATTTATTTTTGGTGGTTTTTGTAAGGGTACCTCTGCAACAATATCTGCTTCGTGAAAGGTGAAGGTAAGGGACTGGGCGGAACATTAAGGTGGAGAACTAGGGGGTGCTGTAAATGAATCCAGAAAAACAAGTAATCTGATCATTTGGAGTATTTGGTACATTCTGGATGAGATAAGGGCTTGAGGGAAGGTAAAAGGAGGAGTGCAATTAGATCACAGCCACTGCAAACTCTTAGAGATCTGGGGATTTACAGATCTTCGGTCGATCATTCAAATTTCGCATGTACTTTTGTTGTCATTAGCGTAATCTTACATAGGGTTGATGAGAGGGGTTGGAGAAGTCTGTTTACCACAGGAAGTTCCATCATGTCTTGGAGCAGAAGATCACACCAGGCCCCCGATTAAGCTAGATCCGTGTCACTGCCAAGGGATGAGGAAGAATCCCCATTTTGGTAGAGAATGACCTGTGTCAAGGAGCATCTATTTATGAATCATCAAAAAAGGAAGAAGTGTCGCTATGCCGGGGGT
Organism: Ambystoma mexicanum; assembly: GCF_040938575.1. Lineage (NCBI taxonomy): Eukaryota > Metazoa > Chordata > Amphibia > Caudata > Ambystomatidae > Ambystoma > Ambystoma mexicanum. Next base: position 963,272,030 of record NC_090941.1, on the reverse strand, counting down.
AAAGAGCTAAAGTGGGGGTCATTTGATTCCTAGGCCTCCCGTGAGTCGCTCTATGTATAAGCAATAAATGCTAGGGTCCATTTTTTGAGAAAATAAATCCTCTTAGTACAATATATGAGATACAACCGTGAGGCATTTTTCACATAACAAACGTTTTTTAATATATATAATCAAATGTATGTCAAGCATATCAACAAAGAACTAACTGAGAAAAAGCAACAACAAAACTTTTTCATGAGTCTTCAAACATATAAAACAAATTAGTGCGATGTGGCACACACACCTAAATTCGATCTGTTATTTCATCACAGAAAGAAATGCATTAAAGTCAAAAACGGTGGTGTCCAAAGAGCAACAGATATGTAGAGCGGTAAAGATTTGGTAAACTGAAAAGATATAACCGGAAATACGGTTAATGTTGGCAGCAAAGTGGTAGGACCTGGGTATGTCTATCTGTCCTGCCAGGGTCTCAGGGAGAATTCTATCCAAGACAAACACCCTTTTGTTGTGCTGCTCTAATCAAGGAGTCTATCCTTAATGTTCCCAGTGTGAAGATCTGGAAAAATAAAATCAAGACAGAAATGGCCTGGGATTATTGTTCAAGTATATCGTCTGTTTCCAAGGTTTTGCCAATGCAGTGGGGGAATCTATTCCAATGGAGGCGAAAGGATGTGTGGGTAGAAGAAAAAATCCCAGCACTCCCCTCACATTCTTGCGTTTCGGCGGAGACTGGTCCCATAAAGGTTAAGGATCAGTTTTAATGTTCCGCCTTCTTCAGGGCTGGTGAGTTCTGCAAGGAGAATGAAGTAAAGGAAGAGTTCAGTGTAAAGAGGAAAGGAAAGACTGCAAACAAATAGAGTGTGAGTTCCCTACCATAGGTATCCTGATAGCTAGGTGAACATTTAAAAAAAATGAAGTGCAGTCGTGAAAATTGTGCTTAACATAAAATCTCTACAGTCAAAGAAATAAATAAATAATAAAACTAGTGGTAAAGTCACCAAGCACTACCTCCTGTGTCTGCCTAAAAACAGGGAAGTGGTGGAAAAGAAGTGATCTCATTCTAATCCAGCATGCTCCCCAATGGTGGTGCCCCACAAACCGAGTGCTCCCCGCTTGTACCAAACATGTGGTAAATCATGATGGGTACCTGGAAGTCTATTAGGGAACAGATCCAGTGTGTACGGCGGTGCCGTGGAGCTCCCGAGGGGAAACACGAACAGCATTGCTATGTAGTTCCAGGCGGGCCCGCTGCAGTCAGGGCGGCCGTCAGCTGAAAAAACGAAAAGAAGGGGAGGGGGGGCGGGGAGAGGGAAATTGTAAGTGGAGCGCAGGCGGATTGAAAAATTCTGCGCCGGAGTGGGCGAAAAAATGACTAAATAAAAAATAAGAGAAATGTAGAGGGCGTCTCACCTGAGAAGTCTGCGTTTCGTGTACGCGGACAGAGTGAAAAGCTTGCTCTGTGTAGTGCAGGGCGAGGCCTGTCTGTGACGGAAGACGCCGAGCTGGAATGTGAACGCTCGTCGTGGACGGGAGGGGGAGACGTGTCGGGTCTCGATTGGCAGTCAGTGCCACGCCCGTATCCTCAGCATGACTCAACCAATGAGTCTGCGCGGTGCTTAATGAAGCGCGCCTGTGGCGTGGCTCGGTTGCCAGGGAAACACCTGGAATGCGCCCGTAGGCGGGGCGGAATAGCCACAATGGGCATGCAACATCCACAGGGAGTCGGCCTGCAGAACAGAATGCCGATGCCGACTGGGGGTGTGTACAAAGTCTGCTTGAGCGGTACAGGTGGGCAAGGCACTCAGGAAAAGGTGGAGAGGAGGAAGGTGGGAGGGGGGGAGAAAAAAGAGGGGGGAGGAAGAGGGGAAGGGGAGGATAAAGATTCTGTAGGGGCTTGCTCGAATCCCACATGAGGATATCGAGGAATCATAAGATGATGAGGTGTACTAATATGTTCCCCCACCAGGAGGGGACTGCATCCAATGTGCGTGTGGGTGGGGGGAACAGTCCACAGTAAATAATGGGCATGGATGGGATGGTCCTAATTCACAAGATGTCTGTTTAGAACTGGGGAATGTTAAGTTCATTTAAGCCATATTCACAGGTGTCCAAACGATGGATCCATCTGGTTTGTAATGCGAGAAGTCTGGTTTGGACGTTGGGACCTGATTCAACCCTTTCTAGTACCCACCACAGGAGGTCATCTGGTGTATGTCGATGCTCTAGGTAATGTGTTACCATCGGTGATGTAGTGAGCTTACATCGAATCCTAGATCGATGTTCAGATATGCGGGTCCCCACCTTGCGTGTGGTCTGACCTACATATCTGTATCCACAAGGAGCATCTATTTGTCAAATGATGTTAGTGGTTTTCTTAACATAATGTGGTTCTCGCTCCAAAGACACTTGCTCCACAGGGTAGCAGCACTGGCTGCGAAAGTTCTTCTTTCGAAGCCCTTTCTTGTTTTGCATTTTTTTTTATTGCTGTCTAACGTAAAACAAAAAAAGCATAGTGTGAATTTCCTCTAACTTGATGATTTGAGGATTTTTGGAGGTACACCTTTGGCTGATACATGTCAGCCCTTTCTTCCAGTAAACTCAATGCAGAATGCATGCGGTTTTGAAATCAATGTTCTCGTTCACTGGAAGTCAGTGGACGGCTCTCAGAGTCGGCATAATGTCTGGTCTGGAGAAGTTGAATTTGGTTCACCAGATTTGTATCAACATGGAGTAAAACATTGTTAAGAAAAAGTTTACAGCGCACGGCCACCCAAGGATATCATGGCGCTAAAGAGACAAAGCGAGACAAACAAAGCCAAACCACACAGGGCTAGAACAGATAGGTCTTAATGGCCTTTCTAAATGACAGATGGTTAGATAGGTCTTTTATGGACACAGGGAGCTTGTTCCATAATTGAGCCAGAGGGATGGAAAAGGCACAGCTCCCAATCCGCTCACGGCGGAATGATGGAACGCATAGCAGTTTAGACGAGGCAGAACGCAAACAGCGTTTTGGATAGCAGCACGTGAGTTTAGTGCGGATATATTCTGCAACCAGGCCATGTAATGCCCGGTGGACAATGCATAACGCTTTGAACTTCACCCACTGGGCCACTGGGAGTCAGTGCAAGGCACGCAAGACAGGGGAGATGTGATCTCCATACGGCGTACCTGTGGCAACCCACGCAGCAAGAATCTTTTTTTTTTTTTAACTTTTATTTTTGTCGGCATAGGTTCACAAGGCACAAACATCAAGGCTACAAGCATGTAAACCAGGCATAACATGGAGCAACAAATTGATCACAATACATCAGTTACAGCAGTGGCTTCAGAGGATCACCTAGCAGAGGAGGACACAAGACAGTTCACGATGCATGGGCGGAGGCAGGGGACAAACCAGACCTGAGAGTGCCCTCACTTTGGTTGTTGAGATACGTGTTAAATTCGCTCCAAATGTTCTTGGGGTGAGAATGGGAGGGAAGCACAGTCAAGTATTCCTCCTCGCAGTTTCGTGACCATGTGAGCAAACCCAACCATCTCTGAAGGACCGGGGGGGGAGGAGCACTTCCAACTCTGGAGTGTACATTTTTTGGCAATCATACAGCTTATATTCCCAAAAGAATTCAGGCGTTTGGTGTTGTCAGTCCTCCAGATCCCAAACAGAACTGCTAAAGGATCCGGGTCAATTTCGGTTTCTGTTACTGCAGTGAGTGTGTTCAGAACACCTTCCCAGAAGTCGAACAGTTTGTTACAGGACCAGACCATATGTAAATGATCAGCATCTTCCGCCCCGCAACGAGGGCAGAGGTGCACCATGGTGCACCTCATGGTGCGAGTAAACCCTGAGGTCCTGTGTGGAGTATAATAAAGCCTACTGGAGTGTATCGAGTGTGTTGCCTGTGTCTGGCGAGTCTTTCTGCCATTGCCACTGCAAGGAGAGGAAAAGGAGGAGCTTTACCAAAAAACACCCGACCCCGCCGGAGCAGAGCGTAGCGGAGTGTATCGAGTGTGTTGCCTGTGCCTGGCGAGTCTTTCTGCCATTGCCACTGCAAGGAGAGGAAAAGGAGGAGCTTTACCATAAAACATCCGACCCCGCCGGAGCGGAGCGTAGCGGAGTGTATCGAGTGTGTTGCCTGTGTTCCCTGGTGGTCCATGGGGGCATGGACAGTGAGGACAGTGAGGAGTAACATCACACATCACCTCGGAAATTGGCGAGCCGGTAAGAGCGGATTAGCGCAGACTGGAGCATGCGCTGCTCCAATTAAAAATAGCTGTGGGTGCATGTGAGGCCGGGAGTCTGTAGAATGAGGACAGTGACAACGGCGAACACCCGCGCTGAAGCGAAGCGTAGCGTGGATTCTGTAAATGCTAATACAAAAGTCCCTATCCTGCACGCCGCTGCGCAGAGGATCCCGCAAGTGGAAATTAGAGACTTGGACCCGCCTGTTGCATCTCTCCCCCCCTCAGTACCGCAATCTTCATCTATAACCCCTGTTGGTACAGAAACAAATAGTAGGGAGAAGGGAGGAGGTGTAGGAATAAACAGAGCAGCGACCGAAGTATGTGATGGAAGGGGGGTCAATGAAAGCACGAGTAAGCTTGGTAGTGTGAGCGAGGAAGAAGCGGAGGTTGGGGTTGATGAGGGCGCCGCGAGTGAACAACAAACACGTAAACACTCACACCCAACACAAGCCGAGGATTTGATGGTAAAGGAGATATCGGCGGTTTTTGTGAGTGACAATGCAGGTTCTGTGAAGGAAAGATGCACTGTAATGGTACATCATACCCTGGCGCTGAGTAACATCCCCCCTCTCGCCAGCTACTAATCCCCTCTCAGCTCGAACTGTGTGTCCGACCATGTGTAGATCTACTGGGTGAGGCCGAAACTTATAAGAGGGGTACAGCTGATCGGGGTGCCTCAACAGGTGCTCATCTGAATCATAATGTTAGTGTAAAGCATACAGAGAAATTGCAAAAAGACAGGAAATGGGATCTAATTCCGGCGAAAGAAGCTCCGGTCAGAGATGCTGGAAATAATATCCAACCAGCAGCAATGACAAATGGTACAGAAAGTCCTATAGAGGAGCAAGCGTCCTCGAGGCTCCTACAAGCGAGGCCGGAGGTGACAGTCCCAAGGATGGTGAGTTGCTACAAGTATCCTCTATCTTCAATATGTGCATCGACTATGGAGAATATATCAAATTCAGGGCCATCTTTAAAAATGTTGGCATGGACTAGAGTTGCAGCAATGCACAAGCCAGAACCTAAAACTCTAAAAACAGCTAACACGATCGCTACACCACCATTCCTGAATGAAACAGAGGGCCCAAGTCCCCCACTACAAATAATGATGAAGACCAGAAATCCGGTAGAGACAATGCTAGAGATAAATGAGGACTGGACAAAACCTGAGGTCTGGAATGAAAGAACTTCTGAGCTAAACTCTCCTAAGATAATACCCCAAAGAGATTCCTTGGGGATCGCTGATCAACTGCTGAAAGATCTAGCAGCGATGAATTCCAAAATAGCGCAACCACGAAAGCCCTCCCGAGCAAACTCAAGCGAGAAAACAACGTCACAAGTTGGGTGGCTATCAAACAAGGACCGGAACATTGCTGACGTCTTGAGACTTGAAGGAAATACAGCAACGTTTGAGATGAGAAATGATGAAATTGTAATTTCTCAAAAGAGAGGTAGAAGAAACATAAGCTCTGATAGCGAAACAGAAGGCTTGTCCAAACGATTTAAAGGAAGATTAGTGGAGAACGGATCCCCTCTGCTCAAATGCCCAAGAGAGCATATTGAGAGCCAGTCAACCTCTGAGTCTGAGTGTGAAGACAAGACACCACACGCACACAAAGCGAGTCACCAGCCGAGTCGAGCATCAAATTCTAGTGAAGTTAAAATCTCTCAAGACAGCGCCGCCCTCTTAGAGTTGGTTGTTGCAAAATTAAGTCCGATTTTGATGTCAGCCACGACAATAGCTGTGGCGCCTTTGATGAAGTTGTATGAGAATCTAAATGAGAATTGCCGTGACCAAACTACGCTAATAGCACTACTCAACTCAAAAATCATAAAACTGGAAGCCGACCTAATGGAAATGACAGCACAGGTCGTTATGACAAGAGGAAGCAACGAAATCTCTTTAACAGCCTTAAAAGAGTCTCTACAAAATTCAGCAAAGATAAGAGACTCCTGGCGGAAGTCACAAGACAGGCCTTGACACTGTTACAAAATTAACGTAAAGACAAGGATGTCGCGGTTACCAAATGGCAGCCCAATAAAGAGCTTCATCCAGTCGCTACAATGTCAGAGCTGGGAACAGAGGCTACTGGTGAGAAGCCACTTATTGATAATCAACTCAAAGAGAAAATTGCGAAGAATAAGAAGGCATCTCCATCTCAGAATTGCTGCTATGTAAATGAACTCACCATTAGCAAGGTGTCAAGTCTAACCCCCGAGAAAGGACTAAATGAAATGGGCTGTCCAACGAATATGGGTATACAAGCAGCTTCAACTTCCATGACGATACCAGTAAAAGCAAATTCATTGATCACTTCTCAAAGTGAAAGAGAGAACGGAAATGGTGTTAACCCCCCAATAATCAACCTGATTGACCTAGATAAAAGCAATGCTCCCAGCACAGTGAGTGCCGAGATTAGTTCTAAATCACCACCACCAAAAAAGAATGATTCAGAGTGGTTTGATATATTCGAAAACCCGAAATCGCAAGTGAGCGGTGAAAAACCAAAGAAAGGTCTGAAGGCAGATCAGAAGCAGAGTAATGGTAACAAAACGACGAAACCTCAGCAAGCACAAAAGAACAAAAAGCCGAGGAGCTCAGCGAATTTCTTTACAAATATCAAAGCACTGAATATTACAGTAAACAACACAGAGCAAATCACAACAAAAAATAAAAATAAAAATAACAACAAAGATGTTGTGCCAGACGGGGAAACCGAAACTTTAGAATCTCAAGCAGAGAATAAAGAATCCCAGCCAGGAACAATCAATAAATCAAAGAATAATAGTGCTCCCCCATTGATAGAAGATGATGAGGAAGATTCTGAGGAATTATTGAACCTGTCAATTTACAGCACACCAGTTGACGAAGGCATGGAGAATAAAACCACGACTGAAGTAAATCAAATAAGTGAGGATAAAAGTGGTCAAGGTGAGACCCCAGTTTACTTAACTGATCTACGGGTGCCAATACAAGAACATGAGAAAGTGTGAGACGATAATCTCAGAGGTAAAAGAGTGGTCTCTTGGCCTCGATCACCAATGAAAACACAAACCCTACAAAAGAAAAAGAAAGTGCAAAACTTCAAGAAACCCAAGTCTTCTACACACTTGAGGAAAAACGTGTGATAAGCATGCTGAAAGCAAATAGTGGGGTGTTGTTCCTGGTAGAAGCACAGATCAAAACAAAGGAGGATCCTCCAAAACGCAATTTAAACCTAGAGCCATTGAAAGTGGTCCCGAGCTCTGCCACTAAATTAGATGGGGCTAAGAGTGAAAAGCCAAATAAATCCAACCAACAGCAGCACCCCATCCCCAATTCCAACCTTAAGACGCCAGTAAGACTCCAACCTTTCAGAATACTGGTGGAAAAGATCGAATCCAGAAAATGTGATGCTCCACTAAACAGGTACACTATATTGCAGATATTCCAAAAGATCCCAGTTTTAAAAAGTATAAAAAGTGCACAAATCAATCGGGTTGAAATTATAACAGACGCAATCCGGAAATTTGACCTGCTACACATCACGGACAAGAACGATGTGGAACTGGTCATGATGTGTGAAAGGTAGTTGTGGGAGGCTTGCTACCAAATTTATGAGGTGGACAATGCTCTGGTGGGAGTTGAGCCTGATAAATTAATGGAAACAAAAGTGACAACAGAAAAAAGAAAGGGATGCCCGGCGAACAGCCCTGCAATCGCAGGTGTCAGTGTTCAGGCTTGGAGAAACGATGAAACACAATCAAGGGAAGGAGATGAGAATTCATCTTGCCCATTGAATGATACAAGATTGAATGAAATTAAAATAACAATAGAGAATTGGCAGGACAATAAATCGGCAGAGTCTACGAATGAGGACTCGAACATCCAGGAAGACAAGGGAACAAGATGGGCATGGATGGCAAAAAGTTTAAATGGCTCAACGAAGAGTTAATGCCAGGAGAAAGTGATAAAGTTAGTGATAGCCTCTTGGAACACGAGAGGCTTTTCTCACCTTTTGAATTCTACACCCCGAAAGTTTAGGAAAGGCTGATTTGATTTGCCTGCAAGAAACGTGGCACGCGAATATACCTTATGTGGAGGGCTTTGATGTTGCAATAAATCCAGCGATTAGAATGACCAAAGGACGTCCAATGTTGGGGCAATAAACCCTAATTAAAAGAAAATGTGGTATGAGAATCAAATCAGCTTTAAATATTTCACCATTCGTGCAGAAAATTTGTGTAGAACCTGCAAGCCAGTCAGAGCTGAAGGTGCAGGTGATTCACCTTCTAAACGTCTACTGGAACACAACGCCGAAAACACACCAAAAATTCGAAGATGATCTCGTAGACGCAATCAACAACATCATAATTGATGACCCGGAAGCTAGGTTGATTGTGTGTGGAGACTTTAATATGAAAATAATAGAACTTGACCAACCAAAGGCTGCTGCGAACTCCAAAGAAAGATATAACGGTGAATTCCGGTTAAAAGAAATGTCATATAGGAATCTGACAATGTTGAATGGACCAACGCGTGGAGATATCCCAGCTAAGCCAAGCTGGGAAAGAGGTGGTCAAAAATCTATATTAGATTACATCTTTGTCTCGAACAATCTGGTGCAGGATATAATCTCCTTCGAGGTGAATAGGTCAAACAAAAGTGACCATAATATTGTGGTTATGGAATGGAAGATGAGCAAACCTGCTCAGAGGAAACAATGGAGACAAGGAGTGTCGTTGGTCCCAGGGCGGAACAGATTGCGACTTAGAAATGCTGACATATTAGCAGTGACAGAAACTCTGAAACAGTACCAGGAACGGGGTTGGTCTGATCTAATTGAATACCAACAGTTCTTAGAGATTTATAAAACTCGAAAGGGCAACCATATGACTAAACCTGGGCACTAAAACCATCAATACGATCCTGATGTTGCGAAAAGAAAAAGAGAGTTGAGGAAATTCATAAGAAGAATTGGTGCTGCAAACCTAAGGAATGACAATAGTGAAGTTAAAAAGGCAAAGAATAAATACATCAATTGGTGTAAACAGCATTGGGCTATAATGGAACAACGAGATGCCGAGCTAATGCTGAAGGCTCTAAACCAAAGAAACTCCAAAGGCTTTTGGGCTATAATAAATGAAGTATCTAATTCCGAAATGGCAATAATATCAAGTATGGTACCTGAAAAAGAGTGGGCAAGTCACTATGAAAAATTATTCAAAAGGAGAAAAATCCCGAGTACCACACATTTTCAGTGGAGCGAACCCTGGGAAATCGAAATAGACAGAGAAGACATTCGCGCAACTATTAAAAAAAGCAGTGCCTCGCGCGCAGCCGGGCCGGATGGCTTGTCGAATGCAGAGAACATCGACGAGTGGGCAGACTTCTGTGACATTTTGTTCCGCTCAATAATTAAAGAAGGAAGGATCCCTGTGTCATGGAGATCTGGGATAATCGTACCCATCTTTAAGAAAGGAATCCGCACGGACCCTGCTAATTATCGGCCAATAGCCCTCTTAGATGTAGTGGGCAAAGTGTTTGCAACACAACTATTGGCGCAACTTACAGCATGGATCCGAAAGGAGGAGAGTTACGATGATCGACAGTCTGGGTTTGTCAAAGGGGTAGGCTGTGGCGTAAATTTACTAATGCTAAATCTGCTAAAAATTGATGCAATTAGATCTGGCCAAAAAATATATCTTGCATTCATTGATATGGCGAATGCGTTTGATGGCTAGAGAAACACTCTGGTATAAACTTATGGAAAGAGGCTGCTTAAAAGCCTTATCCAAGCCATCAAAGAGATATACTCAGATACTTATATCCAAGTCCATTTGGACCGAGAAGGAAACTTAACGAACCCCATACCAACAGAGAGGGGTGTAAAACAAGGCTGCCCATTAGGGGCAACCTTGTTTAACTTCTATATATCAGAAGTAGGCACCGCTTTAGCAAATGTTGTGTCATTTCCACCGCGGATGAACGGAAGTCTGATAAACCATATCATGTATGCGGACGACATGGTGATCTCAGATTGTACACCAATTGACCTTCAATGAAAATTGACAGCACTAAGAACCTTTCTGGAACACCTGGGACTGGAGATTAATGCCGCCAAATCGGAAATTTTGGCTCTAGAAAACAAAAGAGGAAGAAAATCCAATAGGTTTAGACAAGGCTGGTCGCTTGGTGAGAAAAAGCTGAACAAAGTCCCATACACAAGGTACTTGGGAACAATCATTAGCTCTAGTATTAACGACGCTCCGATGATGAAAAAACTTCTAAACAGCTGCAAACAACTGACTGCGCAAGGTATGATAATCCAAAAAAATATGGAAAATTTTCATGTGATCCAGTACGAAAATTCTACCAGAGCAAAGTCTCGCCAATTCTAATCTATGGAGCTGAGAACATGTTTGGGTCCGAATACAAACTATGGTCACGATGCAAAGGCTTTTTCTGGAAGAAAATTCTCCAGATCCCCCAAGGGGCGCCTACTGCGAGTGTCCTGTTTGAAGTAGGGATGTCGTCACTTAATGCAAGGATCACTTGGAATAAGCTATTACTATTTAGGAAGACATGTGATGAGGTAAATCTACCTCCTTTCAAAATTTTGAGAGAAGATATGTATCCAAAGAAATCAGCGCTAAACGAATGGAAACAACAGTGCAAAGTGATTCTAATCCAACTCGGAACAGATGAACAAACTCTTTGGCATAATCCAGACTCTGTGAAAAAGAAATTGTTGGATCGTGATTGGATCGAAATAGCAGAGAAAAGATTGAACCATAAATCCATGCAAAATCTACCACCAGAAGCAAAAAAACGAAATACGCTTCCAAATCACCTGAGGCTAGCACCTAGCAAGCGTTTAAGAAGGTTGCTCCTAAAATTCCGATTGAATATCTTTGAAACAAAAGAAATCCTGAGTCACCGACGGTTGATCCCGATAAACAATACAAAATGTAGACTGTGTGCTAAGGACGAGGAAAACTTAAAACACCTGATTCTGTATTGTACGGAGCTAAGGATCCAACGTGAGAATTGTCTGGGTAAATTGAGGAGCTCATACCAGACGTATAACGCTGAAGAATGGTGGAAACATCTGCACATCAGGGAAAGCAAAAAGCTGATGATTGGCATGATGTGATTTTTGGAGCAAATCCAAATCCAATTGGAGACAAGATCCCCACATACTTGTAGCGATGCCGCAGAGTGCGAGAGGAAAGAGACTTGATGTTTTAAATGAAAGACTCATAAGATAAGTAGCAGTCTAATTTTTGAGTAAAGTAATATGTGATCATCAGAATGATGAAGGAAAAGGATTGATAAGAGAGATGAATGATTTTAGAGAATAGGAATAATGCTATGTTGACAAATTTTCTTGTCTTTTTCTTTTTCTTTTGTTTTTTTTCCCTCTTTATGTGTATCTATTTTCAAAAAGTTTGTATAAACTAAATGAAATAAAACATTTTTTTAAAAAAAAATAAAAAAATAAAGCCTGTTGAGGAGTTTATATTGCATGACGCGGAAAGGAAAGTTGAGGGAGACTTTTTGGGTGTGAAAGCACATATCCTCCCAAACTCTGTCGGATATTTTTAGGCCCAGTTCAGCCGGCCATCCGTTGCCTGCCCTGAGAGCTGGGGTGGGGGTGATGTCCTGTAGGATTTGATACAATGAAGAGACGACGTCCGAGCGCCGCCCGAGTTAACGATATATGCTATCGCCGGGTTATCTGGGGGCTCATCCGGAAAGGAGGGCCATTTGGTGCGAAATGCGGCACAGAGCCTGTAGTATTGGAGAGTCTCTAGGGGGGATCCTGCCCCTGTCTCCAAGTTTGGGGATCTATGAAACTGCCTTCAGGATAGAAGTCAGATAGCGCCTGGTATCCTAATGCTCCCCAGTGTCGGGCCAAGGCAGTATCCAGCGTGGGCTCCAGGACAGGGAAGGCCCACACAGGGAGCCATTTGTAGTATGGGGGGGGCCCGCTTGTCGAACCTAGCAAGCGTGTCCAGGCATACAGGGTTGTGTTAATTGGGTCAATAGGGGAGTCAGGTGAATAGTGTCGGTGTAGTATTAGGGACATTATGTTGATGCCAGCGGTCGAAAGCCACTCCAGTTTGACGTGTGGACGCGCTGGGGAGCCAGGGTACCAGTGAGTGGCTTGCTGGGCCTGGGCCGCAATCCAATATAGTGTCAGATCAGGAGCTGTGATACCCCCCGTTTGTATGAAACCGCTATGTCAGTCCACTTCTTGCGCACTGCACCAGAGTGCCATAGGAACTGTGCACATGTATGTAATTTAGTGAAGTATGCTCTCCCAGGCCATATGGGTATGTTGCTAAAAGTGTCTAGGAGCTTGGGTAGCAAAATCATTTTAATAAGAGATAGGCGGCCAGTCATGGACAACGGAAGAGTGCGCCATTGTGAGATTTTAGTCTCGACTGTTCGTGCTACCGCTGAGTAGTTATCGGCAAGCAGGATGGATTTGGTTAGGGATATCTGTACACCCAGGTATCTGACACCCTCCGGGGACCAGCGTAAGGGGTATTCGGTGGTGGGCTGTAGGGTAGATTTAGTGAGCGGGAAGATCTCAGACTTAGAATAGTTAATTGTAAATCCGGAGTGGGTGCCGAAGTGAGTGATATCTCTCAGTATGGGATCGAGGTGGGTTGTGGGATCTCTGACGTATAGTCGGACATCATCCGCGTATAGGGATATAATTTCGGGGTCCTCTAACAGTCTTATTCCCTTGCGAGCGTGTCATGCACGGACAAAGTCCGCCATTGGTTCTATTGCCAATGCAAAGAGGATCGGGGAGAAGGGGCAACCCTGTCTGGTACCCCTGGAGAGCGTGAAAATGTCAGATGTCAGTGAGTTAGCTCTTACTCGCGCCACAGGAGAGGTGTATAGTAGTTTTATGAACCCAATCATGTTCGGGCCAACGCCCATTGTTTCAAGCACCAGCCACATGGATTTCCAAGAGACCATATCAAAGGCTTTCTGAGCATCCAACGTAACCGCTACAGCCTGGACATCTTGATCTATACGGGACATGACATTGAACAATCCCCTGATATTATGGGAGGTGGACCTGCCAGGGACAAAGCCTGCTTGGTCTTCTTCTACCAAGTATGTCATAATAGGCAGAAAGCGATTAGCAATGATCTTAGCAAAGATCTTTGTGTCGAGATTCATGAGGAGAGAGGTCTATAGGACCCGCACTCATCATCAGGTTTAAACAGTTTGAGCAGTACCGTGATGACAGCTTCACGCATGGAAGGGGGAAGGATGGAGACACAAAGTGCTTCGTTCCAGACCTCAAACAGCCGGGGGGCCAGAATGGCTATGTGGTCTTGATAGAATTCTGTGGTGAGCCCGTCAGGGCCCGGCGCCTTGCCTTTGGGCAAGTCCGAGATGGCCGTCACTATCTCGTCTGAGGATAGATTTCTGTAGTGGAGATCTGGTCAAGGAGCTCTCGCATGTTTGTTCGGTATGCTCGGCGGGCTGAGAGTAGAGGGACCTGTAGAACTCAGTAAATATATCCAATATTTGTTGGTCCGCCCAATGCTTATCTTTGATGGAGGTAATCTGCGTTTGGCCCAATTCCCACCTCACAAGTGTCGCTAATGTTTTCCCGGGTCTGTTCCCCTCTCCGTATTTCCTGGCGGCCTGTGGACGGCTGAAACATTGAACTTCGCTGGTAGCAAGTGTGTTATATGCTTGGAGTTCATCAGAGATTTGGGCGAGTGTGGCGGGGTCAGCACCCGTCGAGCATTGCTGCTCCAGTTGTTTCAGTTTGGTCTCAGAGCGCCCAAGGGCGGCTCTAATAGCTTGCAACACCCCAGACTCCCGAGAGATAGACATTCCCCTAATGTACACCTTAAAGGCATCCCATCTAACCGCGGCTGACGTGTCCTGAAGAGAGTTAAGTTCAAAGAACGACTCAATGTCAGCCAGTATCTCAGACTTAAACACAATGGGCCTCATTACGAGGTATGCCGGTAGCCATGCCGCTATTGGCGGCATTGCTGCCGGCAAAACCGCATCCGTGTCAGTGTCCTCGGAATGAGGACTTACCGGACCATTCCGAGTTCGGATGGCCCGGACACGGACACAGTTCATCCCCATTCCCACTTCAGCCCCAATAGGGGGCTGAATGGGAATGGGAGAGGGAGTAAACAACGGGCCATTACGAGATGACCCGTTGTTTTCTCCCTCTTCCCCTCAGGGGACCCGGTATGCACGCCTGGTTTTCCCAGGCGTGCTTAACGTGTCCCGCGAGGGGACCTCGTAATGTGGTGGAACGGGTTGAACGGAGCCGCAGCCTTTTACGGCGCTGTTTAACCCGTTCTGCCAGGGTCGTAATGAGCCCAATGTCTTTTAGGGCTTCGGACTTAAAGCGCCAGGTGCTGAGTGTCGGAATGGGAATTCCTAGTCCCACAGACAGTGTAATTGGGGCGTGGTCCGAGAGTGTGCGGGGCAAAATACATGATACCTCCACCCTACCTATGATTTCCCTAGACACCAAGAACAGATCTATCCTGGAGGAACTATTGTGCACAGACGAGTAGTAGGTGTATTCCCGCTGCTGGGGATGGAGTGTTCTCCAGACATCGCAGATGTCGAGCGACTGTATGTGGCCATGAAACCTGCGTGCCGCACCGGACAGGGCCCTGGCAGCAGTGCCAGTTCTGTCCAGCAGAGTGTCCAGAATGAGGTTCAGATCTCCCCCCATATGACCTGCACCCCCACGAAGCCCAGCAGTATGGTGGTAACCGTGTCAAAGAATTCAGGAGAATCTACGTTGGGGCAGTAAGTGTTGGCTAGCAGATAGTCTTTATTGACCAGTATGCAGTGCAGTATGACATAGCGTCCTACGCAGCAAGATTTTGAAGATGCTGGAGCTGCAGGATCAGCCCCTTGGGTTGGGCCAAGTAGAGAGATTTGCAATAGTCAATAGTTTTGGCGTTCAATCTAATAAACATGATTGTCCAGTTGTTTAAATATATTTTAGATTTTTATGAGCAAATGACTGAGGCATTTTTGCTTTTTATGCATCTGCATTTTAATAAGAAATTCTATCTTTATTGTGTATCAAAAACCAGGTCAAGGAAATGAATCACTAGGTTATATTTCTACGAATAGTAATTCCAAATATTGTTGTGCAATATATCAGAAAGAAATCATATGCATTTTTTTGGTCCATGCTATCTGAGGAAATATGTAATTCCCTTACAGAAATTGTTGGGATTTAGGCAATGCAGAGCTCCATGGTTTACTTGATGCATTCACATGATTTTAGAGTTTGTTTAAGTCTTAAGGGTAATTTCCCAGGTGTTTTAAAATTCAGAGCATCGTGGTCTAGTATGTGGTCTACTATGCAGTTCTCAAAAATGTATGCTGCTTTGATTTTTGCATTTATTTTGGATCTTAACGATTGCTGTGTTTTATTTTCATTAATCTACATATCATTTTATGAAATTACATTTCAAAATATGCCTGTTGTACTTTGATTTACATTTGCAGTGTCACTTCCTGAGATGAAATCAGGGTCAAGGCTTGTGACAGTGCATATTGTGATGTTATTTGGGTCAAAAGTAATGTGATGACACTTCTTGTGATGCCATTGGGTGATTAATGCCTCTTCCGCTATCGCTGGCATTTTGCTGAATTGCAATCCTCGGCGAATGGAAGTGTCAGAGGCATTTCCCACCCAATTGAGAGAGGGTTTTTGATTTGGAGGCATTCAAGTAAGAGGCTATTATCAAATCTTGAACATGTGACTGGAAAGTCAAGATT
This sequence comes from Ambystoma mexicanum, assembly GCF_040938575.1. Taxonomy (NCBI): domain Eukaryota; kingdom Metazoa; phylum Chordata; class Amphibia; order Caudata; family Ambystomatidae; genus Ambystoma; species Ambystoma mexicanum. Next base: position 963,256,000 of record NC_090941.1, on the reverse strand, counting down.
CTATGGGAGTCACTTATACTGCGCCGAATATGAAGGCAACCTGCTTGTCATCTGCATATATTATAAAGAAGAAAGAAAAGGTAAAATGAGATCTCCATGGGGTTTAATATGAGTAGTGAATAACCAAAGAGAATGTACAGAGCCTTGGGGTACGCTACAGTTGTTAGATATCACAGTTGATAGGAGGTTTCTTGATCATACTTGGGACTCCCTGTTATTCATGAAGGAGGTTGTCAATTTTAAAGATTAGCCAAAATCACCCATAATATTTTCAAGTCTAGTCAACAATGTGTGATGATTAACAGTGTCAAATGGTGTCCAATGCTGGCACAGGATAGGTCAAGAAGGATCAGGATTGCTCAGTTGTTTGTAACCAGAGTTGATAGGAGTTCTCCTTTCATGACCCGGTGGGTGGATTCAGTCCCTCTGGTCAGCCTAAAGCCTGGGTGATGCTCATCTAGGAGCTTATGGGATTCACGTTACTTCTATAGGTGCTGTGTCGCCGTTGCCAATGATGCTGTCAATGCAGGATCATAGGAAGGAAGACAAATGTGATCCTAATCATTATAATTATAATTGTTCTTTTATAATGCGCTTAATACCAGAGACCAGTTTCTAAGCATGATGGTATTTTCTGCCATTGCCCTACAAGTTCAACCATTTGTAGTTGTTTAAAGTGCAATTTCATAAAGGGCCTCCTCTTAATCTTACAACTTAAACCAAAGAAGTACATTTGAGGCTTCATTGTATCTGAAAAACATTCTAATATTCTTCCATTGAGATCTTCACCATCAAATATTGATAAAGTCCTATTTGTAACAATGTTGCTATTGTGTCTTTTACCTAATTTTTTAACACACTGTTGGAAGTATATGATTCAAATATTAAGTGAAATGCGACTGAGCCTTGTCCCAGGCCCATCATACATAATGTTTAATAAGGTGTTATACTGGGAAAACAAGATTCCCCAAGTTATTCCTGGTCCCCAATCGGCCGGTAGCCTGTGGGATTTTCAGTTCTGGCCCGGTAGCCTGTGGAATTTTCAGTTCTGGCCCGAATCGCTTGGCCCATGGCCAAGGGTCTGCACATCAGTAAAGAGCTTAGGGGTGAGATTTGACCCCAGTGGGTCGCTAGAAGCTCAGATTTCAGCAGTGTTTAATACTGGGTTTGGGAAACTTAAAATCCTAAGTAAGATACTGCCTCTTCTACCCTCTGATAGCCGTACTATGTTGGTTACATCAACTATAATGGGGGCACTGGACTATTGCAATGGGATCTGCCTGGGGCAACCCAGGTATCAGCTACAATGTATGCAGGTACTCCAGAATGCTGCAGCAAGGTTGCCACTTAAAGCCCTCCATTCGACCCTGTCTGTCACCCTCTTGCAGCTCCTGCAGTGGTTTCCATTGGCGGAACGGATAAAGTTCAAGATACTCTGTGTCTCTCGCCGAGCTCTGTACAACATAGGCCCAGAGTATTTGAAAGACAAGATAGAGCGTTATCACCCAACCAGGCAGCTACGCTCCTCTACCCAGGCACTTCTTAAAGTGCCTAGATTTCAGCAGGTGCATTTTGGCAGCCGCTCTTTCTCGGTCCTGGCCCCTACAAGGTGGAATCTTCTTCCTCTGGCACTCAGAGTTACAGGTGAGTCTAACCCCTTCCAAAGGGCACTTAAGCGCTTCTTGTTTTAATCTGTCAGCATGTATTTCCTACTGATGAGTCTTCTTTGTACAACCAAACAACACCGCTTAGATGCCTTCGGACCGTAGTTGCATTATACATTTTTTTTCATATAATATTAATTCCATGATAGCCAGATTTACTAAGGAGATTAAGCCTACCTTATTTCATGCAAACTGTATTAGAGTGCCCTTTTCCTACCCCACACTTCTCTATCATAACTTACCCCTCTTCCCCCCGCCCAGTTTTTCCAACCAGGAAAAAACAAATGGTGCCCATAATTGGGTTGCAAAGTGGATTACAGATAAAGAGGTATGGCCACACCATAATATAAACTATGAAAAACTAGCTGGGCCATTCAATGGCATCTTTTGTTCCTTATCCTTATTTTAAATAGGCCCACTTTGGACAGTCGTATGATTGGCTGGCGGTCACACATTATCTCACAGGGACTACCTGCGAAAGATTCATCCATTTGATGTAGTTACATGTATATTATGTCAATACTTCTACATAACTACGGTGCATGTCAACAGATACATAAAAATGTATCAATGGACACTTGATAGCTTCACAGGAACTATAATTCCTCCCAGCTTTATTCATTCTGATGCATGCATGTTCAAGTCTGACAGCCACATAGGTTAAATACATACATGCAGACATAACCATGGAATGTGTACAAACAACACATAAACATTTCTCCATATTCCTTATCAAAAGCAAGGACACATAAAACACACAAACACGATCATACAAGAAAGAAAAAGGAAACATCCCATGCGCGTGCTTCCCCACCCTCATAACACGTGATCTGCAGCGGCCATGTCTGCGCGTGGAGATCGATAACTGATGCACACATCTCAGACAGGCTGTGGCGGGTAGTCTTTACTGTGGAAATATGCTGCCCGAGCCAACTGCGTTCTGTGAAGGTGCGCGCGAGGAACATCTGCGTCCTTTCAACGCATCCGTCAGCACCCTTGCACGTTCCATTTGAATGTGAGATGGCTCCTGTCTTTCAATAGCAAAACAAAAGCACCTCCGAAGACAGCGTGTCCTTCCCAAGACGTGCCCCGTGATTGCCAAAAGATTAACTACCCATGAAGAGCTAAACAATATGGCGATGAGCGGGCTGATGATGGCACTGCTGCCAAGCAATACCCGTTAATCCTCTTTCATTCACGCAACCAATGCCTGGCATTAGGTTTCCTGCACAGCAGCCCTTCCTCTTTCTTCTTAAGCTACACAAATACCAATCAAACTCCATTAGGTTGCATGCCATAGCATAATACAACATAACATACCCAGAGGTGGACTGGCCTATAGGGAGCTCTGGAGATTTCCCTGTAGGCCTCTGCAAGCCTGGGCCTCTTGTGTGTGGCATTTCCAAATTTTCCCATAGGAAAAGGATTGAGCTTGCTGAAAAGGTGTAATATGGGGCCACTTAGAATATTATTTCCAGGGCCACTTTTGGTTCCCAGGCCACCCCTGAACATTCCGCCTTAATCCCTGGAACACATTGCTTCTGATACATAACATTAGATCTTTGATATGCCTATGTTAGTTGAGTCAACATGCACAGAATCCCTTTCCTTACCCCTTGTATCTGTAGTTCCATGTGATTTAAGAGAAGAAATAAAAAACTTTATGACCATGTACACACCCGCATTTACTTACTGGCACTACACACCTATCATCCATGGGCGAATTAGCTCGATGAACTCTGAACCATCCATCAGAACTTGGAAGTGCAGTTCTTCAGGAACAGCAGATCTAACATGGTACCCTACAGAAATGGTATCGCCCACTGATGTAGGTTATGTAAATACACATTTTCCACGTTTATTGACATAAACAAAAATTGTACTTTAAGAAAAATACACATGCACCCACAAATATAGACTACTGACATTGAGCAGGTTTGTTGCACATCAAATCCAACTGCGTTCTAGGCCTATATACAATGTCTACACCTGGGTCTGCTGCTGACATCGAACACTTCATGCTAGAAAATTAAACAACTTCAAACTTCAAAGGTGATAGCACTTACTTGTTTTAGAGTTCACAAACTGCCAGTTTGCAAGATTAGTGGCTGTAATGCACGACTGACACCATGGGGATCTAAGCAGGCAAAACTTTTCTTCCTTTTACTTTCTTCTTTTTTATCAATAAATATAGATGGAAAACAGATTGATTTCTGTCTGTACAAATGGAAAAGAGGGAGTTTTAATGTTATGCGTTTTCTATGGAGCATCACTTCATTTCGATGCACTTATCACTGCGGCCCAACCTTGTTTGCCACGACCACCTTATGGTGATGGAAGGTCAGCCCCAATACGAGTTAATTTTGGCCCTGGCAGCACAAACTGCGGCATATACCCCTCCTGTTGGCACCTGATGCCACAAGCGCAACATATAGCCTCAGCACATTTACGCAATCACGTGTCGACAAGGAAATGCAGAAGGAGGGCCCAGGGGGGGATGTGAAGCGTTTCCCCCCGGGTATTTTTGGGCGCTGCACAGGCAAACGAGCTCAGCAGGTACATAGGGGGGCAGGGAAGGTTCAGGAGCAAGTGACAGTTGGGACGATAGTTTGTCGGTCGCCCGTGTCGCTGCTCCCGAGCCTTTCCCTGCGTGGGCCTAGGTTCATCTGCAGTGAGGTAAGGTTTGTAGCAGTTAGTGAGTATTGATTTGGGTGGCAGGGAGATATATACTATATCAGGTACAGTTTAGGATAGAGAGTAACATTTTATAGGGAGGTTGGCTACATATAAAGCCCCTCACATACCTGGTAGAGCAGCCCGGCACAAATAGCCGTTCCGTGCCCCAAAGAGTTGTCATCGGGCAGCGGCCCCTGTCACTGGGTTAGGGTGTCATCAGAGGAGCTGTTGGGGGAGGGTCCTCAGGGTTCCCCAGACCCCCGATGTGGTGTTGAGAGGGGACTCTATTTTATATCACTGCCAAGCGCAGGTACTGGGGAGTAGAGTGTCGGTCCAAGGTTGCCGTAGCTCCTTTCTTAAGGGGGCGTGGTGACCACGCATTGCAGGCAGAGGGCAGTATGGCTGCCTTAAAGGGCCAGCACTGTTTGCTTTGCTGTTTCCCAGTAACAGCAGTGCAGTGCTGCCCGTGTGCCACGAGGGGGCAGTGTGGTGCCCTGATAAGGCGGCATTCATTGTGGGAGAGGTGCACAGAGGGCCGAGCAGCTCCTTGGGGGGCTCAAAGGTGAGTAAAGAGTATTTTGGCCCACTGAGAGTAGAATAAGTAAGTAGTAAGAATAATTATAAATAAAAGAAAAATGTTTGTAAAATTTGTGGGGCAAGGAGCTATTTAGTGGTAGAGTGAAGGGGCACGTTCCCCCGCAGTTTTTATGCCATAGGGGCACCTCCTGGCTTCATGGTGGCCAGGGCATGGGTGCCAGCTAAGGTTATTCTTTAATTAGTGCTGTGGTAGAGCAGGTAGAAGCCAGGTATTATTGAGCAGACATATTGCAGTTAGACCCCGCAGGGAGTGACCATCAAGGCTCGGGTGCGACAGCTTAGTGGAGAGAGCGGCAGGGGGCAGCAGCATTAATTGGATCTAATTCTGGGTGCTGGGATGGCTAGACAGGGATCTGTAGGTAGGGGCTTGGTGTATGCCCAGGCATTGAGGGAGGCTCTGGGTGTTATCAGCGGGGCAACCAAAGCCCAGCTCGAGGGGGCTGTGGGGGATGTTGCAGGGTTCAGGGGGGAGGTAGACCTCATCGTACAGTGGAAGCAGATGGGGCCCTCGCAGCAGTGGTGGCTTGTAGCCCGGCAGCAGGTAGGGAGGGAGTGTGGGACAGAGCGGCCAGGAGGAGCAGGAGGGAGATTGCCAGGAGGCCGTCCAGGGGCAGAGGGGAGGTAGGTGAAGGGTCAGGGAGGGTGTTGGGGGACAAAGAGCCAGTGCAGGACTCTAGTGGAAGGGGACTACAAGTGGGTGCAAGGCAGGCTGGGGGTGAGGCTAAGGGTGTCGGGGACCAGAGAGGGGTGGCAGTGCAGAGGGGTAGGAGAGGAAAATACTTGCAAAAGAGTGCAGGTGGGAGAAGGAGCGAGCGGTCTCCAGCGAGTAGTGAGGAAAGCGATAGGTGCAGAAAGGCCTCCCCGGCTAGGAGGACTTCGGGCGGAGGGCATAATATGGCCCCCACGATTCCGGTGGAGGAGATAGGAGAGGGCTAAAGAACGCCCCCTCTGGAGGACTTATGAGGAGAGACTAGAGGGTGCAGCACAGCCCCTAGCACGAAGGATCAAAGGGTGGAGGAGAGGACCCCTCGCCCAAGAACGGAGGAACAGGTGGCGGTTTCTATGGCCCTGCCGAGAAGACGCCGATGGAGTGGTGGGGCAGACGCCCCGGGCTCACCCAAGGAGGAGCTGCCCGACCCGAGCATGCACTTGCAACAGACATGTTATTGCATCAGGGATGACGAAGGGGAGGAGGAGTATGTGAGACAGTGGGAGGACGAGGGGTACAGTGGTGTAAGGGGGAGGGAAAGGATGAGAGGGGGTTTAAGGTGGGAAGGGGAAGGCCAAGAACGAGGGGGCAGGTGTGCAGGGGGACGGCGGGGATATTGGCTAGGTGAAATTGCTGATATGTTATGTCCCCACAGCAGGATCCCGGTAAGGAAGGAGATGAGGAGTGTTGGAGTGGAGGCCAGGCTGCGGCTGGGCAACGGCAGGGCAGAAAGAGGTGAGCGGGAAGGGGAGTTGTCATCGGCTTGGCACATGAGGGGGGAAGGAAGGGAAGTGGTTGGGGCTCAGGGGACAGGGGGAGAAAAGGGTTTACGGGCCATGGGGCCATGGAGATGGCGAGAAGGGTATCCTCATTGGAGGTGCAGATGGATAAGGTGGATGAGCCCGTGGCACCCGAGGTAATACAGGCCCCGAAGGAGAAGGCTGCGGAAGGTAACAGGAAGGATAAAAGGTTGCCCTATATGGGCATTACAAAGCCATTGGGCGCGCATTTGATGGGGCCAACAAAAGATAAGATATGGGCAGGGGAATTTGTGGACGTTTTTAAGCTCCTGCGTAGGGAAGTAAGAGCAAAGGAGGGGTCTAAGGAAGAGGAGAAAGAGTTGGCCTTGCGTCCGAAAGTGCCGTTCATGATTGAGAATTGGACGTCAGCTATTATTATTTACGCAAGCGTTTACTGCGAGAAGTTCCGAGAGAGGTGCATAGCACTGTTGAAATACATGGATGTGATAAGGAAGGCATTCACAAGGTTTGGGGTCTTTGCTTGGGTAAGATATGATGAGGAGTTCAGGGCGAGGATGGCAGTGGACAGCCAGGCGGTGTGGGGTGAGATCGACATGGATCTCTGGCTGCAATGGATGGCGCCGACGAAGCCAGCTCCAACGTTACACACAGCAAGAAGTTTACCTGTGTATTACCGGCCCTTTCTTGGTCGCCCCGCCCCGGAGGGGACGGGGGAGGAGGCAGAGGTCAGCCTTCAGCAGCATGTTGGGCCTTCAATAAAGAAGGCTGCACGAGAACAATGTGCAAATTTAAGCACAAGTGCAGCAGATGCGCAGGTCGGCATCCGATTACACAATGCTTCCAAGCAGGGGACCGAGGGAAAGGGCAAGTAGCTGGGCAAGGGTTTGGGGGGAAGGCCCGTATGCCAGTTAAAGTTGTGGTTCTGGGTGTGCCTCAGTTTACTGAAAAGGGTGGGGGGGCAAAGGTTTGGGGAAAGGGTTTGTGTGGGTTTTTAAGTAAGTTATCAAGGTCCTGGTGGATGCAGTTCATAGGTCAAAGTTATGTGGACAAAGAGTTACCTAAGGGCTGGGCATTTTTACAGGTGCATAGTTGCACATTTTAGCTTTGGGGGTGCAACAACATTTTTACTGGCAGTTTGGGCTAGGTAGGGCGGCATTAGCGGGACGATCCCAAGCGAGTGGGCGAGAACAGGAATGCGGGAGATGTCGAGGTCAGCAGACATTAAGGCAGGAAAGGGGAGTGCCGGGGTGGTGGAATATAACGGAAGGGCCGGTGGGGGGGTGACCTTTATAGGGATGGAGTTGAAGGCTTAGACGGGGCCCTCACGCTTGCCGCACGACAAAGTGAGCAGGCTTGTGGGGGTGGCTTGAGTGGGTGATAGCGGCACAGAAAATAATACTGAGAGACGGACAGAGGTTAAGAGGGTATCGCAATTTGGAGTGTCCGGTAGTGGCACGGTTCGCATGTGGTAGAAGACATGGCGCGTGCTATGGTGGGAACTCAGTACTCTCATCAAAGATGAACTTGGCAGGTGCGGTCAAAGAAAATTGCAAGTTTGGCTTGGATTCTTTGAAGTATTTACTGGGAGCAAAAGGGGTTATATCAGAGTTGGGCGTTGAGGAAGGAGCAGAAGAAGAGAGGCACTCAAGGTGATAAGTGTGCCGAGAAGCTACATGAAGGGGCAGGTTATGTGAATTGGACTGCATGGACAGGGGTGCTTCTTTGTCCCCTGGTGCAGTGGGGGGGGAGTGAGGAGAGGTGACTGCATTGACGAGGGTGCACGAGGGCCCCTGGTGCAGTGGGGGAAACATGGTGAAATGGACGCAAGGTGCTGGAGGGACAGGTTATGTGGATTGGACAGCATGGACAGGGGTGCAGGTTGGCCCCTGTTGCAGTGGCGGGGAAGCGAGGAGATGGGTCTGCATGGACGGGGGTGCACGTGGGCCCCTGGTGCAGTGTGGGAAAGATGGTGAAATGAATGTAAGGTGCTGGAGGGTGGGTCAAGTGAGAACAGGAGGGGAAAAGGATAGCAGAGGAAGGAGGTCTAAGTGGGGGTAGGTGCATTTGTTTAGAATTAGGTTGGTGAAAATGCACAAATGAAGGGCAGACCATGTAGGAAAGGGCTGTGGGGTGCTTCTGTAGGGGGAGTAAGGAGTCGGCCAGGTGAGGATGGGTTTTCTTGGGGGAGAAATATGGGGGAAAAGACGGCTGGTCTTGCAGCACGAGGACGGGTCGGCAGAGCTGGCAGCACAAGTGTTGGGGTAGGAGGAGGGCTTTGGTGGCCTTGGGGGAGAGAGCAGAGGCTGGAGGTTGGCAGACGGCATCGGAAGGTAGTAGGATGGGACTAGCTGAGAAGGGGGATAGAGGGGAGCGAGTTGGGTTAAGGAATGTACAGGGGGTAAAAGCAGAGAGTTCTAGGAATTGGGGCCCGATTAGGGACGAGGGCAAGAGCGGGGGTGGGGGGGGTGTTGGGAGTGGCGAAGAGAGGCTCGTATCAATTTTCTTTTTCAGATGGGGGTATGGAGGATAGGTGAGGTGCCACAGATAGGGAATTGTGGCCATCAAATTGTTAAGGGGCAGGGAATGAGGGGAGAAAAAGGATTGTTTGGAGACAACTGGGATGCAGTTACAACAGTGCTTTAGTGAGATAAGGGACTTAGGTGGGACTAATTGCTGCCCATGTTAGCATGCTGCATCATGGGGTTTCGGAGGGAATAATAGTACACGCAGGGGGGAATGGCTTAGTAAATGAAACAGGAGTAGCATTGTTGAAGAAAATGATAGGGGACGTAGATAGTTTGGGGATGTTTGGCTCAAGGTAAGGTGGTTGGACAAAGTTGTCGCTGAGGAGGGTTGGAGGAGGGCGGTGTATGAAGGGACCGTGGGAAGGACTAGGAAGAAGTTTAACAGGTAGATGGGGAAGTTTGTAGTGCGGTGGGGCGCAAGTGCTGGAGCACAGGGAAACAACTTTTGAGGACTTTCAGTTTCGAGAGGATGGAGTGCATCTATAGGTATATGGGAGCCCCGGACGGAACATGAAGCATTTCCCCCTGGGTATTTTTGGGCACTGCAGAGGCCAGCGAGCTGGCCTGCGTGCAGAGCGCCTCAGGGGATATATAGAGGGGCAGGGAAGGTTCGAGAGCAAGCGAAAATTGGAATGAGTGTTTGTCCCTTCCCTCCCACTCCTTTAATTAGTTATTTTTGGGTATTACGTTAGGGGGGTTGGATCTTATTAGAAATTTGTTTTACCCCCATTTCGGGAGCACCGTTTCTGGAAAGGTTAGAAAAGGACAGCGCATCTGGTAGTTTTTCATGTAACAGGCTGTGGCATTAGACAGGGCTATGTAATGTAAGGTTCATTGTTGCTGATGTGGCAGGTCAGCCTGGCTGCAGGTCAAGGAAGGAGGAGATTCGTGTAGAGGGGAGTTTATGGGGGTAAGGAGTTGCTGGATGCTGGGGACATGGCCCTTTGAAGGAGGGGTTGGGGAAGCACAATGGGGTACTAGCGTGGTAAAGGAAGTGGGTGGTGTTGTTTGCACGAACAAGCTACCCCGGGGGTACAAAGAGGGGGAACAGGTATTGAAGAAGGAGGGACGTGGCCTTGGGGAGAAAGTGGGAATGAAGGTTGAGAGGATTTTAAGGAGAAGGAAGGGAGCAAGGGATAGGAAGGGAGGAATTTGAAATGCTTTCATTATTTAATTGTGGGGGAATGGAAATTGTTTATTTATTTAATTGTTTGGCAATTGTTAAAATGGTTATTTAGTCTGTAAGGCCAGGGAGCCAGGGTAGCGTTTCTTTGTGAGCTGTGGCCTGTCACATTAAAGCGACCTTTTCCACTTTAAAGTGAATCTGGGTATTTTTGTGCAGTAAGCCCAAAAATGTATTTGAATTCAGTACATATCAACAGAGCCTTTCTCAATTTTCCCACTATCCCATGTGTGTGTCTTGTTGTTTGTTCAGTTTTTGCTTTATCAAATCACGTTCTCCATCTTGTTGAAAGTGAGCATACTCGATCATCATACAGTCAGCTAGGCTTGTCTTATCAACTTATTGGATGAAGAACTATAATTCAATTAACATAATTTATTCCAAACATACACCCCCCCCTTATAATCCACAGGTGGATGTTTGTTCAGATTGGTTCATTCAGTTTGGCAATAATTATTTTGATCTACAAACTTAACGGATTGAAAAAAAATCATGATTCATGGAATATTGGTTAAACCATGTGCCTCTGAAATATCAAAACAACATGGGACTCATTTTCGAGTTCCCCGTTATTTGACGGGAATTACGTGTTTCGTGTGCACCTTCATGTACACCGATAACTGCCACCAAATATTCGTCATTTGCACAGCAAGGCAAAAAGGCAACATACACACTTGTGTGCTGCCCTTTTAACGTTGCTGTGGAAATTAAGTAAACACTACCAGACAAGTACCACGGCAGCAAGCATTTACAATGCATTCCTATGGAATCCACCAGCAAGCTCCATAGGAATCCCCAGCATTTGTGCCAGCATGAAAATCCATGCCAGCGCAAATGTTGAAGTATTTGTATGGTGGTGAGGAAGGGAACTGCAGAAACCTAAGTCACGTAATGCCCCTACTCTCTGCCATACAAATCTTTAAAAATGGGCCTTTACAGTAATCAACAGTGCAAAAGCTTTACGCAAGGTTTTTACGTTGCATATTCCCGTCATGGCCCATTTCTGCAGGGGCCAAAATGAGCTCTATATAGTCTATAAATCTCTAACTATATGGTAAGCGTGTGAACCTCAGGTCCACACCTTATTCCTGAGATCCTTCTGAATACAAAACAGTCTTAGCAGACAGGATAACTATTGATTCCTATTTAATCACTCAATTAACCTCTTATGTATTCTCCAAAATGTTGCGCTGTTCAAATGAATACATTTTACTCATACAATATTCTCCTAGTATCTGTGGACAGTGAACCCAACTCATTCCCCCTTTTAAATGGCTCAAGCTCCTTTTAACATCAGAATTCCTAGTTCAATTCATTTGTTAGGGGAATAGGATTCTGTTACCTTATTGGCTATGGACATCACACTCCATCAGACCTCTAACGTGCCACTTTCAAACTGCATGACCCATAACTAACCGATATCACAGATTAAAGACAGAATTCCTCCTCAATGTCCTCCCAAAAATGACTCTAATACAGATGCACTTTGGAATATATTATGGTTCCATTGATATACATTTAACCAGGGTTCTCCAAATATATCTTTAAATATAAAATGGATATGTCATTTATTTCAATTCCATTGAAATTAGTTACAATTCCCCAAAACATCTATAGCTCACTTTGGTTCTATGTCCCAAATACAGACAGGCAGGGATTCCCAGCTTGAACCAGGTAATTGTCTTCATTTTCTGGCACCTGTCCTATAATATGGCTCACAAGTCCCTCTTTATAAGGCTCTGGTTTCAATCCAATCTGCATCTATCACAGCAATGCTATTTTCAATCAATCCATATTTGCTTCCAGATTTTTGTTGATATTTATTTTCCCTAATGGGATTGAGCTTAAATACACCCAAAAGGGCCCTGGGCCCACATCTAATTCCAATTGGGTGACCTTTCTGATTTGTTGCTATTCTAAGGATGACACAGCTTATGCAAACTCTTCCCTTCTGTCATTGGCTATGCCAGTTCAGAAAGCTATTATGGGATGTTCCCAAATCTGAATTTTGATTTAAGACCACCCCTTTCACTTTCTTGGCATTATCAGCATTGATCTTGCATCTAATAATGGGTTCTCTCGACATGGGGGTTGCCATTATCTTAACAAACTACACATAATATATTCATACTTTATTCAGTCTGGGTTGCTAGATGCAATTTTCCCTTGGCTTTTTTCATGTCAAATGACAGAGATATGGATTTTGAAAATGTTAAAACCCGAGATGAGGTTGTAGAATTTAAATAAAATGATATATTGAAATCGTGATACTTGGTCTGAACATGGCAGTTTCTTCGGTTTTCCTATGCAAGTCTCAGAAAAGTATTTATAGTAGATTTTCATATGCCATAGATTTTAAAAACCTTCATTGGAATGAAAGTGCACTTTTTACCATTCAAAAAAATTCATTCATTAATCTTTTCTGCTTTCTATTTTCCAGAAATTCTGAAGCCACAAACCAATAGGCACCAAGACTCTTTATAAGTTTGTTTGAGAATCCATTATCTCCTCTATCCCTTTAGTTTACATGTTTAATGGCTTACATATTTCCGTTGTTATATTTTGCAGGAACCTGCTTATACCTTGCTATTCTGTATCTGGCAAAATAAGCCCTACCATTTCAGGTCACTTTATACAATGGATCCTGGTTCATAAAAACACTCGATGGATGGTGAGATGTCTGCTGTCAGATGTAATGGGCAATTAATTGCCAGACTAGATAACGTCCGCATGAAAACAATTCTGTGTTGTGGCTTTATTTCTTTGTATTTTTGGTGAGTCAAAAACCAAAGATACAAAGCATAATGGTGATCGAGTTCTCAAACAGGTACATTCATTTACACTTAATTACAAGTTTTGCAAGGCTTAGGAATGCATATCCATGCCAGACACAACTTCATAACATCATTATTCTTCTAATATAGTTGTAAAGCGGAACACAAACATTATTTAGGAAAAACAATGTTTAATGATTTACCTTGTTTTTATTTAACTTGTAAACACCTAATTTCCTATCTCCATTTGATATATGATATGATATGATGTGGCATTTATAACACACCTGTACACAAGTGGTTCTAGACGCGACAAGACAAGAAGGGGGAAACAAAGGGAGGACAAAATAACGATCTGACTAGGCCTTGTGTCAATCAGATCGAACAAGTGCGGGGAAGAGTTAAGGGGAGAAGTGCCAGGGGGGAGACGAAGGGGGAAGTGTAGTTAACTTACAAGTGCAGCCAGCGGGTGACTTATAAGTGCAGAGAGAAGGGACTGTGGGGTTGCTAATACAGACCCTTTAGTGCTGGGGAGCCCAGAGGCAGTGGGAGGGCAACTGGACATGCAAGAGCCTGGGCCAGAGTTCAGAGGGTGACCAGGTGACCAGTACGCAGATCAATCGGATGCATCAGTAGGGGAGAGGAAGAGAGAAAGCAGAAGCAAAAAGGAAGGTCCTGAGTTGCTTCCCAAACCGCAGGTGGTTCTGCTCAAGTTTGAGAGAGGCAGGGAGGCTGTTCCAGAGGGAGGCCCCAGCCGAGGAGATAGATCTTCCCCCAACTCTCTGCTTGGAGAAGCGTCTGACCCTCAGAGAGTTGGAGGTGGATGAGCAGAGAGCTCGAGAAGGAAGATCTTTTGGAAGAGAAAGTTGGAGGTAGAGTGGCTCCAGGCCCCAGAAAGCCTTATGGGTGATGCAGAGGGTCTTGAACTTGATCCTTACAGCCACAGGGAGCCAGTGGAGAGATATGATGCCTGGGATTGAGGCCAAGGACAAGTCTCACAGTCCTGTTCTGGATAAGTTATAAAGGTCAAAAAGTAGAGACAGGAAGATTTAGAAAGAGGCTGTTGCAATAGTCCAGCCTAGAGAGGACCACTGCTCTGGAGACAGTGAGCTTCTGGGGGAAAGTGAGAAAAGGAAGAATACCTCTCTGGAGGTGCAGTTGATAGTTTGACTTCTAAGAGACATCAGAGATGGGAGGAGAGAAGGAGCGGTTGGAGTCTAGGAGGACACCAAGGTTCTTAGCCTCACAAGAAAGAGCAGGAAGTGGGCCCAGAGTGGGCGGCCAGAGAGAGAGAGGAAAGGAGGGAGCAGGTGTCCCAATGAGTAGTATCTCAGTCTTACTGGCATTAAAGCAGAGATCATGGGCAGCATATCATTCCTGAATTGCGGCCAGACAGTCTGAGAAGAAGCAGAGGTGACTGAGGGGAGCCTGAAAGAGAGATGAGGGTCATCCGCATAACATTAAAATTTGGAGCAGAAAGTAGTGATGCGGTGGGCAAGAGGAGCCAGGTAGTGGTTGAAGAGCCAGGGAGAGAGGTTAGACCTCTGGGGACACCATAAGTAGAGAGAGAGATAGAAGAGAGGAAAGACCCCATTTGGGTCATTCAGGGAGAAAGGAGGTCAACCAGGCCAGGGCCTGATCAGTAATACCAAGGTTGTTGCAGAGGCGATTGAGCAGGATGGCATGGTTGACCGTGTCAAAAGCAGAGGATAGACGGACTGGTGGTCATGGAGGATTCAGTATGTAGATTAAGCTGGGAGATGGCTAGCTTTTCCAAGAGTTTTCCCAGGAAAGGAGTGATGGAGATCGGGCAATAGTTAGCCACAGAGGAAGGTTCGGCCGAAGACTTCTTTAGAAGGGGGTTCACAAGAGAGTGCTGAATGCATAGGTGTGAATGTTGTGAATGTAACATACAGCAACTTTCTTCTGAGGATTCATTTGAATGTTTTGTCTTGCACAACACAGACATATTATGGGCCTCATGAACCAGCATTTTCTGAAAAGTTAAATTTCAAATAATCTGAATATTTAATTTTTAAATTGTCAAAGCACCCTGAATCTAATCATTACAAATGGGCAATCTTTTGTCACAATACTCTTTTATTGTCCTGGCATGCATCAAACTGTGAATTTTACTGAGAAAACATCTTGCAATACATATTTTATCTATACTTTGTCACATAGGATGGTAATTCATAATATTACATTTTTCTTTCACCATGTCTCTTTAAAATGAATTTTTGAGAGGGTGCATACATTTATGTTTGAACCAGAGTACACTGATGAAGAAAGGAAGTGCGACAAAGTCAAGAAATACCGGTGCAACGCAGAGGGACTAAATTCCTGGTCATCAACCAAGTTGTATAGAAAATGTATCCACTTGTTGCCAATGTCAGCAGTGTGATCTGATGCCCACATTAACAGAAAACACTTATTGCCAAGAGAATTCAACATGTAGGGCTCACATACCTGAAGAAGATCCCCTCCACAACAGTTTCTTGCTTTGCACATGGAGTTTCAGGCGACATGTCTTACCCATTCCTTTATTAGTTTGCTGATGACATTGATGCATGACCTAAAGGGAACTGTTCATCCACAGGTCCCATTAATGAGTGAATATACCATTATATCAATGAAAATATTTTACGAACATTACTGTAATTTCAACACTCCAACTGGCTGTATTCTATTCCATGGAATGTTTTATATCAATAGCCCATATACTCTTAAGTGTGTGGCCCTTGACATACCTCCCTCCATTTGTACATCCATCCGCACCTGTAATGCGAATATATCTGACTTTAGTATGTCTACTTGTGTGGGATACATCTACCACCCATCAGAACTCCCCTATATCACCAAACCACATCTCAGCAGTCACCAGCAGAATGGCTGCGCTGGTGCTGTTGAGCACTATCGCCTTGCCTTAAAACTGCGTTTTGCAGTCACCAAAATAATGATTGTGCTGTTTTACCAGCCACAAATGGGGTGAGATAAAACACCAAATATCCCGAGAATTGCTGGCAGTATTTTCTTCAGTGGCACCCGAGAAAAGTTCATTTGCACCAAAAAGAAAACAATTGAAAAGCAGCGCTGCTAGGCTGCCAGCCCAAAAGCTTTTCACTGAAAAAGAAAATCTTCTGCCTTTTAAAATGACTGCGCCCTGATGCTCTTTTTCATCTGTTCAACAGTACTGATCCAGTGAGACACAGCTATGTTTATCCACCTTCAGGTTGTGCTCCAGCAAAAAAGGGGGCATTTGTCACTGAATGACAGGCTGTGTCAGGCAAGATCTGTGAAATAACAAAGAACTCCATTCCACACCGTGTGCAGAAATGCTTTACTTTGCAACAAACTATCACAGATAAACTCTTCACAAGAAGCCCTATTTCTCTGTGCTTATGTTAGTGTCAGTGGACCTTTGCCTTGAACAGATTTCTGTGTATGAGAAATTTACTTTGGCTGCAAATAATGTTTAGGATCTAGATGTAAGATAAACGGCATTGTGGAATGACAGCCAAGGGAAATTAACCATGTGTAAAAATGGTTGCTTTTTGCAAACAAGAAAATGTCTGTTTAAAAGTAAATTGTTGAATTAAGACCCTGCATAGAGATGTGAGGGGGGTTTGTTTAAAACATATATAGGATATGTAATTCCAACAGACTTGCTTTCTGGTTCAGGAAATAAATAAATCTACTGTGAAACCAGCAGGACAGGTTTTCTGGCCCGGGCTTAAAAGAATATGGCTTCCTGGGAACAGGATTTGCCTCCCTTCAAGTGGACCAACCCCCGGGGCATATGAATAAGCAGGGGGGAGCATGTAACATGCTCATCAGACTATGTGACAGTGCTCCAATCTGATACAATGGATTTCCAGGACACTTAGGTGTGGATTTTTAAGCAGCAGCTCCCCTCAACCCAAACTGGGGCGCTTCAAAGGCACCTCCACAGCAACATTGGGATACGCCCTTATTTGGAAGACAATGCTGGCCATTTGGGGCAAAATACTGCTCTGAATTAATAAACTTTAAGACTTTTATTTCTGCAACCAGAAAACGCAGGAATGCAAAAGTTTAACAGTTTGAATGTAATTTTTGTGGCTTTAAAACAAGATATTGTGGCTTTCTCTAGCATGTATGCGACGCAAACGGCAGAAAAAAGTCATTCATGGGAAAGGTGCACATGGTATAACTTTGAAATTTAATGCAAACATGCCCTGTGATTATAGGTACACACATATATAAAAAGCGTAGAATTGTAAGTGAAATATTTCCCACCAAAAATTGCGAATGATTATTAGAAGGACGAAACAATGTCGTACAAACCTGGGAGTTGGAATTGAATCCTCTGTGTAGAATATGTCATTTGCCTATGTGGTTTGCAAAAGCGCCACAACTGTAAAAATTTGCAATTTATGTCATAACTGATTTTGGCAAAAGTGACTGTGGGATGGCTCTGTGTCATGACCCTTGCCCCTGGCACTCACTGGCAAGTCAGCCTTCCAGTTAGGGCCAGGTCAAAGGTCTTAAAATCGCATCCAAGACTCTCTTGGAGTCAGTCCTGGCGCCTTTGGCGCCAGGCTCATAACCATCATGAAGACCAACATTAGAATGGGACTATTTACTTGGGACTATTTAACTTGGGGGGGTTCAGCCAACATGGAAGCACACACAAACCTCAGTTACAAGTAACTGAGCTATGCGGTCTAGTCTTTTGGGTGTGGCAGGCCTGGGACTACTTTACCTGGACTACTTTGGGTGTGGCAGGCCTGGGACTATTTTACCTGGACTACCTTATCTGAAACTATTTAAACCGCACCCAAACAGCAGAACATGCTTTGCGTTATTCTGCTATGGGCAGTGTGACACTCACCGTGTCCAGTTCTTTGATGCCAGATTACCTGAAACCAAGGACCTGCAGAGAGAAGAACACTACGAAACTTACCTGGAACAGTAGCCTGTCTTCAATCCATTGCTGACTTCAGTTCCACTCACCTGAAGGTATGAACTCCATCATCCGGCACTGCATGCATCCTGGAATACCATGACCAGAAAAGAGGCAAAAGAAAGACAGCATTAGTAAGCGTTTACTCACGTTTCCTCCTGAATGAAGAAAGCCACACAATTCTTACCTGGGTAGTCATCTCCTGGTCAGTATCACTGCTGGAACATTATGGCACTCGGCGAGGAACATCGCAACCTGCAAGGAGAGAAAAGACACACGTTAGCAATATAAAAGGCAAAACAGCACCGCACATCGCGCTTTACTCAACGGACAGCATTGCGCACACAGCGTTTCCCCTACCGGCCCATGCTCATCTTCAAACTGCATGGTAACACCAAAATACCTTTCCATACCTAAAAGGAAACAAGCAAGACATTATTATTCGAACTAAGAGGAACATAAGAACTGCATATAAAGACTGTAAAGCAGCAAACCTACAGAGTCGCAGCAGGCCTGGATTCCCACAGGGGGGCTTGCGCCAGTGAAGTAACTTGGTCGCTGCTCGTCCCCCACATCTACGTGCCCCTGCCACGAGGAGCAGGGTGGATAATCCACCTTTTACAATATTAAGAAAAGGAGAAGGCCCAAGGGGGAGGAAGGAGTTGAGGCCAAGGGAGGTGGGAAAACATAAAGACAATCTGGTATTGAATCCAGCTCTCCTATATTGCAGACCCATTTTTAACCAGAGACCTTACCAAGGGACCGGAAGATGGTTGGAGAGTGCAAATCATCGTACCAGGGCTTGGTGGCGTCCCCGTGGATACCAGGTGAGCGTAACACTCTGTAGCTCATAAAAACACACCCCATAAAACTGAGTCGCCTCCATCAGTCCAATCTGCTTCTAGGGAGGAGGTGACATACATAAGCTGACCTATCCGATTCTTAGGAGTAGGTCTAGCTTAGTTCTGCCCCACAGTAAATCCTGAGATTTCACCCACCTTATAAACGGGGGAGACTCAGAGAGACAAAGGACACTCTCTCCTGAATTTTCCAGCTCCTCCATATCCAGACATTCTATATTCATCATGCAAGATTCCAGATTCCACTGCAGCCCAGAACATAGATGACCCTTTCCAGACAGGACCATTGATCCAGAAAATCCCCACTAAAAAAATCCTAATATCTCTGGGAGAAAGGGGAGAAACTGTGGTGCCCTTTTTGAGAGTATCCTGTGACCAGACCTGCTTTTTGTCCCACTACCTGCATGCAAGCTGTACCCTCGCTATCCAGTGACGAGACCAGGCCCAGCTATCCCCTCCTAGTAGAGCCCGCCGTTGTGCTGTGACCAGATCCTTTGAGTCCAGAAACCCGGTTGGCTGTCCCAAATCCCAAACTCAAGTACTGATTGTGAGTATCACCCCATCCGATAGCATCACGTAGCATACCCCAATTTGATATCTTGTCTTTGTTCCACCCTCTTAGTAATCCCATCCATACCCTGATAACTTGTTTAAAATTGTCAGAATCCTCTGTGCATCCTATCCTTGATTTCCAAGTGTTAGTGCCATACGGCCACTCATTTCTGTCATTTGTAAGTCATTAGTATTATGTTGATTAAATAAATTAATTCTCCCTAAAAGAGGCACACTGTGTGAAGGGGTTACAACTGCAGCTTAACCTTTCTATTCACAGATGGCATTTATCTTTTCTAGCCACTAAAATCTAGTTTAAGTGAATCTTGTAATTTTCTTTCCAAACCAATTATCTCTGTCAACTGCTTTTATTTTTAAAACCGAATTTCCTTTCCCATTGAGAATCTCACCCTGTCATTAATTTACAGACACTCTTTCACTTTCATATTATCCCTGTGATGTACATCTGTCACTCAGCATGAAAACCGCATTCCGATCCTGTCTATTTCACCCGTTTTTCAAACCGTTTTGACATTTAAACCCGTGATAAATTAGCCAATGCAATTTCTACGTGTGTGATTTGTCTGCACTATGTTTGCATTTCCAAGTTGCTTATTTGACTGTATGCCGTTGTTAGTATCTTGCCTTGTAGTTTGCTAGTGTTCTGACATCCCTGATATTATTATAACTCATAGTTACCTCATTCATTCAACCACACATGTAAATTAATTATTTATCTATTCTGAGTGCTATTTGTTCACTTGCAAAGGGTTTTTAATCTGATTTTGCCTCCCATTCCTTGGGGAAGGCCGGATTTTTACTTCTGTTTGCTGCCTAGTATACCTGGTTCCTTGCTACTCCTTGCTACCTACCCAAAATTCGATTAATAGGGGTTTGAGGGAGTATTCTTAACTGGGTGCTATCTACCCAAAGCGCAGTTTTTCTCGCATTTACTTGTGCTTTAAGTACGTTATATTAGAAGGTCAAACTAAGTGTATTCTATCATTTCACAGTGTTATTATCACCCCACTGGGGATTGCTGCCCTATATTACATTTGCGTGATTTCATTTGAATTTTAAAATAAATAAATATTGTATTACCACCCACATGCTTGCTTCCTGGTCCATTGTGACCCAGGGTATTTGTAAAAGGTGGTGTGAGACAGGTTGGGTGCCATCTCGATCTGAATTCTTAGGAAATAAAGAAAAAGTATTTTAATTGTGCGCTACATCCTAGGCTAAGGGCAAGAGTCCTGGTCTGGTATGTGACGCCCGATTAGAATCCTTAACACTT
The DNA here is from genome assembly GCF_040938575.1 of Ambystoma mexicanum. Lineage (NCBI taxonomy): Eukaryota > Metazoa > Chordata > Amphibia > Caudata > Ambystomatidae > Ambystoma > Ambystoma mexicanum. Next base: position 963,235,460 of record NC_090941.1, on the reverse strand, counting down.
GTCAATGTCGGTTTATTCCTAACTTTTATGTAGGTATCCCACAGTCTTTGATTCTGAAATTAAAATCTCGTCGCCATACAATGAAATAGTGGCACATACCCGCCAATGTCAAATAATTCCTTTTGAAAGAATCTGATTCAGCATTTGATGAATGTTGATTTTTTGGGTTAAAAGTGTTTATGCACTTAGGATTAAAATGAATATCTGTTCAACGGTCAAGTAATTCATTAAATGGCACTGTTTGTACCAGAAAAACAGGCCTGTGTTAGACGTTTGCCAATGCACTTTGTTCATTGTCCTGTTGAACCAGATTCCTTGACCAGCCTGATATCACTGCATGGTTTGCAGCCAAGCTATAAGGCTATTGTGATAAATGGAATGTATCCAAGAGTGCAACATGAGGATAACACGGAAACTCCTCCCTACAATGTGAAAACAGAAAAAGAATATCGAGGCTGAGTACCCCCAAAGGAAATACACCGAACAAGGGTTACAAAGGAACATACAAAGCACTTTATTCTATACTGAATCCAATTACAAAAACAGAGCAAAATCAGATAGCTATCGGCCCTCAGTACAACACAACAAACTCCAGCGTGGTTCAGTGTGTTCAGTGAGAGACGCTGTACGTTAGAATGCATTCGCTTTTTATACATTTAGTGGGCACGATGCCCAGCCCCACTTCGGGTTAATATTCCTTATAATATATCACCGATCTAGGGTTCGTGCCAAGTCTCAAATAACCACATATAACTGGTTTGCCTTTAATACATGTATCAACAAGCATATGCAATAGCTGTGTATTCTAAAGTTTTACATGCAGGCCTTCTTAAACATTAATACAATGTAGTTAAACAGATGTTCTTTGTTCAGTATTTGAATACATTGTCTCAACATATGCTCGTGGATTAGTTTCATTGCACGAGTAATTCTTTTACACATAGGTCAGTGAAGGACAAGGTCTCAGTTCATGACCTCAACAAGTGGCCTGCAGGCATATTACACATTAGCTATGTACAGAGGTCAAGACGGCCATGTTGTATTCTGCAATGACATCGTCCACCATTTTAGCTCACAGGGTGACTTTTACACAACAAATCCTAAAATGGCGGTTTAACCTAAAATGGCAGCCTACATGGATTTAAGGTCAGGACCTTGCAACACAGATTTCTTTCACAAGTGACTTTCGAGCAGCTTGGCGTAGGCCAATATTAAATATATTTATTACAATAGGAGGCACGATATACTTTCTATTTTGACAAACCCTCCTTTTGGCCTATGCCAAGTGCTAAAAACTACTTTGGATCTCCTTGCAAATAACTCCATGCATCATTGTCCATGCACCCTGAATCACTATCAGAAATATCTATTGCCATTAGGTCTTTTGCTAAAATATCCTTCAATACGTATTCTTTGGAAGTCTTATCTGGGGCATACACTTTATGTCCTATCGAACCTATCGCTTGTGCGCAACATCCCCCTAGTATTGAACACATACCAGGCAGACACTGAATACAACAACAAAGAAACAACAGTATTCCCAAAATAATCAATAAGACCGAAAGCACCTGCCAACCCCAAGACTGCAAGAAGTCCCAGAACCAAGCGCTTAGATCCCAGTTTCCCTCGGGAACATGCACTTCGGAACTAAGGACGTGCAGATTTTGTATTGCCTTGAAGATAGTTGGGGAGGAATCTGGTACGAAAACACAGCAAGCGGATCCCACTAATTTTCATACTCCACCACGCTCAGCTAGAATGATATCTAATGCCATTCGATTTTGAAGTGCTACAAATCTTATCGCCCTTTGTTCTAACGTCATATTATAGAGTATGTCCGTGGTCCGGTTGATGGTACTCTCCAGTACTCTCGCTAGTTTTCTGATATCTTCTGAATTCGCTATCTGCCCCCAAAATGACACAACTGATTTTGCTATATCTCTCAAGACTTGTGCCGGGGTGTCACCATTCTCATCCCGCCGTGGACGAGCCTTCGAAACTTCTTTTGTACTAGCTATAAACACCCCAGGTAACAGGATCCCTAAATAACAGGTTCCCTGCCAATCCCTGGGAAACCACGGGAATGCTACATTACCGCAGACAAAGTAGTGTCTGTTCTCACCAGTCAAATTTGCAACGTTGGCACTACCTAAAAATGTTCCCATTGACTGAGTTCCATTCCTCTGTATGCAAAAAGAAACTGAATCGGGGCTATGGTTAACAGTGTAAGAAGGAGGTATGGCATCCTTTTTGCCTATCAGAGTAATTTTAAAGGAAATCAAAGATTGGAAAGGACGAGACAGTTTATCAGCAGGCCTAATAGAAGCAACATTCGGTTTACTCCTATTTGCAAAAAGTGAGCATCCCAGGGGAGTCAAAACACATTTCTCAAAACTATTCAAATTGGTGCCATAAAAGTTCCCAGAGATGCTATTATTCCATCGGCCAAAGAACAGTGCTCTAAGAGAAGCATAGCAGGCAGTTGTCAACGGTAAGGGATGAATATACCAACCTTGCCCTTATCCCCGTGTTGTGGTAAATGTGAGCAGACCCAGCAGTTGGATTTATTAAAAATAGCATGTGTAGCATTCATGATAAGTAATATAGTGTTATTATGGTACCTTTGTCTGTGCTGGGAATCCCGAGGGGATAAAGTGTGCAAATGTACAAAGGGAGTAGGAACAATGGGTGCACTTTCAATAGGCAACAAAAGTTCTAAAGAGTGAGTTTCCTCGAGGTACCATAATCCTAAGGCAGCGACTATTAAAAACCCAAATATCATTACAGCAATATGTTTTCGGGGGCCCAGGCATTTTGTCCATTGTCCCAGTTGGTCACCCCCTTATTTACAAGTCCAATACGAGCGGCGGCGGTAGCAGGCATTGTAGTCTTCGGATGGAAACCCCAATGTTCGTTGCTGGTGACCCATCGGTCGCGCGATTTCTTAGTCCTTCAACAAACCTTAGCCAGCAGAATCCCCTTTCTCAAATTTGGGCAAAAGCAAGCCCTCAATGACTCTTTTCCTTCTCCGAATGCACAGCCGAACCGTGCCGTAAGTCTATCTTCGTGGTCGCAAGTTGTATCGTACTTTTCCTGGTACTGATTGATCCGGAAACAATATGTCATCATTTCCTGCTGGAAGCAACATGTCGGAGGCAAGTGAAGAGGCTGAATTTGAAACAGCCGTTTCTGGGTGCAAAATTTGCGGAGAGTGTGAAGATGAAGTGGCAGCTTCCCCAAGCCTCCTGGGCTCAGGGATATTCTCCGACTCACTCTCAGTGCTGCTTACTGCTTTGGGATCGTTGGTTGCAGTATCAGCTAGGGGTTCTGTTTCTTCTGTAGCGTGAGGCACAGGGCGAGGAAGTATCTTGATGTGTGACGCGTGGATCCAGTTCTTTCGTCCAGCTACCCGCACCTCTGTCTGGGTGACCAACAGGACCTGGAATTGCCCACGCCAGCGAGGCGCGAGGCAGCAGGTGCGCTGAAATGATTTGATGAGCACCCAACTCCCAGGTTGTATGCCGTGGCCCGGGCCCTCGTATCGTACAGGTAAAGCTTCTCGTACCTGGTGGTAAATCAAATACAGGTTTTTAGTCAATTGGCTACAATAATCTGAAAGTAGTACATTTTCAATATTCTTTAAAGTTCGGCATTTTGGAAGATTCCAGATATTGGCAGGTCTCCCCATTACCACCTCAAATGGAGAGAGCCCAGTCTTAGTTTGAGGGGTTGTACGCATGGCTAGTAACACGATCGGTAAGGCGTCCAGCCATTTTAGTTTGGTGCCGGCACACATCTTAGCGAGCTTGTTCTTCGTGATACCGTTGTGTCTTTCTACTAGTCCGGCACTCTGAGGATGTGTGGCCGAATGGAACTGTTTGTCAATTGGTAAAGCTGTACATATCTGTAGGATTACAGCTGCGACAAAATGTGGAGCATTGTCCGACCAGAAAACTCTCGGCAAACAGAACCGGGGGAAGTACTCCTTTAACATGGTTTTCGCAGTGGTCATGGCTGTAGCATCTTTAACAGGGAAAGCCTCAACCCATTTACTAAAGGCACAAATGACCACCAGGACACACTTTAAATTGTTGCATCGTTCCATTTCAATGAAATCAAAGTGAATAACTTTGAAGGGGACAGAAGGTGGGCCAAAACTTCCCCTTAGAGTTGATGTCCCCTTTCCCACATTGTGTTGTAGGCAAATCATGCAGTTCTGGACGTAGTGCTGGGCAATTTTATTTTCGAAATCTTGTCATTTGCCCAAACTTTTTGTAACATTTTCGTAACCTGCTGGGCACAAACATGTGTAGGGCCGTGTGCCATGACAACCATCATCATGACGTAGGCGTCAGGTAACAGCCATTTTCCTTTGACCATGCCCACCCAACACCCATCATCATCAAGTTTCCCCAAGCCTTCAGCCCACCTCTTAGACTCTTCCATTGTGGCATCAGCTTGGATATCCCATACAGACCCAACACCCTCATCCATTACATAAGCATCTACAGTGTCTCTTGAAACATACATCTCCGTGAAGAGATCTGTGGCAGTTTGTCTAGCTATCTGATCAGCGAAAGCATTGCCTTTTCCAATATCATCTACAATCTTTCAATGTGCTGCACATTTCATAACTGCTAACTGAGTAGGGAGTGCAAGCGCTGAGAGTAGTTGCACTATTAGGGAGCCATGTTGAATCTTGGTGCCATGCGAAGTTAGGAACCCTCTTTCTGACCAATGTTTCCCAAAGTTGTGAACCACCCCAAAGGCATACTGACTATCAGTATATATATTTACTGCAAGCCCTTTGGAAAGTTCACAAGCTCGGGTCAATGCTATAATCCAAGCGGCCTGCGCAGAATTATGCGTAATTCTCTTAGTTTCCACAACCGTGCTCTATGCAGTGATTGCATAAGCGGCTGTGGATGTACCATCCGGAAGTTTAAAGCAGGAGCCGTCACAAAACAGCTCTCCTTGCGGATTATCCAAAGGAGTATGTTTCAAATCGATTCTGCCCTTTGCTTCTTGTTCGGTCGTATACAAACAATCATGTGACTCTTCATCGTAATATCTTGCGGAAAAGGTAGGAGTTCAGCCGGATTAAGGACACAACACCTCTTAATTTGAATGTGAGGAGCAAACAAGATCAATTCATATCTTGTCAACCATGCAGAAGTGAGGTGCTGCGTTTGAGTTCGGTTCAATAGAACATCTACAGAGTGAGGCACCATCAGGGTTAGATCATGGCCTAGGACCATTCCCTCACTCTGTTTTACAGATGCGGCAGCGGCAGCATCAGCGCACAAACATCTTGGCAAAGCGCAAGCTACAGGATCAAGGGCAGAAGAATAGTAACCGCACGGCCTATTCTTCCCTCCATGTTCCTGCGTTAATACAGCCAAAGCACATCCATCACATTCATGCACAAACAATACAAAGGCCTTTTCATAGTTTGGTGTGCCCAAAACTGGTCCAGAGCATATTGCAGTCTTAAGCAAGTCAAACGACTGCTAGTGTACCGTGTTCCATGGCAATGGCGAAGAAATGACCTTCTTTGTCAAAGCCACCATCGGTTTAATCACTAGTGAGAAGTTCGGTATTCCACAACCTACAGTAAGAAGCCATACCTATCAAAGCCCTAACTTCCTTCTGTGTATTTGGGACAGAGATGCCAGAAATGTGTTTTATTCTTTCAGGTGTCAATCTTCTTCCCTCCTTTGACAGGAGATAGCCTAAATAGGCGACCTCCTGACAACAATATTGAAACTTTTTAAGCGAAGCTTTGTTACCATGCTTAGCTAGATGAATAAGTAATAACACAGTGCCCTCCTTACAGGCACTCTCAGAGTCAGCAGCTAGAAGCAAAGTACAGGTAGAGGGCAATTCAAGGGTATCAAGTTGTTCTTTCAAAGCCCTACTATAAATACTAGGACTCTCTGTGTACCCTTGAGGTGCACAAGTAAATGTAAACGAGCATCCCCCTAAGGTGAACGTGAACAAATATCTACTATCCTTGTGTATAGGAATACTAAAGAACGCATTCTTTAAGTCCACAACACTAAAGTAAGTAGCTGTAGCTGGAATCATGGTTAGGATCGTCGTTACATCAGGCACAATTGGAAATTGTGGTGCCACGACTTTATCAATGGCACGTAAATCAATTATAAAACGGAAAGGAATTACATTATCGCCTTTCTTGTACAGGGTAAAATCGGACTATTACACAAACTTCCTGAAATTTCTTCAATCACACTGCGATGCACAAAATCGGAAACAATACATATCAAAGCTTGCTCGCCCTCAACCGAAATCTTATACTGGGGAATGCGTGGCAGCTCAATTCCATGTTTCAAAACTATCTTAACAGGCTTGAACAACACCGACATCATTGTCTTTGACAGCCCACAAGCTTTCTGGTACATCAATGAATTCAAGATAGAAAAGGACACTGGTCCGTAAAGGGACCCAAAGAAATAGGTACTGGCATAGAAACCAGACAAACAGCTGGTGTACCGGAAAACCCTACAGAAACATTTGTTTGCCCTGACAATGGAATGTTTGGAACCCGCAAATGATCAATGGAACACTTCTGTGTTCCAGTGTCTATCAAAAACTGATGCTTCCTATTTCCCACCACCATTTCAACGTAGGGACCTTTCTGATTGACGGGAATAGGTGTAGGTTCCAAACCCTGCTTCGGGCAATCCTAACGAAACAGAACATCATCAAAAGGAAGCTCTTTAGATAAATATGCAGTGGAAGGATGATCAAATATATTCCTAGTGTCCGCACTCGGATTCTGATTGTCCTGCGAAAAAGGTTGTTGAATGTCCTGTGTAAACTGACCTCTACCAGGGTCCCCTATGCCCGGGCGACCTCTGGATCGCCTACCCATATTACCAAATGTATTATTCGAACTTTGTTGAAGGACGGGGCATTGTGCTCGCCAATGACCCTCTCAACGACAATAAGCACACTGGTTAATATTCACAGGACCCAAGGGCACATTCCCCTGTGGGACATACTGACCTCTAACCTGAGAACTACCCCCTCTAGGGCCCCTAACAGTTTGCTGCAATAGCACTTTAGTTTTTAAATCGCCTTTCCGTTTTTCAATCCTATCTTTTTCTTTATTGACACGGTATAGTACTGAGCCATATGCAGTACTTCTGATTGTGATTTCGCCTGCCAAGCGCTCTCAGAAGACATAATCTGTGACTGGATGTCAGGCAGTAATCCACGTACAAATTTGTCCACAAATAATCTTTTCCCAGACTCTGTGCCTAAGTCTTGTCCACTGAAATCCGAGAATACCTGTTTGAACCGATTAAAGAACTCGGTAGCACCGTCAGACTTTTCTTGGACACAGGCCGTAAGTTTGTCCCAAATAATTCTCTTTTCGGGAATTATGGTTTCTAATTTAGCAATGATTCTATCAGGCAGAGTTAATATCACCTTTTTTTGCGGTCTTTCGCCAGCTGGCCTTTCCCCATTAAGTCTGGTTATATTTGCCCATGTATCTCCCAACCCGGGTACATCGTCAATAGTTCTAACTTGTTTCCATAAATCTACAGGCAGGAGTACAGGAAACAACAAATCAATGTCACCTAAGGTGAACACTGAGGACTGCAAAACGGATTCCATTTCTTTATAAAACCCTGTCAGATTTTTCCTAATATCAGGAATAGACTGTCTAATGGTGTTCACTTCCTGCCGTGAAAACGGGACGTGAACAAACTGTGATACATAATGTGCAGGAATGTTCACAGCGACAATACCCTGTGCAGCATCGGCCGCAACCTCAACCTTCGGGACAAATGTCGGAGGAACCTCTCTCATAGGCAACTGAGAAATAGGTAACTCCGAACGCTTACTAAGCAACAGAGGCAAGTCGAGCACTAAAGCAGTCAAAGAAGTGTCAAGTGAAAAAGCTCTCTTATAAATGCTCAATAACTCTGTGGGACAACTAATCTTCCTTTTTACACACTCATTCTGCAGGTACTCTACCATTACCTGTATCACTTTCCTCTGCATTTCCAACGTATATTGACTATAAGTGTCATATACCTCAACTGGAGTTATCGATATGTCTGAAATCCATCTAATCGCGTCTTTCTTACAAATTCGCATTTCCTCCGATATCGGTTTATGACACGGAAGGAACCGTTTCTGTACAGACATATTCTCCTCTTCCTCATCCTCATTCTTATCTTTTCTAACTCCTTTCTATACCCAAATAACCTCTCGACATGCTCATTTACCTTCTCCACTGTGTCTCTAGAAAGCGCTAGAGTATTTAGATCCCTTAACCCTTGCGGAACATCCTCATTATTTAATCTTCCCCACATTATACATAACTGAATTCCTAAACCTTCAATAAAAACATTTTTCTCAGGAAAATTATCCGTATTACAAAGTGTGGCAAAAACACTAGCTTGATCATCCTTCTCCATACAATGCTTAGCCCATGCAATTAACTCACATTTCTTCTCCGGCGGTACAGTATTGCGAGTGACAACTTTTGTTCCCGTACCTCGATCGATTACAAGCGGCTCAGGACCAGTTGGAAGAGAGGGAGCAGGCAAATTCGATGGAGGTACTATAACTGGTGCGATAAGAAGAGGTGGAGGAGCAGGTGGAGGGACAAAAACCGGAGAAATAGGAACAGGTTGAGCAGGAAGAGCAGGAATAACAACAGGAAGAGGTACAGCAGCGGGAAGAGGAACTTACGGAGGTGGTGCAGAGGCACCAGGCCTTCGTTCATTTAATATTTTGTCAATAAACTCATCAGAAATATGAAGATCTTTAGAAGGATAGATTTTCTGAATTCCAAGTGAGAAAGGCCTGTCCATATTTTTAGTTGCCTCAGACTTTGTTTTAGTCATATAACAATGCTTTTTCAGCGTTTGTTTTATGACGACGTGCATGTTTCTCTCTACCTTTAAGTTGTTGCAATGCTTCTTTTTTCCAATTCTGCAAAACATCAAATGCTGCAGGTCTAGCCTTTTTCTTTAACAAGACTGACTCCAAATATTCAATGCGTGGGATCTCAAAACTACCATTGATTGGCCACTGAAGTTCAGAGGCATGTCTGGTTTGTCTGTGCCAAATATCATTAAATACTATACTTCCAATGCCGTACTTACAGTACATAGTAAATGCCGGCGACCCCTCCTGTGGTGCGGGACGGCTAAATTTCAACAATTGTCTATCAGTGCGGAATAATGCCCTAAAGCAGGTAGACAATTTCCCAGGCATATCTCAAATTCTTGGTGTTACCTGGTCAATAAATGTGTCTGCAGATACAATGCGCCAAAATTCAAATTGTCAGGGTTAAATTAAGAATCGGGTCACGACTCACCTAACCAAACCTAAGGAGGACCGATCGGTACTTCTAAGAATCTTACCTAACTAATCTTACCTCGTGTATGGTGATTTCAGCAAATCTGCCCTCCTCGATAAGTGGGCCCTCGTCAAGATGCCGTCTCAGACCACAAGCTAATCGTCCTGGGATCGGGTCGTGCAGCGCTGCTGAGGTGTCGTGTCTCATCCAGGGGCCCCTTTATGTCACACCGTCCGATCCCGGTCCGATAGCGTGTGTGAACCTTCAACAATCCGGCATCAATCTTGAGGGTCCCTTTTCGGGCGCCAACTGTGAAAACAGAAAAAGAATATCGAGGCTGAGTACCCCAAAAGGAAATACACCGAACACGGGTTACAAAGGAACATACAAAGTACTTTATTCTATACTGAATCCAATTACAAAAAAAGAGCAAAATCAGAAGCTATCGGCCCTCAGTACAACACAACGAACTCCAGCGTGGTTCAGTGTGTTCAGTGAGAGACGCTGTACATTAGAATGCATTTGCTTTTTATACATTTAGTGGGTGCGATGCCCAGCCCCACTTCGGGTTAGTATTCCTTTTAATATATCACTGATCTAGGGTTCGTGCCAAGTCTCAAATAACTGCATATAACTGGTTTGCCTTTAATACATGTATCAACAAGTGTATGCAATAGCTGTGTATTCTAAAGTTTTCCATGGAGGCCTTCTTAAACATTAATACAATGTAGTTAAACAGATGTTCTTTGTTCAGTATTTGAATACATTGTCTCAACATATGCTCATGGATTAGTTTCATTGCACAAGTAATTCTTCTACACATAGGTCAGTGAAGGACAAGGTCTCAGTTCATGACCTCAACAAGTGGCCTGCAGGCAAATTACACATTAGCTATGTACAGAGGTCAAGACGGCCATGTTGTATTCTGCAATGACATCGTCCACCATTTTAGCTCACAGGGTGACTTTTACACAACAAATCCTAAAATGGCAGTTTAACCTAAAATGGCGGCCTACATGGATTTAAGGTCAGGACCTTGCAACACAGATTTCTTTTGCAAGCGACTTTCGAGCAGCTTGGCGTAGGACAATATTAAATATATTTATTACAAAAGGAGGCACGATATACTTTCTATTTTGACAACAACATGGAGGAGGCTCAGTCTGACCGCAGCAGTCCAGTGTTCCCGACGTCCAGCGACGTGCCGAAGCCCGCCCCCCGTCACACACAACGCTTATCTGAATACACAGAATGTCATTCAATGCGTTGCTAATCTCCAGCCACGCTCCGTGAGTTTGTCTCTATTCTTCCTGAATTACTTTTCATAACCACTTGGGGAATAGGCAGGGATTCTGAATTTCCAGCCCTCATCTATTGTGAATTCTATTCTCTCCTTAGTGCAATCCCGGGGAAATGATGGATCAATCATGACTGTTTTCCCTTTCACTTTCTCCACGCCACGTTTGGCAATCAGTGCACAGTAATCGGGTAGGTGCCTCTGGGAGTTCAGGAGCCAAGTTCTCTCTCTTAATATTCAGGGCATTTGGGATATTTCGTTCTGATTCTCATTTCCCTTCTGCTTCCAGCTGTCAGAGCTACGTCCAGTCTTTGAGAATAGTGTTCTCTTCATTTCAAGTTCCGGCAGACTTCTGGACCTACAATATCTTATCTCCTTCTCTCTCTAAGGGTAACGAGTGTTTCTAACTAATCCTGATAGATTTTCATCTCTGTGCCTTTCTTTTATTCTGTATCTATAAGCTATTGGTTCATTATTTCTTATTGCAGTCTGGTGCCATATTTCTTCTTGCATCCCTTTCCCTGACCACATCCTCCGTCGTTTGGAGCATTTTGAGTAGCATTTTAGGGTAAGCTACGAGTCTTAGTTTAAAACCACCCCTATTCCTTCTTCGTCTGGGAACAGCCCGTCCTAGTGATTTCTATTACTCACTTATACTCTTGTTCTTTGACTCCTACGTAGCACATACCAACCAGTCCTCCTGGAGAGCAGAGCATTTCAGATCAGAAGAAGAGGGAGATTGACTGGAATCCTCGAACTCTAGCAGCTCTTCCCTGCACAGGATTTTTCCCCTTTCAGGGGTTTTTCCCTGGAGGTCTCACCAAGGCTGAATCCTTTGGTTCAGGTCAGCGGAAGGATTTTCAGGTATTTCCCCATTTTCTTCTGGCTTCGAAGAGAGCTGCGCAGGAGAAGATTACAGGTGGGTGTATCTGGATTGTGGTTTGAACCAAAGATATTACTAGTTATTACAGCTATACGGGGGACTCAGAAGTCATAATGCAAATGTCTCATAGGTAACAGTTTAATACATTCAGAAAGAGCTTTCGCTCTATTATCAAATGAACATTCCTTATCTTCTCAAACGATGATACTTGCTTGTGGCATGCAGAGCATATACTTGGTAGGTACATGGCAGATTTGAAACCAAACTGCATCAATTATTCCATGTGTGCATCATATTTTCCATCCATGAAAATGTGCCAATTTCTTCTGAACAATATGTAGGATGTTGGACTATAGAAGAGTTGATGCAAAATGTACTATTATCATCAATAGAAAGATGACTATTCAAGATTATAAATGTATTCATGTAGCACCTTGTCATTCATAAACTCTTCTCTGCTTTTCTACAGTTGCACCTAAAGATCAAAGATGTACAAACTAGGTCGTTATTTGCAAAGTGAGGAGCTAATCTGGTGTTAAGTGTGTAACTAGGACGTACCATGAGGAAGTATTTCAAATGTTAATCGTAAATACCAGTTCCATAGCGCTTTGACATACACGATTGTCCCACATTATCTCCAACCGGTTGTCATGCTGTAGTGAAAAGGTTGTGCCACTTTGTGCACTGTGCCAGTACACAATCAGCCAATTTACCCAGCATGTATGCGTTATGATCACGTTGCTGATTTAATTACCAACAAATATTTCAGTCTCACATCATTTAGAAAATTAGTAATATTTTCTGTCAGGTCCTGACACATTTCACAAGCTGCTTTTTAGACTCTACAGGTGTTCCTCACCCACACAGACCTTAAAATGGCTTTGTCAAAGCATAACTGTTCGAAGCAGCATGTCCAAGTTAATCTTGAAACTGGTGCAGAGTTCGAACACTGCTAAAACTGTGTTTTTAGCCAAGAGGTCCATAAGCAATATGGCTGCCATGCACCTACAGGAAGGACCAAAACATGTTGGAAGACTCTCTGTAACAGAAAATGCAAGCATTTCTGGCATATGAGGGGGGCATTCATATTCTTACGCAGCCGAATACATCCTATTGAAAATTAAATAATGTCATGATTAAATTTCATGATTAAAAATGATTTCATGATTAAAAATGTCATGATAATTAAAGAATGTAAACATGTGAAGTTTTGGAGGTTGCACGCATTAGTGTGTAGTAGGAGCAATGTGTGCTGTGCCAAGAACTTGCATTGTGGATCACTCTGGTGCACCTTCTCAACTAGTTGCACCTTTTTAAAACAAGAGTAGCTTTATCATAAAACAAGGCTCTTGTTCATTTGAAAGTAGGTAAAAAATGTAACGCGTGGTAACTTTTCCATTGGCCATTCAAGATCAAGATGTTCCTTACTTTCAATGAGAGAAAACACCCTATTAATCAAAAATCTGATGGTGAGTTCTCTCAGGCGCACAGTGATGTATCCAGGGCCAGTGTGTCTCCCGTTGGTTAGACAAAAATTAAGATCTGTTGCTTGAACAAGGTATGGCAATTGTTACAATAAAACAAATGTTTGCCTTTGACTATCAACTACTGTTTTTGAAAGTTATTTGATTTTAAGTATTGCATTTCAATTTGGGATTTGTCCAGGATGCGTCACTTGGCTTGATACAACTCTTCATAGATGGCACAATGCCCCTTGTTGTGCCATCGTCGCTTGATGTGGTCATGTAATTTTTTTCAAGACATTGCACACTTTGTTCAATTTGCTTATCAAAGTTATACTACCATCAGACATATTTCACAACATGCCTTCCCAGTTCCCTAGACATCATTTTGCACCATGTGCTTAGCAGTACAAAGTGAGAATATTAAAATAGACAAAACATTAAGTACTTTCCGCACAGGATCCATCTACCCATAGTTTGCAAAACCCGAAAAGAAAACCTGATATACAATAGCACTTGCAAAAGAGAATCAAGCAGGATGTCCGGCTTGGGGCGTGGTACAAGTCTTCGAAGATGGCACACCAGTCCACTTTTTACTGTAAATAATTTGATTATCAACAGTATAAATACTTCAACGACATGGCCCAATCGACCCAACCATTGCCTGAGATATCTATACAAATTGTGGGTCTATTTTGGCAAAGCCAGATAAAACAAATACACGAAAACAAAGGAAAAACTCATTCAGTTCATGTTGCATAATTACATCAAGAAATCAATGTACACAATTGCAACTATGAATTGAATGAACCAGAATGTCGAACTGGGATGTGTGATCACTGGGGTAGGGCACAAGTCTTAGAATTCTTAGAAGTCTTAGAGTCTTAGAGTCTTAGAAGTCTTAGAAGATGGCATAACAGTCCTGCTATATGATATAGAAATGCTTCAAAGCCATGCTACAAAATGCTCGCCCACAGCCTGATGCACCACAGCTAGGCAAAGCCAGATATTTAAAATACACAACAAGTGAACAGCCCACCCAGTCTCCTCCTACATGTTACATAATTAATTCAAGACACCACTGTAAACAATAGTATTTGCTAAATGATTTAATAAGGATATCCAAATGGGGTGTGGGGTCATTGGTGTGTGGTGCAATTCTTTCATGTCAACACCTTGATCACATCATGTAACTTTTTCATACCATTGAACACTTCGGTCCACTTTTGTATCAAAATGAATAATAGCTTCAAAGACATTCCGCGGTATGGGCGCTCACATCCACATACCGGTACACACAGAGGGACGTCATTTGGGGGCTGCTGGGGTCCTTGTGACCCCTGGTTTGGTCTATGAAAAAGAACCTATATTGAAAAAAACAGAAGTTCTGATTCCGTTTTTTTCAATATAGGTGGCTTCCTGGGCTGTGATGCTGTGGCGGGAGCCATTCGGTCTGGAGCTGCTTTCAAGAGTTCTGTCTACTGTAATTTTAGTGGTTGCTTAGCAACCATGAAAGGTTAGAGTCATAGCTCTTGAAAGCAAGGGGCCGGGGGACCTAGCATGCTCCTCCCCAGGGAGTTTTTGGTACAGAATCTGAACTGCACATATCCTGCGAGGAGTGCTAAATACACCAGGTTTATCATATACATCCTGGCCTGTAAAGTACACTTTTATTCAAGGTGAGTGAGTGCATGTATAAGCAGGCTCTGAAGGGCACAGACACTGGAGGAGAGTGTAGGGTTTACACTAACCTGCAGACAGCACTTTCAGCCACACCTGCACAAAGCCATTCTTTCCAGATACCCGGCAATAGTTTGCATGTTAAGAGTGAAAAGCAAGCACCAAACTGGATTAGCATATTATAAAGGTCACTCCTAGCCCACCTCTCACCCCTTAAAAAAACACCTCTTCATCGAGTGAGGCCCAACTTCCTCCGCCTCCCAGCAGCACCCTAAATCAGAATCCTTTGGCAGGCTCGCCCCACACATCCGCATGAAGCAGAGACCACCCAGTGCAAGACATGAAGGGGTCCTGCCCAGACAAACATGCCTCTTCCTGACCTTGCCACCCCTCCCTTGCCTGACATCAGTCGAGATATGGCAAGCTGCAAGCCCGAACCTGCCTTTATACACGCCTTCCTTGGGTGAGTGTCAGCAGAGTCCAATCTTCCTTGCATGCTTTGCCTCTGGTTTCACTGTAGCTGTGGCTGCCTTCTCCTATCTTGACCACCACTTCTCAACTCCCTCAATGTCTCAGCACAGGTGCCACATAAAGTGCAGAGAAAGTCCCACCTTCTCACCCATAGCTCTGTTCTAACTGTGCGTGCTTTCACAGCATTACTGCTCCTGTATTAGTGTCCCTTGGCCACGCAGCATGCCCTAGATGTAATACTCTTAAGGCCTTGTTTTCAGTAATGCTTGTTCAAGGCACCCACACGGTCTCACGCAATCAACACTCGATTGATTAGACGGATACAGGAGGAAGAGACAAACGTGTCTTTATTCCTATAATCCCTGAAAGTAACTAACTTCCCTCTCCTGCCTCCCACCCCTTCCCGCAGCTCCCTGTCCCTTCACACATGACAAGGGAGACACTGCAATGTGCCGACGTCACCCCCGTACTAAACAGAATGATGTCTCTAGTTCATCTCCTCAATCAATCGCTGAGGTCATGGTTTCATTGACGGTAGAGTTTGGTGGTAGCGGTGACATCAAATAGTGCATAGAGCTGACAACACAGGAATGCAGATGTATAAGACTTCAACATGTCACTTGCTAAGTCAAAAAAGCAAGTGCTGAGCTCTGGATGATAAACATTAAACATCAGCAGAATATTACGATCACATTTAATACTGCTTTGCAGAGATTCCTGTTCCAGCTTGAGCCAGGACAGCATACAAATCATTCACAACATTGCTGCTGAGCGATGCACGTGATCATCGTGATGTGCCATTTAAAGTAAAGCGGATTAGGGGAAAGTTGGTACGGTTCAATTAGAAAACAGGCCAGTTTTAATTGGGAAATGGCTCCGCTTCACAAATGATCGTCTTGCAGCCCTTCTCAGAAGTGCTATGACTATTTCATTTAAGGTTTAGCATTCCACGTTGCTAATAAGTGATGCGACGGTAGCAACCTTGCTGAGAAAAGGCAGGTTCTCTCAGTGCCTACTAATGTGCACACCTGCTCGGAAGCGTTAATCAGGGGTTCACCCACGTATTGCCCTTTTAGCTGAGACTCGTGTCCATGTGCATTTTGAAACACGCAATTCCTTGCAACTATAGCATTAACAATGTCTTCATACTCCAGAGTGACACGGATTCGGATACCACAAATATATATATATATATATATATATATATATATATATATATATATATATATATATATATATATATTGTGGGCTACATTGACCCACTCACTAGAATTCCCATCCATAACCATTCTGCAGCAGAACCAGCAAACGTGCTGCCATTGGACAGGATGGAACAATGGGGCACACTCAGAAAGCCTGCCAGGGTGTTCTTACATGCACCAAGAAGAACATTGAGAAGCAGCACTGCTTTGCTGCTTGATCCACATTCCCCTTGAAAAAGGAAATGTTTGGCCTTTATAATGATGGCACTTTGACGCTATTTCCATCTGTTCAACATCACACTGCTTTCATCAATGAGGCCCTGCCATGCCCACCCATATCCTGATTGTGCTCTAGCAAAATAGAACATTATCCCTGGATGACAGGCTGTGTCAGCCAAATCTGAGAAATCAAAAGAAGCTTTATTTTCACTAGCACAGAGAAACACTTGACTTCTGAGTTACAAAATGTCAAATATCAATGCTGCAAAAGAGACTCTGGCTCTGTGGGCCTATGTCAATTTCAATGGACCTGTGACTTAAACAGATTATTGTATAAGTGAAACTGACTAGGGCTGCAAAACAATGTGGGAAATTCAGAGAGAAAACCTTTTGAAATGGTCAGCCCAGCAGACTTCACCATGTGTTAAAATGCGCTTTTGTAAATAAGCAAAAATGCCGGTCTTAAAAGTGTAATGCTGAAAGAAGGACTTGTTTTGCCCTAGCAATGTAAAGGGGGTTGTTGCTGGGAAACGTATATGGGATGTTTTATTCAACAGGCTTGCTTTTGATTTAAAACAAAATAAAATAAGAAATAAAGACATCGGCTGCCTTCTGAAAACTAGCCAAAAGGTTTCTGCTTGGGGGGTTGCAAGCAACAGAAGGAGCCGCAATAGATTCTAGGACACATGAGTGCTAATTGCTACCTTGGAAAACTTTGAATTGACCCAAAAGCACTAAAGAGCCTAGGCATCAGACTTTTGTCTGGGCTGAGCCCTCTTACAATGGAGATTCTGGGACACAGACATGTGAAATTGGAAATCGCACGTCACGCGACTTCTACTAGGAGCCAAAGCCAACTCAAGAGCAGCCTTGCAAATATGCCCTTATATGGTGAACAATGCGGACTATTTTGGCTCTAAAAACTATTTTATTAATGAACTTTTAAGACTTTTATCTTTGCAACAGGACTTCGCATGAATGTAACAAGTTAACAGTTTAAATGGAATTTGTGGTTTTTAATTTAAGACGTGGTAGCCTTCACTACCATATTGGGAACAGAAAGGGCAGAGAATTGGACAGTTTGAGGAAAGTGTACATGATACCACTATGAAATTCAATATTACATGCATTATGATAATCTAGACCTATGTATGAAGTTATAGAATTTTAGGTTGAATATTTATCATTGAAAAGCGCAAAAAACTATTAAACTGGCGAAACAAACTCCTACAGACATGAGGGTGGGGCTGCCATGCTCTGCATAAAATATGTAATCTGCCCATGTAATTTGTTAAAATATCACAATTGTACAAATGTGCCATTTATGTAAAAACTGGATCTTAAAGTAATTGTGGGATGATCCTAGGCATTGTAAAGCCATGTCATAAAGCTGATGTCATGTCTCTAAAATTACAACCAGCTGACAGCAAGGCGGTAACAATCACCCCTGGCCAATCCAGTTGTTAGAGGCATGGCCGGCCTAAGCTGCCCCCACCATATAATTCTATGATGTCACCATGCCTTATAAATAAGGGTGCCTGACAGAACTCTAGACACTCTCTTCTGAATTTTCCAGCGCCTGCGTATCTAGATATTCTACCTTCACTCTGCAAGATTTCAGACCCCACTGCCATAAAAGTGATAGTTGACCCAGGCCTTCCTATCTAGGAAGAACTACCCTTCAGCACTAAAACCCCATAACAAAGTCCCACTAAGAAAGGGGAAAGGTGGCTGAACCCGCTTTGGGATTCTCCAGTGCCACCTGCATGCCCTGCATACCCGCTCCAGCCAGCTGAGGTGTCGCTGTGGCGTGACCAGACCTTTGTCCAGCTGTCTTTTGCCAAGAGAGCTTGCTGTCCGATGACCAGAACCTTTTGAGTCCAGATCCCGGTTGGCTGTCCTAAATTCCAAACTCAAGTGCTGATTGTGAGTATTTCCCACTCCCCTAGCATACCCCATCTTGACCTCTTTTTCTTTACCTTATTTTCTAAGTAATCCTATCCATACGCTGATAACTTGTCTAAATTGTTCTAATTCTCTGTGCACACTATCCTTGTTTTTCTAGAGTTAGTTCAATTCTTTTATTTACCTCATCTTGTAACTCCTTAGCAATATTTGGAATAATTTAAATTAATTCCCACATAGATCTGAACGCAAGGTGAAAGGGTTAAGTTGAGGACTAACCTGGGAATGTACTGTGTCTTTCTTTAACAATTTAGTCTGAATAATCTAGTTTAAGGAAAACTTGTCCTTTTCCTTTCCAAACTGATTTACTCTGTTTGACGGCTCTTTGACAGCTTTATTCTACCAAAACTGACCCTCCTTTTATCTTGCAAATCTCAGCTCGTTCTTTAGCTATAGCCCTCCTTTCACTTCTATATTGTCCCTGTGATGTGCATCAATCCCCCAGCCCAAAAACCGCATTCCAATTCAAAATATTCCACCTGTTTTTCGGAAAGAAAGGTTTATGACATTTAAAACTGCAAACCAAAAAAATTAAACTTTTCCATGTGTGATTGACTGCACTTTGTTTTCAATTTCAACCTGCTTTGTGAACTGTATGCCTTTTGTGATACCTTGCCGTAAAGTTGCTAGTGGTATAACATCCCTGATACTGTGGTCAAACATCTGTATGTCATTATTTAATTACACATATAATTAATTATTTGTTAAAATCCGAGTGTCATTTTAGGCCGTTGCAAAGGGTTTAAAATCCGCCTCTTATTTTGTGAGGGAAAGTCAGATTTTCTGTGTGCTGCCTCATGTCCCTGACTACCTGCTGTGTCTTTCTATCCACTCAGAATTAGATTAATTGTGGGTTGAGGGAACATTGCAGGGGAAATCTTAACTCTGGTGCTAGCTATCCTAATTGAAAAAGTGCTCCTTTTGTTCATGTGACCTTTGGTACGTGGGAAGTACCATAGGCAAATTGAAATTAAGGATTCTGCAACATATGCAAGCCATAAAGAATATTGATGCCTCCTATTCAATGGCAGTTCACTTTAGAGATGTCCATCAAAGTAAACTGGATTGTTTCAAGTTTTTTGGAATACACCAAGTGAAAGAGAATCCACAAGGGGGCAATCGAGAATTAGAACTCTGCCAGATGGAAACCAGGTTTATATTAGATCTAGCATCTAGAAAGCCTAAGGGACATAACTTAGATGAAGAGTTGTATACTTTCCTCGGCACATAGAGTGTTTAAATACTGTAAATTTCATAGATTTGGGAAATACTTTGCTAATTGTTGAAAAATTGGAATGACTTGGATGTTGGGTTCCAAGAAAGAGGGGAATAATTGAAAAAATCCTAAGAAAGTCTTTTTACTTGTTTTATTAGTTTATATGTGATTTTTTATCTGCCAAAAGTATAGAGTGTTCATGTAAATGCTAATATGATGAAATCTACTACCTTAAATATTTTCCCCTTTCCAAGCTTTGGCCATTAATGTGTGAATGAAGCATTAATAATGTGGCAGCTATGTATTTTAAGAAATAATGCACTATGCACTTTAGCTTCTATACACATTGACAACATTAGAGTTTTTATCGGTTTAACCTTATTCTCCACCTTTTTATCCAATCATGGGAGTGCACAAGAGTTGTTTGTGAGCAATATATTATGTGTGAAAGAAGCATTAATAATGTGGCAGCTATATATTGTACGTAATAATGCACTATGCACTTTAGCTTCTATACACAATGACAACATTAAGGTTCTTATTGGTTTAACCCTATTCTCCACCTTTTTATCCAATCATGGGAGTGCATAAAAGTTGTTTGTGAGCAAATATTTTTGTAAATTTAAAAAGGAAAATTATAATCAGGATTTTTCTTCCCCGGGAAACTACTACATATTTTTTCATGCACTATGCACTTTATATATCTTTTTAAAATTAGTAAAGTAGTTTTTCCGATATATTCATTCCTGAAAACATATGAAATACACAAACGACTATATTATCATAAAATGCACACTAATGATGTTTTAAACTAAAGGTGTAGTGAATACAAAAGTCATTACAAAATGGCCGAACGCTTTGACCAATGGAAAACATAGAATTCAACTATGGTAGAAAGTGAAAACAGACAAAGAAACTCAGTAGAACCATAGAGTTTTTTACTTTTGTACCTGTATTTAATGGCTGGATGTATGTCTGTTCTTTTGTACGTGATCAAGCAACGGGAGCGTTGCAAAACACGTTGTACGTGGCAAATTGTTTTTACCGATGCCTAAATAAAACTGGATATAAGAAATACATACGTTGTTGTGTGATGGGCTGACCTGAAGGAATTCTACGAATTGGCATATGGCTGTAACTTGACGAGTGCCGTCTCACTTTGGAAGAAGTGCGATAACTTCTTTTTCTTTGAAATATATATATATATATATATATATATATATATATATATATATATATATATATATATATATATATTACATGGCCACAGTAGTGGCCATGTAGTTATGGTTAAGTTGCTGTTTCCATAGGAAGAGCACTTTTTGGGTGGCTTATAACTTCGCTCTCCCTGGACGGATCCTCACCAAACTTTGCAAAAAAAGTATTTGGGTCACCCTGAATCTCTTTGCAAAGTTTGGTGAGGATTCATCCAGGGGGGGAAAAGTTATAGGGGGGATCCCAACATTTTTTTTTTCCATAGACTGAATGGGAAAAATCTTTGCGCATGGCTACAGCCGAACCGCTGGACGGATTTACACCAAATTTGCAGCAGGAGCGGCAGCCTGGTCCCAAAAGCGTGCTTTTGTAAATTTGGTGTAAATCTGTCCAGTAGTTTTTTTAAAAATTACCAAAATGTAAGGCAAAAAAATTAGTGACATCTGCGTTCGCTTCCCGGACGGACTTCCCTGTTCGCTCCGCGGACAGCACCCAGATTGGCCCATGGGCTTGCGTCATGTCTGCGGACATGCGACATGTTCACTGATTGGACGGCGAGGGGCGTGGAGCGCGTCAGATTTTCTGTGGCGCCCGCCATCTTGTATTCGCAGTCGACCGCGTACAGCGCAGTGAAACGTGGATGAAAAATTGTATTTAGTGCCGTGTGTTGGTGTGTAAGAGTGTTTGGGGAGGGTGGGGGAGTATGAGATAGGTTCAATGTTTTGTTTTTTTATGTGCTAGACCTTTTTGTTGCGTTCGATTTGTCCGCGGAGAACACGGCTGTTCTGACATTTTGTAAATAAACTAAATGGTGGGGTGTTTAGAGGACGGAGTATGTGTCATTTTTGTTCACAAGGAAGGTAAAAATGAGCTATGAACACTCACAGTGTACTTAATTGTTCGTAAATGCACAAACTGGTGGTGTCCTCAGGACGCTGTCCGTATTGTAATCTGTCTAGTTGAATGTGTTCTAAGAACACTCGCAGTGTCCCGAAATGGTTGCAATTACACAAAATGGGGGTGTTCTGAGAACGTTGTTTGTATTGTTCGTTGTCAGGGTGAAAGTGTTTTAAGAGCACTCCTTTTGTTCGCTAATAGTACAATTTCCTAGGGGCGTCAACCGACTTTTTGTCCACTAAAGAAACGATAAATCCGGCTGGTGTGCGCCGACATTATGTGATGATCCTATGACTGGCGCTATTGACCTGGCTGACTTGCTTTTGCGACACTAAATCATATCTCCCGCCCCTAAGCCTGATATTATCAAAGCATTCATATTCCCCGCCTCTCTCCGTGACGTTACAGGGTGCATAATCAAACGCGGCCAGTCGTCTCCAGTACTACGCGACTTTACACAGAACCCGGAAGACAACACACATTATGTCACAACACAGCGCGCCACAATTCGGAATATGAAACTGTAATTTAAAAGCAAAGAGCAAGATTGTAAATGTTGTAAAGTACATTTATTTGACATCAAATGTTTAGAGAATATTCAGCAATTTGCATTTGTCTTTGTTGTCGATCCGCAAAAGTTCATGTTGAGACACGCAATGTTCCTTTGCGGTACAGAGAGTGTTAGATCAGCTTACAACTCAGTGCACCACAATTCGGAATATGAAACTGTGGTTTAAAAGTAAACAGCAGGATTGTACATTTGGTAAAGTACATTTATTTCACATGAAATGTTAAGTGAATATTCAGCGATTTGCTATTGTCTCTGCAGTCGATCAGGAAAAGTTTATTTGGAGCCACGCGTTGTTCCTTTGCGGTAGATAGGCTGTTGGTTTATGATAAAAGCAGTAAATAGTCGCTCTGATAATCGGAAGGTTGCTCCAACAATGAGCCATTAGACCACTCTATTGGTTTATATGTTGTTTGTAGCCGCTAGTACTGCGGTAAGGGCATATTGGTCCTTGGCGATTGTCCCATAAAATGTTGAGGGTCATGAAGTTGCATATTTGGACTTGCACCTGGCAGTTGAAGACCCCATCCGATGGAGTCTGTAAATCGTGACATAGACAAAATGGGGCCACGTACCTGTTTTAAAAAACATAAATTAGTCTCACCAGCCGATCTTCATTAAAAATCATCATTTTATTTATTAGGGCGTGAAACTATTTGCTATCGAAGATAGTGCAACAGAGTATGTTAATAATAAAATAATAATATTTTCCCATTCATATAGCGCTAAGAACTGTGAGGTATGTAAACGGTGCTTATTATTAACCACGGTGTGTGGTGCTCATTTATCAACCACGGATGGATGAAAGGCTGAGTTTCGCCTTGCCGGGATTCAAACTTGCATTAGCAAGCTGTGCACGGATGTCAAAGCGAGCGCTGTACTCGCTGTGCCACTTGACAGGCTACATTGAAGTGGCACAGCGAGTAGAGCGCTTGACCGCCTATAGACCGGTTAAATTATTTCTATTAACCCACCCTGTGTCGTCTGCCTTTTTCAGAGCCCTCTAAACAACAGGGGATCAATTCAGCGGTGATAGTGCGCGGTAGAAAACATTATGCCACTTTCAACGAACAAGTTCAACTTCAGCGGTCTTTAATGCTACGCTATTGTAATTATATTTGGTATAAAGTAATCTAAAGGGTTACTTACAGTACAATTGCAATTTCCATTGTCTGCGAGTGGTGCAGTCCCAAAATATGACTCCGCGTGTGCCAACGATCTTTCGCATAGTGATATAATATATAAAAGTGGTTTTGTTTCAGAAATGTCATCTTTATCTTCTCTTACGTTTTAGCAACACTCCTTCAAGAGAAGTCTTTCATCACATTCTCTGTCTGTCAAGGTCAAAACACAATACAACCTTATAGTCTGCTTCGTGAGCCTCTCCGGGGCCCGAGAAAAAAATGGAAGCAGCTGACCTTCACTGTGAACGAGCATAAATTCTTACTTTGCAACATTCTGTGTAAAGCCATCTGTAGAAGTTGGTTTTTGCACGCCATGTTTGTATATTGTTTGCGTGATATTAAAAAAAGTTTGTTTAAAGGACGTTATGGTTCTAAGTACAGCCGAAAGACCCCTGAAAATAGGAAGTTATGGTAAGCTATGAAAAATAACTCGCGCCACCACCATGCACTGCTAAGACTAACACCCAGGACATCAAAGATGACATTGCAAATGTCATTGATGAAATCACTGATGACATCATATGTGTATGTACTTTTCATGGAATTTGTGTACTAGGGATTTTTATTATAATGTTCCGAAAAAAGTGTCAAGGATATTGCAATAAATATCATACCGTTATTAGTGCTTTGAACGATGCATTGATATAAATAGCATTGTATTATGGGATTCTATGTAGTATACTGAGCTACTAATGGAGAAAGATAGTATTGTGTGCAGAGTACAAGATAAAAGTATAATATGTGTAACGTTAATATGTTGAATAATTAAACGATAATTGTCCTGAAATGTTAGTAAATTCACAAAATGGGGGTGTTCTGAGGACGTTATTCGTATTGTGTGATTGCTTAGCTGTATGCAATGAGGGAATGGCACAGAGAGTAAAGTGGACGCCGTCCGCGGACACCGCGGCTGTTCGTGGACAGGGCGTCGTACATCCGGGTTTTTCTAGGAAATTCAACATGGAAAGAAGACTGTACGGATCAGCCAATCAGATGTCGAGGTTGTGGATTTGTGTTGAAAGAGACTGTGTGTGGTGAAGATGGCAGAAGTGGAGAAAGTCAGGGTGCTGGTGCTCGGAGATATGTTTGTGCATGGTTTACAGCAGTACGCTGAATGCAGGCATGTTGCAAAGAACTTTGATGTGAAAGGAGTGGAGGTGGTGTGGAGCACTGTGCCTGATTGCAATGTACAGGGAATTGTACAAGTTTGTGCGGATATGGCCACGATGAACAGTCCGCATGTGGTAGTTTTGCACTATGGTGCTTTCCATTTGGGCAACGTCAGTGCCCCTACTTTGTTGGCTGATTTGGAACGCTTGGTTCAAGCCTTAATGAAGATCCTTCTAAATGCGAAAGTAATTTTTTCTGGATTACTACATAGGGCAATATGGGACAACAGTTCAGTTTTTTGTCCTCAGCAAAACATTGCTAGGTGTGTCATCAACCGAGGCATGTGTGCCTTCATGCTTAGAGCTGGTATGTTCTTCTGTAACAATGAGAATATTGATGCCAGTAATGCTGTTAATTTTAAAGAAGATGGCATTTCTTTATCTTTTACCGGAAATGCCTTTCTATTTTGGAATGTAAGGGTTGCTTTGGAGAAGGTTATGTGAAGATTTTAGGAGTAAAGTAAGAAAAAAAAACAAGAAAAAAATATAAAATAACAGGTGTCTGTCAAGCATCTGTAAAAAAAAAAAACAGCTCTTTTCAGAGCCAACTTCAAAGGGGAAATGGGGCACACTATTTAAATTTATATTCACCATGCTCAGAATTTCGATGTGTCTGCGGACATGGCGGTAGTCCGCGGACATGAAAATCACTACGAGGGGGTTAGTATGTTCTATGTTACATGTCAGGGATATTATGGTTAAGTTGTGCTACTAAAAACCTATGAAATTCAGTGAAAAAACTTTGTTAAAGGGACGTTATGGTTAAGTTGCGCTACTAAAAACCTATGAAATTCAGTGAAAAAAACTTTGTTAAAGGGACGTTATGGTTAAGTTGCACTACTAAAAACCTATGAAATTCAGTGAAAAAACTTTGTTAAAGGGACGTTATGGTTCCAAGTAAAACCGAAAAACCCTTGAAATTCGCCAGTTATGGTAAGCTAAGCAACCATAACTCGCGCCACCATGCACTGCTAAGACTAACACCCAGGACATCAAAGATGACATCACAAATGTCATTGATGACATCACTGATGACATCACATGTGTATGTACTTCTCATGAAATATGTGTAGAAGGGATTCTTATTATGTTGCGAAAAAAGTGTCAAGAATCATTGCAAGAAATATACCCTAATAAGTGCATTGAACGATGCATTCATATAAATAGCATCCTATTATGGGGTTCTATCTAATATACTAAGCTACTCATACAGAAACCTAACATTGTGTGCAGCGTACAAGATGAAGGTATGATATTCGTAATGTTAATATGTTGAATAATGAAATGATAATTGTTTTCTTAATAGATTTTTGTGTACTGTGAAATATGTAATAAGTAGCTAATAAAACCCATGTACTACATAATTGCATTACTATAGACAAAACACAAAGACACAAGCACACATACCAATATGGGTATATACAGGGAAAGTGAAATTAGCAAAAAAGCACAAGTAGTAGCAGAAACAATTCATAACTTAACTGATTAGTTTCATGCAAATAAATGATTGCTCTGTTTCAAAGGTGCTATTTACCCTATGTATCTGTATCACTTGATGTGATTGGACCCTAAGGAAAGTAGTGTGAGTACAATGTATACAAATATGACCATATACAGGGAAAGGACAGCCATAAAAAAAACAGAACTATCAGAACGTGCTCACAAGTCTAGTGATTATCTTTATACACAAAAAGGATTGCTGTCTTTCAAGCTTGTGTTTTCCCATATGTATATGTTTCATATGATGTGCCTGTACTCTAAGGGAATTACTGTAAGAACCTACTAGAAGGATATGTCTACAAATAAAATAAAATTCTTAGTTTCTGGCTATTACTGAAGAAAACCATGTGGCCTAGATATGTCAGCAAAAGAAAACATAGTGAGGCAGACATGTGATGTCATCAGTGATGTCATCAATGACATTTGTGATGTCATCTTTGATGTCCTGGGTGTTAGTCTTAGCAGTGCACGGTGGTGGCGCGAGTTATGGTTGCTTAGCTTACCATAACTGGCGAATTTCAAGGGTTTTTCGGTTTTACTTGGAACCATAATGTCCCTTTAACAAAGTTTTTTCACTGAATTTCATAGGATTTTAGTAGCGCAACTTAACCATAACGTCCCTTTAACAAAGTTTTTTTCACTGAATATATATATATATATATATATATATATATATATATATATATATATTTGGCAATGCATCTTACAGCTTTATTTGTTAAGAAACTTCGATATAGCAAATGATTCTTCGTTATTCTGCGATGAACTCAACCAGGCACTTTGGGAATGCGGCAGCACCACTACCACCTGCAGATGTACTTGTCTCCTCTCCCTCACCTCCTCACCTCCTTCCTATATTGGCCACAGATATTCATCTTTCCCAAGTCTCTTTTCCTTCTCCCTCTCCTCTCTCAAACCTTCACAGCTTCATTTTTCCACTTCCAGGTAAAAAAATGTCTTCACCTCTCCTCTATCAATACATCTTCCCCAAGTACCACTGCCTCACTCCTTGGGGTTAGATAGTCCATACCCTGTGATTGTCTTCCCTATGTTGTCAGACAGTGGCACACATTGGTCAGGCTCACAAGGAGCACCTTCTTATTATAATAGGTCTTTGGTCTACGTATGTGTAGACTTTGTACGGTGCTAGTCTAACTGTTTGGGCTTTCTGCCTCAGTTTGGGTCACACCCCTTCCCGCTGTGGTTCTGCGGTGGGAGTGGATCAAAGGCTACACAGAGAAAGCAGGTCCACCCTCCCTATCCCCATGTGCAAGTGTGAGGCGATACCCCAATGGTTTACTCCAAATCTGTGCAGCATGTGCCTACAAGAGCCTCCTCTGGGATATCCATCTCACTCTTTGTTGCGAATTTCCCATTATCTTGGGGCTCGGATGTCTGCTTACATTCACAGTAATTTGATAATATTGGCCTAGACACACTAATATTAATGCTACATTTGGTGATCAATTTTTTGTATGAAATGTATACCATATTACAGTGATATCATAACCATATTTTTCTTAGTGTACTGAAGAACATTGCTTTGTGATGCCACTTACTGTTTTGTCAAGGGGTGAAAGGTTGTGTGCCATCACTTCCCATGATGTCACTTTCGGGCAGGATCAAATATCACCACTTCCTGTGATGTCATCGGCAGTCAAGGGGCATGAGATGTCACTTCCACTACCCCTGGAATTTTGGTGAAATTACGCCCCTGTGGTAGGCAGGGGAAAAGCATATGAGTCAAATATACAAACACGTCATAATTACTGCAGATTTAAATGGGTACAGGACGGATAGCCACACAATAATGTTTCCACCTCACCTAGTAATAAAGGAATGCAACAAAATGTATAAAAAGCCAAGATCCGACTTATCCTCTGGCTAAACATTTTGCAGAAATACATGGAGGGGATATAAATTCCTTCAGATATTTTGGTATTGATCAGGTACAGTTACATCCAAGAGGGGGCGACAGGGAGCGAAAAATGAGACAACTGGAGAGTCGGTATATAATTGACTATAATACCAAATCCCCAGGAGGACATAATAAAGATGAATAATTGTATACTTTTAAAGGAGAGTAAGATAGATCACAAATTATGTAGAAAAAGAATAATTTGTGGATGATAAGATATGTCTGTGTTGTTGTTGCAATCAAACAGTTAAATGGCACTGTATCAAATTATTGCAACAAAAAAAGATATTGACCCAATACAATATAGGAGATATTAAGTGCATTTTGAAGGAAAGACAAGTAACATTTGTGAATGCCCACTGAACAGGTTCTGTGTTTTTTTTATATATGTTTTACACTGTTTTTATATTTGCCACATTTGCACATTTCAAGTTACCAGGAATAGCACAAGTTTTTAACATGATTTTCTAACACAATTAAGCATATTTGAGTATGAAGGGCGAACCCATGGGACCTGGTAGCGCTGCAAAAAATGTTTCAGTGCCATAGCGCATTAGAGGCAGTCAAAAGATAAAAATTTCATGATCAAGAAAATCTTGTGAAGAAGGATTTGGCCTATATATCATCTAGACAATTATTATAGGGTCTCCAAACCCATGTAAATCAAGAAGATATCTGAGTATTAATCCAGATATACACCCTACATTTTTATAGCAAATAAAATAAACAGAATGGCACACTTGTCCTTCATAAAGAAAAAACCAGTATATATTAGGTACAAAAATAGGTGTAATGGTATGACATATGCACTATGCATTTTATGTCGAGATCAAGTATGATACAGCAATGTAGTAGCCAACATACTCTCACAAAGACTATTATGGGACAATAAATGCAATTTTGCACAATAATGCACCTCAAAGGATATGGCACTTTATAAAGTAATGTATTGAAATCAGTCTTAGGAATGTATAACTAGTTTGCACATTAAAGTGCCATGAAGCACAAAGCACCTTATCAAGTTTAAGCGATTTTGCACATCCAAGCTCCTAATAAGCACTAGGCACTTTACAAGTTTTAACCAACAGATATGATTGAGCTTTATAATAGTGTAATATATATAACGTAGAGTGGTCTATGCATAAAAAAGCGCCATCAAGCACCTAGCACTTTAATAAAACTTTATTTACAAAAAAGTATTAGTCACTTTAAGAATTCAAAGTTATGCCACCATAAAATCATATAATAGCATTTCTATCTGTTCAAATAAAAGAGTTTAAACAGCGAAAATTAGAATGTCTGCATATAGTCATAAGCATTGGACTGTCCGTTAGTTAGCGGTAACAGATATACGAGGTGCAGTTGGGAATCCAACATGGCCGCCCAAAATAAACAAGCAACTATCATAGAAATGCATGCCTAGTGGCCCAGCATGGAAAAGAGATCACACACAAACAGGAAACTGTTTAAAACGAATTGTAAGCATTGTGTTAGTAGAAATCCGACGAAGCCCGTCTTGGGTGAAACGCATTATTGTGTGCTCACATGTGCACTCTATGTTGTCCATCTATAAATGAATAAAGGGCTTTTATCACGGTGAATATACAGGAGTTTGGTGTGGTTCATGGAATTAAGATGGAGGAGTGCTGCCGTGAACTATTAAATTGCAGTTCGGTTTGTTTACATATATATATATATATATATATATATATATATATATATATATATATATATATATATTACATGGCCACAGTAGTGGCTATGTAGTTATGGTTAAGTTGGTGTTTCCATAGGAAGAGCACTTTTTGGGCGGCTTATAACTTCGCTCTCCCCAGACGAATCCTCACCAAACTTTGCAAAAGAAGTGTTTGGGTCACTCTGAAAGTTTGGTGAGGATTCGTCCGGGGGGGGCAAAGTTATAAGGGGGGTCCCAAAACTTTTTTTTTTCCCCATAGACATAATGGGAAAAAACGTTGCTCATGCCTACAGCCCAAACCGCTGGACGGATTTACACCAAATTTGCGGCAGGATCGGTGGCTTGGTCCCGAAAGCGTGCTTTGCTTTATTTGGTGTAAATCCGTCCATTAGTTTTAAAAAAAATGACAAAAATGTAAGTGAAAAAAATTAGTGATATCTGTGTTCGCTTCGCGGACACACTTCCCTGTTCGCTCCGTGGACAGGACCGTGATTGGTCAAGCAGCTTGCGTGATGTCCGTGGACATCTAACGTGCTCTCTCATTGGATGCGGTGAAAGCGTGCAGTGCGTCTGGCTTCAGAGACGCCCACCATCTTTGTTCCTCGCATGAGAGGCTTTGTATCCCGCCTGCACAGTAAGTCCCCCACCCCTGCTCATGCCTGTGTCTGTCTCCTGTTCCTCCCACCCCCCCTTATGCCCCGTGTGTCCTTCTTGTCACCCCCACTCATGCTCTGTGTCTTCCCTTTTCCTCCAGCCCCCCGCTCACGCCATCGGCACAAGGTGGCCAGCGGAGGGCCAAGGAGCGAGATCTGCCGCCTGCACACGAATGCTGTGTGTCTT
The DNA here is from genome assembly GCF_040938575.1 of Ambystoma mexicanum. Classification (NCBI taxonomy): domain Eukaryota; kingdom Metazoa; phylum Chordata; class Amphibia; order Caudata; family Ambystomatidae; genus Ambystoma; species Ambystoma mexicanum. The sequence goes on along the minus strand of NC_090941.1, from coordinate 963,204,734 downwards.
TCGTCCTCCCGCCCACCCCCCGCTCATGTCCGTGTGTCTTTCTCCCTCCCGCCCACCCCCCGCTCATGTCCGTGTGTCTTTCTCTCCCTCCCGCCAAACCCGCTCATGCACCGCTCGTCTCGAACCACCCACCCACCCCCCGCTCATGCCCCGTGTGTCTCTCCCACCCCCGTGTGTCTCTCTCACCCCCCGCTCTTGTCTGTGTGTCTCTCCCCACCCGCCCACCCCCGCTCATGTCCGTGTGTCTCTCCCCACCCCCCGCTCATGTCCGGGTGTCTCTCCCCAACCGCCCAACCCCTGCTCATGTCCGTGTGTCTCTCCCCACCCGCCCCCCCCGCTCATGTGCATGTGTCTCTCCCCACCCGCCGGCCACCCCACGCTCATGCCCTGTGTGTCTCTCCCACCCCCCGTGTGTCTCTCCCACCCCCCGCTCATGACCGTGTGTCTCTCCCCACCCGCCCACCCCCCGCTCATGTCCGTGTGTCTCTCCCCACCCGCCGCCCACCCCCCGCTCATGTCCATGTGTCTCTCCCCACCCGCCGCCCACCCCCCGCTCATGTCCGTGTGTCTCTCCCCAATCGCCGTCCACCCCCCGCTCATGTCCGTGTGTCTCTCCCCACCTGCCACCCACCCCCCGCTCATGTCTGTGTGTTTCTCCCCACCGCCGCCCACCCCCGCTCATGTCCGTGTGTCTCTCCCCACCCGCCACCCCCGCTCATGCCCCGTGTCTCTCTCCCCTTCCCCCACCCCCGCTCTAGCCCCGTGTGTTTGTCTCCTTTCACCCACCCCAGCTCTTTCCCTGTGTGTCTGTCGGCCTCCCGCTCACCCGCGCTCTTGCCCCGTGTGTCTTTCCCCCCTCCCGCCCACCCCCACTCTTGCCCCGTGTCTCTTTCCCCCTCCCGCCCAATACCCGCTCTTGCCCCGTGTCTCTTTTCCCCTCCCGCCCACCCCCGCTCTTGCCCCGTGTCTCTTTCCCCCTCCCGCCCACCCCACTCTTGACCCGTGTCTCTTTCCCCCTCCCGCCTACCACTGCTCTTGCCCCGTGTCTCTTTCCCCCTCCCGCCCACCCCCGCTCTTGCCCTGTGTTGCTTCCCCCTCCCGCCCACCCCCGCTCTTGCCCCGTGTCTCTTTCCTCCTCCCGCCCACCCCCTCTCTTGCCCTGTGTCTCTTTCCCCCTCCCGCCAACCCCCGCTCTTGCCCCGTGTCTTTTCCCCTCCCGCCCACCCCCTCTCTTGCCCCGTGTCTCTCCGACTCCCACCCACCCCCGCTCTTGCCCCGTGTGTCTCTTCCCCTCCCGCCCACCCCCCGCTCAGGCCCCGTGTGTCTCCCCCTCCCGCTCATGCCCCGTGTGTCTCTCTCCCACCTCCCCACCCCCGCTCATGCCCGTGTGTCTCTCTCCCTCCCCCCACCCCCCGCTCATGCCCCATGTGTCTCTCTCCCTCCCCCCACCCCCGCTCATGCCCCGTGTGTCTCTCTCCCCTTCCCCCACCCCCCGCTCATGCCCCGTGTGTCTCTCTCCCTACCCCCCACCCCCACTCATGCCCCGTGTGTCTCTCTCCCTCCCGCCTACCCCCCGCTCATGCCCCATGTGTCTCTCTGCCTCCCACCCACCCCCCGCTCATGCCCTGTGTGTCTCTCTCCCCTTCCCCCCACCCCCCGCTCATGCCCCGTGTGTCTCTCTCCCTTCCGCCCACCCCCTGCTCATGCCCCATGTTTCTCTCTCCCTCCTCCCACCCCCCGCTCATGCCCCATGTGTCTCTCTCCCTCCCCCCACCCCCGCTCATGCCCCGTGTGTCTCTCTCCCCTTCCCCCCACCCCCGCTCATGCCCTGTGTCTGTCTTCTGTTCCCCCCGCTCATGCCCCGTGTCTGTCTCCTGTTCACCCCACCCCCCGCTCATGCCCCGTATCTGTCTTCTGTTCCCCTCATGTGCCGTGTCTGTCTCCTGTTGCCCCCCACACCCCCGGCTCATGCCCTGTGTCTGTCTCCTGTTCTCCCCACCCCCCGCTCATGCCCCTTGTCTGTGTCCTGTTCCCCCCACCCCCCGCTCATGCCCCGTGTCTATCTCCTGTTGCCCCCCACCTCCCTGCTCATGCCCCATGTCTGTCTCCTGTTCCCCCCACCCGCTCATGCCCCGTGTCTCTCTCTTGTTGCCCCCAACCCCCCTGCTCATGCCCCGTGTCTGTCTCCTGTACCCCCCCACTCAGCGCTCATGCCCCGTGTCTCTCTCCTGGTACCCCCCCGCTCATGCCCCGTGTCTGTCTCCTGTTGCCCCCCACCCCCGCTCATGCCCCGTGTCTGTCTCCTGTTCTCCCCACCCCCGCTCATGCCCCGTATCTGTTTATTGTCCCCCATCCCCGCTCATGCCCCGTGTCTGTCTCCTGTTCTCCCCACCCCCCCGCTCATGCCCCGTGTCTGTCTCCTGTTCTCCCCACCCACCGCTCATGCCCCGTGTCTCTCTCCTGTTGGCCCCACCCCCCGCTCATGCCCCGTGTCTGTCTCCTGTTGCCCCCCACCCCCCGCTCATGCCCCGTGTTTCCCTCGTGGTACCCCCCACCCCCCGCTCATGCCCCGTGTCTCCCTCGTGTTCCCCCCACCCCCCGCTCATGCCCCTTGTCTATCTCCTTTCCCCCCACCCCTGCTTATGTCCCGTGTGTGCCCTGTAACCCCCCGCTCATGCCCTGTGTCTCCCTCGTGTTCCTCCCCACCCCCCGCTCATACCCCGTGTCTCCCTCATGTTCCTCCCCACCCGCTGCTCATACCCCATATCTCTCTCGTCTTCCCCCCACCACCGCTCATACCCCGTGTTTCCTTCCTTTTCCCGCCCACCCCCTGCTCATGCCCTGTTTGTACCCTGTTCCCTCTCAGCCCCCCGCTCATGCCCATGTGTCTCCCCTGTTCCCCCCACCCCACGCTCATGCCCTGTTGTGTTCTTTATACACCCCGCCTTCCCTTTCTTGGTAAAAGATTTTCCTTCCTACACCGGGATGCCGCAGGTTTCCCGGTGTACGAAGGAAAATCTTTTTGTTTTTTTTACCACCCGGCGTTCCCACTTTGAGGACATAAGATGTTAGTTGTCTACATCTATTGAAAAGGATGTTATGGTGACGTTGCACTAATAAAAAAATTTAAAATTTAGTAAAAAAAAATGTTACAGGGACGTTATGGTTAAGTTGCACTAATAAAAACCTATGAAATTCAATGAAAAAACTTTGTTAAAGGGATGTTATGGTTAAGTTGCGCTACTAAAAACCTATGAAATTCAGTGAAAAAACTTTGTTAAAGGGACGTTATGGTTAAGTTGCGCTACTAAAATCCTATGAAATTCAGTGAAAAAACTTTGTCAAAGGGATGTTATGGTTCCAAGTAAAACCGAAAAACCCTTGAAATTCGCCAGTTATGGTAAGCTAAGCAACCATAACTCGTGCCACCACGGTGCACTGCGAAGACTAACACCCAGGACATCAAAGATGACATAACAAATGTGTTCCCTTGGGTAAAGATTCCGATCCAATCTGTCACCAATGTCTCTCTGTTTAGGGTTTAGGACTAGTGGGATGTACTGCCCATCCCATATCTTCATGTGATTACTGTGCCTTTTTACTGTTCAACCATTCCATTTCTTTGCCACTAGAGAAGACATGATCAGTCAGTGCTTTCTTGTTACGCGCCGACACATCACAGGTAAGGCAGATATACCAGTCACTGTTGCATTGTCGAATAGCACAAATGTTCTTTTGGGTCACAATTCTGAGCAAGATTGTCACTTTTATCTGTCAGCTTAGTGTCATATGCAAAATAGCACATTGAGCTAAGATCCCATGTGCACCTCATAACCAAAGGGAGTGATCCTGGGAAACTCATTCAATCAAAGGGTGACAACAAATCAAAATGATCATTACCTCAATCGTTCATAATAGTCAGCCCATTAGAGTGATTTGGATATCAGGGTTAGCTCTTCAGAAAAGCCTAATGTTGATTCGTATACAATAATATTGACTGTTGCGATATTGCAAACCACAAAAGCATGTGTTTCTTTGTTCACTAACAGCAAAACACTTGTTTCAGAATATGTGTACCATTTTTATATGTCTACTGATCTGTGGCCTGTCTCTCCACTGACTTGAATGGATGACCCATGCACCTTAAGACCTTTACCAGAGAGGCACTGCTATGAATGTTTGTGACATAACTACTCATTGATGAACAAAAGCATTAAAAACTTCCAAATTAATTGTAGCAAGGGTTGTTAGCAGGGCTGAAGTCATGCCTGGAAAACCAAATAAAATGAGGTAAAAGTATGAGGCTGGTGGAAGTCTCATCAAACGGCATCTGCAAATGAATTTGGCAGACACTACAATTACGTTTTGAAGGATTGCTTAAATAGATACGCTATTAGTTTCTTTTATGTTTGAAGAGAAATTAAACATTTGCAATGTACAATGTGTTATTTGTGTTTCTCTCTGTTCAGTACTAGGTGTTGACATTTCTGACTTTGATAAAGATATAACACTGGAGAAAAAAAAAGTTATTTATATCTGGCAATCCATGAAATTGAAATTCCATGAGCCCAGATAATGAAAAACCCAAGCTACAAGGGAGGATAGAAAGTAAGGCTGAGGGTGGGGTTGTTATTGCAGGATAATCGCCCACCACCAGGTAAGTTGGGGAAGGGTCAGTATCCAAAGCGATAATGACCACTTCCATGGTTTATAAGGTTATTAGCACATGGTGGTAGTAGCAATGCATGTTTTGGAGTTTTCGTGCTGAAGTTAAAAATGGTGCTGTAAGAGTGAGTTAAGTAATAAGACAGAGTTAGTAAATTAAATGTGCTTTTATTTTGTAGTATTTAAATAGCATGGGCGTCTTCAACGGAAGCATTTTAATAGCAACTTGGTTGAAATGGAACAGGTTTAACATGAGCGTGTGTGCCATGTAAAAGTAAACTATTACTCTGTAAGAAAGTGACAGCATGTTCCAATGTTTGTATCTCTCTCTTTCATGTGTTAATTAGCATAGTGCAGAAAAAAAGGTCCTCTCAGAGGAAAATTGTCTTGCTGAAACAAACTCTTTTCTGGAAATTACATTGTTGTTTGTCTGTATGCTTCTGAAAACAGAATGGTCAGAATGCAGTCAATACCAGTAGTTATTGACTGCACTCTAAAGATTCTGATTGGCTGAGCGGAGACCAATAACGATTTTCATGTGCTAATAATACTTAAAATATTTAACAACAAGGATTATTCACAATACACACCTTTTAGCCAGAGGAGTATATTAACAATAAAAATATATGTGTTGCTTTATTTATGTGAATCTTCAGAGATAGCGAGGAAGAAAAACAACAAAAAATGAAATATATTACTGTTCCGTACGTGCTGAAAGTTTTGCATTTCATAGTAATTCATGGCGTGGTCACAGAGCGTTTTCAAAATAAGGGTTGATTGAAACATGTGTGATAAAAATACGTTTATTTTGCAGAGGGGAGAGTAGAACGAGGCTCTATGGTCTTACTGCTGTGTTTAAAAACAGGTTATTGTCTTTAATAGGTATTGCCTGGAGTCATGCATTTTCGACAATCTAACTATACTGATGATTGATTCTTCAGCAACCATTTTGTGACAGTCCTTCCAAATGGCCAACTGCTCATAGTGATCACACTAGAACCACAAACTCATGTTTTTCTCCTCATGCAAATGCAACTGTGAAATGCAGGTGAAGAATTGTCAAACATTAGAAAAAAACAAAAGTAAAATACATCACACCCTACCATCAGAGTTGTTGAGTTAAAGGCCCTCATTACAACTCAGGCGTTAAGGGTTTAACGGCACCGTCGGCGCCGTTAACCCTTAACGCCTGATTACAAGTGTCCCTTTGCGGGTTGGTGTTTAACTTTGGAGCTAAAATGGGGCAAAAATGGGAATGGGGAAGGGGTCATTGGTAAATGGGGAATTACCGCCCCACTCACTTTGTAATGGGGCGGTAATTCCGCCATCCACCATGGCGGAATCCGGCATGGACCATGGTGCTAATAGCACCATGGTCCACCGCCGGACTTGTAATGAGGGCCAAAGACTGAAAATCCGTTCTCATCGCTCATTTTTGCATATAACCTCATTTTGATCTTGCTTCGAAATGCTGAAAAGTATACCACGACAACTGGCATCTGGAATGTGAAATGACTTGGACTCATTCAGAAACATCTCTAAAAGGGAGGTGTATAAGTTGGAGATAAGCCCTTTGGATCTTTGGTGGGAATTAAGTGTTTGTTCAAAGAGTGTCAATGGACATTGCAATCGCGTGCCCCATTGTTGATCTAGCAACAGGTCCTTTAGTTGTAAATATGTCAATGGTGGTATTGTTTCTGTGTGCAAGGCCTGCTCTAGTTCCACTTTACTTAGGAAGATATCTTCTTTCCACATTTTTCCTGCTCTTGCTAATCCTGCCTCGTAATATGATTAAAAAAGGTTAGGGTGTGCCATCAAGTCTCTGATTGGGGTGCCCAGATGCAGCTAATAGGCAAAGGCCATGTTGTGATGCCATCCATGTCTTTAGATCGCTGCCACAGGGACCAGAGCACAGAGAGAACTGGGTGTGTTTGTATCCTGCATGGCAAGCGCCCACTGGGAACCCATAACCATTCCCCCAAAGTCACCAGGGTGAAGAGGCCCTTTCTAAATGTACCCACTGTTTTTCTGAGTTGTCCCTCAAGTGATCTAGCAAAATCCTAAATTGTGAAGCTCTGAAATACTCATAGATATCAGGATTGCCCATGCCTCCCTTTTCTTTTGGTAGTATCATGGTGTTAAACCTGACTCTTTGCCTTTTCCCTGCCCACAAACACAATGAAAGTGCATGCTTTATTTCACTATGAAAGGTGACCAGTATTGCGATTGGCAAGGATTGAAACAAGAACAGCCTCAGCAGTATGTTCGTTTTTATAGTCACAGACCTCACTGCCCATGAAAGGGTAACTTTGGACCATTTTTGCAAGTCTCTGGTGACTTATTCTCACAATGGCGGGTAGGTAGCTTTGTAAAGGTCACTAAATGATCTTGTTATATTCACATACAGGTATCTAATACCATTTAATCTCATATGAATCCCGTAGTTAGTCAAGAATCATGAGGAGGGGCCCTCCGACCAGGAAAGGATCATTGTTTTATGCAGGTTTATGCACCATATTCTATTATTGCCGCTGTAAGAGCTGGCACAGATGTTTCCGGGTGTGTGATATATGCTAGGATGTTATCTGCGAACAGGGCAAGTTTGTATTTATTCCCAAACTGTTGCAAGCCTTGTATCTCCTCCTTCCCACGAATGGCCCGGGCTAACGGTTCTGAAACCAAGCCTAGTTCTGCAATTTAGGGTGAATACTGATGATGCTATCCCATTAACCACCACTCTTGCCGTTCCTATGAAGTCCTTGGGCACCTGCAATCCATTTCGGACCTAGCCCTACCTCTTGCATGGCTGCTTTCATAAAAGGCCACTCAACCCTGTGAAATGCTTTTTCAGCATCAATAGAAATCAAGATGGGGTCTATGGCATTTTTGTCTATGCTTGGTACCAGGTCCAAAGTTGTTCTAACATTATCTGTACCATGTCGTCCTTTTATATAGCCAAACTGATCGCAAAGAACCAGCTTGGCCAGGAATTTACTTAGTCTTTCCACAAGCACGCTTGCATAGATCTTAGCATCTATGTTAATTAAGGATATTGGGTGATAGGAGCCACATTCTGTCTTATCTCTACCGTCTTTTGGGAGGACTATTCTAGCTTGCATAAATGTTACTATAGCCGTGCTCGTATCAAGGAAGTTATTTAAAAGCTTTGTCGGGAAGGGAGGGAGCACTCCACTATACTTTTAATCTCCTCCCTTATCTTCTCTCGCCTCTTCTACTGCTCCTCCTTGGTCTTTGTGTTGTAAAGTGACTTCCAGGCTTCTTGGGATTACTTCTATGTTTATTACAAGTACTTAAGTCACAGTTACATGAAGTTATATACATAAGTGGACAGGACATAACACTGGCTCCCATCACCCAGGCTGGGGAGTTCTAACTGGCTGGGTGTGGAATCCTTGGGTAAACATTCCGACATTCACAAGGCAACACTCCACATGACATCACCAGCTTTCACATGCAGAGACAAGCACATCACAACACATCTCCTTCCTTTACTGATAAACATTGCAAACACACTCAGGCACAATATAATACATCTCCTTCCTTTACTGATTCACACTGCACCCACACAGATACATCAAATAGACACAACATATCTCCCTTCTTCTCAAACGTCAACACACACGGACAAGCACACCACAGCATATTCCTCTCCTTTCCACATACATCACCAGCATGGGGAATATCAATTCTGAGGGACACTCTCCCTACTTCTGTAGGCCACTAACCCTACACACCCACCTACACCTTCAAGCATCTGGGGTGATATCTCCAATCGCACTGGTGGATACGCTACCTCCAAATACTCTAGCAGAGGTGCTAAACGCTTCCTCAAAATGCTCTTGTGGAGGCGCTACCTCCAATCACACTGGCAGAGGCGCTACCTCCAATTACTCAGGTGGAGGCGCTACCTCCAAGTATTCTAGCACAGGCGCTACCTCAAAATACTCTAGCAGGGCCCTACCAAATTACTCAAGCAGAAGCGCTACCTACACATACTCTGGTGGGGCGCTTCCTCCAATTACTCAGGCAGAGGTGCTACCTCCAACTACACTGGGACCCTGGCGGGACACTACCCAATTACACTGGTGGAGGTCTTACCTCCAAATACTCTGGAGGGGCGTTACCTCCAATTAAACTGGTGGAGGCGCTACCTCCAAATACTCTGGCGGAGGCGCTACTTCCAAATACTCTGGCGGAGGCACTACTTCCAATTACACTGGGGGAGGTGCTACCTCCAAATACACTGGTGGCGGCGCTACCTCTAATCACACTGGTGGAGGCACTACCTCCAAATACTCAGGCGGAGGCGCCACCTCCAATTAAGCTGGCGGAGGCGCTCCCTCCAAATACTCTGGCGGAGATGCTACCTCCAATCACACTGGCGGAGGCGCTACCTCCAACTACTCAGGTGGAGGCGCTACCTCCTATTACACTGGCGGAGGCGCTACCTCCAACTACACTGGCGGAGGCGCCCCCTCCAACTACACTGGCGGACGCACTACCTCCAAATACTCTGGCGGAGGGGCTACCTCCAATCACACTGGCGGAGGCGCTACCTCCAACTACTCTGGCGGAGACGCTACCTCCTATTACTGTGGAGGAGGTGCTGCCTCCTATTACTCTGGCAGAGGCGCTACCTCCAATTACTCTGGCAGAGGCACTACCTCCAAAAATACTTTCATACTCCTCATGTGGGAGACGCTACCTCCGCTGTACTCGCGGAAGCGCTACCTCCACTATAGTCACGGAGGCGCTACCTCCTCACTTCATTGTGGTACATCCACAGGCTACACACACTATGGGTGCTACCCCATTTCACATCTTCTCTCACTCACTCTCGCTCTCACCTCACTTCACCCATTACACTATTTCATAATATCCCAAATCGTGCACCTCTCAAAAAACCTCCCTTTTAATGGAGAATGGTACTCCGCATTAATCTCCTAATCTACACACATAAAGCCACACTGGAACAATGAGGGAACATGAATGCATCTTATTATGGAGCGATGAAAACTTACATAAATCCTCACTGTTATGCTTAGAAATGCTACCTCCCAACTCACATACATTCTCACTGCAATGCTTCAAAGGGAAGTAGAGTATGCTTGGAGGCGCTACCTCCCAGCAACACCTGTGGTATTCTGCAACACCTGTGGTATTCCTAACCACACACACCTCTAACATACCCAAATGGTCACGCAGGCTCTCCACGTTTACCCTGCACAACTGGATGTACTACCGTCCAGACCGCTGTGGCACACTCACCACATTTTTCTAGTTTAATGGCGGCGCTACCACCCATACAGCTGTGATTTCAATCAACCACACTCATACTTACATATACACTGGAGTCACTACCTCCAAACCCGTGTGGCACTTTCACCCACATACAATGCATATTCTGGGTGCTACCCAACACTCGACCTCTTTGACTCTTAGTAAAACACATGTTTTACCTATGTGCACCCATTTCATACATGAGTCACATAAAACAACATTTTACATTACGATTTTGCAAAAATGACCATCCTAATAATCCATGTTGCACAATATATATACTTCTTTTCTCACCATTAAAGCAATATCAAACTATATAATTACATTTCCTAAAATCCATGGCCAGTTTATGTACCACCCTGCATCTTTGTGGCACTCACCCACAATCACTCTGATACACTACGTTCTTGCACCTCTGTGGCACTCACCCACAAACACTTGTGTCTACACTGCCTAACAACTCAACTTCATAGTGACATTTGCATACACAGCCCTTATGGCGTAACCAAGAAATATGCGCATTTATTCCTACATGTCCATGTTGGCTGAAGCCTATCCTGCAATCCCTCAAAGGTTACTCTAACCTCTCTCACACCCTGCTACTGACTCGCACACATCTACGCATATTGTGCATATTCAGAATGTCCAAATGAGTCCTTTTGAACCTGAAATTCCTCAAATGCGTTAAATCTAATACATTTTAGCTTTTAACCTCACTTCCTGCACACATATATCCACACACAAACTTCTCGTGCACTTCCCATGCTTGTCAATCCTTAATCTGTTACAAAACTCGGTTGGTATCACATTGCTGCTCATGAATGTTCAACGTTATCTTCTGAAAGACCAGATTTGAGACCATCATAATCACTTAAACATAAAATGATACACTGCAGCCATTTCTTCAAATGCAGTCCGTGTGCCTCCTCTGCAGTCACAGCACCTTGATGCACCATAACCCAAATTTGCCACATTCCCTTCACCAGGAACTACACTCATGATGACAATGACATCCTTGGCAAATCCTATAGTGGAATTCGGATTTCCTACTGCGCTCTTATTCCTGTCTGATTTTCCGACTCACTGATATGCTCAGCAGTGCTCTACATCTCTCAGCTGGATAATACTCATAAAATTGTAGGCACACTGTGAAGATGATTCGTAAGGGGTTCTCTCCTCTCACCCCACAACGCACTTAGGCTTATTCACTCATTTTACAGAATGGCCCAATGCCTTCCGCTCTCCTCTTCCTGTGCACAGCAATGCACGTCACAGGGTTCTTTCCCATTTAAATCGTTTATTTTATTCTTCATCCTGCCTCGGTTAGCAGCTTCGGCTACCGGCTGAGTCTGGCACGGTGAGTGCATTCTAATACAAACATAATGCTTGAATCTGGAGTTCTATGGCATCGCCGACTCCCTTAGACCAGGTGTGATGTCACCAGTCACACCTCTGCCACGGGGCAATGCTGATCTTCATAAACCAACCGTCACTCATACCACGTACCACGACCCAGTGCATGTCACCCTTCAACTTCAATATTTTAAAACGGTTCACTGCTTCCAAAACACGATCCACTTTTGATCCTTGAAAACAAAGTGGCACGCAGGCAGTTTTCCCTGCATCCCTTTCCCTGAGCATACGCTACCAGACTAGCGCTGCCTGGGTCTAACCTTTAGTTCACATTGTGCTTGGGACATGCAGAGCCAGTACTCGCTGCTCACTCCAGACTGTCACTTCCAAATCTTCCCTAACATCGTAGTGGCTCGTTGGGGAACCCCTCAGCTCACTGTCCGCAGTCTCACATCCTTCTCCAAGTCCCACTTATGAACTCAAAGCAGACTTACACTCCTACACAGGAGGATGCTTTCTGGGCTTCATACTTTCCCCAAATCTTACTTTTGGTTTCATATGAGGGTAAACGGCCTAACATCCCTGCGCTGCTTGACTGGGGAATGATACTTTGACTGGTGAATGGAAACATCACTGCTGAGCTTTCTACTTCACCCCTCAGTACTTCACACTCGCAATGCAATCTCTGACAGGTGACATCTTCACCCAGCACGCCATACCCCAGGAACACCTTCCTACCACAAAGAGTCCCTGCTGGTCATGGCCTCAGCTGTCTTCTTTTGCCCACAGCTCCTTAGCTCCTCCCTCTCTCATGGGAGTCCTCTTCCCTACAAACTTTGTTTAATCTACAGGTTTCTTAAACTAATGGGGCAGGATTCCTTCTTTAGTTTAAGGGCCCAGGTGTCATTTTAAGCTTCCTTTTATCTTCACTTAACAGACAACACTTCTGGTTTTACTTTACTTTAACAGGCTTGACTTCTTCGCACATATTTCTTCATCTTAAAAGTCTATCTCCCTTCTTGAGCTTCCCTTCAAGGCCCTGCTCCTCTCTTCAGCCCCAGGACCCAGCTCCTTTGCTCTAATATGCAGCTTTGATTCACAATAAATGCACTTCAACATATTTCTTTGCCATGAAACTTGCACTCTTTAAACTAAATGACTTTGGCAAAGAACTCCCTCTATGTTCACCATTCCCTTCAAAAAGAGATTCCATCTGGCAACATTTCTAGTACATTCACGATCTCATACAAAGCAGGATTCTCTATGCAGTACATTTCTAACTTAGGGTCCCAGAGCCTGGAAACGCTGTTCATTGGGTGTTAAATATGAAAAATGTTCTAGATCCAATGGCACTGTCACTTCTGTGTTGGGGTTTGAGACTCCCTTCTGCGATATCCTGTGAATGCTGTGTGTCTCTAAGCTCTGAGTTACGATCTTCTGAATTCAGGTGTTTTAGGGTGTTAATTGCTTCCTCCCCAGGCACAATTCTGTATTCCTCTCCACAATGCTCAGAGTTTAAGGCAAACAGGAACCCCCATCCATACTGAATGCCCAGTTTGTGGTGGTTGATGACAGATCTTGATATATTGTGATGCACGTCCCTTCAAATCCTCTCTGTTCTTTGTCCCTCACCTTCTGAACTATGTCCATCTTTTGCTCAAAGTAGTGGCATTTCGCCAATACTGATCTCCGACCATTTGGAGGGCCTCCACCTCTGTGGATTCTATCAAATGGAATTTCGAGCGATAAAGGTGTCTCAAAGAGAGAATTTATTAGGGCCTTCTATTGCCGTTCCAAAGAAAGGGCTGTTTCTCCTGGTGTTTCTTTTAGCCCCATCATGCATCTTTCTCTGTTTTCCAGATCATCAATTTTGGATGCAAAGTTGGCTTCTTTCTGATCCAGGTCCAGGAAGCAAACTTCAATTTTCATCTTCATAAGGCCTGCAGACATATGGTTGTGTTCCAGCGTTTCTACTTTGCCCACCCTAGTCTGCAAGTATGTTATCGTTGCGGTTATGCTACTTTTCATAGACTTCATTTCCTCCAGTAATAACTGAACATCTGCTTTAGTTAACCCTTCTTGGTCACTTCCCAGAATGCATGCTGATTCCGCTGGGTGGCTTGGCTCCATAACAGCTGTTTTGTGGCAAAATCTCAGCAAGATTGCTGCAGTGTTGGGGACTAGCATTTCCTTTATGGTTAGTTTTTGGCAGTGGAGCAGATTTATGCTATATGTACCTTCTTAGTATTCATGATGCCCCAGCCTTGCAAGCCACTCATTGTTTAAGGGCCTTGCTTGGGAATTGCTACATATATTACCTTTGGGAAGCAGCCTACTGCTGAGCCAGCCTCGCTGAGCATAGACCACAGCCTATTCTGATTGTCAATATATTTTCCACTGCCTGGTTAGCGAACTTGAGGCAGTCAGCTCCCTGTTAATGGCGGGCCATATGAAGTACAGTCTGTCTCCTATTACAATGCCTGTGTGGCTTTCAGTAGTGTGACCTGTGCTGGGAGCGTCCTTGGGGATAAGCCTTGTCTGAGTCACCTCGACACCCAGGCAACAGGGCTGACGGATCATAAAAGGCATTTTGAGCAGGGAAATCCACTGCCCCTCACTCACAGCATAGCCATGTGTATTGATGTATTCTTCACCCTCGGTGCTTTGATGGCAAAGTTTGTCCTAGCTGCGCTGCTCTTTGGGCCCACTCACACCGATCCTGGTGCAAGCCAGGGTACATTTTTGAACTTGTAATCTCCTAATAACTGTCTGCGCTTTATGCCCAAAATAAATCCAGCAGTGCCTGTTGCATGCTGTTCTCTGTGAGGTGGGCATTTCTGCATCTTGGCCCTTCAATCAGTGTAGGATCAATCACTGTGCTTTCTAACTTCCCAGGGTCTGACCCTGGAGGAGCTGAATTTTCCCTCCAAATCCAGCAGATGGGGCTTCTACATCTAATCCCTATCGGCAATATTACGCACTTTTATGACCGCGTTAGTAAGAGTGTCCGTTGCTTACCGTGAGGATACTGTTGCGTCCTTTCACAAGACTCCATTACTCAGCTCACTGCGCCGTGTGCCATCGGGCTGCGTGCACTGCGCTTGATGTCGCTCTCCCACTGTCCTCCAAATTCAAACAGTCGGCTCTTCGGTCTAGTACCCGCTGTTCTGGGCAATGCTGCATGGGCATCCCACAAGCGAGGCAGGGTAACTGCTGTTACCATCGGCAGCTGGTAGAGGAGCAGCCCCAACCTCCCCGCGCCTGCTCCTCTCCTCCCCCCCAGCTACAGAGACACGCAGTCTCGGCAGCACAAAAGCCACGGAAGGGTAAGGTGCGAACAGGTGCTAAGCGCCATAAGGAAAACAACCATCAGGCAGGGCCCAGGTTCAAAGATCTGACCCCACCAGGGGGTTAGACAGTCGGCTATCCGGCCGGGGGCTGTGACAACAGCAGCCCCCACCACATTCACAACAAAGACCCAGGGCCTCCCTGGGTCCTATAAATGAGAGCAGCATGCTCAGAGTAAACACAATCTGTTTGTGGACCCTGAACGGGGACCCATGCAAACAGGAGGTTTGCTGTTTACTCAGTGTCTTCCAAATCTTCTTGCTTCTGTACCACAGAACCCACGCACCCTACAAAAGGGCAGAAGAGCAAAAAGAAGTACAAGGCACTGTACGGTGCCCACAACAAGTCGTGGGACACAAGAAGGCGGCACGGGTCCGAGGGGGTAACCTCAGGACCCGGTGCCCAAAAGTATGATACCATCATGATATGTGATATTGTTATTGCCATAACCCATATCTGTACAATAAAATCCTATGGCCTTTTTATTGCCAACACTTGATACAAGTTTTGAGCCTATCATTATGGGTGAGGGTTCGGGGTTCGGCCATTACTAATGCATGCATATGGTTTCAGCAGTTACATGCACTGTCTGTTCTCCTCCACTGATTCAGCTTCCCATCTGCTGCAGCTGCTCACACGCCGCACCATAGAGTAGCGCATTGCCTATTCACACGTTAGTCCGCGGGCCTTCATGTTTACCGCTCCTTGACAGGCTGCCCACGTTTCAGAGATAATAAACCCATTTAATTTCAATTGTGAGTCTTCATTTTAGGCATGACATCTTCACTCAGTTACCGGTGTTGCTAAAACGGAATGGGAAGGTTTCTATGACTCTCGTGCTGCCATGAAGCTTTGCAGGGCAAAGGAGATGGCAGTTCAGGCAGCCATGTTGTCTGCGCCGCATGGTAGTCTCCCAAAGAATGCTTTTAATAATAATGGTGTATTTCTAGAACTACATGTTAATACAAGTACATAAACTACTGTCTTGACTGCTTTCTTTAGTTGGGAAATAATATTTTTGAAATAAAAATGAGAGACGAAAGGTGACATTCGAATGCCGTACACGGGAGAGCATTGTCTGCCTTTTTTTGGTGCAATGTCTTTGCGTAAATAGGTTTAGTCTAATCTTTTCTCCTATGGCCGCAAACGTCAACAGCAGGGGCACTTGCTCCAGTTTTTGCCCTAAGAACAGATGACATAAACCTTCCCACGTGTGTGTCTGTTCATTACCACAAAATGGCCGGGTGGGTTACAGTAATAAGTGTAATAAGTGATGCTACAAAGAAAAAAACACTTACAATACAGATCTGTGGGGTGCGGAGCTGGTGGACTGCTCATTCATCAGAGGAAAAGTGTGGGTTTTAAAATTCCCTTAATCAGATTTGCTGTCTTACTCTCCCATTCTCAACCAACATAGTTTTGGATGCGAAATCACAAGGTTTAAATGGGGATAACACTATCATTCAGTTTACCAATAAAAGTGTGTGGGTTGTCCCAGGAAATTACAGGAGGTTTACAAAATATTCTGTGTACATAAATGAACACAGCATGCACACAGAATGGCAGCACCCCAACCCTGCAATCATGGCTTGATCAACATTCTCTGGAAGACGATAATCATCCCTGCTCTCATTCCACCAATATTGCTCAGAAAAGAGACAGCGGAGGTCAATACGAGTATGCCGGTCCGGAAACAATAGTACTGGTAAGCTTGCCGGTACCATTGTTTCTGGACCAGCATACTCTGAGTTCTGCGGGCGTGTGCCGGTGCTACCGCCTGCCCCATTCCCATTGAGTTTAATGGGACTCAATTGGGAATGGGGAGCAATTTATACTGGCACACGGCAATGGGGAATTACCGGGTCCGCCCGGGCTGTAATGCCCCGGTAATTCCCCATTTTCGGGTGCCATTAATAAAATGACTCTGGCAGCCATTAATAAAAGTGCCATTAATAAAATGACTCTGGCAGCAGCTGTAGCTGTAGCTGCTGCCAGAGTCATTTTATTAATGGCACCAGAAAATGGGGAATTACCGGGGCATTACAGCCCGGGCGGACCCGGTAATTCCCCATTGCCGTGTGCCAGTATAAATTACTCCCCATTCCCAATTGAATTTGCTTTGTTTTTTCAAAGCAGTACATCACCTCTATTGATGCCAAGAAATATGTTAATATTTTAGCTTCTCATATATTCCCTCACGTCATGTTTTCTGCCTTGCTTTTGGCATTCACTGTGTAGAACAGCGCACATGCATATTTAGTCTTTGTTATACACCAGCATTGCTGCATTGCCTTTTGAAGATTTTCATTTGCTGTTGTGATCATTTCTCCTTTCAGAGTGGACTTTGCTGGTTTTTTCTAACATGCTTCTATGAGCATTCCTTACATTCAGTTAGGATCATTTATCATGCGATTTGGTGATTTGAAAGCCATCTTGATGCAAAAAGTGCTAGTTTTCTTTTTTTTTAATAAAAGAAAACTATGCATACATCATTGTACTTTGTAGTAAAACTAAAGACTGGTTTTGAGGAGATGTAGTCTACTGCCATATGGCTGATATCTCGGCTTCCCCACTTGATTACATGATGTGATCCTTGGTAAGTCTTCTTCCTTCACTGTACCTTAATTTCTTTAGCTGCCAAAATTGTTATCTCCTAAAAGTGTACAAGTGTAATTATAGAAGTAGCCACCCTCTTGACTGATTTATTTTGGCATTGGTGCCTGCAGGTGTGGGCACTAACAGGGCATAATTGAAAACACAAGTTAGCCAGCCACTAAGGAGGGTTGTATGCATTTAAATAATGTTAGTCCCTGTAGACTGTCAAAGCCATCGGCACTAGACCAAGGTGTGAAAATTGAACCTCAGTTTTCAATTTGTCACCCAAGCCCTAGATGATCATTGTGCAAAAGAGAAGGGGATTGCCAAATCAGCAAAAGAAAACAGTAAAAGATGGCTACTGTAGAAATGCCGCATGAGCAGCTGACAGGGGACAATGAACAGAATAACATTACACTTCCGAAGAGGAGCAATTCCACCCACAGGCATAAGAACATAGACATGCAGATAAAAACAAACATCAGAGCAGGGGGACAATGAAGATAGAAAAAAGGGGTCCAAATGAAAACATTATGGTGTGCAGAGCATCAAAGGGGAAGTGATTAGAGATGACCATGGGATCAAGCACCAAAGGCTGGCATTGGGTGTGTGTTTGTAGATCAGCAGCTTCAAAGGACGCACAGAAAACTAACAAGAGCTAGTGCCCAGATTCCCTTGAAGCCTATTGGTGAAGACAACCAAGGTTTGCACTGGGTGGTCATTTAGTGGCTGTGACCTTTCCTTTGTACATACAGCTGTTTCTTATTTGACAATTTGGCCACATCATCCACACATCCGACATGATTTTGGCAACCATAGCTATGTGATACTAGTCATACAGAGCTTTTTACATTGTTTATCATTTCACCAATAGAAGCTCCATGCCAGCTCAGTCAAAAGCTCACTGCAAGGGAGAGTAGAGTTTGGCATAGATGCTGTTTTATGCACATCGCAATTCAGGTGCCCATCACTCTCTGTAGGAGTAGTAGCTTCAGGGATGAAGGCTGTTGGGTGTCATGACCCATGTATGAGTCATTATGCTACAACATTTGGTGCTGTGGGTTTAGGAAATCCAAGATGGCGGAAAAGCCCACATGTGCGCCAGAATCCAGGAAAACCTTGCAGTTTTTGCGCACACCAAAATGGTCGCCTGACCTGCCACCCACCAGTGTGAGCGTGCTGGGTCAGAAGCACCATGAGTGAAATGTGGTGCCAAAGGAAAAACATCAATGCCATGTTAAGCAAGGATTATATACTATCAAGCAAAATCCCCTTTTTGAAATGCATTAATTCAAGACAGATCCCAAAAATGGGTGCAGTACTGGCATTTTCCACAAGCTGGCGCTAGCGGTCTGAACTCTGACAGGAGAACTGCTACTTCAGAAGCTAATCAGCCTCCTGAGACAGCTGGAAACTTCAAAGCCTTTTTGGTAAATTAAAATGTTTTAAACACCTGCTGTTCCCTGAAGACAGGCTGATTCAATTAACATTGCAAGAGGCTGGGAAACCTTCTCACCTCACGTGGCCCTGGTGATTGAGAGGGAGGGGACTTCCTGCAGCCTGCTGAACCCAACTCAATAGGCTCTCGCAATTGAATGGGGTATGTTAATTTGGGTGTGGACTGTAAACAGAGCTCTGCCAGCAAGAAGAGACATGTGATCCTTGACTCCCACGTTTCTGGGGGCGGACCCAAACACTGAAGTGAATTGAATTGAAGGCAAATATATGTTTTATAAGAACCCTGATAACTGATTGTAACCAGATGACAGAAATGTACAATTTGGAGATCCTTAATCTAAGAAATGTACCCACAATTTAGGACTAGACTCAACTCTGTACCATGTTCTGAGGCAAAACCCTGCTAATTATTAATACTACTGACACTGTATGTATGCTAGAGACACGATAACTTAGATTAATCTGCTCAGGAAGAGGGTACAGGTCTGTGTAAAGATTTGATGAAAAACCAATGTTGCAAAAGCTACCAAAAACGAAAATAAGTTGTCATTTTTGAATGCAAACTCTTAGGAAGATCTGAGTTGAACAAGCATGGACCATAAGTAATCTGTAATATGTACATGCAATGTCAAACAACTGTGTATCTGGGAAATATGTGTAGTTATGCAAAATGATTTTCTAAGGTAAAAACAAAGGGTAGTGTTCTTTCTGTATGCCATAAAGATGACACCTCATGACTCACTCTGACACACAACGCTGTTCTCCAGTGAGAGCACAGAAAATTCTTCAACCTATCAGAACCTTGAGTGGGTTGGGCATAGAAGATGAGCCGACCCACCCACTTTCAAAACACATAAAAGGAGACAGTGCAGGACAGGCAGGACATTCAAGTTCCATTTCCTTGCGGAGCACGCTGACAGATGACTTCACATCCAGAGATCCGGACTGACTCCAGCAAGACATAGACCAGAACTTAGAACTCTGACTCCAGAACTCAAAGCAAAGGCCTAACCCAAAAGCTGAGTTCTCTTCAGCAGGCCTCAAAACCTAATGAAACTATTCACAGCCGGGCAGGCTGTTTGAATTCTTTGCCAAGAACTTTTGCCAGAACCGGTAGCAGACCCAGAAGGCAGAATTATCCAGAGAGACCAGACCGAGACCAGATCGCTGAGAGCTGACCCAGATCGCTGTGAGCAGAACCAGAGACCAGACCAGACCAGAACCAGAGAACCAGTACCCAGTGGCGAGAGAACCGCAGCCAATCCTGACTCGATCCGTGATGAAGTCGCATTCCTGTCCAACATATAGTGCGAGTACTCAGCCAGAACTGTGCAAAACCAATCTCTTAGTTTAAAATAATCTAATTCAAAGTATTTTAACCTATTGAGAACTGCATCATAGAAATCGTGTCCCTTCTTTTGATTCAAAGCTGCAAAACTGTCATCTGTCACTCTGAACTTTAAAATTCATTTTGAGAATCTACCTTCATAAAATCGTCCGTATCTCCGGAAACGTTTGTCCTAGTAACGTAATTTAACTTGCATCTTAAATCTAAGATTCTAAGATTTCCAACGAGCCCTACTCCGACTTGCTATTCCTTATAGTGTCTCCGTAATTGCGCTCGACGCACGCGACTAAATCGCTGCGATTTGACATTTTGCTTCATTCCAGCCACATGTGAAAACATTTATCTTTTGCTTCCATCACGGAATTCTGTTTTCAACTTGATAACCATCCCTGAATCATTGATAGGGCTGGCCTGAACTGATTTAAAGTATCTCTCACTCACCCTGAACCTCCTATAGGGAATTAAAAGCAATTTGAGTATATTTTTCACTTCATTGCCACCACATTTAAAAGGATTTTGCCTGTGTTTAAAATCATACCTGTTTTCCTCTAAGCTCGCTGGGGGAACTGGAACTATATATTGCATTTGTGTGTATTCCTGAGAATTGTGTGTGTTACTTCCATCATGTTATCTTTTGCTGAAATCATATCAAGTTTATTTCTGTACTGTTTTTTATTCATCTTTGCATCTCCTTGAAACCATAAAGCATTCTCTGATACCTTATTCCCCCGTTCCTAGTCATAAGTCACCAGAACTGTGCTATTGTAGGATTACCTATTGCTGATTACTGCTCTTATTCACAAGCGTGATATCAATTATTAATTTATTATAAAAGTGCGATATATATATATATATATATATATATTGTTTAATGCTCAAATAAATCTTTTAAATTTGCAAAACAAACTTACTTCTTGGCTCAGTGGGGCCAGGGGGAGTCTAAGAGAGGGGTGTTATATAAGGATTGTCATCCAGAGTACACGACTGGACATAAAAATATATAAATAAGGGCTTCCATTGAGCAATCCCAGACAAGGCACTGACTTAGTGGGACTGCTTGATTGGAGTCTTTGACAAAGTGGGGGCTCGTAGCCGGGGATTCTGGATTAGATCTACCATTTGTGCAGCTTAAATACAGTGTGCTAACTGACGGGATACATACAACCGGTCGGATCACCACGCTATGGTACGGAAACGCTCTGTTTTGCAAAATAAAATACAAACTTCTGTAAGTCAGGAAGGAAATCAAGTTCCAGAATGACGACCTTGGTAGATATCAAAATAGCCAGAGAACACCTCTTACATAAGCTATTTGTGAGAGGTGAGTGGGCTCATCAGGACCAGGTGGTCTGGTTGCAGGCAGTCGCACCCCAGATCGCTGAAACAGGGTCAGATATATGGAGAGATAAGGGTCCCTTGCATGTGGCCCTGAGTGAACTATATATGGCCCCGAAGGCCAAGGATGAGCACAACAAGATTGCCAGTGTAGCGGCACATTTATATTTACATATGGGAGCCATACAGGACAAATGTGCTGAAGGCCAAGATCTGGCAAATAGGCAACTGATGGCATTAGAGAAGGCCCAATTTGACCTGGTCTCTTCTGAGCAGAGGTTGCAGAGGAGCCAGGAGTCAGAAAATGATAGTAGGTAGAATATAATTAAAATAAAGGAGGAAATGGATATCCTGCAACAGGAAAAGTCTCACCAGGATAACAGATTTCTGGCCTTGCAGAAGGAGTACCAAGAAGGGTGGACGCCCTAATGCAGAGCCAGAAAAAGCTGGAGCAACAACTGGACTTCAATAGGGCATGCGCAGAGCAGGTAGTCACCCTGCATAGCCACCTAGATAGGGAGAAAGAGGAAAGCAATAAAATGATTTTGAAACACCTGGATACCCAGGCAGAGTTTGATCAAGAACGCCAGAAAGCTGGTGCCTTTCAAAGGCAGAGGGACGACCTGGCGACACAAATGCAGGTTCTTAGTCAGGAAAGGGACACCTTAGGCCAGGAAGTCTGCCAATTAAAAGAAAAAATTGAAGGAAATCACCGGGCCCTCCAGCGGCTGGGTGACCTCCAAAAAGAGCATCAGAACTTGTTAGAGCACACTAGGAGGGTGGAAAATGTTCTGGCAAGAAAGGAGCAGGCCAGTAGGGATGGGACTCAGGAGGTAACCCTCCTGCAGCAAAGACTGGCCCAGTACTCCAGGACCAACCAGGAAGCACAGGGAGAGAATGAGGCTCTCTGTCAGCACAATGATAGGCTCCAGCAACAGCTAGCCATGCAGGAGATACTGATAGAGTCTAGTAAGGCCTTAACTGAGGAACTGAAAGCGCAGGCTCTTGCATTGCAACAGGGAGCAGGGGCTGATAGAGATGAAGTTCGCTGGGAAAGGGAAACACCTGAGCATAACCTCAGGAGCCCTAGTTCCAGAGGCCTTCATCTCTCCCAGTCCTTGGACTCTGCCACCGCCATGTCCCCTGGCGCACATGAGCACAGGGCACATGGAGGGCAGATTACTATCCGGCCAAAAGTATGGGGTTCATAGGCCAGTACCTCCCAGGAATGGATGGGCGGGCATCCGGGTATGGGCACCTAAGCATAGTGCAATTTAGTGGGGAACCCCAGGAGAGTAGGCCCACTAAGGGCATTCGGAAAACCTCCACCCAGTTAGGTCAGTGGGGGGTACCCATCAAATCCTGGCAGCAAGGAGGGATCTAAAGACTCCTCTGAGCGGCCCAGGACACAGGATACCAGGTCCCCACATTCTGCCAGCCATTCCCAGGCTCGCAGAATCCGGGAAAACCTGGAAGATCAGACGGGCACCTCTGGGAGCAGTGCCTCTGAGGCAGTGGATGAGTGGACCAGGGTTACCCGAACCAAAAAGGCCAATAAGGCAAAAAGGGCCTTGCTTAAGGACCCCTTAAAGCAGATCAAGGCAATAAGGAGTGTCATCACCCCTTATCACAAGAACTCCAAGTATTCTGTTTGGGAACACTTGGAGCTCTTTGAGCAAATGTTGGAGACTTTCCATTTGAAGGACAGCAGTAGCTGCATCCAGTACGTCAAATGGACATTCTCCCCAGAATACTCCAGTTTCTTTGCGGGGTTGGAGGACCAAAATCATTCAGGATGGTCCACCTATAGGGTGACCATCTTGAAACATTTTTCTGTTCACCGGAATCCCCAAGAGGCTTGCAAGGCAGCCTACAATTTGCAATGTGGGGAGGATCAGGCCCCACAAGAATTCGTGCAAAAATTGAAGCGTGCCTTTGCGCACACCACCAGAAGGGTGCGCACGGACAGCAGAGAATTCATCAACACATTTTTACATGCTCTCCCCAAATACATAATGACCCAGTTCGTGAGAGATTTTCAGAAGAAAAGATCTTTAGACTGGGTCATTGAGCAAGCCACCCGCATCTATGAGGTGCAAAAACCAGTGGAAAATAAGAATCAGCCCAAAAACCCCAAAACCAACAGCACCCCTGCTGCTGCCAAGGTGGCAGAGGTAAAGGTTGCCCCCGTTTTAGATTTGGAGATGGAGGGGCCTAAAAACATGCCTGCACCGAACAATTCACAGCCCAGAAGGCCCTCAGGCCAGTCACAGACAGGGAGTCAAGAAGGTAATCCCGCAAATTGGGTCCCCCGCTCCTCTGACTATGTAAGTCCCCGCTATAAGGGAAACAGACCAATCCTGGCTTATGTGTGGACTCCTCCAGCCCAAAGGGGTGGATCCAGCCAAGCACCTGACCCAGGGAACTTCCCTCCTAACTTCCCACAGGAGGGCAGAAATTCTCCAAACACTGGGCTGAACTTTATTCCCAGGTATCCACCCAATTTCCAACCCCAAAACCATCCATCCTTCTTTCCCCAATTCCCTGAGCCCAGACAACCTAATCCAGGAGAGGGGAGGCCAAGGGTGGAGGGGTACTCAAATGTTCCCAACCCAGGGTACTACCAGAGAAGGGATAGCTACCCTTCCCGGGATCAGCCCAGGGGAGAAAACAGAACCCTGTATCAGCCTGAGCTGGTTTCCCAACTTGAGCGCCAGGCCCAAAATATGGCCCGGGATCTGGGTCACATACTGAGGGCTCAACAGAACCCTCAGATGAGCATGCCACCACAGAATGCCCCAAACTCTGGGCCTGGTACTCCAGAACAATGACGGGGCCAGCACCCCGATAACCGACCGGTTCCCAGGGAGGAGGCACAAGGGGAAAGGGGGTGTAAAGCCTTGGAGGAAGCTTCCTTCCCCACTTGTAAACAGCTCCTGGAAACCCAGGGACCGGAAACAAAATCTCCTACCCCTGGATGTCTGCCGCCCAAGGAGCAGAGAGGAGGTAGGAGAAACAAAGTACCCAAACAGACCCACTTTGAGGAGGAGGTACAGATCTTCCAATTTGAGGGAGAGGGATTCCAAGAGGATCCTGGGAAGAGGATCTTCTCATTCAGAGATTGGGGAACTCCTCCCAAGGAAAAATGGGTCCCAAGGGATTCCAACCCAGACTGGGTAGATGTGGGGATTGGGCTGTCGCCGCCCATCATTCTATCCCAGAACCAACAATACCAAAATCCCATGGGTCAAACCCATCGTGATGACTGCCTCCAAAAAGGGGGGGGGGCGGCCCAGAACCGGAATCAGGGGAACCAAAAACCGCATCAATATCCAGTTGCAAACTTTTTCTTTCAGATTCCCATGACTCTCCACAGAATTCTGGCCAAATCTCTTCTCTCCCAATGTCCAAAACCAGAAAATTCACCCACCAGTTGTCCAAAAATGTGCATTATCTGTGCCCCCTTGAGGAGAAGGAGGGAAGATACTATGCCCCGGCACAAGTACAGGGGCAGGGTACAATTTTGGCACTGGTGGACACTGGATCTCAAGCTACTCTTCTGTCCAGAAGGGCCTTTGATGAACTAAATGCAGGAAGGGGGGAGAATTACCGTATTCCTCTCACCTCTCTTCCTGGACAACTCCAGAACTTTGACTGGAAGGAAATTCCCGTCGAGGGGACGGCAGATTTGGACATCAAGATTGGGCAACACAAGGTGAAACACCCGGTCATAGTAGTGACTCCAGAGGGAATCCCTCGTTTACTAGGGAATGACCTCCTGAGAAGGTTGTCACCCCTAATAGATTGTGTAAACAAGGTCCTCTGGACCCAGACTACCCGACCAATAAAATTAAAACAGAGTGTCAACCATGTTAGTTTAAAAGGCACGTGCCACATGGTTGAACAAAAATCTGCCCAAGTAGAATTTCACTTCCAGAACAACCAAATTCCAGACGTGACAGTAATAGCAGTAGGACAACAGACTGGTGATGGGGGGTCCTCTCTATTTCTGAAAATCAACCTTCCAGTTTAAGGTGGTATTCCACACTGGAAGGAAACACTCTGAAATTCTTTACCAATCCACAATCAGACACTCCCACCCCTATAGTCCAGAAAGATATGAAATCAGCTCAGAGCCTGGCTGATATTCAGCAAATTGGAGAGCAGTTTTTCATCCCGGTTCATGATGAGAAGGACTCTGTTCTCACTCGAGTGTGTGTGAACAACGGTAAGAGCTTCATCAGCGAAGCCATGTTCCGCCAACTCACAAAAGATCCAGCCATTCCCACATTCAAACTGATAGACAAATGGGAAATGGATCTGGAAACACCCAATTCGAAACATCTCCTGCCAAGCAGGTGTATGCTCAAAATCTCCATTGGCAACAAGAGCATAGGCCATAATTGTTGGGTCGTGCGAGGCGTCACTGCCACCTTTTTCGTAGGCAGTGACATTCTCAATCGCTTTGCCATTAGTTTGCACCTAATAAACTTCAAAGCTTGGTCCCGATTAGCGGATAATCCCATGGGCTTTGATGATCAAGAAAAAGCATTTAGGTCAGCTCAATTGCTACCTGATGCAGTTGGAATTCAGGTTAAAGAGGAAGTCACCATCCCAGAAAGGACCCGACAATCCCCCCTGGAAGTGAAAGTTAAAAGAGGCCAAAAATTGAAAAACCCTGATGCTTATATTCATCTAAATGCTTCTCTCCAACAGCAAGGGTTGGGGGTAAACCCAACACCATTAGTCAACATAGAACATGACACCATTCCAATAGAGGTGGATAACAGCGACTTACAGAGTATTACTTTAGCCACAGGCACCATTATTGGAATGGCAGTTGATGACCGACATTTCGCCATTGATTTAGGAAATGAACTGTTAGGACCAATCCCCAAGGACTGTTTTGACAGTGACAGTGATGACAATACAACACCAGACAGGATCCTTACCCGGCATGGGGGGAACTTCCTGGTGTACACCTCCTGCCCTTATGGCAAGGAAGACGTGACTTGTGACTTCAGAAAGGATGAGGTGATTTTCCAGGTCCGTGAGGGCTGCCTTTCCCACCTGAAGCCTCCAGTCCAAATCAGCACTCTGACCAGGGACTTCTCCACCCAGCTGGACGAGGCCGCTGAGATAGCAAAACCAGAAGTCTTTCCAGGCTTCAGGCAGATGGTGGAAGAGAGAGTCAACCTAGCTGATGCCTGTGTGACTCTGGAACAGAAGCAAAAGTTGAAACAAGTTTTCTTGGATTTCAAAGATCTCTTTGCGGTAGACTCATATGACTGTGGTTGCACTGAGATCCACACCGCAACAATTCCCACGGACCCTGGCATGACTCCAGTGTTTGTGAAGCAATATTGTTTGCCTCTCGCATCCATGGAGTCCCTTACTGAAATAATTAAGAACCTTGAGTCCCGGGGAATAATCCGTCCAGTACACAGCACCTTCAATAATCCGGTGCTGGGAATATTGAAGCCAAACGGCCAGTGGAGTCTCTGTGCCGACCTTAGGGAGCTCAACAAACGGGTCCATACTTCCCGATGGCCTCTGCCCTACATTGACCAAGGGCTGGCCCAGATTCAGGGGTCACAGGTATTCACTGCAATAGATGTGACCAATGGATACTGGACCATTCCTGTCAGTAGGGAGGACTAATACATACTGGCTTTTACCTTTGGGGGCCAGCAGTACACATGGACCCGTACTCCCTTCGGATACCTCAACTCCGGCAATTAATTCAACATTTTCCTACACAAGGCCATGCCCGACCTGGGTGCGCGGGTAACCTGGCTTATGTAGATGATGTCCTCATCAAAAGTTCATCTGTGGAGGAACACATAGCGCAGTTGAGGGACGCCGGAGCAAAACTTTCCTTTCAGAAAGCACAGTGGTGTAGAACCCGTGTTAATTTCTTGGGGCATGAGATGACTCCTCAGGGTCTCTGTCCCCAGGAAAAGAAAGTGGAAGCACTTCAGAAGCTAAAAGACCCCACAACTCTGCAGGAACTAAGGAGCCTCCTTGGACTGACTAATTACAGCAGAAAGTTCATTGAGGGCTATGCAGAGATCACTAGACCCCTGATTCATCTTTTGAAGGGGGGGTCAAGTGGGAATGGGGTCCAGAACAATCCGAGGCAGTAAGACAGCTTAAAAGAAGCCTCTCACAAGCGCCATGCCTAGCTTACCCTGTCAGAAACAAGGAGTTCTTCCTGGAGAAAGGGTTCTCTACTACGTGCTTGACGGCAGTATTATACCAAAAGCATGACAAGGTCAATAAAATAATCTCCTATGGGAGCAAAACTTTATCCTCTGTGGAGGAAAAATTCAACGATTGTGAGAAGGCACTCCTGGCAACGGTGTGGGCATTGAAGAATTACCGCCCGTTCATCCAGGGGGAACACATCATAGTGGAGACTCCACAACAGCCTCTGCAATACCTCCAAAGTGACAGAATCCGGGCTGGAAATGTGAGTAATTCCCGAATTACTTCATGGATTCTGTCAATGCAAGGCTTTCCTGTGGAGGTCAGATATGGCCAAAACAAGAAGAGTCCCGTCGCGCAAGGTCTGGCTGACTTGCATGATTGTGCCAGAGAAAACTGTCTCGAGGACGAAAGTCTAAAAATCCAGGACAACATGGAGGCATACCTTAATTCCCCACACAAAGTCTTTGAAGAAGACAAGTGTGAGGGAATGCCCACTGTCTATGTGGATGGATGCTCTTACCATGTTGACAACATCGGGGAAAAAGAACTTGTGGCCGGCATAGGGAATGCATGGGTGAATGAGTCCCCAGAACCCTCCGCTGGGTACAAAATTGGTCCCCGAAGTAGTCAGGTAGCAGAGTTGATGGCTGTGCATCAAGCCATCCTCACTGCTGTCCACCATCAACTCCACGAACTGGTCATAATCACGGATTCGGATTATGTACGGAACGGGTTCAAGGAGCACCTGGTTAATTCGAAAACCAGAGGCATATTATGTGCTAATAACAAACCCTTGAAACATGGGAAGTTAATCCAAAACATTGATGATCTGGTCACCTCGAATGGGATGACCATTTACTGGAAAAAGATCAAGGGTCATTCCAAAGTAGAGGGACCAGACAAAACTGGAAATGACTTAGCTGATCAGCTGGCAAAAACCAGGGCCATCCAAGGGGATCTAATAGAAATAGAGTCCCTGTTGGGAGAAATCCAGGTCACTGCTATCACTCTGTCCCAGACAAATGCTCACAACGATGTTTCAACTGCACAATGGAGTAAGGAGACCCTGATGCTGATTTAATTACGGCTCAGAAGGGGGATCCAATAATTGGTAAGTTTCACCAACACATTGAGGACCCTGATAACCTTCCCCTGACGATACCGACTGCGTTGGGAAAGAGCACCTAAGAGTGTTGATGAAACGTCCAAAAATGTTTTGAATCCAAGACGGTTTGTTGGTAAGGAAATCCCAAGTTGGCCATGCTCAGTGGGTGGTTCCTACTTCATTCCGAAGCCTGATGATAAGTCACGCCCATGATGTGGCTACCGCCGGTCATAGGGGGTTTCACACAACACTTGAGATCTTAAGAGAGGTTGCATACTGGCCACACATGGGGCAGGACCTCGACCAATAATTGAAGGGGTGTCTGGTGTGTGCACAATTTTAGCCATCATCTCTCAAACACTGTGCGCCTCTCCAAAAGAGGGGGATGACACTGCCATGGTCAGATTTGCAAATCGACTCCGTAGGCCCTGTGATTCGCTCATCTAGAGGAAACAAGTACATGTTGACGGTCACATGCTTGTTTACCAAGTGGGTGGAATGTCTGCCGGCCCCAAACTGCAAGGCAGAAACAGCAGCTGCCCTGATGATTAACCACATCTTTTCCCGTATTGGTCTACCTCAAAGGATTGAGTCAGACAGAGGTAGGCATTTCACCAGCAAGGTAATGACAAAGATGTGGGAGATACTGGGTGTCAAAAGGAAGCTACATATTGCTTACCGTCCAGCTTCTTCTGGGGCAGTAGAACGCTACAACCGGACCATTGTGAGCATCTTAAAAAGGCTTGTAGCAGATTCTGGGCCAAGTTGGGATATCCGATTACCTCTGGTCCTAATGGCCATCAGATCTACCCCTTCATCTGCAACTAAAATGCCACCATTTGAGCTGATGACTGGACGCAAGATGGTGCTTCCCCAGCATTTGCTCTACAGGATCCAATAGCAGATGTTGATAAATGCCTCCACAACTCATGAGTATGTGGAGAATTTAAGGAAACACCTTCAACATGCTTTTGCCTATGCTCAGCGGAATCTAGAAAGATCAGCTGATAGCATTAAGACCCATTACGACCTGAAGACAACCAGGAAGGAATGTAATGTGGGAGACCGGGTCTATCTATACAATTTCCAAAGGAACCAGGCCAAACAGCAAAAATGTTTTCCTACATGGAAGGGAACGTTTGAAATTATAGACAAGATCTCCCCAGTAGCTTATAAGATCCCCAAAGGTAATCTGGCGGAAGGGGAAGACAAGTGGGTGCATATAAATCAGCTAAAGTGTTGCCATCCCAGGCACACTCTGCAGCAACTGGAGGAGTCCTCTGCAATACCAGAGGGGACCGCTCCAGATTAATTCAGTTCCACACTAAAATATTCCACATAGAGCCTATAAAATTCTATCATTCTTGAATATGTTCTTGCCTCCTGATTTAAAAAAATGTATATGTTCATGTTTTTGACTATAAAATGTATATGCCGCCCCACTATATGAATAGTGGGGGAGAAATGTCTAGGAATGTGTATTGCCGCTTTGCTTTATCATCCTAGAAATGATGAAACCATGGAGACTGACCAAGGAGAAGGACCCGGAGACCGAGAGCAAAGATCCGAGGGGCCCGGGGTACCACCCAATATTCCCATCAGGACAGGCGAGGAGAACCGATCGATCCAACCGGATGGAGGAAAAGATGCTGAACTGTGCCATCTGCGGAATTGGAAGAAGAGGATGCGGACATACCAACGCATGGATCAAAACATCCTTTGCACCCGACTCCCCCTCGACTCGAAATCAAAGCGCAGTCGGGCGGGGGGGCTTGTTGGGTGTCATGACCCATGTCTGAGTCATTAAGCTACAACATAGCTGTGGGCTTAGGAAATCCAAGATGGCGGAAAAAGCCCACATGTGTGCCAGAATCCAGGAAAACCGTGCAGTTTTTGTGCACACCAAAATGGTCGCCTGACTGCCACCTACCAGTGCGAGCGTGCTGGGTCAGAAGCGCCATGAGTGAAATGTGGTGCCAAAGGAAAAACACCAATGCCATGTTAAGCAAGGATTATATACCATCAAGCAAAATTCCCTTTTCTTTTTGAAATGCATTCATTCAAGACAGATCCCAAAAATGGGTGCAGTACCGGCATTTTCCACAAGCCGGCGCTAGCGGTCTAAACTCTGACAGGAGAACTGCTACTTCAGAAGCTACTCAGCTTCCTGAGACAGCTGGAAACTTCAAAGCCTTTTTGGTTAATTAAAACATTTTAAACGCCTGCTGTTCCCTGAAGACAGGCTGATTCAATTAACATTGCAAGAGGCTGGGAAACCTTCTCACCTCAGAACTACACACAAGAAGGCAGGATATCACATGGCTCTGGTGATTGAGAGGGAGGGGACTTTATGCAGCCTGCTGAACCCAACACAATAGGCTCTCGCAATTAAATGGGGTATGTTAATTTGGGTGTGGACTGTAAACAGAGCTCTGCCAGCAAGAAGAGACATGTGATCCTTAACTCCCAAGTTTCTGGGGGCGGACCCAAACACTGAACTGAATTGAATTGAAGGCAAATATATGTTTTATAAGAACACTGATAACTGATTGTAACCAGATGACAGAAAAGTACATTTGGAGATCCTTAATCTAAGAAATGTACCCACAATTTAAGACTAGACTCAACTCTGTACCATGTTCTGAGGCAAACCCCCACTAATTATTAATACTACTGATACTGTATGTATGCTAGAGACACGATAACTTAGATTAATCTGCTCAGGAAGAGGGTACAGGTCTGTGTAAAGATTTGATGAAAAACCAATGTTGCAAAAGCTACCAAAAACGAAAATAAGTTGTAATTTTTGAATGCAAGCTCTTAGGAAGATCAGAGTTGAACAAGCATGGACCATAAGTAATCTGTAAAATGTACATGTAATTTCAAACAACTTTGTATCTGGGAAATATGTGCAGTTATGAAAAATGATTTTCTAAGGTAAAAGCAAAGGGGAGTGTTCTTTCTGTATGCCATAAAGATTACACCTCATGACTCACTCTGACACACAATGCTGTTCTCCAGTGAGAGCACAGAAAATTCTTCAACCTATCAGAACCCTGAGTGGGTTGGGCATAGAAGATGAGCCGACCCACCCACTTTCAAAACACATAAAAGGAGACAGTGCAGGACAGGCAGGACATTCAAGTTCCATTTCCTTGCGGAGCACGCTGACAGACGACTTCACATCCAGAGATCCGGACTGACTCCAGCAAGACAAAGACCAGAACTTAGAACTCTGACTCCAGAACTCAAAGCAAAGGCCTAACCCACAAGCTGAGTTCTCTTCAGCAGGCCTCAAAACCTAACCAAACTATTCACAGCCGGGCGGGCTGTTTGAATTCTTTGCCAATTCTCAAATAAACCTTTTAAATTTGCAAAACAAGCTTACTTCTTGGCTCAGTAGGGTCAGGGGGATTCTAAGAGAGGGGTGTTATATAAGGGTTGTCATCCAGAGTACACGAACTGGACATAAAAATATATAAATAAGGGCTTCCCTTGAGCAATCCCAGACAAGGCACTGACTTAGTGGGACTGCTTGATTGGAGTCTTTGACAAGGCCTATGTGGTGCACCTGTCATAGCATTGATTATAGATGATATGTTCCTGTCTGCTACAAGCCTCATCAACTGGGTTACCATTAAATCCTGAGGGTCCCAGTATTCAATCTGCCCTGCTATTCTTCCTTTTAATACCTTTAATAAACATGACAGTTTACACCTGTGTTATTGATTGATTGGTGTAATTCTTACTAATTTTTACTTGTTTTCTTCTTGTACAGTTTATGTTTATCTCCTGATTTCTTGGCACACGTTGTTGTTAGTCTGTTAATTTTCATAATTATGTGGAATACAGACTCCCTTGCCTGCATGTGCTGGGCCTGGCCACAAACCAGAGGTCCCTCACAGAGACAAATGGTTTTATGTAGGGGCAAATGATGTATAGTGTGTAAGCCAATAAATCAAAAATGTATGATAAATTCAGCATACCTACAGTGGCACCTGCAAATTGGGTAGTCATAGCACAGTTTCTTCAGCGCCCCATGTTACAGTACGCCACACCCCTCAAATGCACCACATGCAGTACTATTCTTGTGCACTATTACTTAATTAGACTGCTTCTAACTGCTCCTTAGCACATAGGTGCATTAATTTCAGATTATTTGCAAAACCTGGTGTTGACTTTAGTAATCCCTTTAATATGCTCTTAGTTATTGGAAGATTGTGGCCAGGCACCATTGACTTTGCCCCTCAGCTCCGGCACTGCTGCTATCGGACCACTGCTTTCACCTTGGTGTTCCATGTAAGGAATTGATACCATTTGCTATGATTTACATCATGCCCTGTATACCAAAGCCTAACCTGCACTTCAAAGGCAGTAGAAATGGCCAACTGCTGCCGAGGCAGGTTTTGCAGCAGATAATAATGTTGCACCCGAAGCAAGGCTCTGGAGAAATTTGGGTCTCTGTGCTTTAAGGCAGCAAAAGCATCTCCCCTGAGGAACCGGGTACATCCTGCCTGCACCCAACAACACCACCTGTTTCACATTTGTCTCTCCTACTGTCTCACTAATAATTCCCCACCCTTTCTATTGCATAGCAAATGGCAGCAAGGCCCCTAACAGTGGTGCCAGACATTGGAAAGATCTACCAGAGGAAATTTGCCACATCAAAGACCTCTATTAGTTTAGGAAGAGAACCAAGAGGCTTTTATGGAAATCCATCTTCTATCCATCCTCATGTACCTGGCAAAGGTCTATCACTTAGATGCAGTTCGGGTGGTAGAGAAAAACCAGACCATAAATACAAATGCAAACATGCAAACTACTCCAAAAAAGGTTGGCTGACCCTGGATAAACTCCATGAAGTTTGAGCAGGATATCTCAAACTCAGTCTGATAACGAGGAGGTAATTAATGTAGCTCAGATGCAATTTAGTGATGCGATTGAAACGTTGGGCACTGATAATTGAGCTATCCGCATTGTGACTTATAGATTGGATCAGGAAAGTTGCAGACACGCCTCTCAGAAGACATTGACAGACTACACCCTCAAAAAACCACTGTTTGGGCAATGTTTTCACAAACAAAAGGAAGATTGAAAGCAGGTCATTAGTGAAGCATGACTTGCGACCTTTAGCAACACACGCCTTAAAATATGGGTAAACCCAAGGGCAATAGTCCAAAAATAAAATAGGGGGATTATCATTTTAGGCGATGCCGATCTGTTCCAGGGTACATTATTGGGACAAAGGGTGTGTAAGACTATGTACTGCAGTATTGGTTACTCTCCTTAGACCTATTGTTCTTTGCCTGCTATTTGTTGGTTATCTACTGTTTCTGATACCTAAAGCACAAACATACTGTTTTCTGGCACTTCTTAGCATTCATTCCTCCAAGTCCATTCTATTCACTAATCTCTGCTCTATTTCTGTGCCTCTCTGATTATATTTGTTTTCACATCCTCTCACTCAGCATACATGTTCTACACCTTCAATATCTTCTCAGATCCATTGTACACGTGTGTTCACTTGTATTTTAAGCAGTTTCGTGCTGTACTTTTTTTTTACTTTACTTTTGTCCTGTCTTCATCATACATTTCATTAACCTCCTAATGGCCCCTCTCTCCCATTGTTCATTTTTTGAGCTCTTTTCATTTCTTTCCCTTATCATCCATTTTTCTTCCCCTTATACTCATTCTTCTCCCCATCATATACTACCCCTTCCTGTACTCCTTCACTCTGCTTCTATATGTTTTCTTTGTTTATGTAAGCTGCTTCCTCACTATAATGTTTCCTGTGTGTCATCATGATTTTGTTTCACTTTTCCTCTTTCATATCTCCCATCATACTTTTTTTTCTCTCTCATGTAATACAATTCAATCTGTTGATTGTATTTACTTTTTCCTAAAATACATGTTCTGCCATATTTTGCACCTCCACTCTTTCCTCTCTCCCGGTCTCCAGTTATTTTATTGAAGTAAATTACTAAAGCAATAGAACCAACGGATGGGGGCATTACCCGACTGGTAATGCCCCCCTCTGCGGGTTCTATTGCTATTAGTACGCTGGCACATTGTACAGGGGTACTGATAGTTATTTTTCTCAAGTGTAGACACAGTTTTGTGATTGTTTTTCCACTCGAGAAAAAAAGCAAGAAAATGCCTGCCAGGTATCGGGGAGAAGGGACTACACATAGTCCCTTCTCCATTTCCATGGCAGCCATTGAAAAGTTAAGGGGAAAAAGGTAAACAAATAAAATGGCTGCTGTGGAACGAGAGAAGGGACTACACGTAATCCCGTCCTCCTTTCTGTTGCACACATTGAAAATATATTTAAAAAAAAGAAAACAATCAAAATGGCCAACATGGATCAGGGCAGAGGGACGTCACGTAATCCCTTCTCCCTTTCCGTGGTGGCCAGTCGAACAACAGACCACTGGTAAACGACCCAGCGAGGGCCAATCAAATTGTTTGTTACAATCTGATTGCCCCTCGCTGGGTACTAATTTGCAGTAATTTACTTTGTTACAATCACTTTGAAGTTTATATATGTACTGATGAGTTAAGGGGTAAAACATTGTTTGGGGGATGGGAAATGGGCTAGGGGTGGTAGTAAAGGGAGAAGGGTGGGCATTGGTGGACTCTCCATGAAACAAAATCAAATAATAAATTCAAAGTAATTGCAGCAAAGTAAATTCCCACGAAGTAATTTACTTTGTTGTAATAGTGTAGACCCCTCTCTCCCATCATCAATTCTCTTTCACTTCTTTGTATTCCTCTCTCCCATCTTACACTCACTTTCACTTTCATACTTCTTCTCTCTCAGTGCACATTCTTTGTTTGATGTTATGTCTATATCACTCCAGTATACAGTAGCCTTGCCTTTACATGTTTTGATTGCCTCTCCAATATGTGCATTCTCTCTCTATTATTTTCTCTTGGGCTATCTAACCTTCTTAAAGCTATACATGATCTTTCTGTTAACCAGTTGCAGAATTCAGGCACAGGGCACCATGGGCAAGATAAACAGAGGGAGAAGGGGAAGGGGAGGTATGACATGATACAATAGGGAGGGAAGAGTTAAGCAAATGTTTCATGTTTTTTTAGTTGCTATTTTTACAATTGAAGTTGTGTGTTTAGGGTTCTGAATCTGGCTGGAAACAGTCTGGTCACCTAGCTATGCTTTGCTGACACAAAGTGGGTCCTGTTCAATGTGAAGTAGAGTAAAAAGCATAATATTCAAGTGCAAAAATGTTATGCATGCTTGATATTGGACTCCACATTTTCATGTGTGTGCATGGCGGAGAGGGGGTACAGAATGGAAATACTGTTTCCACCGCTCCAATCCTTGCTGCCATACACATGCAAATGCACTTTTTCATGTTGGAGCAAATGCTTTGGAATTTTTGGGAACCTGCCTGCTTTTTACACAGCAGGTGGCATTTACTCTTTTTGCACTACAAAATAAAAAAACTAAGTTACACAGATTATGCCTGCATTTCCATCTTTGATTTGCACTATCTAGTTCAAATTCGAGTTTGAATGAAATGTACGTATTCAAATAAAATTAGCTCCACAGTGGGCTCCAGTCTCTTTACAATCACAAGCAGACATTTTTGCTTTACTTTGAAAAGGCCTTAAGGAGAGATGCTAACATTTGGTACAAAGAGTTCCTAACAAACATACCACCATTACAGATGAGACTGGCTGAAGTAATTGTTTAAGATATTAAAAACTCTTGAAATTAGACAAATTTCGTCTTTTTCAATCTTTTCCGCCCAATTCTATTTCCCTGCTTACTGAGACAATGCACCATTCCTTCTCTAGTGGTCTTATTCCAGAACCTCTAAAACATACATTGGTTATCCCTTTGTTAAAGAAATCCCATCTTGACACCTCTGATTCTTCAAGTCATCTGCCTATTTCCCTTCTGCCAATGGTGGCTAAGCTTATGGAATTGATTGTCACCCCACAACTCTCACGCTACCTTGAGTCAACTTCCCAACTTCACGCGCTCCAGGCAGGTTTTAGATCTCTTAGGGGAACATAATCTGTGATGATTTCTGTTCTGATCATGGCCATGCTTCAGGACTGCTCTGAGGTCACAGTTCTTATTTTTCTTGACCTCTCTGTGGCTTTTGACATGATTGACAATGCCATCCCACTGGGGTGTTTGGAAGCAGGCGGTATCATTCGATTTCCTCTTTCCTGGTCCTCCTCCTTTCTATCAGATCGCTCCCAGGCAGTCTGTGGATTTAATCTCATAGTATGGTGTGCGGTTTTACACCTACACTGATGATAACCAGCTGTTTTTCCGACTCAGTGCTCCTGTATCGAATCCGACGAGCAAATTTAGAGCATGCTTGGCTTCTATTGAGGACAGGATGTCAGGAAATTGGCTGAAGCTAAACAGAGAAAAGACAGAGATTTTGATCATGGGATTCCAGGCAGCTATTTATTTGTGGAATTCTGATTTCTGGCCCGAGTCCTTGGGCTCATGTCCGGCTCCCAGTGCTTCAGTAAAATGCTTGGATATTAAATTACAATCTTCTGGCTCCAGAGAGGCACAGATTGATTTTGTGTGCAATGCTGGGTTTCTCAAACTTAAACTTTTAAAAAGGTTCTACCTTTAGTTCCCCCACATGTCTGGTCCCGAGTGGTCACTGCCTCCATTATGCGGTCTTATGACTAACCTAATGGTATTTACCTTGGACAGCCAGAGTTTCTATTACACCATCTTCAAATGTTGCAAAATTCAGCAGCTTGCCTTGCACTGAATGCCCCATGGCTCACTCACACATCACAGCACATTCAATTTAAGATTCTCTCAATTGTGCATTGGGCTTCTCAGCATTCTGGCCGCTGCTTCCTTGAACATAAACTTTTCAGCTATTCTACTTCTAGAGTTTTGCGCTCACGTTCTCAAACTTTGTTCGTTATTAATAGGTTTTGTAGAGCCGGCGGTGGTGGGCACTCTTTTTCAGTTTTGGCTACAAAGCTGTGGAACGCTCTTCCACCTCAGCTCCGGGAGCTGCCTGGCCACCTTCTTTTCCATAAGGCTCTAAAATCATTTATTTCTGTTTAAATCTTGCTTGGAGGATCCTTCGGTAGTCCTGTTCAGCAGTGCCCAGATGCATCCGGGCCTTGGTTTTCGCGCTTTATAAAGCGAAATACATATATACATATACACGTTTGCTTGCATCTAGGAGGAAAAGGGAAGAGCCTCAGCGTGGGTGTGCACAGCATGCCCTCCCTGCTTTTGCTCCCTGCACAGAAAGTAATTACTGCACAGCTGGCACTGCATCAAAGAGAACGAGCACCTGATATGAGGTAAGCGACGCCCCCTGACAAAAAACAACATGGCTGATCCAGGGAGGACTGCATACCTTTTTACGTAGTGCCGGAGAGTTAAAAGAGAATCAAGATAGATGGGTATTAGATTTGACAGGAAATGCATGTTATTATCTTTTGAAAGTCAGGGCAAGGCTGCGTGCACAGTGCGAAACACAGGCGCAATTTCCACTGCTAGCTGACAGGACTCTGCCAGTGTCTTACGTTCCCACAGTAAAAGAACAGCTACTTTGTTGTGTTTGCTTTGCAAGCTTTTAGGAGATATATTGCACTGCTCAGGGTAAGCCTTTCCGACATGGTCTATGTCAGGTTGGGATACTTGCCAGAGGAGTGCTTTCAGTGACTCAACACTTTGCAGCTGTTTGGCAAGTGTACATCAAAACAGAGCAGAGACACAGTAAACACAACTTTACATTCTTCATGCGGATCATATCAACCTCAATGCCACCTGGCAGCCTGACGCCTGCAGTCAATTTTCCAGGCCACCCATGTTAATCCAGGGATGCCACCTGTCTCTCCAGTGATGCTTCAAAAGCTGGCATTTGTGTTTCTAACATTGAGCAGTACATTCTGGTTCTGTAATTCCATTACTGGTAGCCCTGGTAATCGCCTTGGTACCCCTGGCACTCCCTCTGTGACCCCTGCCCTGGCAGCCCTAACACTGAGATGTCAAAACGGGATGTGGTGCTAAGTGAAAAATCACTGCTGGCTGAAATAAAGAATTTTGATATTGGCACTCTAAGGGTCTCATATTCGAAGCCCCTGAGCGGTTAAAACGCATGTCTTAACACCTCCGTTCATGCTCCACAGCATTTTCATTTGTTTTTTAAGGTGGAGGGCGGGGGCGCAACAGGAGTTACGTTTCCGCCTCCCTTTTGCCCTCTGTCTTCAAAAACAATTTGTTTTTTACGGCAGCATGCTGGCATAAAAGCAATGATTTCCTATTTACGGCAGCATGCTGGCATAAAAGCAATGATTTCCTACAAAATCTGCCTGCTTTTCACAACGATAAAAGCAGACATTCTGCAATGGAAACCATTGTGAACACTGCCTGTCATGTCACCATGGCAGGCAGCGTTTACTCATTTTGCACTGCAAGTGAAAAACAGAGGTGTAAAGACACTTCCATCTTCTCTTACCACTTCTCTAATGCACCCCGCAGTGCAAATAACTTACATTGCCGGAGGGGACCTTTCTGCATGTGAGTGCAAACGTAAGCAATCCCCTCCAGGCAACGTGCGCCTTTAATGAAAATGTTTGGTCCCATTCTCTTTTTCAAAACTTTGACTGCCTGTACATTGTACGCCACCATGTCCACAACTCATTCCTGATAGTGTGTATGCTTTATCCATTTGCTTAACGGAAAGGTTGAACTCTGTTTTCAATTTGACCAATTGTAATGACATTCACATTGCACCATATATCTGTGTATTCAAAAAAACTGTTTGCAGGGCATTGCTTACATTTCGAATTATTAATATCTGTGAACCACACCTGTCCCCACCAGCCATCATGTGATAATGCAGTCTCCAGCACAATCAAACTAAGTTCAAGTGCCCTGGCTGCAATATAACATAGAACACGCCCCTGCCAGTGACGTCAGCAGAGGCATCAGCCATGCAGCAGCCTTCGTGGTCACGTTATTGCATTCACATAACCATGTATCTCCATGCAAACCAGGAAGACATTCACTCATGCAAGGCATTCCCGCAGGTATTTCATTATTAATCTATGAGAGTTACATCAAGCCCAGCCCATCAAAGTGGTCAAAAACTGGAGCGGGAGTATTTCAATCCCGCTTATGGACATTTTGGTTGTGGGCACTTGCTGGTACACTCGCAGGTCCACAGCAAGTAGGCTGCCGTGAGACATATATCATTTCTGGATACTTAATTCGCGCTGGATGGTAGTCAGTTAGCATGCTTATTGTTCATTTTATAGTTGAACCAGCTTTCAGAAAACTAGCACAACCACTTCAATTTCTGCAGTGTTTCTGATTCAAGAAACACTTAGTGTTGCGCCAAAGGTTAGTATGTATTCCAGTTTTTTACCACATTGATGGGAGGGGCTTAATGTAACTCTGAGGGCCTCAATACGACCCTGGCGGTACAGGGTAAACGGCGCCGTAAAAGGTGCCAGCGCCGTTTACCCCGTACCGCCTCATTACGAGTTCCCCTCGCGGGACCCAGGAAGCAAAGCCTGGTCAAACCAGACATGCTTACCGGGTCCCGCGAGGGGAAGAGGGAGCAAACAACGGGCCAACTCATAATGGCCCGCTGTTTGCTCCCTCTCCCATTCCCATTCAGCCCTATGGGGGCTGAAATGGGAATGGGGAAGGACCGGGTCCGGGTCCTTGGAGGGAGGAATTACCGGACCTTCCGAACTCTCGAATGGCCCGGTTATTCCTCATTCTGAGGACCCAGACCCGGACGCGATTTCGGCGGCAGCCATGCCGCCAATAGCGGCATGGCTACCGCCAAACTCGTAAGGAGGGCCTAAGTGTTTTAATCATGTAGTAAACTCCACATATTTTTGATGTGTTAAAGGAACTCAACAAGGACGTGCCCCTGAAGATGGGACTTGATCCTGAAGCGCGTTGGGCCAAATACCTTTAGGTGTACATTAGGTGATAGAGGTACACATTTCCCATTAAATGCTTAGGGTTAGGTTGTCTCCTTGCAATAACTGTTACACTCTGTATGTGATGACGTTCATTCACTTTGACTAACACTACACATTAATTGACTGTGTTGTATGAAATTGCTTTTCTAATTGTGTCTATATCATTTAATTTTATCGGATAGTATAAGATAAATGTATTACCGCCGGGAGCCCCATGTGTTTCCATAGCCAACATTGTCAAACTGTGATCTCTAACAAACTCAAATTTCATTCGTTCGAAGACAGGCTTGAGGACCCAATCATGTTTTCTTTTGTGAATGCAAACCCATCGAGCAAATCGCTTGCAACACCAGCAGTTCTAGCCTGTTGCCCACCAACGTTCTCATAATGAGCAAAAACAGCCAGGTGTGTGCAAGGCTCCATATCATCTGGGCTGAAATGCATCATTTCGGGCCTGTATTTGAGACACTTGTGTAAAACCTGCAAATCCCCAGTGTGGCAAAATGCAGTGAGGAACTTCTGATCTCCGCTGAGTCCTTTGTCTCACTATCTTTACAAGCGCCACATGAGGAGGCAACCTGGGCTCCAGACACTTTTTACTTCTGTTTCTCTTCCTTACTCACAAGAGGATGCGCACATGCATGATAGTGTGTGTCTGCTCTCATGAGTGTGTGTTACCAGCATAGAGGATCAGTGATCGCCACTTTTCCGCCATTATGTCTATCGTACTTTCACAGTTTCTAGAAGCCCCCCACCCCCCCAGAGATGATTACTTATGGACTGCAACCATTTGGGTACTTCACTGCAACCCCTTTTTTCCCCCTGCCACATTGATTCGTTTTGCAGCAGACACATGTCAAATGTCGAATTGATGCATGTTCTGTATGAGCCTGTCTTGCATGTCTTTAGCAATGCCCACGTGTATGGCTGCGGTTTTTACTTTGATGTGTAATCCTGGGAATTGTAGAAGTTCAATGGATTTCACAAAAGCTTGTTTCTCCATAGCAAAAGAGGATGTACATTCAGCCACCTGGACCACCATGGAGATTGTTATTGTTTTAGTGTCCAAGTCCAGGAGGTGATAAGTGTAATACTTTGCAAAAAATCCAGGACTGCCGCGCTGTCCATCACCTTCCAGAATAGCCTTTTACCAACAACAGCAGGGCACAGTGCCAGAGGCGTAGCCAGAATTGTCTAACACGTGGGGTCTGAACCTAATGTAGTTGGGCCCACCGCAGTGACATTAACATCAGTAAATGTCCACACAGCGCTGCTGAGTGGGCATTTACATATTTTTGGTGGGCCTTGCCCGCTCAGGCCCTACCCTGTCTACGCCTCTGCACAGTGCTATCTGTTCTTGAATCCAAGCACCATTTATTGAAGGGAATAGGTAATTGTGCCAGTATTTTATTTATAGTAGATTATTGAAAGGAACTCAAGTCCAAGAAATGTCAACCATTTGAGATTTTTGCAAATGTGGACCCACTAAATAATTGTACAAAATAACTTAGTACATTTCCTGCTAGAAGATTCCCAAGAATTGGTTGAGTGGACCAAGAAAAACTGCAGTGTTCGTCCTAACAGCTTCCTTGAATGTTCACATGTGTTCCATCTGTATTTGACAAGGTCCATAATCTGGCCTTGTCAAAGAAGGGACGGGTACTTCTCTCAACTGTGGGTGGGACGCCTTGGAGGGAGTGTTTGAGAGCCAGTCCTACCCCTGCGGTGGACGGTGGCAAGAGAGAGGGATCCAATGCTTGTCCCCCCTTTTGTGCAATCGGTATCTGTGCAGAATCATGTCTCCAGCCTTACCTCCCAATGCATATACTCGCCAGTGTTTCTTTAAAGTTTCAAATGCCATCACTGAAGAGAGAGGCAAAGGGAAGCTGGGGAACTCAAGAACAACCACCCACAGGAAGAAAGCTCCAGCACCACAGAGACCCAATCACTGCTGTTGGGAGATGAGAGAGACACCAACATCTACCGTGCAGCAGCCCAAAGCTGAAAGCCACACAAGGAGACCAACAAAGTTCACTGGAAAACATGTCTCAAACAAATACAATCGACTAGCTCACCATTGACTCAAAATGGGAAGGGTTACTTACCAAACGGGTCACTGACAACAGTCTCCAAACCACAAACCTCCGTACAGATTTTCCAATGCTGCCAAGTCTGCAGAGCGGCAAGACCAGACAGGGAATGAGGATGGCCCTTTTTAAACTTGTTCCTGCACATACAAGCCATGGGAGGGAAAGAGGCCAGAAGATTGGTAAGAGACA
Organism: Ambystoma mexicanum; assembly: GCF_040938575.1. Classification (NCBI taxonomy): domain Eukaryota; kingdom Metazoa; phylum Chordata; class Amphibia; order Caudata; family Ambystomatidae; genus Ambystoma; species Ambystoma mexicanum. The sequence goes on along the minus strand of NC_090941.1, from coordinate 963,161,770 downwards.
AATGACCACCCAGCCATAGAAGTGGAATACTTAAGGAGGGGACAGGAAACAGGAAGTGTGGATGTATCGGGTGAGGTCAGAAGAGGAGTTGGAGGGTGACCAACAGACCAGCTAAAGGAAGGAGTGAGCAGTGACTTGTGGAGAAGAGGTTTGGATAAGGTGAGGCATTGGTGTCAAAGTGGTTCTGCAGGAAAAGTGTGCATTTGGGTGTGACAAGTGTGGACAAAATGGTAGTGTAAGCTGTGAATGACATGAAGGCCGTACCGATTTTAAGGAGCATGGTGGAGTAGTTGTGTGGGAGGTGTAGTCGTTTGGGAAGATTAGTGGTAGTGTCAGAGGAGGGGTAGTCGTATAGGAAGGGGACAGTAGTGTTGTGGGAGAAGGAGAGAAGGAGTAGTAGTAAAGGAGTAGTAGTAGAGAAAGTGTAGGAGGAGTAGTAATGGGGGAAGATGAGTATTGGTAGAGTGGAAGAGTAGTACTAGTGGGAGGAGGTGTGGTGGTTGTAGTATGGTGGAAATAGAGGGAGAAGAGTTAACATCAAAGGGTGGAGGCAGGAGAAAGGCAGAGTCTGACATGGGCAGGACAGAGGGTTGGTGGGGAGGAGTTGATGGCATACAGCAGGTAGAGTAGAAGGGCAACATAAGGATGGTCGTGAGTAGGGTTGTTAAGATATACAGGCATGACAGTATTTATACCCTGAAGGTACTCATTAATAACCTTAATTTTATTTGTAGGGGTTTATCATCTGTAATCTCTTTTTTCTGTTCAGGGAAGTGGTTTGTTGTGAAGAAATAACGAAAAGACAGCAGTGCTAATGCACTATAGGAATGCTGGTAATTGACATTTGTGAAAATGCAGAAGTACGCAGCAGTGGAGGCATCTTTTGGTGCCGCACTGAGCACCTGCCCCACCCCTGGTCTGCCACTGGTAGTAAGCACACAGTGACATGTTTGAATTTGGATTGAAAGTGTACTTCCTGGGTTAACCAATTACGAAAGTGTTAGTAATTGCATTCACCAACAGAAAGCTTGAGAAATATTTGAAACACAGGAATTCATGTCCCACTATTCCTTCTCTACTCATTTTTTAAATCTATTTAAAAAAAGTTTGGTAAATGATTTATTTTAGTCACAATGTATGGATAACAGTAGGGATTAATTATGGTGTTTTATATGATGATATTTTACTATTGTTTTAAAATTGGGACGAACTTGAGCAAAAATGTTAGTGGCATGTGGCGAGGAACTTCATCAAAATAAAATGACAATTTCTTGTTAAAGCAGCAATAATTATTAATATTTACAAAACTTTAAAACATATGTAATTTCTAATTTTGTAATTATGAACGGGGGCAAAACTTAAAGTCGCAAGCTACTAGCCAACAATGAAAAAGTCACTCGCCACCTCAATGAAATACATACACACAGCAAACCATGTCTTATTTGCCATTACTAGCCAGTGGTGAGTGCAAACTGTGCAGCCTGAATGATACCGCTTGCCACAAGTTTGACATGGAACATGACAACGGTCAAGTAAACATGCAATGAAAAGGAGATCAATGCTTCCTTAATTTAAGAAACCTCCACAAAAACGTATACTCCAAATGTAATAGTTGCTCTAGGCAGGAGTGCAATACTCCTCAGGCTTCAATGTTGAACTTACAAAATGTGTTAATTGGCGTGGCATTTTACATACAAGTGATATGATGGTGCCAAAATGGGTGCATTTTTCTTAACTGCAACCATAACATATTGCGCATACATATGGATGCACAATACATTCTTGGCTCTTATGTTCACAAGGAAAAAGGCAATCACAGCTGTTAAATAGGAGTCACTGTACTGCAGCCTTGTGAGGCTTTCCTTCAGTGCAGCCTTGTGAGGCTTTCCTTCAGAAAGATGCCACCTGATGTCCCTATCTTAAAAGTCAAGTAAGAGCTGAAACTCCCACTAGCCAATAGCAGGACTAGCCCACACACACACCCCAGCAGTGGTCAAATCAAGTCCACTGACGGGAACACTCATGCATACCACTCAGACACACTGAAACCAGTTTGTGGATTGGGATCAGACAGCAACAGCCCACATCCTGCCAGAAAACACACATAGCCCTCCAGTAGCTTCTGGATTAATAAATGTACCAGCGCCTGACTTCCCGGCCGCCAGACCCGTAATGAGGCCCAGTGTGCCTTACCCATTTGACGGTTTGTATGCTGATGGCATTGATGCAGAACCTTCAGGGCACTGCTCGTCCCCAGTGAGTATGCCATTACATCATAAAAAATATTTTTTAAGAATAGCCGTACTTTTACCAGCCCGACTTGATGTATTAATTTTTCATAGGATGGCACAAACACTTGGCATCTATCAAGCCTTCCATCAATCCTCATTTGTGATATAAATATATGTGACTTAAGCATGTTTACTTGTCAATGTCTATTTACTTATAATTTTTTGGGGGGTATTTTAAATATTTTCCCGTGGGATTAAAATCTGGACACTATTCAATGAAATAGTGGCACTCACTTGTCAATTTCAAATCATTTATTTTGGAAGCTAGTGTTTCTGTGTAGAATGTTGATTTTGTTTTGCTAAACTTTCTTCATGTAATATGGATTTTAATTAACATTGGTCTTTTAGAATGGTCAAAAGTGATGGCTCAAAAGTGAAGCCACTTATTAAAATTGCATCCTTTGGCACTTTCTTCATTGCTCTGTTTTTGAGATGACAGCAACAGCCTTATCTTACTTTACGGTTTGCAGTCAGGCTGTATGGGGGTGTCAGACAGGCATGGTATCAAGAGAGACACAGGCCCTCATTACGACCCTGGCGGAATTCGGAAAACGATGGCGGAAATGCAATACCGCCATCGAATAGCGCTCGGTGCGACTATGACCCGTCACCGCAAAGTACGAAGCCACTAGCGACACCGTAGTGAACGCCAACGCCAACTGCACCAAGCACGCGCGCGCGCGCCATGCCAAACCGTAAACACCACCATGGCGCAAGGGTACGCCAATTCTGACCCTAGCGGACATGTACCTAACGCCATCAAGCATGGCGGAATGTACCATTCCGCCATGGTGAGAAGTACGGCATCGCGAATCAACCGTAAACGGCCCCACTGAGTGCCTGTACACCGCTCCCTGCCACAAAGTACAACTCCCCGTAGGTGCAATGAAGCCACAATGCACCCAGTGAAATGTACAAGTCACCCATGCATGCCAACGAACAAAAAAACACAACAGGGGCCAATGGGAGCTGCAGGGCACAGATGGCACGAACACAGAAGCCATCCCAATGGACATGACCACAGTCCCCCACCAAGAAACGCACGCAAACACAGGCACCTGTGACCAGCAATATTCCGAAAATCACATCATTCCACCAGTCCACCTGGCTGACCGCCATCTGACACACAAAACCCAATCCCCCGCCCCTGAGCATGACAACATTCAAACAGTCATATTGGCAGCCCCCATCGCTGACCTCACGGGCTTCGTAGGCAAACGCGCCCAGTAGAGTACCACGCAACTAAACTCCGAAGCTGGAACCCAATGCAGATCTCCTCACAATACATCGCTCCCCAAATAGGCATATGCCACATCACTTGCAAAGAAGAACGCTACACGGGCCAAATCAGAATATAATTTTAATGCACAACAAAATCACCAAGCCCATACAGCCATCAGGCCATGAACTCCAAAACACATTACACCATTGTGGGCTGCATCCGCAAGAAATGACCAGCCACTACTTGTGTGACGCCCTGTTCCATCATGGTACACAGAGCCACATTCACGTACGAAAAGGCAACATGGAAGCGCACAGAACCGCATGGCCGTCCCAATGGGGAGGCACTAGTCCAGCTGAAAGGCCGAAATGTTGCTCCGAGCCACCAGTACTGCGCAAGGGCATGTGGCCCATTGGCGATCGTCCCATAAGATCGTAATGCTGCTCCACTGATTAACACGAAGCAGCAGGTGTCGGGAGTAAAACCCATCTGCAGGAGTGGCATACAGATGGCAGTGGCAAAAGGGGAGGAGATACCTGTCAACCAAAAGAAAAGAAAAAGAACAGAATGGCCATCAGAACTACATTCGAACAACTCACTTCAATGATCACACTAAATCCACAGCCATATGCATGCTAGCCCACTCCAAAGGTCCACCACCACCCAAAAACCACTTGCGACTCATAACTATCTATATCGAGGTGTAAACACCATCACAAACGAGTGTACCTGTGCATGCGTCTGTCAAAACAGAATCCATCAGATGGGATTGGTAATGTGCATGGACACAAGTGTCTGAGGGCGCGTCGAGACAGGGAGGGCTCAACAAGGCCAGATAGACGATGGTCCCACTATGGCAGCCCTGCATCACATAGCGTAGGGGAGGCGGATAGATCCCAAGAAGCCCTGTACATGGCAAACTCTGTATCAAATCACCTGCCCATGCATCCATTCATCATTCCCTCATCCCGGGATTAAAACGCCTGAATATTTACTCACATAACATTAGAAATATCCATTGAGTCTGTGCGTTATGCAGCCTGCAAAATCCACAGTGCCCCAGCCCGTAATTCCAGTGTAGTGAAGTAACATGTATTTGGGAACGTCCGGCCTCATCGCCCACGTCGCCATTGCGCATCCCAAACCATTCATATCAATCATTGCATCCTCGCCATGGCCCCTGTCCCAAGGACATTGAACAATAGTACGTTATATTTGCAGTCAGACCTGTGGGCATTTCCTCGCCGCCAGCTGAAAACCGAAAGCGCCGCCCTTCGAATTCCTCATTTGCAACATCACGTCGAAGAGGCATCTGTGGCCGTTTGAAATCACTAATTAATCCATCGAGTGCGGCTGTGTGTGAAAATGGCAACTGCCTTCACCCACAAATGGGACGCCCCGCCCGTCGTTGCAACTCGGTACAGTGATGCATGAGGGTCCACCGTTACTCGAGTACTACGTTCCACTGACCCTTCACAAGTCTGTTCGCGACTGCACAGACAGTATGTGAAACAATGGGACCACAGCAGAATGAACATATCAACCAATGTTACACGGCCATCGGGTACAAATACATGATTGCAATAGCAAGATGCCATTCCCCGAATTGCAGCGTTGTGCGCGGGACGTGCTCGGCCAAAGGGGAGAGCAGTTTGCACAGGTGGAATGAATCACCACAGGTGGAGGCCATACAGCTTGATAACACATAAATTGCACAGCCAGTCTCCTCCCACAACCACACCGAAATGCTACCGGCAGGACTCGCGATGTTGGCCCTGGGGGACATGATAGCACTGCAAGTACTCCAACTCCAAGAAGAAGACGAACACCAACTACAACCGGCCGCACGGAGGAGACGCAGGAGGAGGAGGAGGGCAAGGCAGGGCCAGCAAGGGCCGCCAGCACAGCCACTACCACCACGCAGGCAGCCCGCAATCCCACGCCTCCGAGCACATCCGTTCAACCTCACTGATGAGCAGATCCACACCCTCTACCGTCTGGACCGGGACACCATAGCCGCCATTGTGGACATGACACAGGCTGACCTTGTCAGCATGATAGATAGCCCAACCGCCATCCCACCCCTACTGAAGGTGGTGTCTGTACTACACTTCCTGGCCACAGGCACCTACCAGCACACAGTCGGACAGTTGCATGGCATTTCTCAGCCACTGTTCTCACGGACACTATTGCAAGTGCTCGATGCCCTCCTGCAGCACGCAGACGACTACATCTCCCTACCACGCTCGGAGCAGGAAATTACCAACACAAAAGTGGGATTCCATGCACTTGCCGGCATACCGGGTTGCATTGGTGCCATCGACTGCACCCATGTGGAATTGGTCGTCCCACATGCCATGGAGGCCCAGTACCGCAACCGAAAACAATTTCATTCTCTGAATGTACAAATGGTGTGTGACTCCAACAGGATCATTACACATTGTTGTGCCCGATTCCCTGGATCAACCCATGATTCTATGGTCTTGAGGAACTCTACAATACCACGCTACATGGAGCGACACGCAGGGAACAGATCCTGGCTACTCGGTGAGTCTCATTACATGCATGATAATGTGGGGTATGTGATTCGGCAATGACCTGGCAGGAAGGGGGGGGGTGTGCGTACGTAGCAATGGCATTCCACATCATACGTTTATCGTCCACATACAGGTGATGCTGGATATCCACTGAAGAGATGGCTCCTCACACCAGTCCGGAACCCACGGGACCAGCATGAGGAGGACTACAACCATGCCCACTCACGTACCCGTGTAGTCATTGAACAGGCATTCGGCCTACTGAAGGGTCGTTTCCGCTGCCTCAGCAGGTCTGGCGGGGCACTCCTGTACCGCCATGAGAAGGTTGCAAAGATGGTGATGGCATGTGTCATGCTCCACAACATGTGCGTACGTAGAAATGTGCCCATGCCCCCTGACGCAGAACTGCAAGCACCTGATGATGGTCATGATGAGGGTGGGGATGTGGCAGCACCTCAAGGAGTCTGCGAGGCACCGGAGGGCCGTGACATTCGTCAGCATCTCATTGATGTATGCTTCTAGCACTCACGCCTGGTGGCTGATACATGGACACAGGACTCGTGGCACTGTGTGTGTCTGGGACATGCACAATATGGACTGTACGCCTATGATGGCCTAGTACACAAAGATCAATGTCCACACATCTCATTGGTTGATCGTGCACTGTTTATGGCATATGTGATATCATGTAGTACACCCTATCGACCCGCCACCCAAGTGAGCCCAACACACCCCCTCCACCCTCCTACCTCCCCCCCGAACACCAGTGTCCAAAGATGCTCATTGTCAGTGGGCTGTCGCTATTGCAAGCCCCCTCTGCGGGTATCAGGGGCACCCCTGCCTGTGGAGCGCAGGTTCCTCCCAGATCTACGTTGGGGGCTGCCCTGGACGGAACTTGCAACGGATGATGTCTCTGCCTGCTCACGTCCATGCATGTCCCTAAGGGTTTGCGAGAGCTCAGTGAGCACACGGCGCACTGCGGCAAGTTCGGCACATACGTCCTTGGACGTCGCATGCAGTTCCCCCCTCAGGCTCTCGGTGCTTCTCTCCATTTGGACTCCCAGGCTCTCGGTGCTACTCTCCATTTGTGCCCTTAGTGTCTCTGTACCTCTCTCCATTTCTGCCCTAAGTGTCTCAGTTGATGTTTCTATGTCTGCCTTAGTGCCCCCACATTCATCGGCATGGTCCTTGAGGAGCGTGGCCAGTTGCTGCTGTTGCACGATTAACTGGTCGAGGGACTGTTGCCTCTGCTGGGCCATGGCCATTTGCGGGGGTGTCACAGAGGGGCTGTTGTCCTCATGTTGCCTTGCCACAGGGCTTGTGGGGGATGGCCAGTCGTCGTCTTGTGGGTGCCCCTGCGTGGTATCCTCATGTTGTACGGGATGGGACAGACAGGGGGATTGGGACAGGTCATGGATGGATCTGACTTCGACATCCCCGTCTTCTGTGTCGGAGCATGCTGCCATCAATGGGGTGTCACCTATGGTGCTGCTGCCACCAGAGGCAGTGCCTTCTGTGGCATCCGTTGGGGGGACCTGTGGTGGTGGTGTTGTGGGCATGCTGGCTGCTGGGGTGCCTGTTGATGTTCCCTCCTCTGTGCTGCCACCTGATTTGTGCTGCTGCCGTGTCTTGATGCGTGCAGCTGAGGTGGAGGGTCTTTGGCCGTTGGTCTTGGCCCTCTTTGCAGGTGTGCTGGTAGGGGTGTCCTGATGCTCGTCATTTGGATCGGACCCTGTGGTGGAGTAAAGGAGGGCGAGGGTTATTAATGGGTCTGTGGGTATTGGAATGGCATTGTATCACATGCATTGGGGTGGTACCTGAGGGTGATTTGGGTCGGGGCCTTGGAGGTGCTTTCATTTGTGTGTGGGGTGAGGGTGCAGTTGTTTGGCAGCCTGCAGTTAGGGTGTGCCTGCTGCACGTGTAGTGCGTGTTTTAGGGGTTTTTAATTATTTATGTATTTATTGTGGGTTTTAACGTGCGCTATCAGGCCGATGTGTGTGGACGTTCTCCTGGACATGTGTTTCTGTTGCACTATGTGGACACATGGTACTTCACATGGATGGACTTTGTGGATTTGGCATTGTTTTATTTGGCCCACCTACCTGAATCTTCGGATGTCTGCACTCCTTTCTCCATCCCTCCGACTCCCTCTATGCTCTCCATTCCGATGGTGGAGGCACAGATTTCTTCCCAGGGGGTCAACTTGATGGGTGATTCAGGACCTCCCCCGGTGGCTGTGGCAATGTTGCGGTTGGCAGAGAGTATGCTGCGGACGCGTATCCGCAGGTCGTCCCATCGCTTTCGGCATTGCTGTGGGTTGCGGGGTGCGGTCCCCACCGCACTTACCCGCTGTGCCACCAGAGCCCATATGGCCTTCTTGTTTGCAAGTGCCGTCCTGGTCATTTGCGTGCAGAAGACGACGGCAGCATTCTCCTGGAGGGTCTCTGTAAGCACGGTGAGTTCCTCACGGGAGAAGTGGACCTGCCGCTTGCGGTCGCACGCTTTCTTCGCTACTTTTCCCATTTTTCTTGGTTTCGCTAGGGTGGATGTCGGGTTGGGGTGTGTCTCAGGGTAGTGTTTTTAGTGGTTGTGTGGTTTTAGTGGTTTTATAGGTGTACGGCGGGATGTTTCCCGTTCCGGGCCCATGTTTTAACTTCCGTTTCCGTATATTTCCGGTCACCGTACTTTCCGGTAGGCGCACACTGCGGTGTCCGCTGTGATGGGTGGCGGTATTGCACCTAGGGCGCCGTACGGCGGCGGTGTGGGCCGTTTTGGGGTCATTTCCGCCATCGCGGACTTTGCACTTCCGCCATGCCGTGGTGCTCGTGCCCGATGGGTCGGAATGGGCCGCACTTTGCTCCTTCGTGCAATGGCGGAAACGCTATTTACGCTGTGGCGGTTCGGTCAGTCACTTTCCGCCAGGGTCGTAATGAGGGCCACAGACACAGATGAAATAGTTTGAATACCTTTATTTTAAACACTGAAGGTTGGTGTTATGCCTATCTTGCCCTATCTCTACTTTGGGTTTTCCCTTAACTGATGTTTCTAAGATGGTTGCTGGTTAATGGTTGCTGTCAGTAAGTCTCAAAACAAAATCTGTCTGTGTCAAACCTATGCTTACCCTCACTCTTGAAACAAAATGTGGTGCAGGGTTTCTCTAAAGGAAAATAGTGTTCTAAAAAGAAGTATAAAATAAGGATGTAGTCAGGTGGCCTTCTCGTCAGGTTCAGTTTTGCCAGTTCAAAATAGTTCTACTCAAACAGTGCCCTTAGATTCTTCATGGCACAGTTCCTCTAGCTTTAAAACAAATCAATTCACAAAAGTTCCAAGGTTAAAGTAATTCAACTCAAAACATGCCCCAGACTCTTCAAGGCATGTCCTTTGTTTCATACCAAATGAATTCACAAAGGTTCATAGGTTCTCTTGCGGGTTCCCTTCCCCAAGCTTAAGTCCATCTAGCTCTACAATTTTACCAAAGGTCTGCTGATACTCTTGAGGTTCCCTTCCCCAACTTCCTAAAGCTCACAGTTCCTTTTAGGCCTCTCAGGGATCTCTTCCCCAAGCTCAGGCCTCCCTGGTTCGAAGTTTTACAAAACACAAACGTTCAGCTTCTCAGGATTCACTTTTCCAAGATACAACTCTCTCCCTTGGATTCAAAGAGTCTTTCAAAACACTTTGGGGATTTTGCTCCCACTTCACCTTTCAGTGTAGCTCCCCCTTTTTCCACCTTCTCATAAGTCACTTTCAACACTGTTTTATATCAGAGGCTTTTGAGAATGCATAGCTTTACATGCCCCTATGCGAGACCACTCTGATACTTAGTTTCACTTTCTTCCTTCTTAGCTTTCACCTTCTTGATATTGCAAAAAAGGTAGCAGGCGCTCCTCTCCAGAAAGAACATGGCATGATAACCTGTTCTGAGATGAGAGTTTGCAGCACATGCTTTTTGCTCACTGTACCTTTCACAGATGGGAACTATCCATTTGCATATCAGTCTTGGTCCCGCCCACATGGGCAGTCCAGCACCGAAATGCTATGGCAATTCCTCTCTGAACAAGAGTACCAACAGCAACCCCATACACGTGTTCAGCCTTGTTGGGCCTCATCAGTGAGGTGAAGCTGTGTCTCTCTGAGCACAGTGAGCAGGGAGTCCACGTCTGGTTGCCCCCAGGTAACTCAGGGTGACCAACCCCAAGTTCCTTGCTAATATTTGAAAAAAGATAGCAGGCGCTCACTTTTGCTTTGGCTGTGCCTCCTGCACACTGTGCTTTGCTTTTCCTCCATTGCTTCTTGCACACTTTACTTTCACACTGTTTTCTTTGCTTTCCTCTTGTGCTTTCTGCACACTTTTACTTTGACTGATTTCTTTCACTGCTTCAGTCCCATGCCTCTTGCATGCTTGGCTTTCCACTTCTTTCTTTCTCGTACCACTTGCACAATTCCACTTTATTTCCAACTGCTTTTCTTTATTTCTTATTGCATTTTGTTTTCGTGCCGCTCGCACATTTCAAATCAGTCTTAACCTCCTGTGCCACTCACATGCTTCAAAACTGTCTTTCTCGTCTGTGCTGCTCGCACACTTCACAGTTCATTTATCCTGCTTCAGACAAACATGCGAACCGGGTTTCTCATGATACTAGAAACTCACTGGTTAGCACGATGCAGCTCACAACGTATGCTTCAGCTCTGAGGTCAGGGTCTCACCGCCTGCCCCTCAGACACCCATGGGGTCTGGGTCCCACCCAGGGAAACAAGCACTTTGTTTCACACTGCCAACAGGATTCAGCACACCCACCAGGTTTTGCAATTCCAGCTCCTGGGAGACACAGCTCCCTCGCCACGCTCCGACCCTCACCAAAGAATGGGTCCGTGTTTTTGCTTACTGTTATCCACTGGATGCCTCTGGACTTCTCTGCTGCAACGTCCTGGCGTTCCACTGCCATGGCTCGTTTGCTTTCTTTAGCAAAGCTCTACACAAAAATGGATTCCCTGCTGGACTCAGCCCCGCAGCCTCCCTGTTGCTCTCCTAGCTGCTGCTCTCTGTTCTGCTGTGTGCTCCGGCTTTTATACACCTGAGCCCTGTCAAGGGGTTTCAGGTGTGAGTCCTTGGCCTCCGTTGCCTGACTCCAATCAGGCCAATTATTGAGACATGCATGACTCTTAGGTCCTCTCTTCTTTTCAGTACTAGAGTGGTGTTCAATAGTGTACAGGGGTGTACAGTTGTTGTCAAGTACCTGACTCTGCCTGACCTCTTTAGAGGAACATGCTGTTGGTGTGTTGCAGTGTGTCTCTCGAGTCATCATCCTCCTCTCAGTACTATAGGCACATATCCCATTGGTAATATGCATTACTCTTGGATACCTCTTCCTCGTCTCAGTATGTGGTGGAAAAGGGATAGGGAGGAACGGGATAGGACTTATAATAGTCCGTAAAAGCTGAGGAAGAGTAGGGTGATGGATAGCTGGGAAAGGGGGAAAACCATGGCTTACCCTCTGGCATTATCTCCCCAATCCCCAGAGATCCTCCACTCAGGTGATCCTTTTCTTGCTTGTCCGATTCCAGGGTCGGGATCCAACAGTGATGGCCCTTCCCTGGCCCCCTTAACTAAGGATCTCTGGAGAAAAGGTGGGAGAATGCCCTCAGGTTTCTCACAGGGGCCTTGCAAGGGATGTCTGGCTGGATAATAAAAATGCATTTTAAAAATTAGCTACAAGAATTATCCATTGTATATATTCATAATCGTTTAACATTGTCTATCCTCTCAGCAGATGGTACTGTTTTGTGACACACAGACCACACACTTGATGCATATAAAGCAGTCTTAGACAGGGACGTAATTTAGGGGTTGCCAGGGATTGGACTTGCGACCCCTGAGGTCTCCCTTGCTACCCCTGGGGTTTCCCTTGCTACCCCTGGGGTCTCCCTTGCTACCCCTAAAAGAAAATTATTTTTTGAAATGTTACGTTTTTTTCTTTCTTTTTTTTTTTTAATTAAAATGAGGCTCCTGGGCTGTGGCCAGCAGCATGTGGCTCTTTGTTTCTGGAGTGGCTGGTTTTCTGATAGCTATAGCTGGTAAGAATGTGTTTGTGATCTGCAGGTTGCACGTTCGACTACCGGCAAGGTGAACTCAGACATTCATCCTGCTGAGGTAAATGAGTACCAAAACAGGTTCGGTGATATTGTATGTATATTTGTTCTATATGAAGCGTTTAAGTGTAAGTGCCACATAATAAAACATCATTATCGTTTGGCCTTGGACGTCTGCTTGCATTCAAAGTAATTTGGTAATATGGGCCGATAAGCGCTGATATTAATGATACATATGGTGATCCAATCTTGTATAAATGTATATCACTTTACAGTGATATCGTAACCATATTTTCGAAGTGTACTTTGAAACAATGCTATGTGATGCCACTTCCTGTTTTGTCAAGGGGCGAAAGGTCATGTTCCATTGCTTCCCGTACTGTCATTTCGGGGTGGGGTCAAATGACATCACTTCCTGTGATGTCATCAGAGGTCAAGGTTTGTGTGATGTCACTTCTGCTACCGCTGGCATTTTGGTGAAATGACGTCCCTGGTCTTAGACCCAAAGTAGGTTGAGTTATCCCTGTGCGCGTCATACATTCTATCAGTGCAGAAGTTCTTCAGGACATTATGTTGGATTTTGAAACATAAAAGATATCCAAAGAGCCTGGAATATATAAGAATATAAGTATAATATCCATTTATTTACAAAAAAAAAGCCAAAGCCAAATTTACAATTATGATTGTTGGACACATGGCTATTAAAGTACTTCATTTTATTCCTGTAGTGTATTGTTATTCCTCATCTATTCCCGTCTCTTCAAAACGTGACCTAGAGATGAAACATGTACAAAATATGTACTTGCAAATGGAGGAGCTAATCTGGTGTCATATGTGTGTATTTGATGTTCCAAGAGTAATCATTTCTAATATTATTGGAAACTAGCAGCTACCTAGTGCCCAGACAAAAAACATTGTACACCCAATATCTCAAACAAATGTTAATAATCTAGCAATATTTTCCACCACTTCAGTACTGCCCTTCTACAACATCATCCAATTGAACAGAGGATGTGTGATTGATCTGGTTGCTTTCTTAATTGCAAATAAAACTGGATCAGCCTTTCATCCACACTTGGTTAAAAAATACAATTTCTGTTAGGCACTGACACATTTGACATGCTGCTTTTGCACTCCGCAGCCATTTCTCACCCACACAGACCTGCGGTCTGCTTTGCCAAAACTTTGGGAGTGCTCAGAGAGCATGTATGTGCACTTCATTACGTATATGTTGTTTTAAAACTGGCTCAGAATGCAAACCCTGAAACACTGCTAAGTCTGTCTCACTAGGAAAGTGAATCCCAAAATGTGTGGCTACCTCCACTCCAATACCCAGCAAGTGTGCATCTGATAATGTTCAGGCTGGGTAGTCTGTGGACTGGTTGGTAAGGGTGAATCATGTGAGGCAGCATGGACATACAACATTATCCCTCCCTTTAATACAATTCGTAAGAGGTTCTGGCATTCTATGTAGGTGGGTGGAGGCTACAATATTTGTCCACACTGAAACACCAAATATCTCAAATTTGAAAGGGGATTCTTTTTTAAAAGAATATATGGAAATGTCATGGTAAGCAAGGAATGTTTTAAATATGTGAGGATTTGGAGGCTTCACATCATGGTGTGTGGTAGGAGAAATGTGTGTTGTATCGCTAACTCGCATTGAGCTTCACCCCAGAGCAAATTCTTAACATTTCACATCTATTCATAAAAGGATTAGCTGCACTTCAACATCTTGTTTCTGTTTGCTTATCAAAGTTATACCAACTTCAGAGGCATTCCACAATCTGCCCACACACATCACTGAACATTTTCAGAAATTAGATGTGAAGCTGTGCAAAAACAGACGGTCGTCAATATACACAAAAATAAATGTACAGACCATCCAGCCTCCACCTACATGTAGCAAAAGTACTTCAAGAGACAATTAAGCATAATAGCTTTTGCTAATTGAAGTCATCAGGATGTCCCACTGGCGTCTCACATAAGTCTTATACAATCTATCAGCAGTCAACATCAATTTCTTCCCAAGGGTATACAAGCTTCAATGACATGCCACTATGTTTACACATTGTGTGTCATGCTGATCAAAGCCAGAGGCACTTGGTGGGGCCATACACATCTTAGTCAATGCTTGGTTTGCTCAATGCTGCATCCCCCAGATTTAAAATAATCTTATTTTACACCTCTGCTAAAATAATTCAAATTGGACTGTAACACAATATCTAATTATCAACAAATTGCTGGCCTATTATGGCCTGCTAAAATCTTGGAAAAGATTGTTACCCGTCAACTGCAGAGTTCTGTGGAAGAACACAATATCCGGGATGCATATCAGTCGAGATTCAGACCAGGCATGGCACTGAGACAGCCATTATAGCAGTCAGGGATGATCTGCTGCGGGCTGCAGATGGAGGGGATATAATCATGCTGGTCATGCTGGACCTGTCGGCAGCCTTCGACACACTCGATTTTGAGATTCTCATTACCAGGCTGTCATCAGTGGGACAGCTATCTGATGAAACCCTGACATGGTTTTGTGATGTCTAAGTAACTGTACACAGTAGGTTAAAGTTGGTTCCTATCTCTCTGGCTCATTGCTTGTGTTGTATGGGGTGCCTCAGGGATCCTCGTTATCTCTGTTGTTGTTCAACATTTATATTCTCCCCTTGTTGAAAATGTTCTCTGATTTTGGTCTTGTTAAACGGTAATTATATAGTGCCTCCTTAGCATTTATATTGGCCTAAACCTAGTCGCGCTACACGGAAAACCATGTTGCAAAGTTCCGATGTTGGGTTAACTTTGCCACCATTTTAAGATTCATCTGCCATTTTGATTTCTACTCATGTGTTCTTTGTTCTAAAATGTTGGACTATGTTTTCAACTTGCAACCAAGCCTTCCGACCTTTGAGTTCTGTTAATGTTTAGGCTCTCCGAGAGCCAACTGTTTAGACCAGGCAATGAGACCTTGTGCTTCATATGAACTGTCGTTTAAGTGTTGTCTGCGCTCACAAGACTCATCCTTGTATAAACATTGAGACAATGAAGAACAAACCTCGAGCGTATACATAGGCTGAACAGTATTGTAAAGGAACATTCTACGGGCCTTCCCGTGGGATCCGAGAACATACATCACCATTGTGCCATCATGAAAATGCAAACCTATGTAATCATTTGCATAATATTGTATAATCTGTATGTGAACTAGGCACGAACTCTAGACCACAAATTATTAACGTGAAAGAGGCTGGACAATATTACACAAAATTGTATAAAAGCACAAATGTTTAGATGTCCAAAACTCTCTCACCTCTCCCTGTCGGCTGGTACACATCACAAGGTTTTGGGAGCCAGATAGCTATCTGTTTTGCTTTGTAAACTGTACAGTAATAAAAGATCTGTGACTCTTTTTAGCCCATGATTGGTGTATTTTCTTTGTGGTACTGAGCCTTGATATTTCCTTGTTCTTTCAGTCTGTGTTACCACTCATATGCTGATGACCCCCAAATCTATGTATGGCTCAAACAACCATTGGAGGCAATAGAATGAGTTCTATCGAGTGCGAACAAAATCAAAATATGGATGCTGGAAAATAAACTCCAGCTAAATCCATCAAAAATTGAGGTCATTGTATTCAGCTGTAAGAGAAAGATAGCAAATGCTCTACAATGTATTTTGTGTCCTTCTTTGTTTGGGGCTCCTACCAAATTTTCTGATGCAGTAAAAAATCTTGGCTGTATCTGACAGTCCAGTATGGACTGCAACCTTTATGTCAACCAGATGGTTAAACATATGTATTATCAACTTAAACCTATAAATCCCGTATTGTCTGTCATTGCTAAAAATGCCATCCAATAGTGGTGGGTATACTCACAAACTCAAAATTAGACAATTGCAATGCCCTTCTTATGGGTGTCCAAAATTTCAAATCAAGAGATTGCAGGTTGCACAGAACTCTGCAATCAGGCTGATTTTTTCATTGCTGACAAAGGCAACTGTTTCACAATATCGGAAGAGCCTTCACTGGTTCCCAGTTCATCAGCGAATCCTGTTTAAGGTTCTATGTTGGGTCTTTAAATGTATTCATGGCCTAGCTCCAGTATATCTGACCAAACCAATTACTTCAATCTGCGGATCAGTGCCTTTTGACAGTTCCATTTGTCTGGGGTGATAGGTGCTGTTCTTCCTTTGGACCTTGTTCCTGGAACTCACTTCCATTGGACTCTCGATGGATTGAGTCCTTACCCATCTTTAGGAAGCAATTAAAAACCTACCTTTTTATGTAATCTGTTCTACCAACCAAAATAAGCATCAAGTGATAGCTCAGTGTAGTCCATGACAATTTGTTATTTAACACCTGCGCCTAGAAGCAGTCTCTGCTTGGACCCAACTTGGTATACGCTCTATAAATGTTCAAATCAATCATAGCAATCAATCAGATGCTCAGGTCAGAATACACAAAAATTAGTAAATTGCCAAGTCTGCTGCCCAGCCTGTATCCAATTAAGTGTTACATAATTACTAGTAATTGCATAGCTACTAGTTACTGCTAGTTGTATAACTACCACTGATTGAGTTCAGCAGATATCCTACTGGGGTGTAGGATAAGTCTTACAAGATGGATCACCATCATTGTACAAAGGGATACAAGCCTCAATGATATGCCGCTTTCTGCCCACTCACACACAGATGTTGGTCTTGCTGGTTAAAGCCAGATAGTCAAAATACACCAAAACAAATGAAAGCCAATCATGTCTCTACCTAAGAGTTGAATACATTGATGAAGATTTTCAAGAATGTGTGAGCGCCCAGACAAAAGATCTGTTCTATAGGAACGTTCCCAATAAGGAGATTCTACTACCATAATTTAGCTCTTTGTAACTTTCATAGACAAGAAATATTCTATTAGCAAAGCAGTATGGTCCCACACAAAAAGCAGCCGGGCATGGAAATGCTTTGCAATTCTCCTATGAACAAGAGTACCAACAGTAACCCCAGACATGTGGTTAAGCCATGTTGGGCATCATCAATGAGGTGATGTTGTGCCTCTCAAAGCACAGTGACGAAGGGGTTCATGTCTGGATCCCCCCGGCTACCGTAGGGTTAAACCCAAGATTTTAAACATTTGCAAGAATGTGGACGCCCCTCTAATAAGAATGAGCATGGCCACACAACCTGTTCTCTGGGAGATTCCCCACTCAGAAGGGTCTTGAACCACATTTTAGCTCCCTTTACTGTCACTGTACCTTCAGAGGAGAAATAGCCATTTGCATATCAGTCTGGTCCCACCCACAAGGGCAGTCAAACAACTATATAAAGAGACTTCTGTAGACAATAGAACTTTCTAGCTGAATTCACCAGGATGTCCATTGGAAAACCAGGATGCTTTATACATTGTTGAAGTTGGTATATCATCCTTTGGTCACCATGTTTTATTGATCGTCTCATGCAATCTTTTGATGCCATTGATCTCCTTGGATAATTTTTCTATTAAAGCTTTAAAGACATTCCACAATCAGCCCACCTCACAGCCATCATCATCTTGACATGTCGTGTCTCTGGCAGGTCAAATGCAGACAAGTAAAATAAACAGAAATTAAGGCACTGCTCTTACGGTGTATCAAATTCTGTTTGACTAAAACATGTCATGATTTCTGAACATTTTACTTGGCACCCACTGCTAGCCATGCAAACATTTTCCCATGACACGAAGCACTGAAGGTAAGGTACCATTTGTTATAGGTATTTATGTGTAAAAGATAATTCCATGGACTAAGATTTCTCCTCATCAGTCATTTTAGTATATTAAAAAATCACCCCACAAATTATTTTCAAGTGTGTTTTAACTTGTATTTTCAATTTTGATAATGCTCATTTGTATTTTGCTAAAATGTATAAATACTAGGGCCATTTTTAAAGTATGTTTTCATTCTAATATCAAATTATTTTATACCAGAAGTTGCTCTTCCATGTAAAACGCTATCTTGCAGCATGTAATGTGATGCCCTACTGTAGTAGTAGGGCCTACTACTACATATAATGTGATACACAGACCGGAAATAGAACTTGGGCCTCATTACATGGACGGCGGTAACCATGGCGCTATTAGCGCCATGGTTGCCACCGGTATTTTACTGAGTCCGCCATGGTAAATGGCGGAATTACCGCACTATTCCAAGGTGTGTGGGGGCGGTAATTCCCCATTCACCATGGCACTTCCCCATTCCCATTTTTGCCCCCATAGGGCTCAATGGGAATGGGGAAGGCGGTAATTACGGTACCGCAAATTGCGGTACCGTAATTACCTCCAAGGTCCCTTTGTGGGTCCGTCCTTAACGGCTGGTAAAACCAGCGGTTAAGGTAGGGTCCCACAAAGGGACCTCGTAGTAAGGCGGTAAGGGTTTACCGGCACTGGTACCCTTACCGGTACCGGTAAACATTTACCGCCATCTGTGTAATGAGGCCCATTTACTTCAAAGTTATTACACTGATCTGACAGCTGGGGCATTTAACCAGATGACATCAATAGATGCACAAATGTGGAGATAAACAAGAAAATCGATTCTGTGTATGCAGTCAACTTTTCAGTGCTGAGATGTCTGAGTCCAAGGAATTTACAAAGATGGAACTTCCCAGACTCACTAAGAGATTACTTGCTACAGCTGAAGCAATGCTCTTGCCACATCAATGTAGTATTCAAGTGAGTATGATATAGATCCATAATGTCAAGTAATAATTGCCCCATCACATTTGTTCATGTCATAACTGTGCCTTTTGTTCTTGGCCCATTTCATTTCTTATCTGCAGGAACACACTGGCACGCCATTGATTTCACTGCACCTTCATCGCAGGGGGAACAGATATGTCACTCACTGTTGCTACGCGCATTAGGGAGAACAGTCTCTTATCTTACTATTGAGAGCAGCAATGCCACTTGAATCTGTCTGTGTAGTGCTGTATCCAAGTAGATTGTAATGACTCATGTGATTTACTCATGTCATAAGTGCCCTTATTAATGGACCATCTTTTTGTTAGCCACTGTAGGAAACAAAGACAGGAAATACTTTGACTGCACCCTTTGAAACAGTCAACATGCAGCACAGGTATACCACTCTCAGTTGTTTTGCACATTAGTGAGGGCCGTCTTTGGGGATACAAATGAGAGTAAGCATTTCACTAATATTAATCTGTGTATTGTCTAGGCATAGTGGAATGTATTGCCCACTCCTATTTCCTTGTGGCATAGCAGTGGTTTTTAGTCTTTGCCCCTTTAATTTCTTGCCTGCAGGAGGAGACCGGGACAATCACTTTTTCCTCTGCACCATCAGGCTTATCACAGTGAATGCAGGTATGCCACTAATCAGCAAACCACCTCTGAATACTCTGTATCTTTTGACTCTGTTGTTTGTAGATGCACACAGAAAGGCATACCATCTCGGAGGGAATGGCTAGCAGCCCGGAAAATGGCCGGAGCCCCTCACCACTGTCTTCCATGCAGAAGTGCAGCCAAAAGTCTACTTACACCAGGATCATGTGCACTAGGAGCGGACTACATCAGGATCTGGATGAAGAGCAGCAGTGTCCCCCTAGAGGCTTGCTGGGCTGGTTGAAAGTGAGTACCTGGGCCAAAAAACGCTGAGCGACAATGGTGGCCTGTGTGATCGCGGTCTGGAGGTCGCACTGCGTTAACTTGGGGGTGAAGCACACAGCGACACTGACAGCAGGGTCCCCCTTACCTGCAGAATAAGTGGAGTGGTGAGGGATTTACGCATTGGAGCAGAGATTTAGGGGATCAGGTACCAAGGACCGTTATCGTGAGAGAAACTGTGACTTTGTCCTGGTCCCTCTTCTATGTTCAGGAACTCCCCAGTCAGCCCAGAGTGGCAGCCATATTGGAGTCAGAAAGTTTCTACCCACTCTCAGTTCCTACCACCAAAGTGTTGAAGGGGTCTCAACCCCCTAACCCCGAGCATTCTCCCAAGATGATGGATGCCACCCATTGAAGCAGCCCCACAGACCATAACTGATTGACATCATCAAAGTAATCATGAAGAGGTGACATGGTTGAACACACATAGAGACATTAGCTGAGTGCAAATGAACACACATGTACTGCTTGCTGACACCCAAAGCAATTATCATGAACAGCCATGAAAGCAAAATGGAAACGACAGCTGCAATTAAATGAATTAGGAAACCTTAAAACACAGGTTGAGACCTAACGCGCTGATTTTTCTGAGAAACGCAAAACAGATCAGGCAACATGTCCAGCCCTGCCAAGGACACGGGGAGAGAATGTTCGAGTTAGCAGAAAAGATACAGCTCCTGCAAGGACAGAAGGCTGAAATAAATGCAAGCAGAGAAAATAATTTTTACGACCCCATACACGTGACCCGGAGCTGGGGAGCCAGGCCCATTCATCTGAGGCAGACAGATAACTTTGTTCCCATCAAACTGAAGACAGAAGATGGAAATAATGTCCTTGCTCTGGGCTTGAGAAGTTGGAAGTGGTAACATTGATGGGACACAGGTGGTGGTCTGAGATCACCTTCCTCACTCATCATTTTTTGCTCACATGCTGGTAATTTTCTAAGATGACAAGGCTTGCACTGACCTCCTGAGGGAGGTGCCAGGTGGAGCTACCAGATCTGGCCTGACCAATCAGATTATATGTCCCCCATAAACTGTAATTATACCTATTCTTTTCACCCAATCCCTTTTCACCTTGAGCGAAGAATGTATCTTTTTTTTTGTTGTGAGGTCACAGTAGTGTAAAACCTCACTGCCCTCCTATAAAGAGCTGAGAGTGCATTTGGAGCTGTAGAATCCATGTGCGTATCCCTGCTTGGATTAATAAACCAGAAACTTGTCACATTTCTAGACTCCTCTTTTTCTTGGGCATGGGGTATTTCCCTCAAGCCAAAACAGTTTTTTTATTCCACTTCAACAGTGAGAGGCCACAGGGAAATAATGAAGGGGTCATATGTTTATTAGTTGTCTTTTGACCATTACATAGCTATTCTGTGGAGAGTTTGTTGTAGGGGATTTAGGGAAACGTACCCTGAGAATGAGTCATGGCGTCTAAGAAGGCCTTGCATTTGAACAGGGAGAAGGCCCAGCAACTGTGGCCACTCAGTAGAAGATCTAAACCACAAAGGGGGGCATAAAGTCATGATGGGCACGCAATATTAGCTCAACTATCCATTGTACAACCAATCATGGTCTCCATTGACAGATGAACCCTGGAGATGCAGGGGAACATGAAA
The DNA here is from genome assembly GCF_040938575.1 of Ambystoma mexicanum. Taxonomy (NCBI): domain Eukaryota; kingdom Metazoa; phylum Chordata; class Amphibia; order Caudata; family Ambystomatidae; genus Ambystoma; species Ambystoma mexicanum. Next base: position 963,140,367 of record NC_090941.1, on the reverse strand, counting down.
TCACTCCATATGGACATGACCCAATTTAGGCGCCACCTGAACTACGCTGAGGACTGGTTTCCACTTTCGAAGAAATGATGGGGGCCTGGAATACCTCCAGGGAAGACTCTCCGAGCTAGAGGTATTGAGCAATTCCCCACTGAGGGTTCACAGGGCCCTAAAGACCTTATTCGGTTCCCCTCAGATTCCTTGGAGCCAGTCCTGGCGCTGTTGGCATTGGAGACTCATGCTGGGATGGGGTTTCAGTGGGCAATGGATAAGAAGGCCGCCCCCATGAGGAATACTGTGGAACTGCATTCAGCGGTGGGACCCGCCCCGAAGCACCTGGGATACCACCTGGCTATTTAAACCATGCCCGATTGGAGGCACGCGCTTCGCGTTATTCTGCTCTTGCAGCATGACATTCACCGGGTCTTCCTCTGCATCCTGACCTTCTGGGGCGAGAAGAGGCTAGAACCATCGCCATCCTTACCTGCTCAGCAGCATCCTTCTGCAATCGTAGTCCTCCAACGCTCGTCGACTCTCTCCTGTTTCATCACTAGAAGGTAACGGGAAAATAACGGAACATCTTGGGAACTACTTACCAGTTCCTCAGGAAGACCATCACCTCCAAGACATCTTTCGTCCCTTGGATTCCTGAGAACCATTCATCTTCAGTTCTTCTCGACCTGCAAGACAAACAATAGCACAGGTTAGCCATTTGCAAGGATGCTCTCTGTGCCTCTTGGCGTACCATCTTACCTTCTTCAACTTGGCCCCGGCTTCCATCGCAGCTTCCAGCATCTGCAAGAAGAAGGGAAAAGGTTACTTAGTGCAAACCCTAATAAAGACATTGCTTTCACCTTTAAAGGCTTACCTGAGAAGAAGGAGTTTAAGCCGGTCTGAACTCCGGCCCTCGCCAGTGAAGAAACTCGGCGGAACGGTGCCTTTAACAAAGCGCCCCTGCCCAGTGCGGCAGGACGGAGAGCGCATCCTTATAGAAATCAAGGTGAGAGACGTCCCCTGGGGAACTGCATGGGGAACCCGCGAGGTGGGTCGCAAGGAAGGGACAGCAGTTAAACTTCACCTCTTGTCTTCTGGAGCTGATCCTCAACAGCCCGAACTCCAGGAAAGGTGAGAGGTCCCGAAGAGCATCCCAGCTCATCGTGAGGCGTCCCCGTGGAAACAAGGTGAGCGTTACAGAACGTGAAGCCCATAACTTAATTATCCACCTGGGCGCCTAGCATGGAAACTTCGGAAACAGATCAGTTAGCCCAGTTGTTGGGGCAGTTGCGCTCGGAGGTCCATTCTGCACGGCAGGAAACTAATGTGTTGCGAAGGGAGTTAATTGTGAGCAAGGAGAGGACGGATGACCTCGGGAGGCAACTCCTCCACTCGCAAGCAGGACAAGCTCCGTTGCCCGGAATCAATCGGTCCACCTCAGCCACCGCAAGCAATCCAGTTCAGATCAACCTTTCTGTGGCAGTGCCTCTGGCTCCTCCGGAACGGTTTTTGGGAGACCCCCGCCGATACGCTACCTTTATGAACCAATGTTGCCTCCACTTTCTGTGCAGGCCTGGGGCGTTTCCCGCGGACCAATCATGTGTGGCGTTCGTGCTATTTTACCTTAGTGGGAGTGCGGCAGACTGGCCAGTACCGTTCATTAGCCGGAACAACCCTCTGTTACAAGACTTTGATGGGTTTCAGCGGGAGCTGGAGAAACTGTTTGCCCGACGCTACCATGGGCAGGCTCTAGACAACAGACTTTTGTCCCTTCGTCAAGGGAGCCAGGATCCGCTGACTTACATCGCAACCTTCAATAGACTGGTGGTCGAGGCAGACTGGCCTGAGGACAAATGGACCACATTGTTTCACTGGGGTCTTCGTGGGGAGCTAAAGGATGTTTTTGCCCAAGTGGTGGGCCCACCCCGGGATTGTGCCGAGTTCATTAGTTTGGTGGTCCAGTTGGATCGCCGACTGCAAGATAGGAAGAACAATCGTGAGAAACCGGATTTGCGACCCTTATTCGTACGACCCAAAGATCAAACTCATCGGGGCCCCAACGGGACTAGCAAACCCATGCAGATAGGAGGAGTCAGGCCCCCTCTAACCAAGGCTGACCGAGATAAAAGGAGGGAGTGGCAATTGTGCCTGTATTGTGGAAAAGCAGGTCATTTCCTAAGGGAATGCGCAGTTAAACCACCCAGAAGAACCGTCGGAGCCACGGATAAAGAAACCCGTAATGAGGAATCGGGAAACGACCAAGCCCAGCAATTGTAGGGGTCCAATCCAGTTTCAGACGTCCCATTTTGCACTACCTGTGATCCTAATTCCCCATCAACAGCTGTCACACATGCATTCGCTGGAAGCCTAAATCGACAGCGGAGCGGTGGGGAATTACATCGATCAAGACATTGCAGCAAAGATGGGGCTAGTCCTTTGTCCCAAGCCAACCGCAGAGACAGTAACCACCGTTGATGGTACTGAAATTGCCTCCTGCCCTGTGTCGGAGTGCACCACCAAACTCACACTTCTGTGGGAAGATGGGCACCGCAAAATCATAGCCTTTGATCTGATCAAAGCCCCCCAATTTTGGCTGATCCTGCGAATGCCATGGCTGGTTGCTCATAATCCATGAATCAACTGGCGAGCTCGCAAATTGGTTTTCGCCCACAGCTGCACGGACACCTGTTACCCGAATGGGCGAAAAGCGAAACATGCAAGTTCTCCAGTTCAGGAGGGAATCACCCATGCTCTCGGAGGGGTCGTGACCCTGCTGGTTCATTACCAAGATTTCCAAGATGTTTTCCAGAAGGAGCAAGCAAACACGTTGCCCCCCCCACAGACCCTACGACTGCCAAATCGATCTGCTACCAGGAGCCCAGATTCCATGTGGCCACATTTACGCACTCACTGAGCCAGAAAATCAGCACCTGAAAACGTACCTGAAGCAGTACCTGGCCAATGCCTTCATCCGCCCGTCCAAGTCATCGGCCGCGGCGCCGTTATTCTTCGTACCCTAAAAAGAAGGCGATTTGAGAACATGCATTGACTATCGTGCATTAAACCAAGTAACCATCAAATATCACTAAGCATTGCCTTTGTTGCCAGAGTTACTGGACCAGGTTAAAGTAGCCTGGATCTATACGAAACTGGATCTGAGAGGGGCCTATCATCTGGTGCGCATCAAAGAAGGCGATGAGTGGAAGACGGCATTCCGTACTAAGTACGGCTTGTTCGAGTAGCAAGTAATGCCATTCGGCCTATGCAACGCCCCCACTGCATTCCAGTATTTTATGAACAACGTCCTACGAGAACTCATTGACGTCTGCGCTCTTGTATATATCGACGATATCCTGGTGTATTCAACATCTGAGCAAGAGCACATTGGGCACGTACGGGCAGTCCTGACCAAACTTCGAGAACACCATCTTTACGCCAAGCTGGAAAAGTGCTCGTTCCATGTCACAGAAGTGGAGTTCTTGGGCTTTATCCTGTCCCCCAAAGGCATACCAATGGACGCTCATAAGGTGGATGCAGTCCTCAATTGGCCAGCCCCTACTTCAATCAAAGGAGTCCAGAGCATGTTGGGATTTGCGAATTTCTACTGTCGATTCATTCCTGGATTCTCCCAAATCTTAAACCCGATTACTTCATTGCTCAGAAAATGCAACAAGACTTTTAACTGGACTGAAGAAGCTGAAAGAGCATTTCAAGAACTCAAGACAAGGTTCACCACCGCCCCCATTTTGCGACACCCACGTCCAGACCTTCCTTACATTGTGGAAACTGATGCGTCCAGTCTGGCAATGGGGGCGGTTTTGTCCCAAAAAGACCCACTAACAGGCCAACTGCATCCGGTGGCCTTTTGGTCACGGAAATTCACGCCAGCTGACCTCAATTACGCCATCACAGATAAAGAGTTATTGGCCATTAAAGCTGCCTTCAAGGCCTGGCGACACTACCTACTGTGGGCCAGGCACACCGTCACCGTGATAACAGACCACAGAAACCTCCAGTATCTAAAGGGAGCGAATGCTCAATCGTCACGGCAGCTGCGCTGGGCCCTTTTCTTCGCAGAATATGATTTTGTGATTATGTACAGACCCGGGGTTAAAAACGGCAAAGCTGACGCATTCTCCCACATGGGCACGGACGAAATGGCACACATGCTGCCGGAGCCGGTGGCCATTATCCCAGAGAATGGAGTCCTAGGCATCACCATGACCCAAAGTGAGCTTCAATACGAAATTCGGCAGGTTTTCACCCAGGAACAGCTACAAGAGTGGGGCTCCAGAGGATTACTGTATCAAGAATCAACTACCATATTACCAAAACCGGCTATTCGTACCAGTGAAGGAATTGCAAGGACAGGTCATCTCCAAGCACCATGACTCCCTCATTGAAGGCCATACAGGAATCACCAAAACCTTGGCTAAGATAAAAAGGAACTACTGGTGGCCAACTTGGCGCAAGGATGTAATCGAATTTGTGTCATCTTGTGGTATCTGTGCCCAAAATAAATCTGTCAAGCAAAGACCTGCCGGGCTCCTGCAGCCGTTGGACATTCCGCCAGCTCCATGGCACACCCTGTCACTAGATTTCATCACTGATCTTCCTCCATGTCAAGGCTACAATACCATCCTGGTGATCGTGGATCTATTTTCTAAAATGGCTCATTTCTTCCCATTCAAAGGCCTACTGACTGCATCCGGCCTCGCCAAAGTCTTCCTGGAACACATAGTGCGCCTGCATGGATTCCCTTCAGTTCTAATATCGGACCGTAGGATGCAATTTGTGTCCACCTTCTGGAAGAAATGCTCCTCATTGGCACAGATAGACATCCGTCTGTCCACTAGTCACCACCCTCAGACCGACGGCCAAACTGAGAGAACGAATCAGACTCTAGAGCAGTACCTGCGCTGCATGCTTCATCAAGGTGAAGGAGATTGGAAGGTACTTTTATGGATCGCTGAGTACGCTTATAATTATTCGCTGCATAGCAGTACGGGACAAACACCATTTTTTACGGTGTATGGAAGACACCAACGCACTTCTGAATTAGACATCCCCACAACCCTGGAAATGCCGACTGTCGAGAACCTGCAGACAACCATTACTCAGGCCTTCTTCAAAGCTCAAGAACACCTGCAACAAGCTAAGGCACGCCAGAAAAGATGTGCGGACCAGCTTCGCTCCAAAGCCCCCGTATATCAGGTGGGAGATATGGTGTGGCTTGCCTCCAAGCATATACCAAGAAAAGGAACATGAACATTTCGCCCACAGTTCTTGGGACCATACCCAGTGGAAACCATAATTAACCCAGCAGCTGTGAAACTGACACTACCAGCCCACATGTGAATACACCCAGTATTCCATGTATCTCTCCTGAAACCAGTCAAGCCGGGTACCCGTGTAACTACCCCACCTGAGCCTATCACCATTCAGGGAGACCGGAATATGAGGTAAAGGACATTTTGGACTCTAAATATGTGAGGTCTAGACTCTATTACCTAGTAGATTGGAAAGGATACGGATCCCAGGATAGAACATGGGAACCCAGTGAGCACATCCATGCCCTGCGCTTACTCCAGCGTTTCCATCAAGTGTTTCCCTCCAAACCAGGACCAGGTCGGAGAGCCACTTTGAGAGGGGCTGTAGGGGGGAGTGCTGTCACAACCTCATCCCCACCGAGGGTTCACGGGGCCCTAAAGACCTTATTCGGTTCCCCTCCCCTGTTGGCATCAGAGACACATGCTGGGACGGGGTTTCAATGGGCAATGGATAAGCATGGGCGCACCCATGAGGAATACTGGGGAACTGCATTCAGCGGTCTAGCATCCAGGGCTGTGCACACCCCGAAGGTACCTGGGATACCACCTGGCTATTTAAACCACACTCGATTACAGGCACGCGCTTCGCGTTATTCTACTTTTGCTGCGTGACGTTCACCGGGTCTTGCTCTGCATCCTGACCTTCTGGGGCGAGAAGAGGCTAGAACCATCGCCATCCTTACCTGCTCAGCAGCATCCTTCTGCAATCGAAGTCCTCCAACCCTCGCCACTCACTCCTGTTTCATCACTAGAAGGTAACGGGAAAATAACGGAACATCTTGGGAACTACTTACCATTTCGTCAGGAAGACCATAACCTCCAAGACATCTTTCATCCCTTGGATTCCTGAGAACCATTCATCTTCAGTTCTTCTCGACATGCAAAACAAACAATAGCACAGGTTAGCCATTTGCAAGGACGCTCTCTGCGCCGCTTGGCGTACCATCTTACCTTCTTGAACTTGGCCCAGGCTTCCATCGCAGCTTCCAGCATCTGCAAGAAGAAGGGAAAAGGTTACTTAGTGCAAACCCTGATAAAGACATTGCTTTCACCTTTAAAGACTTACCTGAGAAGGAGTTGCAGCCGGTCTGAACTCCGGCCCTCGCCAGTGAAGAAACTGGGCAGAACGGTGCCTTTAACGACGCGCCCCTGCCCGGTGTGGCAGGATGGAGAGCGCATCCTTATAGAAATCAAGGTGAGAGACGTCCCCTGGGGAACTGCATGGAGATCCCGGGAGGTGGGTCGCAAGGAAGGGACAGCAGTTAAACTTCACCTCCTGTCTTGTAGAGCCGATCCTCGACAGCCCGAACTCCAGGAAAGGTGACAGGTCCTGAAGAGCATCCCGGCTCATCGTGATGCGTCCCCGTGGATACAAGGTGAGCGCTACAGCAATGAACGGGAAGATAGAAATTAGCATAATAATATCCGCATTTTCAGGGTCCCAGAGGGATTGTAAGGTGCATATACTGTGCTGTGGAAGGGAAATGGCTTCCTGCTTCCTATATCTCTCTTCCCACCCCAATGGAACTTCAATGGGCTCACTGCATTCTCCACATGGCATCATTCCAAAGGGAAGGCCCAGACCCTTAATTACTTGTTTTCTATGGCATACACAACTGCTCAAGGTCCTTGAGGCTGTCAAGAAAAGTTCAGGGAGACTGTTATTTCAAGACCAACTCATCTACATATCCTGGCACTTCTCTAAACTTACAAGGGCCAAAAGGATACAATTCCTGGAGACCCGGCCAGAGATACAGTGCAGGGAGTTGAGATACAGTCTACATGTACCTGCAAGAATGAAACTCTTCAACAATTAGGGCCTCCCAAAATTCTTTGACGAACCTGTGGATTTGATAAGCTTCCAGAAATCCCACCCAGAAGAGCCCATGGAAACTACCACAACTGGAGGGGCTAAACAGGAGGCCCTACCCTCCCAAGCCCAGATTTCTCTTGATACTAGATTCACCACCCCAAGAGTAGATGGCAGGCTATGCTCTTTCACTTACAAAAGGTGCCAGCAACCAGCCGAGATCGGGTGATCTGGATTTACCACTTACAAAGGACATGCCTGAACATGGAAGTGGCAAGTCCAGGTCCCCCATTAAAGCCACATCACATTCAACATCAGATGGGCCCCCATAAGTTCACGATTTATGTAGTGCAATACTGGTAGAATCATCTCTCAATCTAGTCTTTGCAGCTATATTCTCTCAGTTAATCATAGCTTCACCGCTGGCGGACAGGGGATGCTGAGATTTTGGGAATACCAGCCTGTTCCAATAGCACCCCTTTGCTTGAATAGGGGTTGGATTAACTCTAGGAGCTGGCGGCAATTTGAGTGTTGGAGGGTCATACATCCCATGGAGGCCCCCCGTGAGATTGGAGGTGGGGATTAATACCCTTTGTGTCATAGTTTTGCATTTAAATGATTGAGTCCAATCTTATATTCCATTTCTCTTCTGTTTCCTATTTCTGTCTGTCCTTCGTTTATGAAATAGCAGAGGAGCATGGTGATATGCTATGATTTTGCAGGGTCTCTGGGGAATCTTCTTTTCAGGTGGACAGGTTGTGCTCCAGAGCCAATATTGGGGAAACTAATGATTTGCTTGCTTACTACCCCAAACCTCCTCAGGTATTGTGAATATCATTACTTGGAATGTGAAAAGACGTAGGTCCCCTATCAAAAGACAACATATTCTGAACCCTTCTGAGGAGGTTGGAGGCCTATGTTGCCCCCATTCAGGAGACTACCCTCTCAAAATTATATTGTGCGTTGCTTAAAAAACAATGGATAGACCAAGTAAAAGCCTCAGAAGCTGAGGGGCGTATGGCATAAGTAGCTATAATGAATCACAAATCCAGTCAGTTACAAGTGTTAGACTCTGTAGCAGATAGGGAGGGTCTGTACTTGTGGATAATATATAAGATAGTTCCTGCCGAAATGGGAATACTTAACATCTAGAGGCCTGAACAGGATTTTGGCGTACTCTGGGTGGAGTGATACAGTGTATTCACTGCCCATCTCTGATTATCAGAGGGGACTGTAATCTCCCTCTAGACCCAGTGCTCGATAGGAATTCACAATTTACCTTCCGTCCATTGAGGATGCACATGGCCTTTGAACAATTTGTTCAGTACAATGACCCTGTTAATGTGTGGAGAATCTGTAACCCTGACACATTGGAATTTACTTTTTATTTCTCCATTGATCCTTCTCAAGAATAGACAATTTGTTTATGAATAAAAGCCTGTTGTCACGGGTCCATAGGGCTGAAATGTCCCCCATTTTAATATCTGACCATGGCCAGCATAGAGTGGGATGCTCTACAGATCAAGTGCTGAGTGTCACCTCAACACCAATCTACTAAGGATTCCATAGTTCATATCTCTCATAGAGGAATTCACTGAAGAATTCTTTTCTCTGAATACCACTGCAGCTCTCCCCATAGGGATGATTTGGGATGCATATAAAGCCACCTTAAGGGGGCACATCATAGGCTTTGTAGACAGACAAAATAAGGTGGCACGACAACATGGTACTAATAGGTTACAGACTATTAAGCCTATGGAAATGGATTACTTGCACATTTCATCTGCAGAGAAGCTAAAGGCCCTCAAACAGGCAAAATTTGAGTGCAATAAGCTGTGCTCGCATGCTGAAGTTCAAATCTAAATTCTTTGGGGGATGAAAAAGGTGGGAATGTTGCTTTTGAAAATACTTACAGACTTGAGCTGCTCCTGCCTATACTGATACACGAGGACCAGACTGGCTTTGCCAAAGGGAGGCTCTCTGGAGCTAACAAACGGCTGTTGTGCAAAATTATTAACCTGGCGGGGAAGGCGGACATACCCTCGGAGGCGATTACACTGGATGCAATGAATGCCTTTGACAGGGTAGGCTGGTCCTTTTTGACAAAGGCATCACAATGGCATGGATTACATCCAAAGTTTATATCCCTAGTACTAACTCTTAACAGCACCCAAGGACTACCTTATTTGTAAATGGTTCATTTTCTCCGTTCTTCCTCCTGTACTGAGGAACCAGACAGGACTGCTCCCGTTCCCCTCCCCTGCTTGGTCTTGCTCTTGCACCCCTCCTGCAGCAGATTAGTGTAAATCAGGTGATTAAAGGGGTGAGCTCATTCTCACTGAAGATTAAAACAGCCGGCTATGCTGTTGACACCTTCTTGGAAGTTCCCCAGAGCTCGTTGGCCCCTTTCATGGAAGAGATAAATCAACACTTCACGGTGTCAGGGTAAAGACTTAATGTCGACAAGAAGGAGGTAATGGCACTGAACAAATACTGCTTCAAAGCCCACTTCCAATGATACTGGCCTGCTAGGGAGACCACATGGGATTAAATAACTGGCATACAGTTTGCTAACAACTCAAATCTTACCCTCAAGACGAATGCTGATGTGATTATAACAAAAGTGTTAATGGACAAGTGGTCTCCACTCCGGCTATCATGGTGGGGCAGACTGGAAACTATCAAGATGGCCATCAGCCCTATAATCCTACACCCCTTTCTATGTTAGCCCTGAACTAGCCATCTCACTTCTTCAAGACTATAAATTATATGCTAACCCAATTCCTATGGAACAATAAGAAGGCCCGTGAGCTCATCCTTCAACCCAATCATGGAGGTGTCAATGTCCCACACTTCGAAAGATACCTTGACACATTCACAATCAAACAAGGCCTCTGTTGGTACTTGAAAAATGCCCATATTATCCTAGGTGGGTGGATCTTGAAGCTGATCTGACCACTCTCTACCGACCCTATGACATCCGAAATCTGGGGTCCAAACTGTCACTTCAGGGTAGAACTACAATTACAAGCACATCCAGTGCCCTATCATCCTGGGTTGTTTCCACAGGGTTGATCCCTGATCTCCCAAACTCACATGCAATTTGGCACAATGAAAGGATGCGGATGGCAGAGAAATTAATATTCTGTTGAAGCTGGGCTACTTTGCAAAAAACAGATTTGAGCTGCAATCTACTTCAAAACACCCTTACACTGAGTTTCTACGGTACTTGCTGTTAACGAGATGTAAGTGTGTTAGACTTCCTACACAAACCCCCACACATAGTAGACTTAGAACCCTGCCTGCTCAACACTAAGCATCCAGAATATATAAAACCCTCTCCCTAGCTACACAGACACAGTACAACCTCAAAGCTGAACTAGCTTGGAATAGGGACTGCGAGCTCATCGCTCCAGCAAGCCGATGGCCCTCGATCTGGAAGATGATAAGGCACATGTCGGTGTTGGCTTCGGCCATTCAGATGCTCAGATTCTGCTTATAATTTATAATCACTGTTGCCACCTTCCAAACTGGATAAATCCAAGGTAGACTCATGTGCATCCCTTTGCTGGTATTATATGACTTTAAATTTACTTCTGCTTTTTGGGGTTCCATTTGGACAATACTCCTGTGGGTCTGTGGGAGGGAAGGATAGCTCACGGGCAACACAGGTTCAAATCCCGATCCCGCACTTAGAAACCACTAGCTGGTATTAAGCGATTTATAAATTAACAATAAAATGAAAGATAAATACATAAATATCCCACTAAGACCATCCTCTGCCATGTTTAGAAGCTCCAGCCCCCTCTTTCGAGGACAATATAACCAGAAATACATTTACACCCTGATTGCCATAGACTTTAAAGTTATTACGTCAAACTGGAAATGCTTGAACTGTCTCACGAAGGTGAAGTGTTGGAATTTGGTTTCTTAAACACACAGAATGGAAGGTTACCTAGCTAAGAAGCTATCAGGCCCCTCTGAATCCAGAGCCCACCGTCATTACTGGAAATCTATTTGAACAGCTTGAATGGCATTACAGTCTGAATCACTTTGGTGTCTGAGAGGGCAGGCAAGGGACCTGCTATCTGGGCAGACCACAGCTCCACTGACTTTTTCCCTGCCAGACAGTTATCAATCATTTTACTCCAAACCCACTCAATAAAATATTTCTTAACATGACCTATGTACCTGGCCTCAAACTTTTTGGGGTTTTCCCATAGGTCCACGAGCAAAATAAAGGATGGGAGTTGTCTTGCACCCAGTGTGAAAAATACTTTAGATAGACCTTCCCGATATAACATAAGGGTTTCAGTATTCCAAATACGTAGCCAATATAAGACAGGCAGGAACATAATAACATGCTCAATTTCCATTATACCAAACTCACACGCCACCAGCGTGGATGGTTCTCTTAAAGATAGATCAAGGAGGGTGTTCAAGCATCTATTCTCAGATGTCTGGGTGGAGCTGCAGTCACCATATCCCCATAATCCAGCTGCACATGTTGCTGCAGGAATCGTTTGGGCCCGTTAAATCTTAACAGGAATTGAGAGTGCCTCTCCATCCAGACAGTTTACAAGACTCGAGATTAGCCTACACTGGCGTACTCTACTCATATTTAATAAACTCCATCTCCATTGGCAGAGTCATGTGTATCGAGATGAACTCGCTGAGGGCCTGAAAAGCAGACTTTGAATTTGTTATGGTCATCGGTATAATTGTGTCAAAGTGGTTTACATGGGGTTGTGATTGTTGTATAATCACTAGACACAGCATTCGATGAGGGGCGGCAGGGTGGGGATGTGAAACAACTATTTCTTGCACAGTTTGGTCGCATTCTGATTGCACTATTATAGCTATGGCACTGCAGATGTGTCAACCCCATGTGTGGGGCCTATGCTCACCTGAATATGTACCAAGTGTATAGCTGTGATCTTCCTGCAATCTATACTTATATGAATGGCATATCCACCGGTATAGATACAATACAATAGTTGATTTCATTTATTTACTGGACAAGTGCTCTTGTATATTTGCTTTCATTCTCTTATTGGCACTGCTCCCTTCTACAGGTCCCCCGCCCCTTTCTTTCTTTTCTCTATACTTTCAGCCGGTCTCTCTTGCCTTCTTGCCTTCCTTTTCTATACTATCTCGTTCTTTTGAAATTTCGTTCGGTAATTCTTCAAAGGTTTGTGCTGTAGACTGCTACATCCAGCTTGTGGATGAGTTCTTTCATACGTTCAGGTTGTAATTGTCTTGATATTTTTAAATATCTGCTCGTACTTTAAACTTAAAACAATATTTACGCACGTTTGCTCCATATGTCAACACACTAGGACTGTGCCTGGCTGTTTGTTACAACTGTTGGAATGTGTGGCAGTTATGTATTAGTCATCTATTACCATTTGTGACCATTAGTTACCATCGGATATATCTCAATAAAAATATAGTAACTTGAAAAAGACATGCCAACTCATGTTATAGTATACCTGCCACGTCATGTCACAAAGTATTCTACAGGTATGTCAAGAAGTGCCATTTTTGCATTTGTATTGTTTTAGCCTCAGATTGCAACAGGCAGACGTTCAGTTGTGCAGATCCATCATCCAAAAAAAAGGCGTGGATACCAAGAAACTGTACTGGAATGTAACTACTTCTCATTGAAACTGTGTGTTACCAGAAGAGCAACTTTTGCTACGCATAATTACATATATTGTGCAATTGGAGGGGAGTTGGTTCCTGGCTACCAGCATTGACTACAGCTACCAGAATTCATTTTTTTTAATTTGTTTTTGGTTTATAAGAAAACCTTTACAAAAGAAAGAATTGAAAATTCGAATTGCATACAAAGAACAATTTTTTCCCATGCATATTAAAAAGAAGAAGAAAAAAAAGAATAAAATAAAGGCTCAAAAACCAAGGATTGACTAAATAGACTGAACCCATTAACTGGGAGGCTCATGGGCATGGCCAAGCTGTTGATAGTTCTTTAGGATAGTAAGCTTCTCCAGAATATTTACTATTGCAACAGTTAACATTACTTCTTGGCCGGAAATCAGTCTATCCCAAAATGCGTCCTGAACTAGGCTCTCCTTTCTGGTTACAAATCTCCCCAGTGATGACACTCTAATCGGCCATGTGCCTTCACACTCCAACAGCAGATGTTTGAGGGATTGTAAGTTCGGAGAGGCACAGATCTTACAGAGGCTTATTGCCTTCTCTCCCTGGTTTCTTTGGGCCAGAATTTCACCCGTGTGGGCTATGTTCAGTCTGAGTCTAAGAAAGTTGTTTCTTATTCTTTGGTCCAGGAACTTTTCCAGGTAGTGTGGGATGGTACCAAGTTTTCTGTCCACTTTCAGAAAGAGGTTTGGAGGGTTAAGGCTTCTGACTCCCTCGATCGTTTTGATCCAGTCCTCCATTTCTAGTTTTTTTTTTAACTTTCATAGGGTTTCGTATGAGAGTTTCTGTTGTTAATTCCAGCCTGTATAAAATGTGGCCGATCTTTTCTTCTAGGCTGAGAAGTTGTTGTGACTTTGCCTTTTTTAGATGATGGTTTACGTCGAAAAAAAGAGTGGATATACTGGCTGTGATTATGTTCCGATAGAGGGACAGTAGCTTCCACTCCGCACGGCAATTTAAAGAGATCAGTCCCAACTCAAATCTCAGACTGACAAGAGGAGTGCACAATGGGAGATGGAGGGAGGATTTCCACAAAAGACCCTCAATTTTATTCCAGTCGTAGTTCCACAACATTGGCTTTGCCTGGAGGCCATACAAGAGGACCGGGTCAACTTTACCTATGTAGAACTTCTTAAGTGGAATTATTGAGAATTTGCAGAATCTTCCATTCAGGTTTTTCATTTGTTCATTTGTGCAATAGATTTTGATGTCTTCCCAAGAATTCCCTGAGGCCACAATTGGTACTGATCAGCAACACCTGAACAGACTGCCTCCCTGAAGATTGCAAGAGGCATGAAAGCACTTGGAGGAGAAGAGCAACTGAACTGCAGAAGGTACACAAAGCTGGGAACTAGAGTGCGCGCCTCACCCCCTCTTTTTTTCTAAATATTGATTCGGGAGTCCCGGGGTCCAGAGGCGCAGCACGGGGTGACCCATGCCCCACTTAGGAGAGCCACAATGCTGGTTTTCCCCTCTCCCCCACCGTGGGATTTATATTGTGCAATTGGAGAGGAGTTGGTTCCTGGCTACCAGCATTGACTACAGCTACCAGAATTCCCTGAGGCCAAAATTGTACTAATCAGCAACACCTGAACAGACTGCCTCCCTGATGATTGCAAGAGGCATGAAAGCGCTTGTAGGAGAAGAGCAGCTGAACTGCAGAAGGCACACAAAACTGGGAACTAGAGTGCACGCCTCACCTCCTCTTTCTTTCTAAATATTGATTCGGGAGTCCCGGGCTCCAGAGGCACTGCAGCGGGGTGACCCATGACCCACTTAGGAGAACCACAATGCTGGTTCCCCTATTCCACGAGGAAGGTCCCTCCAGGACTGAAAAAACAGTGGACAATCTGCCAGGCACTGGAGCCACATTGCTTTCCAATAGCCGGTCCCCCTACAAGGGCCACCTTAAAGGGTCTTGCCTGTCTGGGCTATCACTCCTTTGAGCCAATCTACTCAGCCACACCACGAGGAAGGTCCCTACAGGACTAAAGAAACCGTGGACAATCTGCCAGGCACTTGGGCCACATTGCAGCTCAGAGCAACCCTGCAGCCAGAATCCATCATTGATCTCCGAGAGCCTCTGCTCTCTCTCAAGATGTTCGCCATACTTCCCGAACCTACCACCAGCCCTTTGGCACCGCCACTATCTGCTCCAGCCTTCCCCATGGATACCTCTGATTGGATCAGAGCATTTACAAATCATGATGTGGTGAATCGCTGGCAGGTGAAGCCAGTCCACCTGCAAGGTCCACCTTTAAGGGCTTTTCCTGTCTGGCCATCACTCCTGTGAGCCAACCTCCTCACCCACACCATGAGGAAGGTCCCTCCAGGACTGAAGAAACCCTGGACAATCCGCTGGGCACTGGAGCTACATTGCACCTGCGAGCGACCCAACAGCCAGAATCTATCGTTGATGTGCAGAAGCCTCTGCACTGTTTCAAGATGGCATCCATACTTCCCGAACCCACCGCCAGCACCTCGGCACCTCCAGAGTGGCACCTGCAGCCCTCCCCATCGACGGCTCTGATTGGTCACAGGATTTACAAATCCTGATGCTGCAATTCGCCGACAGTCAAAGCCAGTCCCCCTGCAAGGGCCACCTTTAAGGGCCCTGCCTGTCTGGGTCATCACTCCTGTGAGTCAACCTCCTCACCCACACCACAAGTCCGGTTCCTCCGAGACTGTAGAAACCGTGGACAGTCCACCAGGCACTGGAGTCACATTGAGGCTCAGAGCAATCCTGCAGCCAGAATCCAGCATTGATGTCTGGGAGCTTCTGCTCTCTTTCAAGATGGTTGCTGTGCTTCCCGAACCCGCAGCCAGCCCCTGGGCACCTTCACTCTGTGCTCCAGCCCTCGCCCTCGACACCTCTGATTGGATCATAGGATTTACAAATGCTTTTGCAGCAATTCGCTGGCAGGTGAAACCGGTCCACCTGCAAGGGCCACCTTTAAGGGCCATGCCTGTCTGGTCCATCACTCCTGTGAGCCAACCTCCTCACCCACACCACGAGGAAGATCCATTCAGCACTAAAGAAACCCTGTACAATCCACCAGGCACTGGAGCCACATTGCGGCTCAGAGCAACCCCACAGACAGAATCCAGCATTGATGTCTGGGAGCCTCTGTTCTCTTTCAAGATAGCCACTGTGCTTCCCAAAACCACCACCAGTCCATGGGGGTATTTGTTAGATCATTTGTACCTGGGTACCTTCACTATGTGCTCCAGCACTGCCCATCAACACCTCTGATTGGATCAGAGGATTTACAAATCATGATGTGGGGATTTTCCGGCAGGCAAAGCCGATCCACCTGCAAGGGCCTTGCCTGTCTGGGCCTGTCAGGGCATGGAAGGTACGCTCACCTTATGACTACAGCCAGCGACCACAGGATCATTTCTGCATCCAGGCACTCACAACATGCCACCTGTTTTCCTACTCACCAGCCCACACCAAATCCAAGGTAAGCAGATAGCTGCTGTTTCATGCTCAAGTCGGAACTGTGCATAGTAGCAACACTATCTTGCCACCCTCTCCCACCCCTCCCCCTCAAATTCCTACCCACTTGCTGCCTGCTGCCACTGCTAACAACCACCTGCGGTGCCCCAACTTACCCCGCCCCACCCCATTCCTACCCCTACTTGACATAACCCTTCTTAGATCTATGCCTACCACCTGGCACCCACTGACAACATTACCATGCCTCAACCAAACCAAACGCCTGCACCTATGATCTCGGACCATTTTATCTAGACCCTCGAAAACCCACATACTCACCTACCCCCCTGAGTGCGATAAGAAACACCAGACGTGGTTCCCGCACCACTCCGCTGTCACTCCCCACACACCTACAACCCTTCTCCACCCGTCAACACCCCAGGCACACTGCAACAATACTGTGCTACACTGTACCCTCATCAATGGACGATCCCTTTGTGCCCATGTCATCTATAACCACAACCTCATAGAAGACACACACCTTGACCTACTAGCTATAACTGAATCATGGCTGCACAGCCGGCCCCGCCCTAGCGTTTGCAATCCCCACAGGTATTCAATCATCAGAAAAGATAGATCAGACAAACCTAGAGGCAGAGTTGCCATCATTTACAAATCCAGCATCAACATGAGAGAAATATCTTCTCCATCACAACAAGGATACAAGATCCTCCACGCGAAACTCACCCCTGACCCACAGACAACCATTAATCTGGGCCTAGTATACCCCAATTCTAATGATCGTACCTCACCAGACTTAGAAATTCTTTGCTTCCACACCCCTCTCATCACCCCCACGACCAGGCTGGTCATACTACGGGAAGTCAATCTAGGCTGCAATGACCCCACTGATAAACAAGCTAAGGCACTCACCTCAGCCCTCAATGACCTGAAGCTCCAAAAATTGGTTGACTCTCCAACTCACAACAAGGGCAGCACACTCCACTGGATCAGGCACATTAACACCAATGTATCACTAACCTCCATTAACCCACTACGATGGACTGACCACTTCCTTTTCACTTTTAGCATTCCCCTCACACACACCTGTGCCACCCACACTCCTGTTACCACCAGCAGAACCTCCTGCTACACTCGCAAACTCACAGATTCTTATGCTATCCCTGACCATCTCTAAACTACTAGCACAACCCACTGACCACACTGACTCCCAGGCTAACATAGAATCATACACCACCACCCTAACACAAGCCCTGAACCTACTAGCCCCAGAACTATTAAGCCTAAACTTGGTTCACAGATGAACTCCATGCTCTACGCAGACACAAACGTGCCCAGGAGCACATCTGGAGAAAATGCCCCACCTCATATTTCAAACTAGCATTCACAACCTCAGCAAAAACATACAAGAACGCGGTCATCACAACCAAATCCGGTTCATACAACACTCAGATCTCTGACGCAAGCTCTGATACCAAAGAACTTTTCACTATACTTAAAGAGCTTGAACCCCACACCCAGCCCACATCCCACTTCCCCACAGACAAAGCTTGGTGCAGCACCATCCAATCAGCACTCGCTGACAAAACAAACACACTTAGACTCAAAACTATCACCAAAAACCCACATTCACCGTTGCCAGACCTCCCCCCCTCTAATGCACTGATACTTCCCACACCGACCACCCTCTTGGGATTCTCATCCATGCCATAATTAAAACCCTCATGCCCTTATGCTGAAAAGGCGATGTCTGCCCAGCACCCATTATCAAATCGTGTGCCGAAACACCAGTGCCAACTTCATCAATTCCACATTCAACACCTGCACAGTTCCATCCAATATAAAGGAAACCTGGGTTACACCTTGTCACATGCTGAGGGTATTAGACAGATGACACAGATGCAGTATTGAGGTTTAATTGTAGATTCCTTTATTAATTTAAACAAACTCACAATAAATTGGCCCAGAAGTCCAGTTTATGAGAGGGCTGTAGTTACTGCACAACAACCTGTGAGAAACCAAAGGGTGACTCACCCGCTTGTCCTTGGGGACTTCTCATCCAGGTCATCGCTTTTGGATCCAGTTCCTGGGCGTGCACCAGTGTGGGAGGATCACCTGGGTGAGGGGTCTTCAGGGATTGGGGGTGAGATAGCCAATGGTGAGACGCAGTATTCCCCCTTTTTTGTTCATCTACTCTTTCCAATGTTTTAGGATTTTCTGAAGTCCCAACCCCCCCCATTTTTTACACAAACACTGGGACGAGGAAGTGGGTGACTGAGAGTGCCCAGACTAACTCGCTCATAACGTACTGAACATTAATCGGGTCAGACAAAGTCAGGCACTTTACACTAAGTGCATACACCTGATACCAGTTAGCTCTCCTCACACGAATAAAAGGCAACACCTAAAGACACACTCGGAGCAAGGTGAAATACAAGTATGAGCTGAACTTTCAGGACGAAGGCACACCTACTGGAACAGAGCATCAGACCAAGGGATGAGAGCAGCGGGCTGAAATCCCCAAGGCTTCCATACTGGAGGTTGCTGCCTCCGACAGAGCATGAAAGACACATGGAGAAGGCCAGATCCCACAAGTGAAGATTGTGTTGTGTTTCAAGGATGCCAGTGGCCCTCCCTGGTGAGCGGCAGAGTTGGAGAGGTGAGGCTAAGCCTGTGGTACTAACCTTGACTCGCAAATTGGAAATCTCAAAACAAGAAAGAAGTGCACACAGCCGGTGAGTTGGGAAGAGACCTGAGATACTGGTGTGTGTTAAAGTGAATGAAGTAGCAACATCATATCATATGTGAAGGCTGCACACGTGTGGATGAGACGCGAATAAAGGCAGACCTGTGAATGAACTTTAAAATAAAATACAGCTGCAAGATCAGCTATACTTAGTAGCGGAGTAGTCTGGTGAAAGGACATAGCCCATTCAAAAGTCTCTGTGAAAGGTACATTGTTTGAAGCTAAAAGGTGAACAACCAGCAAGAGTGAAAGTAAAATACTGAATGTTGAGTCGAAGTGGTCTTGCGGCGGTCTGTAAAGAAAGCCACACACATTTGAAAGACTTCAACATCCGCAAGTGGTCTGAGCCCGACTGAGGGAGACCCAAAGTAAAATAAGCTTGGGGAAGGGAGCACCTTTGCAACTTTGTTTTGGAATTTATTGTGAGAGGTCTGAGCCCGACAGAGCGGGATCTAAGAGAACTATGTGGTGAAACGTCCCAGCCTGGCAGGGTCTTTGTGAACATTTTGGTTGAAGCATTTTTTTGGAAATCAGAGAAAGAGACTTTAATGTGGAATGCCAGATGGGGCCTCGATCCACGGTTGTGAACTCTGTATTGTGTTGGAAACCGAGCTAGAGTGTGTCATCCTGCATACAAGGATCGCCTTACTTCGTGAAGTCTAACGTGGGGAGGAGAGCTAGTTCAGCCACATTATCATTTGAACACTGATTTTTCCTTTTGCATACATTTCTCCTTTTTACACTTTTTGTACAATAGATAGGGCAGGCATTAGGTTTTGTTAGCATAGGCCACTTTGATTTGACGACTCTACTAGGACTGTTTTGTTTATCATTTGATGGTCGAGACTACTCCCATCTTAGTTATAGGCCAAATAGTTCTCCAACCCCAACATTTTCAATAAAGGTTCTACAAATTGTATCCATTGTGTCATTGTCAATACTTGTGATACCATGCCTTCCCTACAAACCCATCTGCCCCTCCCCTTGGCCTATGAGTTCTTGACCAGCCTGAATAACTAATAATTCCCTCGTTGGCTGCGTTCCTCTTAAGCAGGAAGGTTCTGCTTGAATAAACAGTACTCTCCTTCTGTGGTGGTGTTCTGCATTAGCAGGCAAGCCGGGCTTGAATAAACAATACTCTCCTTCGGTGGTGGCGTTCTGCACTAGCAGGCAAGCCCTGCGTGAATAAACAATACTCTCCCTCTGTGGTGGCGTTCTGCATTACTCGTCTTCCCTTCCTCCTCTGTGGGTGAGCCGAACTGTCCACCACCTCTTGAGTCACGGCCTCACCCGTACCTCTTGACTTTAGTAAGCCCAAATGAGTGCTTCTTCGGCAGCGTCCTGCGCACCCACCTTCTCCGTCTCCAGCCCTACAATCTCTCCACTGGATTCTGGTTGCTGCAAGTATCAAATTCAAATCCCTCTGCATCATCCATAAGGCTGTCTGGGGCCGGGGACCACGCTGTCTGCAAATGGCTCTCACCAAATACCCTCCCTCCAGATCTTTACGCTCCTCCGGCGCCAACTCTCTGCATGTCAAGCGCTTCTCTAAACAGGGGGCTAGTGGCCAATCTCTTTCCTTTGGCTGGCTCCCTTCTCTGGAGCAGTCTCCCCCTTCCTCTCCGTATTGAGCCAGATCTCCTCAAATTCTGGAAGCTCCTCAAGACTTTCCTTTTCACCTCCTCCTTCCCCCTCTACCTCCCTTGCTAAACCCCACAGTCACTGAGATTGGTGACCAGGGCCCTTAAGTGTCCTTCTGAGTCCAGGCCTTCCCCCCAAATCACTTCAGCCTCTGCCCACTCCCAGCACTTGACTTTGGGTGCCCACTGGCCTGTGCTGTCTCACAGGCCTGCACTTATTGTATTGGCAGTTGACCACTCTTACCATGTGATCTCTCCCAGGCACTTAACAGCTACTTGCAACTTACTCCCTAGCACTTCCCTCCGTGGAACTCCTAGCACTTACCCCCTTCCCTCGTTCCTTATCTCTCTCTGCACTTACACGTTCTGAATGCTCACAAGGCCTAGTAGGCCCACCTCTTTCTTTCTATTCATTGTTACTATATTTGCCTTTGATTCCCATGTTCCCTCCCCCTTGCCCTGTGGGTGCTTTGAAACACAATTTACTTGATGTATAAGCGCCTTACAAATGCACAATAAAATAAATACATTATCATGTTCTTCACATAATGGCTTAAAAAAAATCTCTGAATTCCACGCCTTTTGTTTCTTTTCTTTTTCTTCCATGGCTTGTCCACCATCAGAAATACTGCCTCATCACGGGTTTGGCGGTAACCTTTAAATGTGGCGGTAACGCTATTACTGCCACATTTAAGGGTCTGCCAAATCACAGCTTTGGCAGGATAGCTGGGGGTAAATCCGCCGCGAATTGGCCGATTTTCAACAAGATTACTGCACAGTAATACCACCGACAGTAGTCGTAGCAAATTGTTCTCTCCTGGTGGTTACAATAAGTACGTTTCTGAGAAATGTTCTCGACCCCATGTTCTTCAATTTTGTGCCTCCTTCAATATTCTTGGATTTACACATGAAATTGGGTTCCTTATTGACCGTCTCAGATTCCCTTGTGTTTCTAAGGTGCCCTTCTTTTCATTAAATCGGCGTCATGTGAATCACGGTTTGCTCTTTCAATTGCAGTAGTTTCGCCACACAAAATTGAAGCCGACATGTTTGACCTTAGGTGGTTATTTCCTAAATCATTTACAGTCAGTCATGCCCTAAATTCCTTTAAAATAGATGAGTTTTCTCTTACTTCCAGCACTGTATCATGCAGTCATTTAAAGGATTGTAGAATGAGATTTAGTGCACCCTGGAATCATGAGATACCTGTGTGTCTCCCGGTAAGGGGAATAAAGAACGATCCCCCACACTGGAGACCTCATGCATATTGTCATCTACCTGTCTGAAATTGCCTGATTTGCCCTGCCCTTTGGGTATTGAAAATAGTTTGGGCGAGACACTCAGCCTCAAAGAAGGACCCTGGAGGGTATGAATTTCCTCCTTGAGACTAATGCATGCAATTTGCGGTACTGTTATTAGCTCTAAAGTCCCTTAACAGGTCTCGTCCATAACGCCTGGTCAGACAAGGCATTAAAGGAGGAACCCGCTACGGGAACTCGTAGTAGGGCAGTAAGGGATTACCAGCACCGGTGCCCGGTATCCCTTACCGCCCCACTCGGAATGAGGCCCAGTGCCTAAAAAAATGGTTTGTGCCAGGAAAAAAGGTTTTGAAGAACAGTCAATAAGTAAGAATTTCTGTTGAAGTTCTCGCAATTATGATAAATCGAAAGACATACTGTTGGAAACATTGCATTCACTTCTGCACCATAGTGCCAAACATACATCCCAGGGGACCAAAGATAGACCATCATGCCTACACATATCTACCACTGAGCGAGTAACATGAGAGAAGGGTCACGCTTCAGACAGCCCTCATGAAGATTATATGTGAAAAGGGAATGACCAGAGATTTGAAGGCCCTCACAGAATTTTGATGAATGGGGGATTTATAAGTATTGCATACCATGTTTCAAATGATGCCCCATACGATTGCATTTCATCATCGAGGGCATGGAGGCGAGAACAGAGTTAGCAGTGTTGGCACACAATGAAAATGTGGGTAAATAACTGGGAAAAACTGGTGCAGTTCGATAGGAAGGAAGTGGAAAATTGTGAAATGGATTGACCTTCCCCAAAATAAAGAAAGGGTGGGTAGCCAAGCAGATTTAAAAAGGAATGCCATTTGAGATCATCTACAATCTAGACTGAATTGTCATGGCAATGGAAAGCCACGTCTCGGCAGGATAGCTCAGCGGCAACATGCTTGCCTTGGATGCAAAATGACACGGAGCAACAGAGGTTCGATCCCTGGGTCCGCGCTTAGAAACCTCTGGGTATTAAGTGCGTTATAAATAACCTATCATATCATATCATGGGCTTAAAACTGAATATAGATCACATTCTTAACTGTTGTCCCAAAACATTCCACAACAAGATTGTCCTACAAAGACTACCATTGCCCCAACTTAGTAGACGACTAAATGGTGAAGCGAGGCAAACTGTGACACAGCTGTCCGCAGGTATTCCGCACCTAAAGGGCCCTCAGGCATGCGGCATCACACCCGCCTGTTCTCTCCGTTTTCCTCCACAACACCCCGTCCTCCTGTCTGGCCCTCTCTCAAGGTACTTTGCGTTATTACCATGACTCTCTCCACACTCAACAGTTCTACACTCCCCAAACCCTTGACGGTCCACCGCCCTCCGCTCCAACTCGACACGACAATCTCGTTTATCCCCAACTCGTTGACACTGCCAACATCAGTGGCCTTGCCATATGGACCGCAAGATCTATATCCAACAAGACCACAGCTGTTTTAGACCTATTCCTATGTCTAAAACTTCACTTCCTCTGCATTACTGAAACATGGGTCCACCGCCACAATACCACAGTTCCTGCTTCTCTTACTTCCTCCTTCTCTTCTTTCGCCCATATTCCCTGCACCTCTGGATGTGGTAGCGGCATTGGCCTATTATATCACCCAAAGTACCTATCTCTTCCATGTCCAACACCTCTTACTGACTTCCCCTCCTTCTCATTATCTACCATCCACCTGGCCCGCTTGGGTCTTTCTATGAAGACATTAACCACCTCTTAGGTCTCATCTCTCCTAGTCCCACACCACTGATCGTTCTTGGTGACTTTAACCTCCATCTCTTCACCACTCACCCAACATCCCCCTTCCTCCCAATTCTCGACTCCTACCTACTTACCCCTCTCCCTACTCCTCCCACTCACTCTTCCAGCTCCACTCTTGATCTAATCTTTGTCTCTTGTTTCACTGATTCCTCTGTATCTGTCCTCCCTAGCTATTTGTCAGACCACTCTTTACACTCTGTCTCTCTTACCCCCTCCCTCTCCCACTCCCTCTCCTCCCACTACCTCCTTCTCTCGATGCGACCTACACAACTTCAATTCTTCACTCTTCTACGACACCTGCACCAATTCCCTCCCCGCTCTTACTCATTTCTCCACTCTCTCTGCGAATGAGGCCAAATCCACTCTCTCCTCATCCCTCACCTCCAGTCTTGACCAATTCTACCCTCTCACCTCCTTCTGCCCCACCTGTAAACTCAGCTTGAATTGCTCAGCGACGGACCCCACACAGCAGCTGTGAAGAGAGAAGCCAATGGTAAGGAGAGTGGGGAACCGAGGGCCTCTCATAGACAGAGTGGTTCACTGCACACTTCCCTCACTCCCCCTCCTCCGCCTCCGGCTCTCCTCTCTCTCCCTGGAGCCCCAACTCAGATAGTGCCGTGACCGACCAGAGCATGCATCGGTCAAGTCCAGCGAAGCAGCTATCTGTTTCTCCCAGAGCACGTGTGCCACCGGTGCTGCACCACAAACAAGGTCCCTTCTACAGCCCATAGAGAACGTGCCATAAGCGAGCACAACAACCCATACTGATAAGCTGATCACACGCCGACCCAGTTACGCTCCCTACAAGGGCACACATTTGCACTGACTGAGAAGATTCAGGCTCCACTGTCCTGTGCGCGGTGAAAGCGAAGACTCTGCATCTACTGCACTGTGTCCTCCCATCCAGGCTTGCTTTGTCCCTGCCTCAGGGATCAGCCTAGCACTCTCAAGAACCTCACACCAACTTACCAAGGGACACACAATTGCGTCAACAACAAGGAGTCTGCCTCCACTATACTGTGCCCTCCCATCCAGGTTTGCTTCCTCCCTGCCTCAGAGATCAGCTTAGCACTCGGAAGATCCACACACAAGCTTCCCTATGCTTTCCTCCAGCTGATGAGCAGCTCTTCCACACTCCTGCTCCCTCCCCCACACGGATGCCATATGACAACAGGACCTGGAGACTCAGCATCATTCTGAGCTCCAAGTCATTCCATCATTACACATGTTCTGTGAAATCGCAAGAAGTTTAGAAGCACCAGCCCGCAGATAGGGAGTGTTTCAAGCTCCTCCCTAACTGCCCATGGGCCACTTCAATCCAGGTCCCTGTTCCACCTGACCGGAAGTGTCTCCAGCTCCTCCCTACTTGCCCTTGGGCCACTTCAATCCACGCCTCCACCCCTCCTGACGCCACTCTGCCCCACCTCCACCAGAAGAAGCATCCAATTACCAAACAATGCCCGACAGTCAGAGGCCACACCCACCAACCACCATGTCACCCTGCTCACTGCGGTTCACAAGATCTGCCTCTAGGTGATGCCATGGTGAAGCGAGGCAAACTGTGACACAGCTGTCCGCAGGTATTCCGCACCTAAAGGGCCCTCAGGCATGCGGCATCACACCCGCCTGCTCTCTCCGTTTTCCTCCACAACACCCCGTCCTCCTGCCTGGCCCTCTCTCAAGGTACTTTGCTTTATTACCATGACCGTCTCCACACTCAACAGTTCTACACTCCCCAAACCCTTGACGGTCCACCGCCCCTCCGCTCCAACTCGACACGACAACCTCGTTTATCCCCAACTCGTTGACACTGCCAACATCAGTGGCCTTGCCTTATGGAATGCAAGATCTATATCCAACAAGACCACTGCTGTTTTAGACCTATTCCTATGTCTAAAACTTCACTTCCTCTGCATTACTGAAACATGGGTCCACCGCCACAATACCACAGTTCCTGCTTCTCTTACTTCCTCCTTCTCTTCTTTCGCCCATATTCCTTGCACCTCTGGATGTGGTGGCGGCATTGGCCTATTATATCACCCAAAGTACCTATCTGTTCCATGTCCAACACCTCTTACTGACTTCCCCTCCTCCTCATTATCTACCATTCACCTGGCCCGCTTGGGTCTTTCTATGAAGACATTAACCACCTCTTAGGTCTCATCTCTCCTAGTCCCACACCACTGATCGTTCTTGGTGACTTTAACCTCCATCTCTTCACCAATCACCTAACTTCCCCCTTCCTCTCAATTCTCGACTCCTACCTACTTACCCCTCTCCCTACTCCTCCCACTCACTCTTCCAGCTCCACTCTTGATCTAATCTTTGTCTCTTGTTTCACTGCTTCCTCTGTATCTGACCTCCCTAGCTATTTGTCAGACCACTCTTTACGCTCTGTCTCTCTTACCCCCTCCTTCTCCCACTCCCTCTCCTCCCACTACCTCCTTCTCTCGATGCGACCTACACAACTTCAATTCTTCACTCTTCTACGACACCTGCACCAATTCCCTCCCCCCTCTTACTCATTTCTCCACTCTCTCTGCGAATGAGGCCAAATCCACTCTCTCCTCATCCCTCACCTCCAGCCTTGACCAATTCTACCCTCTCACCTCCTTCTGCCCCACCCGTAAACTCGCCCAGCCCTCGCTCTCTCCACATCCCTCCTCTATGCGCCACCTCCTCCACCACCTTGAAAGACGCTGGCATGAACACTGCTCGCCTGTCAACCGGGCTACTTGCTGCTCCTACCACACTCTCTATGACAACTGCACTAAATCTGCCAAACAAACTTACTTTTCAAACCTTCTCCACACTCAATCTACTCACCCTCGCCGTATCTTTCAAACCTTGACTCGCCTTCTCTCTCCTCCCACTCCTGACCCTTCTATTGCTTCACCTCTCTCAGCTGCTGATCTGGCTAACTTTTTCTTCTTTATGGTGCACACTCTACGTCAAGATATTCTACAACCCCCCTCTTAAACGCCCCCTTCTACATCTTTCCCATCCCCCTCCACCACTGTTTCTAACTTCAACCCTGTCTCAGATTCTGATATCTCTCTTCTCCTGTCCAAAACTCACCCTTCCGCTGCCCCTGGCAATCCCCTTCCCACCTCTCTCATTCCGAAGTCTATCTGCTCCTAGTACCTTACCGTACCTCCTTTTTCAACATCTGTCTTGCTACCTCTACCTTTCCATCTGCCTTCACGCACGCTATCATCATTCCCGTCCTGAAAAAGCCCTCAGAAAACACTCTCCTCGTTTCTAACTTTCACTCCATCTCCCTCTTGCCCTTCCTATCCAAGCTCCTTGAACGCCTTGTGTACTCCCAACTCTCAGCACACGTCTTTACTCTCTCTCTCCTCCCCCCTACTCAATCAGGGTTCTGCAACCGCCACACCACTGCAACTGCTCTCATCTCCATCCTTAACTCCCTCCTCACTGCCCGCTACTCCAAACACTCTTCTATCCTCATTCTTCTTGATCTATATGCCGCCTTTGACACAGTAGATCACTCTACTTCTTGACTCACTCTCCTCCTTTAGCTTCAGTGGCTCCATCCTTGAATGGTTCATTCCTATCTATCCAACCACACCTTTGCTGTTCCTTGGGGCGGCTGCACCTCCCCCTCCTTCTCTCCCAACCACAGCATCCCCCAAGGCTCTGTACTTGGCACTTTTTTTCTCTTTGTACACCTCCCTTCTTGCTCCTATCATCTCTTCCCTTCGAATATCTCACCACTTCTATGCTCACGAAACTCAGCTTTTTCTCTCTTTCTCATCTTTCACCCCTGACAACGCTACTCGATCCCGCCTTGATGCAAATTAAACGTATACTCAACTGACCGCTCACTGCCTACTCTTCCCCGTTTTCAACTAACATTCGCCTGCCGAGCGTCCGCACAGCCTATTTAACCTTGGCCTGCTGAAAGGACAAGTATTGTCTATGTCATCCAGCATCTCTCCAGTTCTGTTGACTCTGCAATTTCCCACAGCTGTCTCCTTACAGACGAGCTCCTCATTTTTCTTTTATTAAGATTACAGCGAAAATTATCTGCACTGTAAATATGGTCCTTTGCAACAAATTGTTATCACTTAAGCAACCTGGTGAATGTTACAAACGTTAGACACATACTACAAGTACCTGTACTGGCTAACTAATTGCATGTAGCTGGTCAAATTAACACCAGACTGCCTCTAAATTAAGCCTCACCTTTGCTCCTATTGTTTACCACTGTTATGCACCTCCTATCTACTTCTACTCTTGAGGGCACCTCTACCCTCACACTGTACCAGTACTCACCATTTATGCATTGGCAAATTATTGTATTATTATCTTGCAGTAACTGACTTTTACCTCCATAGAGCTTACGATTTATTTTGAACACCGATTTGTATCATTATCTGCTTGTCCTTATTGTAATGCATTATACTTTGTTTATACTCTGAACTTGCTTCATCCTGGCAACTGACTCTAAGCCATGCAACATACAGTATAGGACACCTTATTCATGCCCACCTGCCATATCTCTAGCAACACAGACCCTGCACTAGGATAACCAGCCTTTACTAACCTTATTATGATCTTCCTTAAGATCATCACCAGCGTGTTACTCTGTCTCCCCCTACTGGGACACCACCTGATAGCTGCACCAACCGCCACCTTAATTTCTAAGAAAATGTCTAACCACTGCAAGGTTAAACCCACACCCTTCCTCCCTCCCTTACAAGGAACCCTGCATTCTATTAATCCTACCACTTTCCTACCTAAATTAACACCTAACCTGGGAACTCTCCAAATACCTCACCAGTCAAACAACCTTAACAACCCACTCACACTTACTCCCACGCAATGGATAGAGCGGTTCGCTACCAAGCCAACCCCTAATCTTCCTTGCAGAGGTACCCTCAGAAACACTAGGCTTGGCTCGAGGTTCACCATAGTAGCAACATTAGTCAACCTCTATCAGGAGAACCGTCCTATTCTGAACATGCCCTCTAGCTCCCTGCATAGTCTACTTCGCTCGGATATTACTGATTCGCTACCCAAAAAACGAATACCCACGTATCACAAAACTTCGAATCAGAAGGCCCAATCTAATTTACCTCACCTTCCAGCCCAGACCCAACCGGTGCTGATCAAAGCTGCACTTATAAATGCAAGATCAGTAGTTGCACACGCAACTGACGTTGCTGACCTGATCCAGAACTACGGCCTAGATTTCCTAGCAATCTCAGAGACCTGGCTTCACGCTGCGGCAGGACCTGCTCTCATGCTAGCCATACCAGACTCTTACACCATCACCTGAGCAGACAGAGAAAAGGGCAAAGGCAGAGGGGTGGCCTTTATAGCACGCTCCAACTTGGCACTTAGACCCTCAACTACCTCCTCTTTCAAATCATGCAAACGGCTTACAGTTAAAATAACTACCTCACACACCAGCGCCATCACTATCCACCTCATATACAGACCTCCTGGTCCACCAGGAGACTTTGAGGAGGACATTATCGTACTGCTCTCAGATAACACCAAACCTAAGTAACAAATTCTAATACTTGGTGACTTTAATTTAGGCTTATCTGACCCTAACGACCCATCAGCCAAATCCTTAGAGGATTCCCTCAACGAACTGAACTTCACACAGAGAATCAACCAACCAACTCACATGAAAGGATGAACACTTGATTGGTTGGCAGACCATAACTGTGACACTACATTCACAGCCATAGAACCACAATCCTGGACTGACCACTCCCTCATCGCCTTCGCAATCAATGCTAACCGCCCAGTCCCAATAATCAAGGCCATCGCTCCACCACTACTTACGAGAAATAAGCGTAACATTACTGCTGAAAAACTAGCCCCTCTGGTGATCCCAATACTCAACGCTAATAACTCTGAAGACCCTGACGGATTAATAGAGCTCTTCAATAACACTATGACTACCGCCTTAGACGCTATCGCTCCTTTGAAACTCTGCAAAAGCAAACCTAAAGATCACCTCAATTCTTGGAATACACCACAACTGAAAGCCCTGAGGTCTGGAACAAGGAAATGTGAGGCCACCTGGAAAACCCTACCTTCTAAGGAAAACAAGGACATAGTCTTAGAAATCTTGGTTTGCTACAAAGCAGAAATCATAAAAAACTAAACAGGAAACCTATAATGAGAGGATCCAAAATGCTAGTTCCAGTATTAAAGAATTATTTGGAATCTTAAGGGAATTTGAATCATCCACAGTCCCAGAGACTCCCTCCTAAAAAAACAAAGACTGGTGCACTAGCATTCGAAACGCCCTGGTGAACAAAATCATCACCCTCCAAAACAAATTGCCTCCAAGAGACTTAACATAAGGGGCTCTGACTCAACCCTGCACCTAAACACCTCGATCCTTCCCAACACTATACCTGAATTCAAATTTGCCCAAGTCACTACCACAGAGGTCGATAAAATCATTAACTCTCTGAAACCGTCATGGTGTCAAGGCGACATTTGCCCAGCCCAAATCATAAAAGATGCCAGAGGGGACTCACTCCCTTCATCACCAGGCTCTAAACGCCTCTTTCAAATCATGCCAGGTTCCTACTAACCTTAAAGACGCATGGGTACTCCTCCTACTCAAAAAAGCTTGACCCAACTATCCCAACCAACTACAGGCCCATAACGACAGTCCGCTTCATTCTCAAAATCATTGACAAGACAGCATATATCCAGATCCAGTCCTACTTAGAGATCAATAATATTCTGGTGCTAAAACAATCCGGTTTTAGACCTCTCCATGGAACTAAAACAGCGTTACTAGATCTAAAAACGCAAGGTGACCTAATAGAAGACAAGAGACAATGCGCACTACTTCTACTGCTAGACCTCTCTGCTGCCTTTGATCTGGTTGATCATAGTATACTATGTAAGCACCTATCATCGGCAGCGAAGCTCTCCCTTGAGGCCACTACTTGGATTAAATCCTTCCTCAACAACAGAATGATGAGAGCATTCTCCCCTACAGACGCAGCCGACCCCATTCCTATCACTTGCGGAGTCCCCCAAGGATCCTGTGTCTCCCCCACACTATATAATGTGTTTACTAAACCCCTCTTTGACATCCTGAACCATTTGGGTGTCATCTACACTAACTATGCAGATGACACGCAGATACTTATCCCGTTATCTGGAAACTACGACTTGGACAATGACCGGCTAAATGAAATTTACCTCGTCATTCAGGCATGGATGGCTCATAGCCTGTGCCTGAATGACGACAAGACTTAAATTCTCATACTAGGTGCCCCTACCTACCTAAACAAACTGAACCCCAAATACACCGCCTTTAACATAGACGGCAACATGATTACGACTGCCAAGGAAACTAAAACGTTAGGTTTCCACCTAGACTCTGCCCTAAATTACAAGAAACAAGCCAATGCCACTGCAACAGCGACAGCTTACACTTGCAAATTGATCCATGCTTGCAAAAATTATCTCTCTACCAACAGTCGCATGATCCTGGCACAAGCACTAATCCTATCAAAAATTGATTATTGCAATGCTTTTTATGCAGGTGCCAATACAAAAGTACTAAATAAACTCCAAACCTTGCAAAACAATGCACTATGAACTTCATTGGGCATCCCAAGAAAGGACCACATCTGTGAAATACGGAGAAATCATAAATAGCTTTCTATCCAGGATAGAATATACTTTAAACTGGTCTCCATCTCCCACAAATGTCTCCATATGTCTGCCCCTAAATACCTTATATGACAAAATTGCATCTTCTAGACACATGAGATCAGCTAACTCCTGCTGCATTGTTTCACCACGCTACAACCTCAAAAGAGCCGAAGGTACCAGTTTCCCGGTACAAGCAGCCCAGGCATGGATGCCCTCCCTCTCATCCTGTGCACTGACTTTAACCTACAGAGCTTTAGGTCCAACACCAAAGAATGGCTCTTCACTAAGGACACTTCATACTAAATGCACCAACCTGCTGCCTATAAATAAACATACTAGGCTGCCCCGTCCTACGTTCATGTATAACTTGCCCTACTGACATCTGGACTGGCGCACGTCTAGCGCTTTGTGCTTCTACAGATATTGCATTGTATCGATATGCTCTTCATTCCAACTGTATATTACCTGTACATAGTCTACTCTGTAATACTTGCTGTCTTAACTGTACTATTGTAAGTATATTCTTTAAGCTGTCTTGTATAGCGCCCAGATACCTTAGGGTGTGCCGCGCTCTAGATAAACAATAAACAAACAAACAAATCCTGGATTACCTCCCACTTTTTTACCCTGAAAACAGAGAAAATTGAAGTCCTTTTCTTTCCTGCTAATGTCCTCCCTCCTCCTTCTCCTCCTCCTTCCATTCTCTTTCCCCCTTCCGATTTCCCTATCTCCCCCTCTGCCCGCAATCTTGGTCTCCACCTTGACACTAATCTCTCCTTCACTCACAAAATCTCTCTCACTTCCCTGGCCTGTCGCTTCCACCTTTACAACATATGCAAAATTCGTCCCTTCCATACTTTCCACGCTACTAAACTTCTAATATCCTCCTTAATCTTCTCTCGACTTTTCTATTGCTCCGTTCTTCTCTTTGGCTTTCCTTCCTCACGTCTAGCCCCTCTCATATCTATCTACCATTCTGCCATCCGCTCTCTCTGGCTTCTTTCCCATCATGACTCTAGCTCTCCATCCTTCACC
The DNA here is from genome assembly GCF_040938575.1 of Ambystoma mexicanum. NCBI lineage: Eukaryota > Metazoa > Chordata > Amphibia > Caudata > Ambystomatidae > Ambystoma > Ambystoma mexicanum. Next base: position 963,107,938 of record NC_090941.1, on the reverse strand, counting down.
TCACTGGGATGGCTCTCTTTCCACTCTTTACTCAAGTACAACTTCCTCTGTCTTGTCTTCAAATCTCCCTACGGAATTGCACCCCTACTTTGTGTCCCTCCTCTCCTTCTATTCTCCCTCTCGTTCTCTCCACTCTGATGATCACTTCCTACTTACTGTACCCCTTGTGCACAATCCCGTTTCCGCTCCTTCCAGCTTCTTGCCCCACTTCACTGGACCCTTCTCCCTCTCTCTCTCCACTACATCACCTCCTACTCCTCCTTCCGGTCTTCTTTAAAATCCCGATTTGGTTAAAAGCCCTAGATAAAATTCAATAAATACAAATACAAATGTGGGAGATTATTTTTCTAGGCACAGGGACATTTACACTATGGTTCTAGCCCTGGATGTGACCTGGTAGAGGTCATTTTGATTTAAGGAGGCGGATGCTTGTTTATGAGTATATACAGTACTTTTCAAACCTAGTTGAGAACCCATTAAATTCATGGAAAATAATTGTATTTGACCTGAACAGACAAAATATAGGTGGTAATAATATTACAGCGCACACTTATGGAAGAAGAAAAGCTTGGATGCAAATACAGAAGGTGGGGTCCTTGCTTTGTGTAATCATACACTAGCATTGTGTAATATATGGTTTCTCTGTAAAAAGCATTACCAGCCCACTTTTATATTACTGTTTCCTACTGCCTGCAACATACATCATCGGTTTTAGAAAGTGTATTGAAGGTCTAGTGCTCTGTTACTCTGTTGGATTGCTGAGACTGTATTATGACATGTCATTCACTGACAACAAAGAGCATGAAGCATGATTATGTAATTGTAAACAGGCATTTAATGTTGAGACTGTACCAAAATGTCTGAGACCCATATGCAAGATTTGCTAATGGCACAATTACTTACTGCTACTCTTCAACAATCCCATTCCATGTCTTGCTCGTCACAGTCATAGATATCGATCAATTCCGAGACCCGTTGTGATTTTAAACCAGTTGACATTCAGAGAGGAAATCTCAGTGAGTAGAGGTGCTTTTATATGTAGATTTGGTGAGGAGAATAAAACAAAAGAGAAGAGCAAAGCTTTTTTTTAAATGGGGATTTTAAAGCACATCTCTACTGGGTGAGGAGTCACTGCAATGGGTAAGCACCGCGACAAGTAAGATGAACGAAGAGCTAATGGATGATACAGTGAACATACTAAAATAATTTCATCTCACTGTCTTTTACTCTGCTGCCCTCTGGGAAATGTTTTGTCCACTCAATGTTAGGCTGAATCTTAAAACAAAGTACCCACTTTCTCTTTTTTCACATGGGTAATTTGAGAAGTTTTGGGCATTGGAGAACCAACACACCAGGCCTCAGACATTTATATGTATTATAAATGCAAGCACATCATTAAATGTAATACAAGCACATCATGAATAGCATTCGTCAAGCAAGTGTGTCGAGTGTGTTTAAAACATTGAAACACAGTAGCAACACTCAGATGAGCTATTTTAGGATCCAGTTAATATTTGTTTGGAATCTATCGTAATGTAGTTTATTGGGCACAGAAGACGATAAAGGTACAATAATTCTCCTAATACAATGTGAGCAAATAATTTAAATATATTATTAAAACTGTTTATTAAGTGATTTGTGCAGTTTATATGTCAAATTTACAAAACAGGTAAGTACTGGAATAAAACATTAACACATTTCACTTTGCAGTAACAAGAGACTGGAGACCGGGTCACCGACCAATTAGCAGACTAAGCTGAATTCCATCTTCACATCAGAACCAAAGTGTACGATCATATGCTATGCATTCAATCACAGGGTGCTCATGCTGACTCAATTACCACTCAATTAATATGTCAAAATAGTCACAACCTATGAGTGAAAAAGTTGCCTGTGCATGCATATCTTAAAACCTATTCCTATTGCATTAGACCCTTTGCATTGTCCGGGCTCGCACTACATCCAATGTTCTCTTCCTAAATACCTCCTTCCTGGAGCCCTACGCTCAGCTGCCTCCAACTCTCTAAGGGTCAGACTGTTCTCCAGGCAGAGAGTGGGGGTAGATCTCTCTCCTCTACAGGTGCCGCCCTCTGGAATGGCCTCCCTGCCCCTCTCAAACTTGAGCCGGACCACCTGAACTTCCAGAAGCAGCTCAAAACTTTCCTCTTCTCCTCTGCTTTCTCTCTCTCCCTCCCCTGCTGACCTACCTGCCTGCCGCACAGATTGGTTGCTTGGCTATCCTTAGAGTCTCATTGGGTACCATGCTCTCTCTTGATCAGTCACCCCTGCACTGTTTCTGGGCCCTCCTCAGACTTAGTGGCTGTAACTGTAACCTCTACAGTCCCTTGCCTCCTTGCACTTACCCAGAGCTGTGTTGCCCTGTGCTGCAGGTACTTAGAGCATTGCTGCTCTGTTTCTCCATCCCTCTCCCTCGCATTCCCCCCCACACCCCTTGCACTTCTCATCCGCGCACTTTCACAATCTGAATGGTATATAGTTTGCTCAGTCCTCTCTCTGTCTTCCCTCCCTTGTCTTGTCGCGCCTAGAAACACATATGTAAAGGCGCGTTATAAATGACTTTTCAAATCATATAATATGATGTTGCTTCATATATGATAATAGTAAACTTTGATATACCGCAAACCACACACTAACAGGGTGCTTAGAGCTTGTATAGAAACAGCACTTCCAAAACATGGCTCTCTTATAGTCTATATCCTGTGTTTATGCTGGTGTGTGCATGGATTCGAAATGACTACTCAACTGTCTCTTGACTCACGACGTTTTTTAAAGAAGGACCAGTGCCACTTTACACTTTAGGCTTTTACCCAAGAGGTACTGTTGTAAAAATGAATGCCATAGCAGATGCTGGCTAAACAAAGGCATTGAAACTCATGATGTTTTTTATGGAACAGTGGCGAGTGGTTCTGAAGCCATGGCGACTCAGCTAGAAATCAATCAGTATACCAGTTCGAGCCTGGTATCAGCATCATCAATAGTTTACCTGTGAATACATTCGGCAGACACCAGTTGTCGCGCCCACCATTGTTACTTTTAAAAAAATCAATACATTTTAAGAAACATGATCAGTTTACTTTTTACAATACAATTTTAATAGGATCCAAAATAAAATAAAAAATACAACGTGCTCTTTGACACTCTTTCTGGTCATTACCAGGTGTTGATCGTGGTTGCAAGACAGATGTTATTTTGGAGGATAACGGAAGTTATTTGTAGAGTCCATGGATTTCCAAGTGACAATCTCACTAAATACAAAATCAAAGCAGTGTACACAGTTTTGAGCATGCATAAGAAATGTAATAACTAGTGCAAACTTTTGGTTTTGGTAGACACAATTATATGAGAAGTAGAACAATATGTAGTTCAATTCATTAGTGATAGTCATTAATGTGGCAGGCACCAGATAGAATCTCCGAACAATGGACAAAATGACCTTTGTGTAAGTACATCAAATTTTGTGCTACATGTCAATTCACAGCATGGTCACAGGGAGTCTTAAAACAAACGATAGATTAAAAAATATGTCATATAAAACAGTTCATAGCTCACGACAAAGTAGTCCTTTCTCATGGGTGGAACGTTGAGGCAGTCCTAGTCATTCCTATTGCATGTTGGGACTTGAAGTTTAGGTTTTTCCATTGTCCTTGTTAGCCGATAACTCCCAAATCACTACTGTCTTGAGATGTCACGCTTACCACATATTCTGGTATTGCACAGTCACATGGGAAGCAAATGATTTGTTGAGTGTGGCAAGGAGAGGTTTCATTGTTGGCTTCAACAGTTACTGTCTGCAGACTTGCATGAGCCACAGTCCTACTTTATCCCCTGATGGGATCTTCAGGAACCATTTGCTGATATTCCTTCCCTATAGTCACAGATTAGTGATGAAATTGCAGCCTCAAATGCCTTTTTGCCTGTGCATAGTTACTGTTATCTACAGTGGCATGAGACTAAATACACTATACAAGCTAGATTAAGGAAATTCCATAGTTAGAAGACAGAAATTGGAAATATATGACACCATGCCATCAGAGTTGGCATACTAAAGAATTAAAATGTCATCCCTCAGTTCTGCATATGACGGAATGTTGGTCTTGCTATGAAATGCCACAAAGCATAGCACCATGACTGACATCTGGCTTATAACTCATTCAGAAGCATTGCCACAAACATACCACAGAGCTTTTTCAATTAGAGCTCTGGTTGCAGGCTAGAAAGGATGTTGCACAAATGATGTCATGATATTTTAATGTGCAGAATGATCATTGTCCAGGTGGATTTTTAATAACAGTGGTTTATATCCACAATGACAAGTTAATGCAAATCCTTACTTCAAACTACTTTGTCAACAACCTTCTTTATTTTAGAAACCATATTATTTAAAAAAAAAAAAGAAAGATTCAGATATGAAACGAGAAAGCCAATGTTAATATGCATTACTAGGGAGAGGGTCTTCCGCATTTGTGTGGCAACACATGATTGCATAACTAGGTTAAGATGATGGTTCTTCTCTGGCAGTACTGGCAGCATCAGATGAGGGATTAGCTTCAGTTTTTGCTGACAGGGCAGACGACATTAGCTTGCCTGTATGTGACTATCTGTTCACACAAGATGACCATGGCAATCACGGGTGGGTCAGAGTGATAAGTGCATCGATATGTAAGTAATGCTCCATAGAAAGCACACTTATAATACAGCATGAGACATATAGCGAGTTTACTGATGAGCCATGAAAAGACAATTACAGGGCTTACGATTCATTTAGTATATGACTGAAAACTAGAGAAATCTTTTGTTTGTTTCAGTGCAATTTGTTATTTTCATACTGGAGACATTGGCCCTCGTTACAACTTTGCCGATCCGTAAATAACGGTGCCGTTAAGCTTACCTGCACCATTGTTTCCGAACCAACAAAGTACAAGTCTGGTGGGAGTGTGCCCTCCCGCACAGCAGGTCTGACTTACCGGGCGGACCGGCACCCGTCCACAGACTTTCACAGAAGCACCGGCACGCTTATTACTGGTGCCAGTGTTTCCGAGGTCCCCATTCCCATAGAGTCCTCTTGGACTCCATGGGAATGGGGAAGAACATGTTACCGATACTTAGCTCCCAGTCCGCTGGGACTGGTAATGTCCCAGTGTTGCTGGTAACTGTTAACAAGTCTGGTGGCAACCTGCCGGTTTTACCGGCACAGTTACCGCCAGACTCGTAATGAGAGCCATTGTAGAGTTTTACCATGAGAAAATGAATGACAGGTCCGATGATTAAACATTTTTTTGAAAGTAATCGTGTCCTGTATGAAATGAGGTGGGTTATTCTACAACAAATGACAGGTAAAAACAAAATGCAGATGTGGGACATGTTATTCATTTCAGAACAAAACATGTTTTTAGAGTCTGGAGTGATAGGGCAGGACTCTAGGATTTTCAGTGGGAAAACATAGCCAACGTGAGAGTGAGGTAAGTTACTAAATTACATTACGAAAATAATATTAAAGGGTCTCGGATTCCTGATGTCTGATGTTAAAAATAGCATAACGTAGCTGCTATTTCCCACCATGATTCTTTGTTCCTCTATAACATTCTATGAGGAGAACGTATCGTAATCAAAACCTGGTGGGATAATGGGAATACAATTCACTGTTTTGATTTCAGCTCCAACCACGTTTTATAGAATGTGTAGCCTACATGGTAAATGAAGAACTACAATTACTGCTGATTAGGGCAGCCGGTTTTGCGGGTGAGGCATCATTTCCGTTTCCTGTGGGCATGTTTTAATTCTAAGGAGAACTCAGCTTGTGAGCATGCCCTTAAGGGCTGAATGGAACAGCCATGACAAAGGCTGTAAAAGATTCCAATCGGCCGCTCCATCCATGTAAGTGTTTGTGGTAAAATCAACCCACTAGACTCTATGAGTCTGAGTATTAGTGTTCAGAGATGAACAGAAATGTGCATATGTTCCTCTGTGTTTTAGCAAAGCTGTGTCGTATGAACATTTGAGCAAAATTAGACAGACATTGCATACGCAATGCAGTATAAAGTGTATACATAATGAACAACTTTTGCATAAGAGGCATGAAATAGAGGTATGCATGGTACTACTTTTGAGAGAACAACCGAGGTTTTAATTCTGCCACTGTCTCATTACATATTATGGAATAGCATGAAGCAGCCTCTAAAAGAAAAATAAGGAATACTTGCATTTGAAGAGTTACTGAAGAACTGTAACAGCGACGCATGAAGGAGATACCACAAGTGTGCTGCCGGTGTTGTCAATGACTTAGTATGATTCCACACTCAGTGCATTCAACATGGGCAGCCCAAGCCTTTAGTACCCCTGGAGCGGTTTTAAAGAACTGCCACCCCCATGATTTTCTCTTGGTGCTAAAGGTAGGCATTTCATCTATCTCATCTTCCTGGCCCTCTTGATTCTCCTCTGCATCATCGGACCGGTTCCCCTGTCCAGGCCCTCCAGCTGCTGGTGTTGGTGGTGGCATCTAGGGAGTAGGGATGGCTATGACTGATGTCATTTTTGAAGTAATATAGTAGGCGTGCCAATAGTCATCTAAGCAGTGGAAGGATAAACTTTCAACGGTCGAAAAATGCAGTTTCAAAATGTCCACGAAGCACGGACCCGTTCGCAGACACGTCATCACACAGAATGATTGGCCATCAGGAGCTGACTTCAAAATCATCCCGCCCACGGTTGGCTAGTGTCCAAACGCAGTCCAGAAGAGGCGAGATGAGCCGAGTGGGAGGGGAGCCAGTGGCCGAGCGGCACCGTCAGATGTGCAACTAAAGTAAGTGTGGTCTGCACAACCAGCAACAACTGTTGTGTGGGTGGGGGGATGTGCAAAAAAGACGGAGGGTAATGTAACATTGTCATAACATTCGGTACCGAGGCGGTGTCTGGCACGTGTACGATTGTACGGAACAGAGCAGAGACAGTCCCCTTTTTGTGTTAATGAACATGTCGGGGGCGGGGCAGTGGGTTCCTGGGTGAAATCAGGATTGTTACGCCGATATGTCTGGACAGTGAACACATGTGTAGGGATGGGGTTTTCCTATGAATTGAACATTGTAGCTCAGTGAATAGATGTGGTTTTCCTATGAATCGAATGTTCTAGTTCGATGAATAGATGTCGGATTCCCGTAAGAGTTAGCTGGAGCGATCTTAGCACGCGAAAGGTGATTGACTGGTTAAGTTACCCTGGTGAGGAACGTATCGCACGCCAGGCGACGCGGCGGGTGCAGCTTAATCACAAGAAGAATTGATGACGTATGCTCCACTCTGGGGGAGGTGGGACGACAGCTGTGGGGACTATGTAACATAGATGTGGGGTTAAAATAGCAGGATTTTTGTGTGTAATAGGCACGCAAATTGTTTGATTGTGAAGTATTAGCTTGGTGACGTCACCTACAGGCCATTGCATAGGACACAGTGTTAGTGACGGGTGCGGAGTCAGCGGCTTGGTGCTCAAAACATATGACAGGTGAACAGGCAGCCGTGCATGGAGAGCACCGGCATGTGATCGAAGGGGCGTGCCTGATGGCAGCCGCCCAAGTGAAAGCAGGGCGGTACAAGAGTACGCCGTTCAAGGTGTAAGGCTGCAGGGGCCGTAGGCATCGAAGGGGCGTGCCGGGTGTGGCCGCCCCAGTGAAGGCAGGGTGGTACGAGAGTACGCCATGCAAGGTGTGAGGCCGCAGGGGGCCTCAGATGTCGAAAGGGGTGTGCCGAACAGCGGCAGCCATAGTGAAGGCGAAGCAGTACAAGAGTCTGCCGCAAGGTGTAAGGCTGAAAGAGGCCACAGGTGTTGCTAACTAAACATTGAACTGTATAACAAAATACATTTTTACCCTTCTACTGACAGCGGAACGTCGAAATCAACTTGAGGTCAGGTAAAATTACAAACAAACAATGATGTACCATGGGGGAGGAGGAGGGACATCATACGGTGGACATAGGACTCTAATGACCCCAATTCAGAACATTTGTAAAACGCTGCCTATTTATAAGGATAGAAGTTAGAAGCGAAAATAGCGGAATTGAAAGAAAAAAGGAACGTGTTAGTGAAACACTAGAGCAAAAGGAATGGGAAGGCAAGAGCAGTTTGCGCTAGAAAGGAAGGAGAAGGTGGAGGGAGAAAGTAGGGAACGTGAGGCATTAATGGAAAGGGAGCAGAGAGATGTAATGGAGAGAAACACGACGGGAGGGAGAAGCAAGGTGAGTACAAAGGCGAGGGGAAGTAGAATACAAGAAGAGGAAAGAGATGAAGCTGAACGAGAAATGGCATTTTGAAGGCAGAAGATATGTTTAGAAACCACATGTAAGTACGAGGAAGGGAGATTGAAGGAGCTAAGGCTGGCAAGGGCAGGGGGAGCATGAGATCAGAGAGATGAAGATGAGAGAGCACTACGAAAGGTAAGTGAAAAAATAATAGAAGAACTGGATAGGACCAGGGGGGGTGAGACGGAATGGGAAGAGCAACAGAGCTGACAGGCTTCGAAGGGATACACGGGGAGTAGCATGAGAATGGCAGAGGTGCACCCGAGGGGGGCCCAATCACCGAGCACGGTGGAGGGGAGAAGAGAACGCAACTAACTTTACAAACATTGATCTTGAAAGTGTAACAGTGTGTTGCCCACTCCCATGCAAACTAACATTCTCAGACGGATTCAGCATTGAGAAAGAGGAAGACAGTAATGATGTAGAAAAGGAAGGGCTTAACAAACTCTACATTACACAAACAGGCACGGGAATGTCATGGGAATGCAGGACATGAGATGAAAAGAGCAGAGGACAGAACACTGGCAAAATGACTGAGGACGCAGCAGCAGCAGTAGCCCTGCATGCACCTTACACGAATAGGCTCCAAGACCTCCCCGGGCGCAGAAGAGACGCGGCAGCTGTAACACACAATAGGGGACACACATGGCAGCGGGGCAGGCATACAGGAACCCGGTACGTCCGACACGGGTCACCCAATATAGACTTAACAGACATTGGGGCAAACATGGAATATGAGAGCGGACCTATCAAGATACGACAGTATAGACGGTCGGCTGAAGAAAGAGCTGAATATTCACAGATGCTACTATTAGAGAGAGTGGGGACAAGGCCACAATATGTACCCTGGAAACACACAGACAAGGAAAACATTAGGTAAAGTTTACCATCTTTAAATGGGGGAGCAGGAAAATGGATATACGAAATGGAAAAATTGACGGCGGGGCACAGGCTGGGAGTGGGTGACGTCAAGGGGTTGCTAATATACATATTGGGTGATGCCGCAGATCACATCTGGAGGAGGGCGGGGTTCCCTGGGGTGACCACACAAAACACAACACATGACGGCTCTCCATTTGCAAATTGCAGGCACACGGTATGGCAGGCCCTAAGGACACAATACCCTGACACATCAGACATAGGGGCGATTACGTCACGCAAGATTCGTGATGATCAGGATCCCGTTAGCTACATTCAAGAGATTCAAGAGCTTTGGCACCTTGAAACTCGAGAGCTGTGAGACAAAACAATAGCTATCTTTTATCACATCTTAATAGAAGGGTTACCCGAGCCGGTGCAAAGACAACTGAAGAAATTGGTGGGGGTGGAACCAAAGGCATGGTCAGAAATCCAACTCACAATAGTGCACCATTGGAGACTATGGGCCTCATTACACGGATGGTGGAGAACCATGGCGTTATTAGCGCCATGGTCCATGCCGGTAAAATACCGGCACCCCCTTGGCGGAAAGGGGAATTACCGCCCCATTCTAAGGTTGGCGGGGCGGTAATTCCCCATTCCACCATTGCCCTTCCCCATTCCCATTTTTGCCCCATAGGGCTCTATGGGAATGGGGAAGGCGCTAATTACGGTACCGCAAATTGCGGTACCGTAATTAGCTCCCTGGGTCCCTTTGCGGGTTGGTTTTTAACGCCTGCAAAAAGCAGGCGTTAAATCCCCCAACCCGCGAAGGGACCTCGTAGTAAGGCGGTAAGGATTTACCGGTACCGATTAAACAAAAGGCAGAGGAAAGAAAATCAGACAAAGCTAAATTAGTGCAGAAGAAAATCAAAATATGCTCTAGAAGGGTCAGTAATCACCAGCCCAGCACCACAAACTCGGACAGCAGTATCCCAACCTCAGCTCCAGCAGCAGCTGCCACAATATAACACAGCCCAGTAATACACACCACCCATGGGAGGATACATGGGTATGGGCAGATACCAAAACAATTTTAGAGGAAGGGGGGGCTTAATAAGGGGCGAGGCTTTGGGCCACAAGCACACCATCCCGGAGGTGGGTTTCTGGGGTTACCCACAGCAGGGATGGCAAGGCCACAGGGAGGGGGGAGGAGGATTCCCATGGCAGGCATGAGAACCACCACAATGCTGGACACTCGGGCAGGTAGGTCACATTTCTTGCACGTTCAGATACCGAGCCACACAACAAGGGTGGGATGAGCAAGAGCAACAAAACTACCAAGGAGGACAGAACGGATACTACCCACAGGTCCCCCAACAGGCAGGGCAGCAGCCAATGATACAAGAGCAAAGCATACCCCAGCCACAGACGCAACACCAAATGGTGCCAGGGACACCACAACAAACACCACAACATGTACAAACAGCACAGCAACTGACACAATTACAGGACAACTTACTGCAACCCATGGACTCAACGGTGGTGGTGCCAGTGACGAGAATGGTAGGGGTTACGATAATGCGACACAACCCTTACACCGGGAACCGGCACCTCTTATACCCACAATAGGACAGCCCACAGACTAACTTGTCGTGTCCCATCCTATCGGTAACACCTAAACCTGCGGAGGAACCTCGCATAAATGTGGCGATAGGTGACAAAACCTTTTTCCTTTCTGGTTGACACAGGGGCCACAACGGCATGCGTACAGGATGGGAAATACACATTGTCAGGTGATGCCATGAACACTCAAAGATTTTCTGGGGCTCGAGAAGTGGTTCCATTTACTCATCCCTAGCATCATCTCACGCTCTCCTTTTTCTTGTGAGAAAAGTTCCTCATCTGACACTTGAGTCAATCGACACCCTTCTGATAGTGCTATTACTGCCCTCCCTACCTTCCGTTTGTCGTCTAGGGTGTGTACTGCAATCCAATCTTCCCTTGCCACTATTCCTTCTATGTCTATCGATATAAGCGTTCCTTCATTCTCGTCTGTTGGCGTCTCTGGCCTAAAGAGGTACTCACCTGGCCTTCTCCACACTTTCCCTGCGATCCTGGGTACCCATGTCAATGCCATGTCTGTCCCTTACTGAAATACTTCAGGGTCTACTGGCTCCCCCCTCTGCACGCTTTTGGCCACAATTGACATACAGAAAATGGCCCAGAAAATGACAATGGCATTGGAAGCACCCCTCCCTGCACCACCTCCCTTCTGTGAGGAAGGCTTAGCAAAGGTACCCATATCACTATGGACAACAAGTCTCTATGATGAAGGGTGCATCAAAAGCATAGGAGGAGTGAAAATAAAACTGAAAAAAGAAGCAATTCCACCCTGAGTTAGACAATACCCACTGTCGAATGAAGCAGATGAAGGCATTTATGAGACAATAAGTGCCCTCATAGAATGAGGCATCCTGGTCCCATCAGAATCCCCCTGCAATACTGCTGTGTACCCCGTCCGCAAGGCAAACGGACGTTCATGGCATTTCATACAAGATGTGAGACCTCTCAACCACATTGTGGAAGCAGAATACCCAGTAGCGGCCAACCCGGCCACAATACTCTGCAGGATTCCAGCTGAGGCTACACGGTTTACTGTGATCGACCTCAAAAACCAATTTTTCTCGATACCACTGCACCTAGACTCACAATATCTAACAAGCTTCACGAACCACAACACAAAGTGGAAGCACACCAGACTGCCCTAAGGGTACTGCAAATCACCATCCATTTTTAACAGAGTGATCCAGATGGACCTAGGCAAAATTGAGACAGAAAGTATGTTTTGTAATATGTGGATGACATCCTTATCTACAGCACCACAGAATCAGAGTGCTAGAAGGACTCAGTTAAAATGCTCACTGTATTAGCAGAGAAAGGATACAAAGTAGACAAGGCAAAACTACAATACTGCCAGGAGGAGGTACTGTACATAGGCCAACTAATATCTCAAAAGGGCAGACACATAGCACCAAAGAGGGCACAGGCAATACTCGACACACCCCAACCAAAAACAGTACGAGAATTACAACAGTTCCTCGGTCTATGTAATTATTGTAGAACATGTGTATTCAACTACAGCACATACAGGGGTACTCTGCTTACAGCCCTTAAGGAGGCAGAAAGGGGAGGGAAGAAGCTGGAGTGGACGTGGGAAATGACGGACGCATTCAATGAGTTAAAGGAAGCAATATCAACAGCACCCGTCCTGGGGTCGCCTGATTACAAAAAAGAGTTCTTTATATTCTCTCACTCTGATGGGGTGGTAATGAAGACAGTACTCACACAAAAGACAAGCCTGGTCAACAAACCAATTGCATACTACAGCGGGCAACTAGACCCAGTAATGACAGGGCACTTCCCTTGCGAACAACACTTGGCTGCTGCAGCTTTCGCTGTAGAAAAAGCATCATCAATAACTATGGGATGTTCCACAACACTTTATGTGGAGCATGCCCTCTTTGCGATTCTGCACAAGCCAAAAAGCACACTGACAACACAGAGAGCAACAGGATATGAAATTATACTCTCACGACCCAAACTAAAGATAGTGAAGTGTAAGAATGTCAACCCAGCACACTTCCTGGCAGAAGAATTTGAAGGAGAATATGTCCATGATTGCACAAAAGCTATTGAGTATTACACAGATACACGCAAAGTAGAGGAAGATGCGCTTGAAGGGTGAGAGGTGCTCTATATTGACAGGTCTTCAACAATTGATCAAGGTGATGGGGTGGGAAGAACAGGGGCGGCAGTGGTAAGATTAAGAAAGGATTGGGCAATCGAGGCAGTAAAATGTGCAAAATTACCCCCCAATATTTGGCGCAAGCAGCAGAACTAGTGGCCTTGATATTAACCCTCAGAGAAAGCGAAGAGAAAAGGGTCACTATATATTCAGATAGTGCCGAGGTAATATCAACAGTACATTCTGGCCTAGCTAGTTGGTTAAGGAGTGGGTTCAGAAGAGCGGATGGCACACCAGTACAACACGCTCTCCTACTAGGGGAACAAATAGAGGTTATAACATACCCTGCAGAACTCGCATTAGTGAAGTGCCAAGCACATACTAATGGGGAAGATCCAATATCAAAAGGGAATGAAGCAGCAGACTTTTATGCAAAACACTCCTCCTATTTTGGGGAAGTGTGGGACCTCAAAGAAAAACAAAAAGAGAGGGTAGGGGCAGGTGCTAATGAAGGAAGGTTATAACCACCTACTCAAGTAATGGAATGACAGGCAGCAGCACCAATGACGGAAAGGAACTCTGGGTAAAAAGGGGGTGCTCAATGTCCCCTACAGATGCCCTTTGGAGGCAGAACAACACTGGTAGAGTAGCCATGCCCCTTACACTATTGAAAATAGCATTAACACAACTACACCATCCTACACATACAGGAAAAGAGGTGATCGCAGCACGCATTGGAGAATCATGGTTCTGCCCTGAGTTAATCACCCATGTATCCAACTTCATCAGCAATTGCCTGACCTGCCAGCAATTTACTGCCAGCCACACACTAAGGGTGATCAAAAGAATAGTACCCCGGCCCGAAGGTTCTATTCTTACACCTCCACATCGACTACGTTGATATGATCAACCTGTGTCAAGGATACCGCTACATGATTGTGGTGGTCTGCCCATTCGCAAGGTGGATAGAGGCAGGGCTGTGCTCTCATGCTGATGCGTTGAGGATAGCAACATTTCTGACAGGAGAGGTATTCCCACGGTGGGGCGTCTGCGAGGTCCTGCGGTCTGACAACAGCCCTCACTGCTGGGGATAAAACACAAGTTCTCCTGTGCATATCATCCATGAGCAAATGGCATTTGCGAACCCCTCAATGGGCTTCTAAAAGAAACCATAGCTAAAACATATCACAGTACAAAGAAAAACTGGCTTTATTGCCTACCCCTGCCTCTATTTGAGCTATGGAACAAGCCTGGGTCAGATCAACCCCGGATGCCAAATGCAGCTGCCGTTAGCTCCACCCACAAGGGCTCTCAGGGATTGTGAAGGGGCGGTTGAAATATTTGGCACAGAAATGCATGAATATGTCAATTCACTTGTTTCTAGTGCATCTTTTATCTCTGAAGAGATTTGACGGGCACAGGGGAGGTCAGAGAATGTCAGCCAAGAAACAGATGACACCCAGGAAACCACAACAGATCCGCCTATTAAAAAGGGAGGCAGGGTCCTTCTTAACAATTATTTGAGGAAATGGAACTCACCCGGATTTACCGGTCCGCATACATTAGAGGCAGTCACGGATAGGGCAAACTTGAAAATAGAACAGTTTGGCGCCACCCCCATGATGTCAAGTCCTAGAAAGCATCGGACTCGTCCTAATGCGCCATCGACAGGGCCAATGCTACAGCGATGACAGACACCCAAGAATGTAGTAATAGTCCAATAGCAACAACTTCAATCGTAGATACCTCCCTAAACAAGAGTGAGCGAGAGTGCATCAATCACCCAATGGTCAGGCGATCACAAGCCCCTGATGACCCCACACCTACATTGACATAACTAAATCAATAAACTGAACATTGTTGTTAAAAGTATAGAATTGTACAGGAAATATTCACGGAACTGATGGAGAATGCCATGATGTTGATATGGCCGTACAGCACACACAATATCATTAAGAATACACTGCGTCAACACTGTCTCAGCATTTTCTCTTTTCACCACACATGCAGGGTTCTGCCTTTGATAAATTTGTATGAATGAACATTAGAGATTGGTTGGGAATTTGATTTAGATGTTACCCCCATTGAACACCCTGAAGCATTGTCTCACCAATATATTAATGCTCTATCAAGGCCCACACATTCCAGACCAAGGCCACCACGTGTATATTATAATCCATTCATAGAATACATAGCCCAAACGTACCCACAACTCCACCACATCCTACCCACACTTAGAAACAGAGCCATAACAGAGCAGAATATTTGGGAAGAATTATTTGCATGGGCGTTGAACAATTATTTAGTGTACCGGGCTTGAAGTACTTTTGGGGCCTGGGGCCACAATACCTTCAACTCTCTCTTCCTAAATATCTTCCTTCTCGTGCTCTTCGCTCATCCGCCTCCAACTCCCTCAGGGTCAGTCGCTTCTCCAAGCAAAGAGTTGGTGGTAGATCTCTTTCGTTGGCTGGTGCCTCCCTCTGGAACAGCCTCCTTGCCTCCCTTAAACTTGAGGAGAACCATCTCTGGTTCCGGAAGCACCTCAAAACTTTTCTTTTTGCTTCTGATTTCTCTCCTCCTCTCCTCTGCTGACCTCATGGCTGCAACCAGAACTGCACTGGCTACCTGGACACCTTCTGATCTTGGGCCCAGGTCCCTCCCCCCTCCAGTGTCACACTCCCACACTTCCCGCCTGGCAACCCCCGCACTTGGGGACTGTTTCTGTATCCCTACAGTCCCCTTACCAGCTCTTGACACCTGATATTGCACTTACCCATGCACTTGCCACTTGCTGGCCGTCACTTATTTATTGTTTATCTATTCCCATGAACTGCACTGTCCCCACCCCCTTCCCACGCACTTACGCAATCTGAATGACACCTGGCTTAGTAAGATCATTGTCTGTCCTCCCTTGTTCCCCTCCCTTGCCTCATCGCGCCTTGAAACAATTGTGTATAGGCGCGTTATAAATGCCATATCATATCATTTCATATCATTACAAATACTAAAAGAATAATGCTTCTTATCGGGATTTTTAGGCGTGCAACTTTATCACCGTATCAACGGCTGGATGGCCGTGCAAGTAATAAGGAATGGCTGAAATAATAGAAGTTGTTCTTACCATTGTTTGGTTAACATTGTCCACTGTATTGCTAGCTACTGATTTTTGGCAGTTTTACACAGCTTTGCATGTCTCTGCAACTCCCACTACTAACATCTCCCCCACACAAGCTACAAGGAGTACTGTGTCAGGTGGTACAGGCAAAACTGACGAAAAGGTAAGGAGAGGTAAGCGCAGTGTTGGGACTGATGTTAATGAAGTTGACACATATCTCACTGGCACTGCACACATAATAAACAACATGTGGTATAAACACATGTCTGAAATTGGGAAGGACACAACAAGGGACAGCTGCTATGTCTGCTGGCTAATCCCATATGCCATGAGCACCTCCAGGACCTTCGTAGCCACAGAAGTTTCAGCGATGACAGTGCAGTGCCTCCTGTATCTTGCACTGTTCTGGACACGTGGAAGGTTCCAAGGGAAAACAGCAACACTCAGATGGAGATCCAAGGCAACATACCCTTATGAAGATAGTTTCATCAAAACAATACCCATGTTCGATAATTACTGGCTACTATATATGACAGAGAGACCACAAAAGGGAGAAACAAAGGAAGTAGCGTTGGAATACCTGCCATGCAAATGGAACGCCAAGGAGACAGGTGGGGAAACTGGCTGTTGGGAGCAACCACAGATGCTGATCTTTGGAAAGGTGTACACTAAGGATGGATGGGTGGATGGAGTGGTGGGGAGCACACCATTAACTTTGACAAAAGCTGATGTGAATAAAGTTCAGGAAGAAAATGACAAGTGTGTCTAGGAATGGGCCAGGAGCGCAAGCCTGCTGACATGGTTGGATAAAGAAGATGGACCACACACAATAATACTCCTAACAACACCTGCATTGCTACCAACATGATGGGGACATTGAAGTGGGGACCAACCCGGGGTGCAAAAGAACTGAGAAACTTGCTGGGATGGGGACAGGTACGGTGGTGCTCATGGACCACTATTGGGCCTGTGGTTCAAAGGCATACGACAAGCTACCACCAAACTTGGGAGGGATATGTTCCGTAGCACACGTCAACGTAGCCTCACTGGTGGTACCAAAGAAACATATTAAAATAGATGACTTTCCGAAAATGGATGAAGGCAACAGCAGAAAGAAAAGTTCGATATCACCAACAGAACGCCCTACAAGTAACTTCACTGCCAAGAATGGAAGACTGAGGAGAGTAAAAAGACAAGAAAATTACTTCTGGGGAAAGTCTGAAACGGCCCTTGACGAAGTACCACCATCGCACAGGCTCTTCAGCAGGACTGCCATGTTTTTCGCAGCACTGATACATCCAGGATTTCAGACATACGCCAATGTCAAATGTCTTCAAATAACCAGATGGGAACTAATGATGATAATAAATTTAACAGTGAATGGATTCAACGCAATAAAAGAAGAGCTCCGAGCAATACGATTGGTGGCCTTACAAAACAGGTATGTCTTGGAACTCCTCACAGCAATGGAGGAAGGAGTCTTTGCAAAGATTGGAAGTTCCTGTTGCACGTTTACACCAGAAAACGATGAAGACAATGGGACATTATCAGAAGCAGGATCACAATTAACAAAAATGCACGCTAAAATGGAAGAAGAATCCAAAGGCACAAAGAAGGACGGAAGCTGATTTTCACACCTTTGGTCCTGGATGCCGTCCTGGCTATCAGTTGGCCTAAAAATACTGTCAGGAGGCCTGATCCTGGATATGGCCTCGCTACTTGGTTAAAAGTGTGCATGTCGAAATCCAAAACAACAGCAGAGGTGATGATCGGAATGAACATACTCCTCATACATATGGAACGAGAGAGACTACGGCAACAGCTAATGGAATCAGACAGGAATCTGAAAATGTATGTTGGAAATTGGGTTTACTGCAAGCCTAGAGGAGGATGTGTGTATATATATTGGTCATTTGAAGACCGTGTAAATCACTACGGACATCTGGCTGGGATAACAAAGGTGTGTCATCTGAGAGATGACAAATGGAGCAATAATTTTGTGGTTGACAAGTCAACCAGAGGGGAGCCTAAAGAGGGAAAATCCAAATGTCCGTTCTCCCCCGACGGGCCCCCCAACCGGAAGCAGCACCCCCGACAGAATAACCACTGACCGTATAAGGTTGCATCAATCCCCACCGCTCCCACCATAGGCACGCACCAGGAGTGGTACCCGGCCACCCGACCATACAACCATGCGATGGTGCGGACTCTACCCAGAACAAGCCAGGATGACCAAGACCGGGCTGGAGACGACTATATGGACAGAATTGACTGACATCTCCACAAGCCATGCTGCAGGTCGTT
The DNA here is from genome assembly GCF_040938575.1 of Ambystoma mexicanum. Classification (NCBI taxonomy): domain Eukaryota; kingdom Metazoa; phylum Chordata; class Amphibia; order Caudata; family Ambystomatidae; genus Ambystoma; species Ambystoma mexicanum. The sequence goes on along the minus strand of NC_090941.1, from coordinate 963,089,606 downwards.
AGAGAAGCCTTGATGACATAACTGCGTTAGACAGGAAGCACACATGCAATCTGCACATGCGGGACACTCACACACCAATCCACACGAAGAACCCACGCATACAGTTCTATGGGCTAGAGGACAGTGACATATACATAATGTATGTATGTTGATTATTTTGCTGCTTAGGTTTGTTACAACTCCTCAGAATTGCAAGATGCCAGAAGAACTTGTGTACATGCTTGCCGACACTATACTCTTTTTACTCTGTGGAAGGACAGGAGCACTCACGGGACCTCACCAACCACAACACACCTTAACCTATAGACAATTACGCTGAGCACATAGTCAGAGCTACGGTAGGCCTTACGAAAATCCAGCAGGCCAGAATCATCTTGCAGAACTCTCAAGCTGCAATGTGCTGTGCAAGCAGAATAGTTGTGGCAGGGACTACAAACACCAGGGACATAATGTTGCAAGTGACATTCCTCACCCACCGCGCTACGGTGAGACTGGCCCAGGAGAGAATAGGCCCAGCCAAAATACAAATCAAATCGAATTAATTCGCCCTCACCGACGGTCTCCTCAGACGTGACTTGGCCGAACTGACACAGTGGCAAGGCCTGGAAGCTGGGAAGACTCGGCCGTCTCACGACGGGGACCGAGCTTGCAACAAATTGTAACACTCCACCTACAGCATGTGCTGGGAATGGACCGCGCCCATGGCATTAGTAGAAACATCCCAATGTTACACACTGTCACATAGTCACACCTTGTCGATACACACTGTGCATAAGCAGGTGTCTTGCAGGCTGGGAACAACGGTAGTCCCAGGCTTGGGGGCCCACGGCCTGACCAATGAGGACACTGGGGGCTACGGGCTAGCGGCGAGAATCCTCAGCCAATCATCGGACTCCCTAATGTAACACTTTTCAGGTAACAATTTTTAGGGACGATTCAAGTATGCCACCTGACACAGTGGCCACCAATAACAATGCGCACTATATGTTCCTATACCGGACCTACCACTCAGGGAGGATCTTGGTAAGTGATGCTCATTGTGATGTCATGAGTGCACACAAGTGGCCTGCATGACCAAAATCGGTGAGATGTGCCTGGACTGGATTTTGCTCCGTGTGTGTGATCCCTGCTTGTTTGCTATAATAAAACAGCAGTAACCTTTGCTCCTTGTGTGGACCTCGACTTCTTTGGGACACTGGAAGGAGTTAGGGCCTTCCGAGAGCTGGAGGTCCGCGGACCCTTGGTAAGGCTCTGCCGACCCCAGAATTCGCCCTAACATGGTCTCATTGGGGCAGGGAGGGAGAGAAGGTTCATCAAACCGTGTTTGATTTATATTGTGTAAATTTGATTGGGGTGATTGTTGGGGGAAGGTGGAGAGGTACAAGTCGGACAGTAATAATCAACATTTCTAATAACATGATGTTTAACATAATATAGAAGTTCTTTAAAGTGTACTGGTAAAAACCTATTGAATTTAGTGAAAAAACTTTGTTAAAGGGACGTATTATGGTTAAGTTGCTCTAATAAAAACCTATGAAATTCCATGAAAATACTTTGTTAAAGGGACGTTATGGTTACAAGTATAACCGAAAAATGACAGAAATTAGCCTGTATGGTTTCTCCACAACCACAATTTGTGCCACATCCTTACTGGTGCTCTTTGCACAACTTTGCTGCAATCCGGTCCAGCACTCCGGGCTGCATGCCCCAATAAGTAAATCAGAGTAGGCATTCGTCCTTGCCGAGAGCCAGGCCTATTGTCCATGCACCAAACGTATATAACTATTTTTTATACTTACGCTTCGACACTTTCAAAAAAATAAAACACACGACAGATTTACAAAAGCATCCTTTCAGGTCCTTGCTAATGCTCCGTGCCCAAGTTTTCTGCAATCCCGTCCAGCACTCCGAGCTGCAGCCGCAAGCAGAATTATTTTTCCCATTTCAACCTAGAGCTTCTTCCATGCTGCATGCCCCAATACGTAACTCAGTAGGCATTCATCCATGTCGAGGGCCAGGCCCATTGTCCATGCACCAAACCTACATCACTATTATTGGTGCTTACATTTGGACAATTTGGAACAATAAATCACAAAACAGATTTGCAAAACCATGCTTTCAGGTCCTTGCTGATGCTCCTCGTGCACGCTTGTTGTAATTCAGAACAGCACTTCAGGCTGTAGCCACAAGCAGAATATTTCTTCCCATTCAAACCCAGGGTTCGGCCATGCTGCATACCCCCATAATTAGAGTACACTATTATCAAGTAATTGCAGGGTGGTAGAATGGGAAGATCACTGCGCTTCATCTAGTACTTTAAACAAATGACCCTGCTGCTGGTGATGGTGTTCTATTCTGAAGGTGCCCTTCCTTCTTCAAGTGTTAGGTTTGGAATAGGAGAGTGAGCCATGTTCACCTCAGTGCTGGGTTATTTAATATGTAACTGTTGTTGTAATGAAGCAGTCTTAAAAACCATTCTTGATGCTACGTTTATTGTTAGAAGTCAGCCGACACGTGATTTGGCTCTCTAGGGTCTTTCTCAAGGCATGTGTATTGTGGGCCAATCATTGCTGCAAGATTGTGGGAATGAGTCTGGCACCCAATCCCAATATCTTGTCCCACTATGGTCGCAAATAAGGGTGGTTAATGATTTCAAGGTGTGGCCTGCTGACCAGGTGGGCACCTGGTTCGGCGTGCTTGGTAATTATCTCCTGATTACCATTGTCTCTGAGTGTATGCAGCGAGAATCACAGCGATCTGTTGATGCAATCCTGTGCAGCACTTTGGGCTGTAGCCACAGACCTCATCTTAGCCACGGGCAGAATTTTCTTTCCCATTCAAACCTATCCCGATTTTGAAAAACCTCACCACATAGCCATTCCCTGGTGGCCGTGCCAACTTTAACCTCATTGCCAGTCACGCGTGGCCATGACTCAGACAATCTGGCCACTGCCCATGGCCACCGGCTTTACCTCAGTCACCAAAGCTATGTCACTATTTTGTGTACCTACATTATGACACTTTTCAAAAAATAAAACACGCACACATTTGCAAAACCCTGCTTTCAGGTCCTTCCGAATGCTCCTCACACGAGTTTGCTGCAATCTGCCATGTTTTATGTTTTTTAAAGTGTCAAAATATATGTACATAAAATAGTCATATAACTTAGGCCCCACGTTACAAAGTCCATTCAGACTTTGCCCAAACATTCAAGGTTGGCTCTATAATCTTTCTGAAAACCTTTGTCCACATTCGTCAAATGGCAACAAAGTTCTAAGCCATTTATAAACGTTGAAAGTACCCCTCTAAGTTGCCCTCTTCTTGACAAAATCCCACCAAACTTTGCAAAAACATTCATATCTAGGTCTAAAGTCGTTTTGCAAACGTGTGCAGATTTGTCAAATGGCATTACATTTATAAGCCTTTCAAATATTTTGGGACCCCTCTTATTTTGTTCCCTCTTGGCAAAACAGCACCAAACTTTGCAGAACCATTCAGAGTCAGGCCTAGAATGACGGCCTAGAATGACATTCGAAAATGTCATGCAGTATCATACAGTTTCATGCAGTTTCATTGAGTGGCACCAAAGTTATAAGCCATCCAAAAACTGCTTTTCACCGAACCCTATAATGCAAAAATAGGCATGGATGTCCGCGAACATCTCAGATGTTCGCGAACATCACAGGACTGCCCGGGAGATCTGCACTGTTCGCAGATGTCAGAGTTTAAAAGTTTAAAAAACACCAGTATTTGTGGCTTTTTAAGGCCATATCCCATCCCATCCTCATCACTCCTCAACTCCCCAGAGATTCTTTCATTAGTTTTACAAGTGCAATGTTGTTTTTTAATATGTTTTTATCTCGAGTCTGTAGACAACAGCGGATGTCTGCAAATCCAACATAGTGGACGTTCCCAAAAATATGACGCCCTCGCGCTTTTCACCATCCGAACAGGGAAGTGAGTCTGCGGACCAAACCCAGATATCACTACATTCTTTTTACCTACTTTTTGGTCATTTAAAAAAAACAACTGGACGGATTTAAACCAAATGTGCAAAAGCACGCTTTTAGGACCAAGCCATTGATTGGTGAAAATACGTCCAGCGGTCTGGGCTGTAGGCTGTAGTTTTTTTCTATTGTGTCTATGGGAGAAACCACAAATTTTGGGACCCCGGGACTCCCTGCATAAAACCTCACCACACTTTGCAGAATCAATCTGAAGGGGCCATATACGTTTTTTGAGGATTCGTCCAGTGGGGGTGAAGTTATAAGCCGCCCAAAAAGTGTTCTTCCTATGGCTTGAGCAGCTTAATCATAACTACAGGGCTTTTAACGCAGGCCATGTAATATATATAAATTGTGATCAAATTGTGTTCATGAAAACCGAATATATTAGCAATTGTAATTGTTTGTCTATTATAATAGATGGTTTTTGCATACATCAAAAAGAATTCACTATTGATAAGTGTTGGATACAAGCTGATGTTATAATAGATTGGTGGTATATACCAGCTATTTACTGAGATTTTAGGCTGGAGTCCCAATGACATTTTGCTTTATTTTTACTTATGTGGCATCACTTCCTGCAAGTACAGTAGGGTCAAAGGTCTCCCATATTGTGATGTTTCTTCACTTACTCCAAGCATCTTCGTGAATTGACATCCTCTGTGATTTTATTTACTGAAAATAAGTTCTGCAACCATGTCTTAAATGATTTTCTAATATCTATTTTATTATGCTAATTTAGTGCCATTATATCTTCATGTACTGCCGACATGGCCTAGCAGTGGCCATCAAGGCATGTAGAAAACTCCAGTGCAGCAGAGTGTAAAACCTTAAAACACTACTCCACTGGCGACCGTGACACATAGTTATAAGCAGGAGTGCCTGGCAGAGCCACTTTATCTCAACTGCCATGCCCAGTGAGTGACGTAGATTGCACTGTTCAAGTGGCCTTTTCACTTCAAGGACTGGGGTGGATTGCTGACGCGAAGGGGAAAAGGGGGCCTACACTTTCCATGACAGCAGTGATGCAGCCCTCAGTTCCTTGAGGAGTCAACTGGCAGCGTTGATGCATTTTGCCAACTGTTCTTTTCCCCAATAAAGACGATGGCCAGTCTGCTCCTGGTCAGAGAACCAAGAGAAACTGAGGTCCTGCAAAGCAATTCATCCAGCCACCCTGGCTGCAGGGTGCCTTCATCTGGATTGTGCTGAAGCTGTCCTCTGAGAATATCTCTCAACAGCTTCAGAATAAATTCCTGAGAAAACCTGCCACTCCAGTCCAGCAGTATCTTCCACCAATATAGCTTTAAAGAATGAGGGCCTCATTCCGAGATTGGAGGCAGCCATGGCGCTATAGGCGCCATGACTGCCTCCAATAACGGTACCGAGTCCACCCTGGATCAATGGGGACTTACCGGTCTTTTCCGACCTTTGCGGGACCGGTAAGTCCCCATTGAAAATGGCAATCCCCATTCCCATTTGAGCCCCCATAGGGCTCAATGGGAATGGAGAGGGCACAAATAACGGGCTCGCTAATGGCAAGCCTGTTATTTGCGCCCTCGTCCCCTAATGGGAACCGTAAGGTACGTTTGGTCCAACCAAACGTAGCTTATGGGTCCCGTTGAGGGACCTCGGAATAGGGCGCAAAGGGATTACCGGCACCAGTGTCCTTACCGGTGCCCTGTATCCCTTTGCGCCCAGGTCAGAATGAGGCCCTGAGTGAGACATCATTAGCACGTTAATGATTCCAACAAGTGAAGACATTAGGTGAAGCCCAAGAACAAACAGTGGTGAATATTCTAAATCCAAAGAGATAATAACCCCCTTCCAAGGTCTATAATGCTATACACAAACTGTGGGAATAGAAATATAGCTTTTTGTGTTGTGCTAGTGAGGTAAAAACGTTAGTGTACTATTAAGTGAAGTAAATACACAAAACATGTCAGCTTAAGTGGGATTTTATTTTGTAGTATTTAATTAGCAAGTATATTTTTTAAGTCAAGCATTTTAATAGCAAACTTGGTTGAACAGAAACATATTTAACTTGAATATACCTGTTTTAAATTGGATAATGTCTGTCATGTTGAACGTGCAGTGAAAAAAAAAGGAAAGAAGTATCTTGTTAAAAGAAATCTTGCTGGGAAATTGCATGTGGCTTCCTGAATGCAGAGACATGCGTTCTGCTGTTTCCCTGTCTGCTTCTGAAGTCAGAATGCTGGGAAGACACATGGCCTTTTTGAGGGAACAATATATGAACCCATCCAAAATGTATGCAGATCCAGCCACCGTGGTATTGAACTGTTATGCGAATGAGGTGAGGCTGTTAAAGAACAGAATCTAAACGGTGGGTACACGCCCAGGCATCGCATGATAAATCAAGCAATCGCCCTTTGTCAATTTGCACCCACTTACATGCAACACCACAACTTGTCACACCCCGCCATGTTTCTATACGCCATGAAAGAATCTCTTTTCCTTGCCACAAATTTGCGTGTAGCAAATACTGTCGCAAGACTATATCTGGGAAATGCAACTCGAGCCTCTAAGTTTCCCTGACTCACAAGCCGTCTCTTTTATTTGCAGGTTCCTGGGCACATCATATTGTGGGGGTGAGGGTCATTGGCATCGAGTTCCCAGGATCCTTTTTCCAAGTATAGCAAGAAACTATGCGCTTCCAGCTCTCGCACCCATAGACCACAGAAATAATTGGCATGCCATGCACCCCTGCTGTGTAAGATATTGGAGGCAGATGCTTATGCTGACTAATGGAAAATCCAGCCCTGATGGTAGCCATGCCCACTAGCCAATTGCAGATGGTGAAGTCGTCCTGTCCAACGCATTGCCGAAACAACCCACTGGGATGCAAATTCTCCAGCAACGGATGGTGGAAGTTTGCTGCAAGGCCAATTTTCTCCTCCATTATTATACAAACATTTTTTGTGAGAGGCAGAGGGAGGCATGTGGTGGAAGTGTCGTGGTCCAGCTGATCTACAGCTGTGATGATGACTGTTATACGCGTCCCCTTTCCAACCCGGTAGAATTTCTATATATTTGCGCTCATAAACCTCTATTGCATTTGAAGGCTGCGTCCATGAATCTTCCCCATTGCAATAGGGCAATGTCACTATTTAGCTGCCACCAGTCACATTGACAAATATGTCTCCATGCTACTCACAACCAACTTATTTGAGAAGGAAGCTGTTAAAATCAACATGCTTAAACAACTATTTTGCATTGTTTAAATGTGCAAATGTTGACCTGCAAATGTGGGATGGCTCTCAAGTCAGCCTTGTTGGACTACACTTTAATATTTTATTCTGAAGATACTAGAGTGTTCATGATCGATATTAAAACAAAGCGCCAAGAGTGACCACGTGCTCCAAAGATGTCTCTTATATTTTTTGGCCGGTAAAAAGTTGCCACAACTCATAAAGGAATGGCTTTCGTATCAGGTGAGTTAACCCCTGCCGCACTTGGAGGCTGCCGCGGAGTCAGATGATTCAGGAAGAATGGATCACTTTGCACTCATTGGTAAGGTTTATTACCACATCGTTTTCACCTCTATCTTAGCACAAACCTTTAAACAAAGGACCCTTCAGTAACCTTGTCCATTATATGGTAAGACTCTACAAACAGTTCAGTTCAAGAAAGTATCAATCTATGTACACTGGGATTGAGTAAAGCATACCGACCTACTGAGAAAAGAAACAACCACCTGCCATCAGGACACGTGTTCACTAGAGAATATAGGAAGAAAAGGTCAGATAACAAATAAAATGTATTTGAAATACTCACACACAAGGGTTAGCAAGGGGTGTCTAAGAATGTTTACTATGGTGAATATGCAAAACTCTCTAATGTATACCCCTTGATCGTTTATTTGGAGTTGTTTTAGAATCAGATTGCCATCTGGGACTAGATTAAGTGAATGATGATTTTGATGATGATTTTGGTACAGACCACAATGGGCCTCATTACACGGATGGCGGAGAACCATGGCACAATTAGCGCCATGGTTCATGCTGGTAAAATACCGGCACCGCCTTGGCGGAAAAGGGAATTACCGCCCCATTCCAAGGTTGGCGGGGCGGTAATTCCCCCTTCCACCATTGCCCTTCCCCATTCCCATTTTTGGCCCATAGGGCTCAATGGGAATGGGGAATGCGCTAATTACAGTACCACAAATTGCGGTACCGTAATTAGCTCCCTGGGTCCCTTTGCGGGTTGGTTTTTAATGCCTGCAAAAAGCAGGCGTTAAATCCCCCAACCCGCAAAGGGACCTCGTAGTAAGGCGGTAAGGATTTACCGGTACCGGTATTTTACCGGTACCGGTAAATGCTTACCGCCATCCGTGTAATGAGGCCCAATGTCTATGATAGGGGTTTCTTGAAACTATGACTAGAAATGATCATCGGAAAATATTCTCCTAACATTGCTCTGTGATATATATTGACACAAATATGTAGCATTCTTAAACTATATTGAATTATTGTAATAATATTTAGACACAATACTAATTGAAATTTATGTTTAACTTTCTCTATAGACTAATTTTGAAAAGATTATCCACCCCTGAAGAAGAGAACATTCTCGAAACGCGTTAGATCACACTATTTGTTTAAAAAAATTGTATATGAAATCACAACCTAATGGTGAATTGGACTAATGTTGGACATTGTGTATGAGCTATTGAAAATTAACAATATGTAAATTTGTAAAATAATTTCCAAGAATAATTCTAGACTGTTTGGTTTGCATATTCGGCCATTGAAAGTGTGCAGGCGGACGGGAGTTCCATACCTGGGAACTACTCTCTTTTCTAGTGGAGTCAGATTATTCTCAGGTATGTTGGTAATTAGTGGGCGTGGATTAGGACCTTCTTCTAGATGATGGTCTGTAGCATTTTGCTCTCCGGATATTAGGGATTACAACACTGATCCGCTTTCACTACCTTATTCAATGGTGAATGATCATGTGTCGTAGTCCAGCACATCTGGAGAGTCAAAGATTTCTGGCCCATCTACTAGGCAAGGCTGTTTTAAAGAACCTGTGGGAGGTCCTTAGTATGAAACTGACATGGGCGAGGTGGCGTTTACTTTGCATATTGCCTCATGCTAAAAAATGATTGGTTTCACACAGAGGCATGTCTAAAGTTAAAGTTATTTCAGAAGGTGCGTAAATCTCTGAGGGAAAAAAAGCCGGCAACCAAAGCAATACTATTTGGGAAGAAACTTGTCAATTAAAACAGCGACATAACTTTAAATTGGAAAGGAAGCAGCAAAGATAGGGAATTGTACAGTGCACTACCGCCAATTGCCTGTTCTTCAGGTCCTCTGACTCATCAAAAAGAGGGTTTATTTTTAAAAAAGAGCCTCAAAGCTTCCGGTGGCTAGTAACAAATGTGGCAGGTAGTAATGAATTTTGAGGAGACGTGGCTGCTGCATATCACACTCTTTTATGGAGGATCTAGTGGAAACATGTAGCTGACATCTATTTAGATTCAAGAGTGGCCTAGCACCCTGTCTAAATATTTGATGTCAGTTCATAAAAGTTGTCCTGTTGCATTTAAATCATGTACAGATTAATGAGACCCTGTTTCAACTCTTTTTTCCCCGACTTCTCTGCAATATGACACCTTTTTTCAATCTTGCTGTGTGTGTATTCTCATCCCGAGACACAAAAAAGGGTAATACTTTGTTCCCCAAATAATGACAAGTTAATGCCTCTATGTCTAAAATCTTGTTAGCCAGTAACATATCTCTCTGCTGGTTAAGCACTCATTTCAGGCACTGGGCTAGCCTGCAGTTCACAAGTTCTTATCCAAACAAGACTGGCTCTGCCCTTCAGCCTTCAAAGTTGAGCAATAAAAACATCTATTGTTGCGAAATGGGAAGAAACCAAAGTACAGCACTACATACAAACTGCAGGCTATCATTCCCTCTAACTCAAACAAGTTTTATCAATATATCTTTCAAATTGAGTCACTTTATGGCATTAACCTCGCTGGATAAACAGATTATAACAGAGATGATGTACTCCAGATACTACCCAGTGGGCTGACCAGAACACCCTTTGTGCTGCTTTCCAGGCCCCACTCCCTGAAATGTGCAGCACACCTTTGAGAATAAGATGCCGTGTTTATTTCTGAAATTAACGCAAATTAAAAAGTGCATCCTCAGGGATTTTATTTCATCTCGGGGGGATAGCTCAGGGGCAACGTGCTCACCTTGGAAGCAAAACGACACAGAGCACCACATGATCGATCCACGGGACCGCACTTCCCCCTGGGTATTAAGCACGTTATAAATAACCTATCATATCGTGTCTGCGTTCATTGTTGAGAATCTGGCCTTATGTGTGCTCAACATGTTACCAGTAAGTTAGATCAGAAGGAGGTGGGGGCAAACCCACCAGATGCCTCTACTTTTGAACTGCAAGCTAGGGAAACTTTTTCCCATGTATTCCTCTCATCCAGTTTGAAGAATTGAGAAAGAGCATTCTAAGGCCATCGATTAAAGAATATAGCACTCATCACACGTGGCGGGCTGTTCAGGGCTGGTAACACGCCCCACACCTCCCGACACCTGATGATAGCTATTTGCACCTCGGGGCTCCTTCCAGGGTGCAAAAAGTATTAAAACTTGAGGTTTATTGTTGCTAGAGCGACTCTGCTCATCGCACAAGCCCGAACTCATGCATAAAAAATTAAAAACAAAAATGGCCACCGCAAGAGTAAATAATTAAAGGGACTAATTCCCTTTTCTATTTACATGGTAGCAGTTCAGCACAAGGACGGGAAGGATTGCTGCAGCCAGAAGCCGGGTTTCAGCATCTTTGTCGGTGGGATTTGGGAGAGGGAATGGTTGGGTATGATGTGGTGGATGAGGGTTAAGGAGGGGAGCTGGGGGCGTGGGGGCTCAGGCACAACAACAAAATATGCAGCACCCAGAGAAGAGGTAAATGCGGGTGACTGTTGGAATATGGACCAACACTGGCAGGTCCTGTCCACATTTTCAGCCTCCTGTTTGGCTTAGCTCCCTTCAAAAGGTGCAAATCAGGGATATGAAATGTGAGAAAAATTAAGATATGCCTCGTGTTTGATCGAAACCCCAATACGACCACCAAAGAGGTCAATGGGCCCGATTCATGGAAAAATGCGTATAATACCTGCAAAGGCTGCACACGGAGAGCGACACTGCACGAGCCTGGGTGCAGAATAAAAAGTGTGCACCCACGTATTCAAAGAATTTGCTGTGCAACGTAACTGTATATGCATGTACTGGCAAGAACACCCCCGAAACACCCCGATGCAAAGCCAAAACAGCTAGAAACAGCTACATTAGCCTGCTTCCCCAATGCACATACATGCACCCTGTTAACAGGTCCCCCGGAAGCAGGCCTGAACCTCGTGGACTCTGCACAGGGTCCCCCGCAACTGCCACAGGCAGCCCTGACAACATGTGTAAGGTTTATCGTAACTCGTTTATCACTCGGAAAAATCTGTATGCAAACCCCTGTAAACTGTTCCTGCTGCCCGCCAGACTGTGTACGGGCACCCCTAACTACGTTCAGGTCCCCTTCTACGTGCACCCCTAAATCCGACATGCAGAACTCACCTCTAAAGTTGCGATTCATCAAGTCTGTACGCCTGCTTTCAGGTGGCAGAGTTTTCGAGGGCACTGCATGGGCATTTCGCAAGCGAGAGCTTGCGCGGGCACCTCCATGAATACACTTTGCTGTGCACATTTGTGGGTGTGCTATGGACTGCCTGTGGTCCGTCCCTTCCTCGTAACAGCCACTTTCTGGCTTGTTCTTCCCCATTTTCCATGTTCCACACCCTATTCCGGCCCCTACGCAGGCAATGCCCATCCCCTGCATGGAGGCTCGTGGAAGGCACTGGGCCACTCGCAGAGCCATGCCGAGTCTGCATGAAATTCACACAAGTCCCAGATAAGTCCCGGCAGTTGGTTCCATGAATCGACTAGCAGTGTTTCGCACACAGTTTGATACACAAGTTCCCGATTTTACACGCAAATAATTCCATGAATTGGGCCACATATTCTGAGATGAACATTGCTCATTCGGTCAAAGGGCATGGAAAGAAGTACTGTAGACGAGAGCTTGAAAAGGAGTGGTAGTTGCAACACTAAATGGTTTGAGGGATTGGTTCTCCTTTCTCTCCCTCACACACCAGATTCGACTAGTCCTATTGTAACTGTAACTTTTGTTCCTATGTATGTCATTTACCCCCAACTCGAGTTCCGTCCTGCCACCCACATCACCTCCAACTTGACAATGGACCCCAATGAGAAGAGAAAAGGGGAAATTTCCTGGGGTGCACAGCAAACAAACTATCGCTCAGCTGGTTGCAGTATCTGCAGCTAGTCCCAGGTATGAAAAGGTTACATATCTATGCATGGCACTATGAAGGGGAGGTCTATTCAGTTTCCTTATTGATCAGTCATTGTCCATAATGCAGCAATCATTGTTGTGCAGGCGAGGGCTACAGCCATGGTTCTAGGCTGTGGTGTCAGATGGGGGTCTCATGCGCGTGACCACCATGCTGAATTTTGCCGCATATGTCTGTGCATAACTTGTCTGAGCATCGTACGTTTCTGTTGCGCTTGTTCTTTGGCAGAAAAGTCCGGGTAAATGTGAATGTTGGAGCCCTTGTACCAAAGCATGCCCTCTTCCCTAGCCAGGAGCAGAATATGATCTCTATCCAGGTAGTTATATGGTCTAACCAGGGTGGTGCAAGTGGTGGCCCCCGGCTTGGGACAGGAGACCTTTGAAGGATCAGTGATTTCAGCAGGTTTCCGACAAAAGGTTCCATCGGGCACTTGCGTGCCGCTTCTGGAATTCCAATTATACGAAATATTGTTGGCCCTGGAGCACAATTCTAGGCCCTCGCACTTGTTACGGATTTTATTGTCCTGAAGTAGCTGCTATATGTCATGAACATGTTTATCGACCTTTCCTCCGTGTCACCAGTCCCAGTCACAGCTTCAGTTATGCAGGAACTTTCCTTCTCCAATTTAGATAAGAAAGCCAATGGTGAACATGACATGCCTGACATCTTTTTCTCTACTTGTGGTGTCCCCCAGGGTCCTAACCTCTCTCCCTGGCTGTTCAACCAGTATCTGGCACTTCTCGCCCAATCTAAATCTTCCTGCCTTGTTAAGACGGATTTCTGAACTCTGTCCTGGTGGCGCAGAAGTTCAGAAGGCCAACCTAATTACTTGGAACAGGGTAACCTCTGGACGAGCCAGACCAATCAAGGTAGCGATCGCGGCGGTCAAGACTAGGTCTCAAGAGGGGTGAGGGTGACTGAAAGCCCGCAATGAGCACACAAAGCAAGAGCGCTTACAAACTACTCCAAACAGTTGTTATATCAAAAATATATACACATTTATTTTAAGGCCTTTAAAATAATGACCGTAGCGAGAAAATCACAATATCACAATATTAAGCCAACACATACCATATCAACACAATATATATACAAATACGACAGTCGCAAGCGTTATATGCACGAAATGTGTAGTCCACCTGAAAGGGAAAGAAAACAGGCAGTGCGATAATGCTTTAGACTCAGTTCGCCTTCAGAGGCACCTAACTAGATGGAAGTCCGAGCCCTGCGAAGAGTGGAGCCTTGTGCTCAAAGTACCTGCACACGCTGGTGCCAACGGGCAAAAGGATAAGCTCTTCGGAGGAAGTCAGGCAGTTCAGTTAGTGCACAACAGAAGAAGAACAGGTTCCGCGACTCAAGCGCAGCCTCCACAGTGAGCAGAAGCAGAGCGCGAGTACGGACAAAAGGGTGCTGTTTTTACACAGCGGGGAAAAGCAATGGGCTACTGCAGGAGGGCGACCAGATCCTAGCTATACTACTCACCGGTCCCCGATGCAAGCAGACCCAGGCTTCTCCACGTTAGTTTCAGCAGCTGGCAGGTTCAGAAGAGCCGGGAATGCCTCGTCGTCGTGTAGAGAAAAAAAAGACGTCCCAATCGAAGAAACCTGCACAGTTCTGTCACCACAGCAGGGCAACGGAGCGGCCGTGTGTATCTGAGCCAAATGTACACTACTCACTTCAGACTTGGGAACGCCAAGTGTACTAAGCGCGTGAGAGTGACAAGGACTCGAAATACAACACAACCTGGCGGCGGTTACAGAGCAAGACTCCCTTGTAAGCTGGTCAGTCAACTGGATGGCCCAGAGACGCTTCCGAAGGCTTACTGGCAGGAGATGATGAAGATGCCGAGAATAGCTGTTCCCGCTATTCCAAAGGTCGAAGTACCAGTACAGGCCTTCTGGTTCGATCAAAGGAGGAAAGGGTTTCACAGGACGACAGCAGTGCAAAGGAGGAGTCCTTCAGCGGGTCACCAGCGATTCCTCGGTCCAGCCTCTTGGTTGCAGGATACTTGGCTCCTGTATTCCTTCGTTCGTGAGAACTCAGGAGATCGACATGGTAGTGGTGTTTCCAGCCCCCTCTTATCCACGGTTCCCTTCGCGCCAAAACGGAGGGAAGCCAATGGGAGATCCGCTCATCAACACACACACCATTCGTGGACCAATCACGGACCACGGTGGTCCCAGGCATTCACACTACCCTAGACTCTCTGGCACCCAGGATGTGTATTGGGACCAGACATCCGAGCCCACACCCTGGAGGCACACAAAAGACATGTAGAAGCCCGCGAAAGCATCTGTGTTTCGCGGGAAAGTACATGCCCAAATAAGGAAGGCCCCGGGTCGGCTCGACCTGGGGAAGGTGAAGGGAGCAAGACGGTCAGCGGACAGGACAAAGGAGCCTCGTGGTCTGGCCATTTTGGGAGCCAGGCCACCATTTTGGGTTAAGCGCAGAAAACGTGCTTAGAACGCCAAAAGGAGCTCAAAATGTAAAGAAACGATCACTGCCACCTTTCCTGTCCCTAAATTACTTGCACCGATCAAATACAATCCTAAACGAGTATCTAGGGCCTGCAGAAGGCTAGAGACCCAAGAGAGCTGTAACTTAGCTGACAGTGCCCTCTTGTGTCATGTTGCACTAAAGCCGCAACATGATAAAAGAAACTACGGGAAACAGCGTTCCCCGATACTGACTGTCTTAAGGGCATGTCAGTTTCCCCATAAGAAAGGAGCGAAAGCCCAGAGGAGTGCGGCAGAAGGCTGCACTTCTCTGGCAAAGTCAAGAACAAGGTGAAAAACAACAGCAAAAAGTTTAGGGGTTGCCACATGGAAGGAAAATTACCTACAATTACGAAATCTTTCCTAACACTCGCCCCTCCCAGACTATGGACAGGGGGAACTAATCCACCCCTGGATAAGTCTCTTGTTCAGGTTGGTTAAACATTCTGGACAACCCATCAGCATTGCTATGTTGGACACCTGGCCTATGCTCAATAGTGAAGTCGAAGCCTTGTAGACTTATGGACCACCTAAGCAACTTTGGATTCTCCCCCTTCATGTTCATTAGCCACTTTAACGGCTTATGGTCAGTTTGCACAGTGAAGTGGGTCCCATAGAGGTAGGGCCTCAGCTTCCTTAGGGCTCACACAGCAGAGAAGCATTCTTTCTCTACCGTGGACCATCTGAGCTCTCTGTCCTTAAGCTGGCGACTAATAAAACCCATAGGGTGTTCCTTACCCTTCTCATCTACTTGTGATAGTACAGCTCCTATCCCAGTGTCAGAGGCGTCCGTCTGCACGATAAAAGGTCTTTGATAATCAGGGGCCCTGAGGACAGGGGCATGGCACAAGGAGTCTTTTAAGCCATTGAAGGCCTTCTCACACTCGTCGGTCCAAGTTACCTTCTTGGGTTTCTTCGGAGTTGTGAGGGCAGTCAGAGGAGCAGCTATGGTGCCATAGTCTGCCACAAAATTGCGGTAATACCCCGTGAGTCCTAAGAAGGCTCTCACTTGGGTTTGCGTAGTGGGGGTAGGCCAGTCTTGTACTGCTTGTACCTTACTGGATAGAGGCTGTCTCCTCCCTCCACCTACTTCATGTCCAAGTTAAACCACTGAGCCTTGTCCATTTTGGTGAGGGGCCACTCGGACACCCTCAAAAGAGCTTTCTGAAGGACTGCTTTGGAACAGGTCGGGGAGAGGTTCAGACTCCTCTTCCTCAACGTCTGAAGCCAGTAGCAGTGCTGCGATTTCGACGCTTAGGCTATTCACGTAAAAGACTTTTGGGGCCTGTCCAGGCCTTCCAAGGTCCACTGAATAGTTAACCTCACCCAGGGGCTCCACCACTGGGTAAGGGCCTGACCATTTGTCCTGTAAAGCTCGAGGCCTTATGGGATTCATGATCAGGACTTGCTGACCAAGTGTAAAGTTGATGAGGGAAGCTTTCTGGTCGTACCAATGTTTCACCAGCGCTTGCCCTGCCTTCAATTTATCACTAGCCAAGCCCATCAGAAGTACCATCCGTTTTCTGAGCCCTAGCACATAATCAACTACATTGGTAGTAACAGGGGGAGTGGGCATCTCCCATCCCTCTTTGACGATGGCTAAGGGTCCCCGTACGGGATGACCGAACAGAAGTTCGAAGGGGCTGAAGCCAACACCCTCCTGTGGTACCTCTCGGTAGGCAAACAGTAAGCATGAAACAAGAAGATCCCATTTTCTTCTCTGAGGCTCCTCCAGGGCCCCAATCACGCTCTTTAACGTCCTGTTGAAACGCCCCCCCAGACCATTGGTCTGGGGGTGGTATGCAGAAGAGAACCTGTAGGTGACCCCACATTCTTTCCACATAGCCTGCCTATACTTCGACATAAAGTTGCTGCCATGATCCGACACAACTTCTTTAGGGAAGCCAACCCTAGTAAATATGCCGAGTAAAGCTTCTGCAACTGACTTGGCAGTTACAGTTTTCAATGGGATGGCCTCAGGATACCTGGTTGCATGGTCGACCAGCACCAGGATAAACCTATTGCCCGAGGATGTTTGCGGGTCAAGGGGACCAACGATGTCGATCCCTACCCTTTCAAATGGTACCCCCACAACTGGGAGCGGTACCAACGGAGCTTGGATTGTCGCGCCAACCTTACCAGACAACTGGCAGGAGGTACAACTCCTGCAGTGACTTTCTACTTGCACCCCCATCTTGGGCCAGTAGAAGTGCATGGATAACCTTTGCTTGGTCCTCTTCATACCAAGGTGACCAGCAAGGGGAACTTCATGCGCCAACTGCAGGAGGAAGGGCCTAACAGCAAGGGGAACCACCAACCTCCTATGGTCTCCTTCTGTAGACTCTGTGGGCTCACTATACAGGAGTCCACCTTCCCAATAAATCCTATGCGTCCCAAGAGGTTCACCCTCAAGCTGGGAGCAGGCCTGTCTCCTTAGGCCTTCCAGAGATGGGCACTCACGTTGGCCTTTACTGAATTCGTCCCTATCAGGACCTCCTTCAACTAACAAGTCTTTTAGTTCAGGATGATCGTTGGGGTCGAATACTTCAGGCATCGCCACCTCCTCGTCAGGCCCGGGCGATTGACCAACTTCCTCCACCGCAGTGGTAGGCGAGCTCGGGGGAATATTCTCTTTCCCTCGTCGTGACTTGTTGACTCCTTTCGCCTTGGGTTTCCCCTTTGGCTGGGGCGGCGTATTGGACTTGGCCAATGCTGCCCGTGCTTGAGACCGTGTGTAGGGTCTTTCGGCAGTGTCTCCTACGAGCCCTAAAGCTCTGAGATCATTACCTAACAAGACCTTTCCCGGGACGTTTCTCTGAATGCTCACTGGAATCCTGACTGCTGTACCATTTAAAGTAAGATTTACAGGTATTACTGGAAACATACGGAGGGGGCCGTCAGCCAACTTAGTGGGCATCAGAGTAGCTCTGGCAACTTCCTCTGAGTCTACCAAGGTAGAATCCACTACAGTGCGACTGCACCCACTATCCCTAAGAGCTGGAGTATCCACTCCATTGATCAGCACACTGTCTTTAAAGTAGTGCTTGGTATTATCCCGAATCCTAGCATAAGCCTCTGCGACTTTAGGCTCCCAGGAACCCAGGGACACTAAAACTACCTCAGCCTCTATCCCGCTGGGAAATGAGTCTGATGAGAAGGATGCTCCTGTAATCTCTTCTTCCTCGTAGGAGGAGAAGGCCAGATTAGCGGAGTGGACCCCCAAAGGTCTAACCTTACAACGGGGATCCCCCTTCACATGGTCAGTTGCTCCACAAGCAAAACAAGATCCATTGGGTCTGTTTACATAGGGAGGCTTATTGTAACCAGAGTTCTGTTTCGGAGGCGGACCTCCACTACCCTGTGAGTTCTCTTGTGTCTTACCCTTATTTTTCTTTTTGTGGCCCTTTTGAGAAGAAGATTTATCAGATTCTCCACCGTCCTTATCTTTGGACTGTTTCCCTTCCTCCTGCTTACCAGGATGAGTTTTGTCCTTATGGGACACTCGATGTGACACCCATAAGTCTGCTGCAATGGCCAGCTTCTTAGGATCTATCTCCTTCGAATCGGCCAAATGCTGCTTAAGCTCCGGGGAAGAAGAAGCAAAAATGTGTTCCAGCATGACAAGATTTATCATGCCTTCGAAGGTAGAAACCTTATAACCTTCGACCCAGCCAGTTAAGTTTTTCAAGGATTCAGTGACATAAGATACCCAAGTACCACCTTCCTTTTTCTTATACTCTCTGAAACGTTTCAAATATTGGGCCGGAGTCTTCCCAAACTTTAAAATGAGAGTTTGCTTCAACATTGCGAAATCAGCTCGCTCAGCCTTCAACATTTCCATAATGGCACTACAGCCAGAATGGGGCAGTCTGCTGAGTAACCAGGCAATCTTATCAGCATTGTCAACTTGTTGAACTTCGCATGCATACTCAAACGCATTCAGCCAGTCCATAATGTCATTCCTTTCCTCATACACACTGAGCAGATCTTCCGGAAACCGTGGATGAGAGGAGGCCCCAGACCCATGTCCAGGACCCTTGGACCCATTTGCAAACTGAAGCTTGGCCAGTTCCAACTGGTGATCCCTGTCTTTTTGTTTTTCTGCCTGTTCGATTTTCAGTTTGGCTATGCTGAATTCAAGCTCCTGCTGCCTAAACCGCAGCTCTTGCTTCTTGAATTCAAGCATAGCCTCCCCATCAGCACTGGCAGAGGAAACATTAGACATCTCGTCCTCCCTGTCCTCGTGGTCGCGATGGATCAGTGCAGCGGCAGAACCGTCGGTTCTACCAGTGAGAGCAGCCCCACCACCTTCCGCACTGTCCTCAGAAGTTATAGCGTCAAGCTGCGCTTCTTGCCACGCCACGATTCTTTGGATCATTTCCAATTTAGTGCCTTGAGAGGAAACGCCTCTCTCCGCACACATCTTCTTCAATATTTCTGATTTGGAAGCATTTAAAGTTAACAAGGTATTTGTTTCCATACTGTTAGATAGGACTATGGCCTTTTTAAAGTTATACTACAACAATTCACTACGTGTCCTGGTTGGAATAACCTGAAAAACCTTAGTTCGTGCGCAACACTGGATACCTTCAGTCGTATCCCACCGTTTTACACCAATTTGTTAAGACGGATTTCTGAACTCTGTCCTGGTGGCGCAGAAGTTCAGAAGGCCAACCTAATTACTTGGAACAGGGTAACCTCTGGACGAGCCAGACCAATCAAGGTAGCGATCGCGGCGGTCAAGACTAGGTCTCAAGAGGGGTGAGGGTGACTGAAAGCCCGCAATGAGCACACAAAGCAAGAGCGCTTACAAACTACTCCAAACAGTTGTTATATCAAAAATATATACACATTTATTTTAAGGCCTTTAAAATAATGACCGTAGCGAGAAAATCACAATATCACAATATTAAGCCAACACATACCATATCAATACAATATATATACAAATACGACAGTCGCAAGCGTTATATGCACGAAATGTGTAGTCCACCTGAAAGGGAAAGAAAACAGGCAGTGCGATAATGCTTTAGACAAAGTTCGCCTTCAGAGGCACCTAACTAGATGGAAGTCCGAGCCCTGCGAAGAGTGGAGCCTTGTGCTCAAAGTACCTGCACACGCTGGTGCCAACGGGCAAAAGGATAAGCTCTTCGGAGGAAGTCAGGCAGTTCAGTTAGTGCACAACAGAAGAAGAACAGGTTCCGCGACTCAAGCGCAGCCTCCACAGTGAGCAGAAGCAGAGCGCGAGTACGGACAAAAGGGTGCTGTTTTTACACAGCGGGGAAAAGCAATGGGCTACTGCAGGAGGGCGACCAGATCCTAGCTATACTACTCACCGGTCCCCGATGCAAGCAGACCCAGGCTTCTCCACGTTAGTTTCAGCAGCTGGCAGGTTCAGAAGAGCCGGGAATGCCTCGTCGTCGTGTAGAGAAAAAAAAGACATCCCAATCGAAGAAACCTGCACAGTTTTGTCACCACAGCAGGGCAACGGAGCGGCCGTGTGTATCTGAGCCAAATGTACACTACTCACTTCAGACTTGGGAACACCAAGTGTACTAAGCGTGTGAGAGTGACAAGGACTCGAAATACCACACAACCTGGCGGCGGTTACAGAGCAAGACTCCCTTGTAGCTGGTCAGTCAACTGGATTGTCCAGAGACGCTTCCGAAGGCTTACTGGCAGGAGATGATGAAGATGCCGAGAATAGCTGTTCCCGCTATTCCAAAGGTCGAAGTACCAGTACAGGCCTTCTGGTTCGATCAAAGGAGGAAAGGGTTTCACAGGACGACAGCAGTGCAAAGGAGGAGTCCTTCAGCGGGTCACCAGCGATTCCTCGGTCCAGCCTCTTGGTTGCAGGATACTTGGCTCCTGTATTCCTTCGTTCGTGAGAACTCAGGAGATCGACATGGTAGTGGTGTTTACAGCCCCCTCTTATCCACGGTTCCTTTCGCGCCAAAACGGAGGGGAGCCAATGGGAGATCCGCTCATCAACACACACACCATTCGTGGACCAATCACGGACCACGGTGGTCCCAGGCATTCACACTACCCTAGACTCTCTGGCACCCAGGATGTGTATTGGGACCAGACATCCCAGCCCACACCCTGGAGGCACACAAAAGACATGTAGAAGCCTGCGAAAGCATCTGTGTTTCGCGGGAAAGTACATGCCCAAATAAGGAAGGCCCCGGGTCGGCTCGACCTGGGGAAGGTGAAGAGAGCAAGACGGTCAGCGGACAGGACAAAGGAGTCTCGTGGTCTGGCCATTTTGGGAGCCAGGCCACCATTTTGGGTTAAGCGCAGAAAACGTGCTTAGAACGCCAAAAGGAGCTCAAAATATAAAGAAACGATCGCTGCCACCATTCCCGTCCCTGAATTACTTGCACCGATCAAATACAATCCTAAACGAGTATCTAGGGCCTGTAGAAGGCTAGAGACCCAAGAGAGCTGTAACTTAGCTTACAGTGCCCTCTTGTGTCATGTTGCACTAAAGCCGCAACATGATAAAAGAAACTACGGGAAACAGCGTTCCCCGATACTGACTGTCTTAAGGGCATGTCAGTTTCCCCATAAGAAAGGAGCGAAAGCCCAGAGGAGTGCGGCAGAAGGCTGCACTTCTCTGGCAAAGTCAAGAACAAGGTGAAAAACAACAGCAACAAGTTTAGGGGTTGCCACATGGAAGGAAAATTACCTACAATTACGAAATCTTTCCTAACATGCCTCTACTCTCCGCCCTCTGCAACTCATCCAGAACAGGACTGCAAGACTTGTCCTTGGCCTCAAGCCCAGGGACCGTATCTCTCCAGGACTGAAATCGCTACACTGGCTCCCTGTGGCTGCAAGGATTAAGTTCAAAACCCTCTGCATTGTCCACAAGGCCTTCTGGGGCCTGGGGCCAAAATACCTTCAACTCTCCCGTCCTAAATATCTTCCTTCTCGAGCACTTCGCTCATCCGCCTCCAACTCCCTCAGGGTCAGCCGCTTCTCCAAGCAACGAGTTGCGGGGAGATCTCTCTCCGCAGCAGGGGCCTCCCTCTGGAACAGCCTTCCTGCCTCCCTGAAACTTGAGGAGAACCATCTCCGGTTCCGGAAGCACCTCAAAACCTTCCTCTTTGCTTCTGCTTTCTCTCCCCCTCTCCCCTGCTAAATCACTGAAACTGTACTGAATCAGCAACTGGGCCACTCGCCAATCTCGGTCCTTGGCCCAGCCACTCTCCCCTGCACTGCCCTCCTGGCAACCCTTGCACTGCGGGACTGTCTCTGTATCCCTACAGCCCCCCTTACCAGCACTTGTCTGCACTTATCTTGCACTTGCCACCAGCTGGCCCTTATTATTTCTCTTGTTTGTTACTAACCCTGTACTGCACTTTCCCCTCTCCCTTTCCCCCTCACACTTTTCCCGTCCCCCCTACCCATGCACTTGCGCAATCTGAATGACACCTGGCCTAGTAGGATCGCTGTCTGTCTCCCCTTGTTCCCCCCTCCCTGCCTCGTCGCGCCTTGAAACACTTGTGTATAGGCGCGTTACAAATGCCATGTCATATCATATCATATCATATCATATCTATTCAGGTTGTTCTGCTTTTGTTAATTGCTTTGTAAGTAGAATTCTAACTGATGTAATGTTTTGGATAACATTTATTTTCATTCTTGCAAATTGCCATGTTTAAATGATTGTTCCCAGCACGAACGTCATACTGACAAAAGTATTTTAATAAACATGAAAGTTGAACAATGGTAGTATTGACAACATTTCAACTGTAGTGTTCTTTTCTGAATATTCTTCTAGCACACAACTCAGATCCAGTGCACACTATTTTACTCACAGCACTGCTCAATGACTAACCCTTTTACTGTAAATAGGAGGGACCTGAATCCCAAAGCTGCCTTCATCCACCTTCCACACATCTCTGCTGACCAATAGGAAGAAGAGAAGAGATTGGTATTGAGAGTCTAATAACCAAAAAGCTTCCTGCATCTCCAAGTTCTCTACAGACCAAAGCGAATCAGAGGAAATGCAGGAACTGTGGTACTGCTTCCCCATAACCACCTCTGCATCTCTACAGAGAATGAATAGCTCTTCCCCACATAAGGTCTAGCTCACCCAGAACCACAGGTGGGCATGGCAACTGCACCTATCTGTCTCGCAAGAGAGCAGATTGTATTGTAGTTGGTTATTTATGACGCGCGTAACACCCAGAGGTTTCTAAGCCACGGACCCGGGAATCGAACCTGTGTTGTTCTGTGCCGTCCTGTTTCCAAGGCAAGCACGTTGCCCCTCAGCTATCCACCCGAGATGACGAAAACCATGCAGGAAGGGAAGGAGGGAGGCAAAAGACTAGTCTTAAGGAGCTGAGGGTAACACACGAGTGAGTATATATACATGTTCTAAATGTGAGAGAGCAGGAGAAAGGTCGGGTAGTGGAATTGTTGTTTTATATATGCACACAGACGAACAGAATGTGTCAGTGAACTGTGTGATTGTGGACTATTGCTTCTATAGTTCTTGGGGTCATGGATTCCCGGCCGAGGGGGCCTGGGGTGGCGGTGCTCGGCTGACAGGAATGTCCTTATTTACGTGATTTGCATGTATGCCACTCGCACGAGGACACAAAAGAGGTTGGGGAAGGATTGCAGGGCATGTATGAGACTCAGCGGTGGCATCCACCACACACTCGGCTGCATGTCCAGAAGGTCAGCTCGGGGGGAGGGAAATGACGTGCAGCTGGTGTGGGGGCCTAGACAATGGACAGTCGCAGAAGAAGTGTAATCCTTCCACATTGATGAGTTTTTCTTCTCAGTGCCCTGATTGTGTCATGAAAAAACCGCAAGTGTTGCTTTTTTGTCTAGGACAGAGGCCTAATTCCTCACTTCTCGACTGTGGATGACGATCAGTCTGTATTATCACATAAGTCTTAATTTTATATATAGGTTATCTAATAATACAATAGGCCTCGTTATAAGTATGATAGTGGTGGTTAAAAATAGCAATAATGGGTGTACTGCCATTTTTACCTATAGGAAGGCTAGGGAGAAGGTTAGGGGTGAATTGAAGAAATACTTTAGTTCTCGACTAGAAAAATGTCTTCCAGTAAATTTAAATAATTTTTCGGGTTAAATGAACATTGACGGTAATACCCCCATTGCCCCATAATTTGGAATAGCCACACTCTTTAATCTTGCAATACAAATGTACAAATTTGAATTATGGGAAGCCAGTTTGGTGGAATTACCATGGAACAATCAGCCAAAATCGCAACGAGGTCCAATATGTCTTATTACTCATTAATGAATGCACTAGCACAGATCATATAATCCTATGAGGTACATAATTAAGGCCTGTATCGGTGAAACTTTGCGCGGGAACACTTGTAAGCACTGCAAAGTTTCTCTAATCCTTTAGTCTGTGTTTGTATTTTTGAATTCTATTTCCTAAAAGATTTCGTGGCCTGCACTGCTTTCCAACTCTGCAAATCATTTATTTTACCGCCAGGAAATGCTTTTGATGAGAGAGGCAGCAGAGGGGAGCTTTTGTAACATAGCTAAGTGTACTAAAAATACAACGATGCGAGCTCAGGCCTCCCTTTATGAATCAAGAATCCAACCCCCTAATGGGGGATGTTTACAGAAGCTTAATAAACACAGCCTACAATGAGCAGTGATCTCAGCGGAGAACATTGCGGCTCGCCTCAAGGAGGCCAGCGAACCCGTAAATATCTGCTGGGCTAGAGTTCTGCTTTGATCATTGGGCCTTGTTGAACAAACACGAAAACCACAGACATTAACCCCCTGTGACTTTGCAGGCCACATAAAAAGGCTTCCCTAAATTGATTTGCATCTGTGGGTTTTAAGTGCGTTGAACTGGCCTTTGGCAGATGTGCCCAAAGTATTTCCTAGTTTACTAACACATGTATACAGTGATTGTGTGCAACATACTTCCATCTGCACATGTAGACGGGTGGGGCTTCGAAACTTTATTAATTTAGTGTTTAACATTTTTCGATTGAGATATATTTGATGACAAAATGAGAAACCCTTATATGTTTTAAATATTAAGATTAAAAAACGGTAATATTTCTCTTTTTGTGAAATAGCTATTTCTTTTTAATACACAGGTTTGACTGCACAATTTGCATCACCTTTAATAAAAAAACTACCCCTTGGGTACTATTCAAATAGTGTCCTAATTGGAATGAATAGCCATTTGCAACTTTGGACCATTTTTTTATTGATGCCCGAGACAATTTTATGGCCCAGTCCGATATTGCTTCCATGACAAAATGATTAAGTCGGCGGTATTCAAACGTCTTTATGCCAAGCCCACCTTGTGTAGAAATATTGTTACAGAACCCCCTTCTTCCCCCCACCCCGCTCCCCAGATGGCAAATGTGCTCATATTTTCTAATTAAAGCAGTCAAAGTAGTCCCTTTCTGAAGAGCCTTGCACCCCCCTCCAGCCTCCGGGCATCCTTCGTGACACTCTAGGGCAGAGGTCTTCAAACTGTGGGGCGCGCCAGAGCCCAGCATGAAATGTTAAAAAAAAATATATATATATATTTTTTTTTAGATTGGAGGAAATGGGAAGGGGCAGCTCACATGGTCAGACTGGGCCATAAAACGGCCTTAGGAACAAATGAAAAAATGCCCAGCAGTTGCAAATGGATATCCAGTGTTTAGTCATATAGTACCCAAGGGGTTGTTTTTTGTTCAAATATAAACAAATGGTGATATTTAAAGAATATGTATTCAGCAACAATGGTCAAAACTACTAGCTGCATAGTGAAGTAACTCCTCAAACTGGCCCACATTGGCCAAAAAAGTGGCCCATTTTTACTGGCTACACTAGCATTTTGCACTTTTGGTACGGTCATCAACCTATTGCCCTACAGGCCACTCCAAGCCTGCCGGCTCATCCATAATGGGTGAGGTGGCGTCCACCCACTGGCCACCTCACCCATTATGGAGGAGCCGAGGAGCCAGCCCAGTGAAACACTGAGCACTGCCTCAGCTGCTTTTTAGAGCTGAGGGAGTGCTCCGGGGCTGGCTGAACTGTCAAAGGGAAGCTCTGTTTGCCTTTGACAGTTTATTTCCCCAGCCACACATGATCACTGAGCTTTGCAACGCTGGGGGTGTTTTGCTTCACCAGACTTGCATAGCTCATTGTTAATGCTGGCTGGGACACTGCATGTATATATGTGTGTGCGAGGGGGTGCACCTGCGCTTCCTCGCACATATGGACAGAGCTACCTGGAGCGGGGCATTTTAGCAACCACGCGAGGTACGCTTATGGCGATTTATTTTTTATTTAAATGTGTATGGATGTGTGTATGCTTGTGTTATGAGACTGTGGTGGGAGCAGGATGGTCGGCAGCACTGGGATAGTGGTGGGAGTAGGGTGGTGAGAGCCCAGGGTCTGTACTGGGAGTAGGGTGCGGTGACGGCACGCAAAAGTTAATAGCGATTTCTACATACTGTCCATCTGGCACTTTTGGGGGGGGGGGCGGCCTGCCCAAACTTTGCTCAGGGGGGGCCCAGGCCAAAAAAGTTTGAAGACCACTGCTCTAGGGGGAGCGCGAGGGGGGGTTGCAGACCCACAGCCCAAACCCAGAGCCCCAATCAGGGGCAACCAGATGTTTGCCCAATACCATTCAGCAGTCTGCGCTTCTCATAGGTCTTGTTTAATGTCTGCCGCAATTGATTGGATGAAGACCTACGAAAGCAACATGTGATGTATGAGAGGAAGTCTTTAATTAAAAGGTACCGGAAGTCGCAGGGTATTTCCCTGAGGACATGCAGGTGCTTCTGTCTATGATCCACCTCCTGTAGCCACAATACAAGTTTTCGAATTCAACTGCATGCAGATGCTAGAGTACCTTAATTCCTCAGTAAAAGTACATTCGCTGGGTACGACTGGCTTGTATGGAAAGTCATTAGCAAATACGTTTGTTTCGAAATGCTGCACCTTCCCACAATGTTTAATATTCCGCTCATATGAAATCATTGCGGGGGAGTACAGATTGTTCTCTGCTTGCCCAAGATCTCCACAAACCTAAAGGAAGCAGAGGAGTCCATCTACGCAGACCCACCAACTTCCTCTGCCCTCCATGTGCTTGGCAGCAGGCCTCCGGGTTGGAACGTCAAGTAGGCCGTGACAGAGAACGCGAAGTATGCTGTGACAGAGATGGAGCCACAGCTCTGTCAAGGTATCAAGGCGGCATCTACTGAACTCTCCGCTGTCAGAGAGCAGTATTGCGCATGGCATGGCCTCCCACAATCATAGTGTTTCTGTTTAGCACGGTTTCATTGCTCCCTCACAGCCCTAGTCCCTGAGCCTGTAATAGTGAAGGACCCATGGCTCCAGCACTGTTATTAATCAAGGATGCATCTGGCGGGAGGGGAATGGGAAACTGAGAGAAAGATTCCAGGTATTTTGTTTTGTGGAGGGAGGGTGGATAGTTCACATATAATTGAGTTGAGGGAGAGCGTCAGGGTGCCAGAATTTGTTTCCATTGATATTCTCTCTGCAAGCCTCATTCTTCAACTTTCAACCACACCCAGAGGTGTGAAAGAAATGTGTTGGGTCTTATACAACATAAAATTGTAGATCTATGAACTATTAAACTGAGTTTCGAGTGACATCATAGGTAACTTAAGCTTCAGTCTCACTGCCTATGAGATGTCACTCAGAACCCCTTGGTAGACTATATCCCCATTGTTCAGAGTTGCACATCTACATTTGTATATGTCAATATGTCAAATATTGCATTATCTAGGGGAAATGGACTGTGACAGATCAGAGGAGACCATATGAACAAAGCAGGATAATTTAACCAAAGCAGCAGACTTCAAGATTCAATATCTAGAGACTATAAACAGCCTGCCAACTTCTAGTGTGGTGCATGTGTGGTGTAGAATGAAGCATGAAGAGATGATAAAAGGTGTGTAAAGAGCTGCTAGCTGGGATGGTGGCTCGCCGGGGATGTTTTAGAGAGCAGCGTAAGGGATAGACCATCCAGCAGGTGATTGCTTCCGATCGAGGGCCACCTGATGGGAACCGAAACATGGATGACATCGGGAACAGCAGTGGTAGCCCGTAACTAAAGCTAAGGTGGTACTGTAGAGAATGTGTTGGGCTGGGAGCGGTGAATATAACACCTTGGACTGGATGTAATACTTTTCAAGCAAATAACAAAAACAAATCCGTTTCCTTTTTTGCAATAGTCAGACGGCACAGGTCTTGCCTAATCATTTTCTGTTACTCTATGGGCCAACATGACCTAAACAGAGAATGTATACCTCTAAGTGGTCCTCAGTGTGAAGGATTCAGAAAATGGCCTGAGTTGTTCCAAGACCGGCCTTCAGATATCATTAATGATGTAATTTATAGACACACGCATCAATAGCACTAGATGTTAAAATCAAAATATCTCTGATGGTGATTTGTTCATATCTTCATAGATGAATATGTTTTATATATTAAACATGGCTGACTGCCAATTTGCCACGCCTACTATTAGAGTGGAGTACTCACTCTACAATAATTCAAATGTTCCATGTTTCTAGTGTATTGATTTGAAAACACAGCACACTCCAGCCTGGGACTTCTTCCGCTGACACTGAATGTGGCGCACAATAAAAAAGCTTTTTATTTTTATTTGAACTCTGGGTTCTTTCTTGAGTAGGCCCCCAACCCGTCTCACACCCACCTTAACAAATACCCCATGTCACAATGGACTAGGAACTAGGCCGCTGTGTAACAATAAGATATTTATTAATGTTATGGTTCAATGAAAAATCAAGCAAAAGGAAATAATTGGGCAGCAACCACCAAAGTAGTGGCAATACAATTCAAAAGATTCCCACAGTACAGTTAGTTCAAAATCCTAACAAAATATACAGAAATCTTTAATAGCAAACATAAGCAAAATCGTTTTTTTAAATAACAGATATCACTCAAGTTATGCACTCCCCCTGCAACACTCACCCCCAAACTTCAGCTAACTAAATTCTTTGTGGATGGAAGGCAGTGGCAAGGAGTCAGAATGAAGAGGGAAAAATAGGACTTTGAATTCAGCCCACCACCGCCAGATGGGAGACCAGAAAAGAAATTGAAAACCTTAATAACGAGCAAAATATCATAATTGGATTTCCCTTGTTACTTGCACAGCAGTTTGCAACTGTGATGGAATAGCTAGGACAGAAATTCGTGTTGCTACACTCGAGTGATGAGGAAGCTTACAGATTACTAACAGGACACCAAGGCAACGTGAATACAGGTAAGAAAATCGATTTTGGGGAAAAGACAGAATGCAACAGAAAACACATGTGGCAAAACGACTATTCTTTTCTACACATGGCTTTTAATGACAGGCAGCCATAGAAAAGGGCGGGGCGGGTGTCAAAATCGAAAATCGGTTTTCAAGACAAGCAACAGAGGTGCATAACAAGTGGAATTCTGATAGAAAGGGGTTACTCTTAATGGGATTACAGTTTAGGTTTTTATAGGATGAATGCAAATCGGAATTGGTAGGGAAGCACAATACAGGGGCAAATTTGGTTTTTGTTAACACAGACTAGTTCTGTTAAGACTATATTTTAACATCTATAATTATTAAAGAAAGGCAGATGACATGAGGTGGTTGATTTTGAACTTCAACTGGCTCACCGTGAATCTCTTTAAAGGGGAAATAATTGATTTAATTGCAATAATGATACTAAGGATTTACAGATTTACAGACTATGGAAAGACTTATCAAAAGGGCACACTAACATACACAGGCTAATACAGATTTTCTATGGAAAGGATGAACAGATTCTATTGGCAATTTGGGATTTTGGAATGGGATTTCAATGTGGTGCAAGGGTCAAAAGAGCGGGATATGCAGTTTTGGTGACGGGATGATGTGATATTTACAAGGTAAGCTTGAGTTTGGGTTCTGGACAGCCAACGAGGTCTCTGGAAAGCTAGGCAAGGGTCTGATCACTGGGCTCTCCTGAATGGGATCATCTGGACAGCTGAACAAGGGATCTGGTTACTGGGAACAGCTGAATGGGATGCTTGACAGCTGGGCAAGGTCTGGTCACTGTGGGCAGCGGGATGCTGGACAGCGAGGCAAGGGATCTGGTCACTGGGCTCTCCTAAATGGGGTTAGCTGCCGCCCCTCCTTTCTCCCTGGGTTCTGGGGAATGTGCCTGGATCTGGATGGATGGATGTATCTCTGCTTTCCTGGATCTTGGAGTCTTGGTTTCAGTGGATTGTCCCTGTGTTTCTTTGTCTCCCCCTTGTATAGCCAGAAAGACATAATCGGTTTTCAATCAGGGGGGGGAGTACTCTGGACTTACCCCTCTCCGGTGATAGGACAGTCTACCAGTGTTCACTCCTCCCACTAGGCCGATTGTTTCAGGGGAAATTAGATTATGTGTGTGTTTGCATTTATGACTTCCCTTTGTCTCTTCAAGCTCATGATTTACCAAAAATGAATTATGAAGCAAAATGTCCAACTTATACTAGTCACCATCATAAGAAGTAGATATACAGATTCACTAAGTCACAGGGATTTGGACAGTCCGACCGCCGTCTCTGTGCAAGGTTGCATCGCTCTTTGGCACAATTTCCCTATTTCCATGGAGAACATAATATCTAAATATCTGCAAGTGGTTACACATATTCCCAACACCATTTCGCATCTTTCCACTTATTTTTCATAATTTTGCATTTTATAATTCGCCCCAAAATGCATGTATCATGGCAGTTTCAGTTCCTCAAGTGCTAGAAACATGCACTTAGCCTCTTTCTGTGTGTCTAAAAATCACATGAAAACTGTCATAATATCACATTACTGCTTATTCAGGTAGCAGAGAAAAATGTCTTCAAGTACAAATGTCCTTTATTGTCAATGGGGTAGATTTGTCACAGATGTGGGCTACAACCCCCCAGCGCAACTGTCTCTGCCAAGCTTGCCTGGCAACAAAGAGCTTTTATGATGCCTTTTGAAGTTTCTGACCGTTCTCCCTATAGAGGGGTGCTGCAGGAAATTGCACCTCTCTGCCATGCCCAGCCACACTTGTTCATTCGGGCATGGCTGCCAGTCAGTCTAGTAAGGCAGTGACTTTTCACACTCTTGTGGGCCCGTTCCCTTCTGAATGCAGTTTTCCCCACTGTTGCAGGCAGGACTTTGTTATTTAATTCAGTTCCTGGGCCAGAAAAAACAGTTCCACTGGTTCCTGAGTCCTCTCCAAGTACCAATTCTTGTGGAGACAATTATAATGTACATTGTATGGCCAAACCCCCACCCACCTACAATAATGTTTCTGTTCGAGTAACGGCTTTCATTTGACATTTACTTTGAAATGACATTTTCCTTAGTTTACAGAGCAGATTCAGACGTGTGCATAACTTTTCCATTCCTGTGGGAAACGCGGTTCTGCAGCCTGCGGGATTTTGTTTCACTTCATCTTTGGCTGGGCTTTTGCATACACTGTGAGCTCACATACACAGAGGGATACTGCAAAGAATTTCTTTGAAATTGACACGGGCAAGAGAAAGACGCGCTATTTCTTTCCCTTGCTGTTAGTTGAGTGTGATGGTTCATTTCCAAAAGAAAATAAAAGCCATATTGAGTGAAAACAGAATTCTTTGCTCTTCAAGTGATTTCAGTTAAACAATGCAGTTCTTGAGATGGATTGCCTTACTTCTTGACAATTTGCAGAAATAAAGCAGGCAGGGCTGTGTTTAAATGGAACGCACACTGTAGTGTTTAAATGGAAGAAGGAACAAATTGCAATGCTGTTTTGAAAGCGGGGCGCAACCTTTACTCTGTAAATGACAGAACACCAAATGTAGAGCCATTGTGAATGTAGGTTATTTTCTCTGGAGTCACATGAAGTCAAACAAAATGCAGCCATTCTTGGGGTGGTTGTGTTTAAAGCTCGCCACACATGTGCTAAGTAGACAAAAGCACTGCCGTCATTGAGGTCCTGTGTAAATGTGGTTTTTGGTTGTAGGAGGGTTCTGTTTTGGGCTTTAAATATACCCCACACTAGGCACAACAAGACAAGGAGGGTGAAACAAGGGAAGACAAAGTAACGATCTTACTAGGCCTTGTGTCATTCAGATCGTGCAAGTGCAGGGAAGAGGGAAGGGGAGAAGTGCCAGGGGTGAGGGGAAGGGGGAAGTGCAGTTAACTCACAAGTGCAGCCATCCAGTGGCTCATAAGTGCAGAGAGAAGGGACTGTATGATTGCAGATATAGACCCTTAAGTGCTCGGGAGCCCGGAGGCAGTGCGAAGGCAACTGGACATGAAGGAGCCTGGGCCCAAGTTCAGAGGGTGATCAGGTGACCAGTGCACAGAGCGGTCATGTGCATCAGCAGGCAAGAGGAAAATAGAAAACGGAAGTGAAAAGGAAGGTCTTTAGATGCTTCTGGAACCAGAGTTGGTTCTGCTCAAGTTTGAGAGAGGCAGGGAGGCTGTTCCAGAGGGAGGCCCCAGCCGAGGGGATTGATCTGCCCCAAACTCTCTGCTTGGAGACACGTCTGATCTTCAGAGAGTTGGAGGTGGATGAGCGGAAAGCTCAAGAAGGAACATGTTTTGGAAGAGAAAGTTGGATCCCTGGGCTTGAGGCTAAGGACAAGTCTTGCAGTCCTGTTCTGGATAAGTTGTAAAGGTCGAAGAGTAGAGGCAGGAAGATTTAGAAAGATGCTGTTGCAATAGTCCAGCATAGAGAGGACTGCATAACATTGAGAATTGGAGCAGAAGGTAGCAGAGGTGCCAGGTAGTGGTTGAAGAGCCAGGGAGAGAGGTTAGACCCTTGGGAAACACCACAAGTAGAGAGATAGATAGAAGAGAGGAAAGACCCCAGTTAGACCTGAGAGGGTCGGTCGGTGAGATAGGATGTCAACCAGGCCAGGGCCTGATCAGTAATACCAAGATTGTCTCGGGGATGATTGAGCAGGATGACATGGTTGACCATGTCAAAATAAGAGGATAGATCAAGGAGAATGAGGAGAATAGAGTCAAAATGTTGATGACCTCATCATGTGGCGTGTTTTTGCACCATGACATCATCACGCTGTTGTGTCATTTATGTTGTTTATTACTTTAAGGAAGGGAAATGCTTTTGGCATTCTATGTTTATTACCATTGTTGATTATATGCTTGGTTTATAGTGACTTTTTCGACAGTCACTATTTCAACATACCAACATGTCGAACCAAAATTGCCGACATTTCTTTTTTCAAGTGCCTTTTTTAAGATTTTATTTGGGGGGGGATCACCCCGAACCCCACGTTTTTTAAAAAACATCTTTTTTTCTAACTAAACAAAACTAAACCCTATAAAATAAAAAACAATAAAGTTGAAAAAAAAAATCGGCACTTTTGGTTCGACATTTTGGTATGTCTAAAAAAAATATAGACATATTGACTGGATACCTATAGGCTTACCTGTTGTGGGGTGGCACGCACCTGATTGCACAGACACTGCAAGATTTTGGATGCTCAGGCCTATTGAGCTAACTCAGAGCGTCAAAAACTATGAGGTGATGCCACCTTGTTTCCTTTTTTTTGTCTAAGTATTTGAAATCCTTATGTCATGGGATTATAATATTTTTGACAGCTCCAGGCTAAAGTTTAACAGATTGACCTGAATATTTGTAAACCTACACATTGCAGAGAATATTTGAACAATATATGTGGTGCCCACCTCTACTCTCTTCACAATACCTGACACGCTGCCACTGGGTGACCGGGTGGATTTAACAGCAGAGTATCCTTCCACATCAGGAGTAGCAGATCACATGGGTGAACATATATTTAACCCATTTGGTTTGATGCAGCCTAACTCAATGTACTGGTACGTCCTGCCCCGCATGTAAAGGTTTGCACAGCACTTTCTCCATAGAAAAATGGATACTGTCTCTCGGAGGAAAATGAAAGAAGAGTGTCCCAATTCATCCATGACCGGCAAGAAACATATAGTACCAGAAGAGGACCCTAAACTGGCAGTCTTTTTCTCCTGATACGGCAGGGGTTTGTTGAAAGGCACAGATAAAGACTGCTCGACATGTCAGGATCACCTGCTGAATACCTGTTGTCTAATTTTGCAGATTTTGGATTTGGCCCGAGTTACGGAGGAGCCTTCAGACCCCAAACAGCTCTCTGGTTGGGCCCAGAGGGCATAAAGTTTTGTTGGGGACACAAATATCTCTATAATTCAGGAGCTTCACAAAGGCATATTAATGAAGGTCAACCTAAGCTCATAGGATTGGTTGATGGACCTACTTCTGGTGACATGAAAGAGGTTCTGTTTGGGGACAAGTCCATTAAAGAGATTGGTAAATTCATATCCAGTTTCACCACCTTGGATAAGGCACAAACCTTGCTGAAACATATTTTTCAGCCGCAGGTCTCTGGTCAGGCTGGCCAATCCAGAGGTCATACAGTCAGGCGAGTTTGGACCAGCAGTTTCACATCAAATTGACCCTTCCAGTTGGTGGCCCAGCATCCATTCCATGGATCCCAATGATTTGTCCTGAGGGGCAGGACCCAGAGAGGGCAACACGGCTAGGGGGCCTGACAAGAAACTTTACAACCTGCCTACATATGTAAGTATGGTCCCGGCCCCTTCGAAAGACCTCAAAGTGGGGGGGGGAAATTCAATATTTTTACATCCATTGGTGCTTGTAACCCGGCTTCAGAAAGAGCCGTACCTTTTGGTACGGCTCTTTCTGAAGCCGGGATAGAAGCCGGGTTAGACCTTTTGGTACGGCTCTTTCTGAAGCCTGGTTAGAAGCTGGGTTAGACGCTGCCCCCGAGACCCTCTGCATTAACTACAGAGTTGAAGAGCAGTGCCAACACACACGCTACTAAGTACAGACGCCTGGCAGACCGTACTCTGAGAGAGAAAAAGCAGTTTGCTACTCTCATGCTTCCGGCTACACTTTTTTAAGCCCCTTGCCTCAGGAAGAAAGGATACTTACCTTTGACAACAAGATGGGACTTTTGGTAGTCGGTGTTCTACTCACATAAACAACTACCGTCTTTGAAGCCAGTTAAATACAGCTGCTGGGTAACAGAAGTGTTGCAGTGACCACTATCTCTCTAAGGAATTCATCCATTAAGAATAACAGGTCCTGAAGAAGATGATCCCAATTAGAAGAATCATTGAAACCAGTCGACCACACAGGGCATGAGTGTCCTCATGCCCAAGGCATTGACCAAAACAATTGAAATGAGACATGTTTAATAATGAGTGATATTTTTACGTGTAGAAAATTACATTTGCCTAAAGTTGACTAATGTTGTGCCCTCTAGTGATAGCATTTTTATATTGCCTATCACACCGTATGGGTTTACAACGGTTGTGTCAGCCTCCCAACAAAGGTAATTAAAAGATAGAAGGAAATCCTGATGTGAGGACTGCGCACCACCATTTGAACAGAGACGGATATAATGTACATTAGGTCTCTTTTTATCAGCCTCTACTAGCCCTTACGTGTGTGTTTCTTTTTAGCATCTCATTTGGTTTGTTTTGATTACATGGTATGAAAGAAGATGTAGATAGGGTCAGCCTCTTCTCTATCCCCTTTTAGATAGGTGATACACCAAGCGGAGCGTAGGGAGAGAAGGCATCACATAGGCAGGGTCAGAGTGTTCTTCCCACAGGGAGAGCAGTCTTGTGTGTATGAGTGGTACCTAGATACCACATGGATGGGGACCGCTTGTTTAAATACCTTTCCATGACCGTTCATCGGTGATAAAAAAATAAAAAATAAATTTACAAAAAATGCTGAGGAGTGAGACCAGGGAATAGGTTAGGCAAGGAGCACTGTTTTCCTAGGATTTCTGTTTTTCCATGATTGAGGATGTGGTGGTTGGTAATTATCCAGGAGTCAAATGTAGTAGAAGGGGCCTGGATCCCCCTCTGGCCCCTATAGATTATGTGTTCATTTATTGGCATATATAGCAGCCTCTGCATCCTATCAGACAGTGAATATAAACCGCTCAGCCATTTGCACCTATCATGATCTGTGGGTGGTGTCTAGGTTAGCAAGCATCCCTTGGTCTGCTGACTCCTTAAAGAGGTTCAGATCCAGGGTCCCTTGATTCCTTGCTATTCTCGGTTATGGGATGTTAACCTGATTCTCTGTTTCTTCAAGAAGTGGCCACCCAATGCACGATAGTCTTTGACACAACTTTCAGCAAAGCTTGTTATATTAATGTGCCTCTGAGCTTTTCGTAGAGTTGCAGACATACGTGCCCTGGAACTTAAAGGTCAAATGTTTAATTCTTCTCGTGTTTCGTTTTGTTTGCAGCAATGTGCCAAAACCGCATCTAGAAGCATTGAGTTTCCAGCTTTTCCTGCCAATCCACAGTTGTGTGTTTTACAATGCCAAAGACAAGGTCACAGCTTGCATGCGGAAATCTAAATGGTCGCTATTCCTGCCCATTTGCAAATCCTTTACACTCGTATCATCGTCTACACTAGCTAGGCGGGTAAAGGGTGCTATGAGGGAGGCAGGCGTTGATCATTACGTGTTTGGTGTTCATTCGGTTAGAGGGGCCCGGGCATCCAAGGCCTTTTGGTCAGGGGCAAGGCTGGAGGTTATCCTGAGGGCAGCCGACTGGGCAAATGCTTCTATGTTTCATACTTTCTTCTGGGCTGTCAAAGCAGACGAATAAATACAAAAACATAAAACTGGGAGCCAAAAACAGGAGAACAAAACAACAATCCTGAATTGAATATAGACAGGAGTAAAGACCTGTGAGTGATCAATGAGGAGTAATCAGAAATGAATAGAAACTTAGTTCTCCTACGCCTTTCTTGCAAAATCTTTTCAATTTGCCTCCAACTTCCTTTCCGGGAGCCAGTGTTGTCTGTGGAAGGGGAAGTTGGGAGAGGAGCCAAAAATGGGACACAGTGCAAATGAGTATATATTGTAATCCCCACTTATCACACTTTTGATCATTTCCGCAAGCTATTCATGTTCAAAGGGCCACGTCATGGTAGTAACAATAAAAAAAAGGCCGTGTTTTAAATTTATGGTTTTCGTTATAACAGTTTTCGTTAACATCACATGGAACCGTTACCCATATCAAAATATGGGTTATTTGTACCGTGCAGTTCTTTCTTTGCACCCTGTGCAGTAAATATCCCATCTCATAATTGGATAGTAGTTCAAAAATAGGAGGTATTAAAATAGCACGTTTTTGACATTATTACCATATATATTTGCTCCAACCAAGCTCCATATATAATTATTTGCTTTCTTGTCTCGATTTCAAGAATAGCTGCGAGGGGCAAAGGTTATTGCCCACTCCTTTTCTCCTCTCTCCCTCCACTTTGATTGCATCTCGCCTTTCTAACAGCATATTCATTTTCCCAAGTCCTCTGCTGTAGTATTTCACTCGCTGAATCATGTATTTGTTATCTGCCCGGTATGTGTGTCCATTGGAATTAGTCCATAGTCAGGTGTTGTTGAAAGAACCATGATTTGAGAGATTTGCGAAATTTGTGAATTGTGGGGGCATTCCGAGCCGACACCAGGATCGAGTTCCAGAAGGTGGGTGCATGACAAGAGAAGGATTGTTTGTGGGTCCTCTCTTTGCGGACGAGTTGTGATTCTAGCCGATTGGTTGATTTTCTGCGTGAGGAGTGTGTGCTACTATATATGTTGAGCTTAGCCACCAGGTACGCTGGTGTGCTACTCATGACTGCTTTGTAGATGATACATGCAGTCTTGACCAGTATCCTGGCTTGGGGTGGAAGCCAATGCAGTTTGCATAGGATCAAGGTAATTCGGTCAAAGTTCCCTGCTCCCATAATAAGATGTGCTGCTGCATGGTGGACTGCTTTTAGGGGAGCTAAGGGAGCAGCTGGGAGCCCTGTCAAGAGAGCATTTCGGCCATCAATGTGCAAAACTGCAAGGCCCGGCACTACGGTCCGGAAGTGCTGCGGCAGGATGAAGGGTTTGCTTATTCAAAGGGATGAGATTCTGAGCCAGGCTATTTGGGCCTTCTTGGCTATGTGTTTCTGGAAGGACAGAATTCTGCCAATGGTGAAGACTAAGGATTTTGCAGAGTCTGAGAGTTGTGGATCAAATCCTTCTAGATGCATATCATTGAGTCATTGCTGGACAGGCTGTTTTTTAGCGGCCGTACATCGGTGACAAATCCAGTCTTTGATGGGTTTAGTTTGAGGTGGGTAGTTGACTTCCAGCACTGGATGATGGCTAGGTAATCATGGAGACGAATGATGTCCTGCGTGCTATATACTCTCATGTACAACTGAGTATCGTCTGCATATTGATGGATGGCTATATTGGGATCTTTAAGGAGAGTGCCCAGAGGCTCCATGTAAAGGTTAAAAATGATTGGTGAGAGGATGGAGTCTTGGTGGACTCCTCAGGAGACCTGGAGTAGGTTAAAATGCAACAAGTGCATCTGGACCGCATGGTGTCTGCCTGAGAGGGACGACATAAATCAATTCCATACAGTGCCAGAGAATCCCATCCTGTCAGCAAGGAGGGAGAGAATGATGCGGTGGTCGACAGTGTAGAATGCAGCTCAGAGGTCAAGGAGGACGAGGAGGCATGATTCGCCCTTATACATGATTTGAAGAGCATCATCCAACACCTGGATGGTGGCAGTCTCAATGCTCCACTTTGGGCGGAACCTTGACTGATAGTAATTTAGGAGGTGGAGTTGTTTGTTCTGCCGAGTAGTTGTATTGCAACTACTTTTTCCAAGATTTTTCCAATAAACGGGAGGTTCGTAATGGGCTTGTAGTTGGCTGGGTTGTCTGGATCGAGGGTTGGTTTTTTCAAAAGAGCTCATCTGAGACCAGTCTTGTGGGTGTCCGGGAATGATCCTTCTGCGAGGGATTCATTGATGATGCTAAGGAGATCATTGAGCACCAGGCCCGTCTATTGTTTAATGATGGAGGCTGGAATTATATTGTCAGAGTAAGAAGTAGGTTTGAGGGAAGCAATCATTTTTAGGAGTTCCAGGGCAAAGAGAGGAGAGAATTCAGTCCAGTGGGGCAGCAAGCGTGCTGGGATGCAGGGGATGCTAATGCTGTGAGAGGTTGATTCGATGGTCTCTCAGATTTTGTCTATTTTTTCAATAACAAATGTGTTGTTTCTGTATCATTTTTCCTGAGTTGCTGGTACCACAGGGTCACGTGAGGGTTTGGTACAAAGGTTTACTACTTCAAAGAGGGCTTTGCTCCTGTTGGAAGCTGCTGCAATGGTGGTGGTGTAGTAAGCAGCTTTGGCCTCAGTAATCAGAATCCTACGGTTTGCACGCAGAGATTTGAGATTAGTGAGGTCTCTTGAGTTATGGTTTTTGCTCCACCGTTTCTCTAGGGCTCTTACCGAGCATTTCCTGGAGCCTAGCTCGGGGGTGTACCATTGGGCGGATGGTTTGGTCTTTGCCCGTCTGGATTTTAGGGGGGTATGAGTGTCCACCAATTTCATAGCAGAGTTGCTCAATAATTCCTGGAGGCTCGTGGCATTCCCTGTGCTGGGGAAGTCTGCAAAGTTTACTTCTAGACTGGGAACGTTTTGAATGAGTGTCGTTGAATGAGGGGGCATTTAGCCTGACCTTTGTGAGCCATTGTTGAGTGGGTGATTGACAATGGGATGGCGGTGTGGTCAGACCAGTCAAGTGAGATGGGGTCTGCACATGTGATGCAGAGGGATGATGTGAAGGCTATGTATAGGGTGTTGCCTTTGTGTGCGTGAGGAGACCACAATTTGATTAAGGTCGACAGAAGCAGTCCGTGCAGAAAGCATGCTTTGAGTGTGGTTCTCAGCCTGTGATTCGTGCATGTTAAAATCATCGAGAAAGACATTATTTGAATGTGCTAATTTGGAAGAGAAGAGTAAGCTGGGGATGTCTGCAATGAAAGAGTCACTCCTGTGAGGTGACCTGTAGATGAGGTGGAAGGTGATGGATTCCTTGTGCGATAGAGGGAGCTGACAGGCGAGTGATTCAAATGATCTTGGGAGAGGGGATAATGGCGCATGGCCAATCGCTCCTGTGGATGATTGCCACACCGCCTCCTGCGCGTCCTGCCGGTCAGCATGTTGGATGCAGTAGCATTGGTGTAGGAAGACGTTGAAAACATGTGGGGAGGATGGGGTATACCATGACCTCATCTCTGCAGCATGACTGCTGAGCAAGCATTGATCAACATGAGAGGGCATGTGCACTAGGGTAGCGTGCCAGGGCTCGGCTGTGGAGGGAGAAGACACATGATGAGGTATTTTGGTGAGTAGCAGTAGAAGCGATTAGTTTGTAGGTGAAATGCAGGATAGTGGGTCAGGCCTTTGGCCCTATCCAGCCCGAACAGGCAAAAACAGGTGAGGTCATTGTCTTTGCATGTCCTTTGCTGTGGACGCTGATGATGAGGACGCCTAAGGAGGACTGATTAAATAGGTGGTGGGCGGAGCAACTGAGTGGCAGAGCCTGGTCATGTGACCAGCAGCCTACTCAATGCTGTCTGCCTGGAGCTGGTCTGCAGTCCTTAAGTAGAAGCAAAGAGGAGCTCATGCTGCTCAAAAGAGTCATTTGGTGGCGAGGAGCTGTTACGTGTAGATCATTTGCATGATGAAGTGCAAATGTCCAAGGCAAAAGGTGATGTGAATGTGTGTACGCCGCCTTTTACCCTGCACATTTGCCCTCTGCTATGCAAATGAGTAAATGCTCTGGTAAGAAGAGTTTACAATGGAGTTCCCCTGCCTTATTCTGGTGCATAAAGCAGGCGGGCTCCATAGGGATCCCCAACATTTGTGCCGCAATGTAAATGCATGCTGCTGCAAATACTGGGGCATTTGTATGGTGGAGAGGAATGGAGGTGGCAGAAACGCAAGTTGTGTTCCGCCCCCCCTCTCCGACATAAACATGATTGAAAATGGGGTGTGACGTGAATGGAAGGTGTAGAAGACTTTATTTACAATACACCTCTTTTGGAAATTAGCTTTTCATTGGAGACTAGGGGCTGATCATGGGTTTAGAGATAGTGCGACTAAACCTGTTTACCATTACCACATGCAGTAAATTACCAGGTGGCCTGCTAGGTCTGCTTGATTACAAGTCATGCAGACCTTTATACTATTACCCATTTTGTAGTCTCACAGAAATTGATGGGGTCTGGTAATTACCGGGTGTGCTAATTACCACACCCGGTAATTACCGAATGCAGTACTGGTTTTGTGTGGTGGCACCACCATACAAAAGCAGCATTAAAAATAGTTTTGGTAACAAAATTCCGATTTTGGCAGAGTGGAAAAATACCCAGTACTCATAATTGCCGGGTTTTACCACTACCACCAAACACATGATCGGATGTGTCTCAGCTCCTCACTGACTGCATGTCCCGTGATATTCTGTGGCTATTAACGACCTCGCTGTAGTTTCTTGTGGCCATTATAATGTTAGCACCCTATGGGTGTATCAGACTGTTTTCACGGCTCTATGCAAGGGGGGGCCCTAAACATCATGTTGAAATTTGCTGCTCCCACACATCTTCAGCCGGCCCTGACCGACGCCAACCTATCAGACGACGTACCGCATCACAGCATGCGGCGCTCGGATGATGTCATAGTGTCGCAGAGTAATTGAGGTTGAATGGTGCTGAACTGTAACATCCCAATGTGACCCAGATGAAGAAAATTGAACCAGTTACAGAACAAAGCACTTAAAAAGTTTTGTCAAAATAATGTTTAACTGTAAAAATCAAGACCATTCTGCTGTAGAGAGATGAAAGAACTGCTGTGTAGGTGCTCCGTCATGTCAAACCTCTGAGGCGCAACCTTAGAAGCATAGTAGCGTGGTAGTGTCACGGTACTAGGGCGCAGGCATGAAAGTTAAGATGGCAGCTACCTTCAAGGGTTTCAGGGCAAATTTAGCGCCACCTTTGTTCCATTTCAGTGTGACTACTGGACATGACATCTTCAGGCAGGCATGTAATGTGTTTGCCCTCTGGTCACCAAGCAGAGACTTGGCGGCATCAAGCAAATAGCCTTTTCAATGGGGGCTGGGGTAAAAACAAATCCTTTTTTTTAAAACTATTGTTAGGATTTACAGAGGTAAATCCTAACAGTAGTTTAAAAAAAAAAGGATTTTCATAAAACATCTAATTTTGCAGGGTTTATCTTGGGGTTACTTATGAAGCATGTGGCTACATCTCAATTATCCAGCTAGTTGCCCGAATGGTGATACGTGGTCTGTTTCTCAGAAAGTGCCCACTGTTTCTATGATTCCTCTGAGATCCATCATATCGCATAGAGCCATTGCATCAGTGATACCTTTTTATTCCACGCATCCAGAGCTTTCTGTGAAGGGTGCTTTTTCGTTTTAGTTATTAGATGGCACTTTTGCTAAAACTACTGCATTGGAGTTCAGCTACGAGAGAGATGGGAAACGAGGAGGTAGGCAAAGCTTGTAGGTGTTCTTTGGTTACTTACCCACCCGTAACTTTCCATGGTGTTGCTAATCGCAGTTGCCATTCCCACCTAATTCCTGCCCTTCCCCACCGAAAAAAATCATCCTTTTGGGATTGCTCTGAGCTACTTGATCAAGTAGTACCATCAAACGTTGCACGCAAACTGCTTGCCAATGTTATTTCAAGCAGGCTTCTGTGACTTATGGATTAATTAGAGCTATAAATGTGCTACTGGTGTAATAAAGTGTGCCTTCAGCCATTTGTTTTAGAAGTAGTA
Source organism: Ambystoma mexicanum (assembly GCF_040938575.1). Classification (NCBI taxonomy): domain Eukaryota; kingdom Metazoa; phylum Chordata; class Amphibia; order Caudata; family Ambystomatidae; genus Ambystoma; species Ambystoma mexicanum. Next base: position 963,046,978 of record NC_090941.1, on the reverse strand, counting down.
TGCGTGTCCTTCACTGAAGCAAAATGAAAAGGTGAAGGCTGGTAGGTTTTGAATCAATCATAACTAGGGGCACAGCTCTGGGCAACTGACCTGACCATCAATTTTCATTCAGAATGTTCATTTATCCTTCTGAAATCATTACAGAAGGGAAAGACCATATGCATATCAGGCTTTGTCCCACCCCCAAAAAGGAGCAGTGCAGCCCAAACTCATAGATCACAGCCCTTCTGAATGAGACCACAGGCAACCCCAGACATGTTTCAGCCAGTGTTCAGCGAGGTGACAGTCAAGTATGAGAATTTGCACACTACAGTAAGTTCAATAGGTACTAACTTAGTCTGATGGAGCTTGATCACTTTATCATGTTGCATTAATTCCTATGAAGTTTTTTTAAATGATTTAAATAATCGATTCAATGTTTCAAAATTCAGAACTTTTGAAACATTTTCTTGTATAATTATTATAATTGTTTTTTTATAATGCGCTTAATACCAAAGAGGTTTCTAAGCACGACCCGGGATTCGAACCAGTTTTACTCTGTGTTGAAGCATGCAGCTATACTACCTCTTACTATACTAAACAGCTGATATTCTTAAGTCAGTGCCTGGCAAATGTATATCCCAGACCTACATAAAAGCAAAAACATTTTGCATTGCCAATGCTTGTTTTCCATCCCACTTTGGCTGCCTTGACAAAGGAGATAGGAGTTGGGTGTGGACAGAGGTATAACTAACACGGATAACATGTCTGCACCGGCACAGAGATTTCCATACTGTGACATTGTATGCCGCAAAACCCGTTCGTTCGAAGCTGCCAAACATCAAATGTACGTGCACAAAAGAATATGCTATTGTCAGTATGCTATTTTCTGTATCCCTACAGCCCCCCCAGCTCTTGACACTTGATGTCTGCACTTACCCCTGCACTTGCCACAAACTGGCTGCACTTTACCAATTGTTTTATTTATTTTATTTATTCTTTACCGTTGATCCTATGTATTGCACTGCTCCCTCACCCTTGCCCCCGCACTTTCCCTTCACCCCCATCTCCTGTACTTGCGCAATCTGAATGACACCTGGCCTAGTAAGATCGCTGTCTCTGTCTTCCCTCTGTTCCCCCTCTCTTGCCTCGTCGCACCTTGAAACACTTGTGTATAGGCGCGTTATTAATGCCACATCATATCAGTTAAAATATAAAAATATGTAGATTCATCAATGACAAATATTATATACCACGTTTACTACATGCTGGCCATAGATTACCTTCTGATGATAATGTTTATTTGTGATGTGCAAATAATAATAGACATCACTTTTATTGTTATTTATTTATTGGGTTTTGGTTTGAAATTAAACCTTCTACAATTGTTAACACAATAAACAGCAAATTCATAGTGGAAATACATAATCGGCCGGGAGGATAGCTCTGGGGCAATGCGTGAGTATGGTTTCATAAAAACCTTTCCAGAGTAAAATTCACTTGGTGCAATGTTCTCCCCAAAGCTCATGAAGATCAAAAACAAATGTTATCAGAGCAAAAATCAAATAAGTGTGGGTGCCATTCATGATTCTATTTGAGAACATTTCAGTAGAGACCAAGTTAGAATTATGCACAAATCGACTGAAGTTCTATACTCATCGCTTTACGGCATGGTAGCTTGTTTTTCATATTATTTGCATATTCTGTGTTATTGCAAAGTCGGCAGTTGTGAGACTCTTTTTCCAAATTGCACCTGAGCCCCATTGTTTCCAAGGTGTTTAGCAGATTAAATCATAGTATTATATATAGAAATCTATATTTAGTGCAAGGTCATTTTTCTAAACAGTGTGGTAGTACACCTTCTTTCCTAGGGTATCTACAACATTCATGTCATCAGTGATGTCATTTGTGGTGTAATCAGTGTGCTAAGGGGCTGCGTTATGGGAGCCTCATAGTTAATGTAACATAGCTTCCAACACCTGCCGAATTTCAGGGGGTTACATTAAATCTGTACTGTAACGTCACTTCAACTAAAGGTTTTTCACAGAATGTCAAGGGTTTTGTTGCACTGAATGTATTTACAAAACACAGAGCTTGAACCACGGTAACTATTGCAGCTCTTCTCTTTAATATGCAAGAAATACCCATTTTCTTCAGTCTGGTATAAGGAAGCGAACATCCACAATTTAGACAATTTGCCAAACCATTTATTTCATTCAATAAAAAGCCTGGAACATCAGACAAAAAAAGGGTAAGACTGATTCTTACATCAAGTTCAAAACAATAAAGTATAAAAGTCCTGTTCACAACCAGTTTCTATGGCTGATCAGTTCCCATGGTTCAAGACAGACAGAAAATATAAGTCCAATTCATAACCGATCTGTGTTTCAACGCATGGGGGTTATGGGGTAACAGGCATCCATCCCATGTTGCGCAGAGTTGCAATTGTAGGTCAAACAATATGATCATCCTTTCATTTCTATCCCTCCCGCGTCGTCCTCAGGGATCTTATATCTCATGGGAAACTCTAAAAACAAACCGAAAATAACAAATATTGAACAGGAAATGTGTGCAGTATGAGATGCATATTTATTGTGCCTATAATCCAACTCTTAACGTCAGATATGTATATACAATACAATTGCCACTGTTCCAGGGGACCAGTTCTAGTATAAACAGAAAAATACCTCAATTGTTTAACTATTGGTGACTGTGGCTCGTAATGGTGGTGCAGGTTATTGTAGTGTGTAAAGTTACATTGGTGCCTTGTGCCCACATGAATAATTGCTCAGGTGGGGTTCCGATCCAATAGTCATTCATTGAGTGTAATTCAATACAGGAAAACTTAAAGCAGAGAGTTCATCAGATGTTTGGGAACTTGCCCTCATGCATCACATCGAGTCCAGACTCTGCTGTATGTTTACTTCTTCTTGTGCTGTATGTTTACTTCTGCTTGTGCTGCATGTTTACTTCTACTTGTGCTGCATGTTTACTTCTACTTGTGGATACCAGAGCCAGGTGTGTTTCGTGTAATTGTCTCCTAAAAAGAATAGTGGTTCTGGTTAGGGCGAACACTCCCTCCCATAGGTTATTAGTTAGATGTGGTATAGGGAACTCTTAACTACAAAGTGTTGTAAGCTGTAGGGTACAGTGGCTTTGGTACCCATTTATTGGCGGCTGTATTGGTAGGGGGCACATGTGTCCTTTGTTCTGAGTCCCAACGGGCCTCTATTGAAAACAGAAGAGAAAGAAAAGTGTGTGTTTGTAATCTCACTAGTTTGCGTGATGCTAGGAGACAACCTAGCCTCCCCTAACCCTCTCCCATTCCTGGGTATAAACACTGAATGTATTCACCTTGACTGCCCCTGAACTAAAGATTTTTCACTGCACTTCAAGGGTTTTATAATGCTATACCTCCTACCATCTGTAATTCTACCTTTGTAACTGATAACATAACTGATCTTATTTCATTCGTTATCAATATCTGTTCTTCAGCTGCACAACATTGGGTTTTTCAAGTATTTCATCATTTCTGTATTCACTAGATAAGAATGGAGTACTGTACTGTTTTGGGACGAGGTAGGGGGATGTGGGGGCAATGCTAGCGATTACAATTGTGGTACTGTGATGAAGAAGAGTGAGGTGTGTGTAGTGGGGGACTGTGATGAGGAAGATTGAGGTGGAGTAGTATGTCACTGTGACAAGGAAGAGTGAGGTGGGGTTCATAGGGAACTGAGACAAGGAAGAGGGATGTGGGAGGAAAGGTAAGACTACTATTGGTTACTTGGATGGGGAAGAGGGATATGAAGTAAAGGAAAGATTATCATTCAGTACTGAGACAAGGAAGAGGGATGTGGGGGTAATTACATGGATTACTAATGGGTAATGGTACGAAGAAGAGGATAGTGGTGGTAAAGGTAGGATGAATAATTAGGTACTGGGATGAAAAAGAGTGAGGTGTGTATATTGGGGGACTGTGATGGGAAGAGTGAGGTGGGGTAGTGAAGGACTGTGCTGACAAGGAGGGCGGTAGGAGTAGTGATGGACTGTGACAAAGAAGAGTGAGGTGGGGTAGTGAGGGACTCTGATGAGGAAGAGTGAGGTGGGATTAGTGGGGGACTGTAACAAGGAAGAGTAAGGTGTGGGTAGTGGGGGACTCTTACAAGGAAGAGTGAGGTGAGAGTTGTGAGGGACGGTAATGGGGCGGAGTGAGGTGGGGTTAATAGGGGACTGTGAGAGAGAACAGGGAGGTGAGGTAGTGGGGGTCTGCGATGAAGAAGAGTGAGGTGGGGGTAATGAGTCACTGTGATGAGAAAGACTAAGGTCGGGTAGTGGGGGCCTGTGTCTAGCAAGTCTGAAGTGGGATAGTTGGGGACCTTGACAAGGAAGAATGAGGTGGGGGTTGTGGTTGAAAATGACAATGAAGATGGATGTGAGGGTAAGATTGGGTAATGGGACAAGGAAGAGGGATGTGGAGCAAAGGTAAAATAACCATTGGGTACTGGGACAAGGGCAATGGATGTGGGGGTAATGACAATGATTACTGTTGGGTACTGGGGCAAGTAAGAGGGATGTGGGTGCAATGCCAGGGATTACAGTTGGTTTACTGTTATGAGGAAGAGTGAGGTGTGTTTAGTGGGGGTCTGAGACAACGAAAGTAGAGTGGGGCAGTGGGGGACTGTGATGGGGAAGAAGGAGATGGGAGTATTGGGGCACTTTGATGAGGAAGAGTAAGGTGGGGACTGTGACGATGAAGAGTGAGGTGGGGTAGTGACGGACTGTAATGAGGAAAGGTTATGTGGAGGATTGAGGGACTGTGATGGGGACGAGTGATGTGAGGGAGTGGAGGACTGTGATGGGGAAGAGGACAGTGGGAGTAATGGGGCACTGTAACAAGGAATAGTGAGGAGGTGGCAGTAGTGAGGAGGTGAAAGTAAAATTTAGAATCACTAATCAGATACTGGGATGAGGACGAGGGATGTGGGGGCAATGCTAGTGATTATTTGTGGGGTATTGTCACAAGGAAGAGTGAGCTGTGTGTAGTGGGTGTATGTGGCAAGGAAACATGGAGTGGGGTATTGGGGGATTGTGATGGGGAAGAGTGAGGTGGGGTAGCAGTGGGTGTTAAGAAGAAGAGTGAGGTGGGTGTAGTGGGGCACTGTGACAAGGATGAGTGAGGTGGGGCAGTGAAAAACGGATGAAGAAGAGAGGTGGTGGTACTGTGATGAGGAAAAGAGAGGAGGTAGTGGTGGACAGTGACACGGAAATTGAGGTGGCGGTATTGGGGACTGTAACTAGGAAGAGGGAGGTGGATTAGTAGGGGACTCTGACAAGAAAGAGTAAGGTGGGGTGCTTGGCGACTGTGGCAAAGAAGAGTGAGGTATGGGTGATGGGGACAGTAACATGGAAGAGGGGTGTGGGTTAAAGGTAAGATTGGCATTGAGTTCTGGGACGAGGAAGAGGGATGTGAGGCTAGGGGTATGATTAATATTGGGTACTGGGACAAGAGGGATCCTGCTTGTCACCAACATTATTTAATATCTTCAGTCTGCCACTTTTTGATTTGCTTGATGCTAAGGAGGTGCATTCTACTAATTATGCAGATGATATTCTGTGTCTTATACCATTGACTGTTGATTACATAAAAGACACCAAAGTCATCAACTCAGTTTTCTCACTTATCCAGAATTGGGTGGCTGAAAGTGGCTTTGCCCTCAACAACAGAGAACAAAATGGGGGTTCTGACCACATATCAGTTCATAGACACTACACTCCTATTTGTTGCCTGCTAGTTTCTGTTAGCTTGGTTACGTATTCATGCTTCCGTTGGTTTGGTTTGGTCCTCTGTTGGAACTACTATCCACTTTTTCAGCTGGTCCCTTTAGCGAGTCCTAGCAACAAAGCTAGCCTAAAAAACGGCAGAACAGCATCTATATCTTTCAGAGACTAACTTTTAGGATGTTTCTGTTTTGAATCATTTCGAGGAGCTACGTGTTGACCAACTGTGTTGCATTTTCACTGTACCCTCTTTTAAACAACTGGTGGCTTTGTTTGGTTGTTTTATTCTTACTCTTCTGTTTGTAATGTGGTTCAATATGACGTCATATTCAGCACAAGGACAGTACTAACTCGCCCATGATTTAGATATTGGATGCCATTTACAGTACTGTACCTATTTTTATGTTGGTTGCACTTTTCACCAAATGTATATGAAGTAAAATACTTAAATTAAAAAAATTGTCTGCTAATATAATAAAGCAGCAACTTGAGCAAACATAGTTGCTCTATGATATGTGCATGGATTAATTCCACAGGAAAAACTATTCCATTAAGGGATACTTGGCTTACTTTTGAAGCATGAATACGCAACTAAGCTAACAGAAACTAGCAGGCACACAAATAGTAATGTAGTGTCTATGAATTGATATGTAGTCGGAGCCCCCATGTTGTTCTCTACTGTAGTACAGCCCTACATCATTCCACATTAGGGGCTATCCCTTCTGTTACATATTAGCCCTCAACAATACCAAAACCGAGATGATGATTGCAGGTACGGGAGCCCAACTTCGAAAGCTTGGTTCGGAGTTTGGTGAATTTAAACTGGCTGGTTGTAGGACTGCTACACTTCCTAGGTTTAAAAACAGGGGCGACTTGTCAATAATGGGCGGATGGGCGGCGATCTGCCTACCATCTGTCCATTATGTAAGAATTGGCAAGGGAACAAAGAGATCTGCTCACAGGAGCGCTCTCTCTCCCCACAATAATTCCTAGAAATAGTGCATGCCCAATGGGCCATATCTGGCTGGGGTTTACAGCTAAACAGAAGCCGGATTGAATATGGGAAAGTGTCCCATGGAATCACATCAGGTCAGTCAGGTATCTGTAATTGCTTAATTAATACTGCTGTCGGTCCCAAATCAGCCATGAGGATCAATTCCAGTCACATTTTGTATTTATGCAACAACTCTATGCATGCTGGGATTTCTAAATCCATATCCAGTTGCTAAAAGTCAAACTACAAGTCCCAAAATACAATGTTGCTGTAAACACATGATTAGCTTAAAATTACGCTCCCAAAATGGGGCAATACAGCTGTATTATACAAATGCATATACTCTACCTGGAGATCACAGTGATTGCTGCATTCTAAAACTAATTTGGGTAAACCCCTATTAGTGTTTTAGTCATACATTTTGCCAGTGAAATGTTTTATGTACTGTTTTGTATGCCAGTGAGACAAATGTACGCCATTCCCTGTTCTCCTTCTGACAGGTCCATCAGCTTGTGAGAGCGTTGTCTTTTTCAGTCACTAAGAGAAATCTGGACTCCTCGACCAGTGTATTCAATAAGGAATTTGCACACGAGTGATGCATATTTGCAATAACGTGGGGAAAGTCTAGTGACAGATGTGTATTCTTTTGTCTTTGTAGTTTATTACAAATATTATTCCTGGCACACACTACAGTGGACTTGCTTAACCCCTGCACATTCCACAAAGGATTGAAACACACAGAGACACAACTCAAACGTCTTATTTCATACCACAGAGAATTCTACCAGTTTACATATAATGCAGAATTGTTCTAAGAACAACGCCTGCATCTTTAGATCTTTGGTGCCATTGAAACAGCTGTTTAGTGCCCCATGCCAGGAATGAGTAGCACACCCAGTTCAATGTTTTCTTTGCGTTCTGGAACTTGCAGTTTTGCTTTTCTCTATTAAATGCAGAACTGCAATAGAAGAACCAGAATTGAATGACTTAACACCAGGACTGGATAGTTTATTGGCACCGGATACAGAACAAATTGCGAGGGCATACAATGCAGGACGTGCAAGTTCCACTACTATGTGAGGTGGCTGGCCAGTCAAAGGCTTTTATCTCATATCTCTTTGCATTATGGCTCATGTATGTTATTTTTTAAGAGACATGGTTAACTGCAAGTGACAGAATGCAAACTGATGCAAGCTAAAAAGTATGCAGGTCTAGCACAATATTTCATACCTGACTTGGAAACATTTAGGGGTTTCCAGATTGGTGATAATAAAGACATATTTACAAGATATCAGTCATATCTTCTGACTAGGTGCTACGCTAGGATGGCCACTTAATGCCACTGAATCGTCTAACAGCACCCATGATGCTAGGGATTGTTTTTTTAACCTTTCCCAACATAAGTATGGGACAAACACTACTAGTACTCAAAGGGCCTCATTATGACCCTGGCGGTACTGGGTAAACGACGCCGTAATAGGTGCCGGCGCCGTTTACCCCGTACGGCCTCATTACGAGGTCCCCTCGCGGGGCCCAGGAAGCAACGCCTGGTCAAACCAGGCGTGCTTACCGGGTCCCGCGAGGGGAAAAGGGAGCAAACAACGGGCCAACTCGTAATGGCCCGTTGTTTGCTCCCTCTCCCATTCCCATTCAGCCCTATGGGGGCTGAAATGGGAATGGGGAAGGACCGGGTCCGGGTCCTTGGAGGGAGGAATTACCGGGCCTTCCGAACTCGGAATGGCCCAGTAATTCCTCATTCTGAGGACCCAGACGCGATTTCGGCGGCAGCCATGCCGCCAATGGCAGCATGGCTACCGCCGAGGTCGTAATGAGGCCCAGAATGTTGTTTAAAAAGCCAGTACTGACAATGCCTATGACAAGGTTGGCAATTGAAAACGATTGCTGTATTTTCAAAGGCTTTCATCCAAGCAATTCCAAGTGTGTTGTGAGGTGTAGAGCCAACACAGACCTCCTGTACAATTTCCCAATTCATTTGGCAAAGTCTGTTAAGTGAGAAACTAATTAGGGCACACCAGGAATTCATCCTGACATTTCCCCAGACCGGAAATTGTTAAATGGTTGGTTGTAAGTTCACATCATCAGTACCTAAAGTTCAGTGCTTTAGGCAATTCTTTTGTGAAATTGTGCAGTAAATTGCCAAGTTTCGACCTCTTATT